>NC_063362.1:28787791-28839980 GCF_021869965.1 Rhincodon typus
CTCAGATTCTCCAGCATCTGCAGTTCCTACTATCTCTGAGAATTTATATGCTTGTGAGTAAATTATAGGAGTTGAGTTCTAAATTTTGAGGTAGCTTAATGAAGAAAATGTATTATTTAATTATCTCCATGTTGATCAGACCAAATGTTCCATTCCGTTTGAGATTATTGTTACCCTGTTGAATTTCTCTGGGATTGAAAATTCCTGTGTGTCTCAGCTGTTACTACACACATCCAATTTTGATATGCTGTCCAGTCCAATGATGTCTTTAGGTTGGCATGTTACAGGCCATCTGATTTGAGCAAAGTCTGTAATATGTCGGTGTTTGAAATATGTCTTGTATTTTCTACATAGGTTCATTCTAATTACCATCAAGACTTTTAAATATCGTTCATTCTGAGTTACCAGAATGTTTAGAGCTCTGAATTTACTAAGAGTGCAAACAAAATTGTCCAGACATAAATCATTGCATTTCATTTGACCTTGATTAAGATCATTATTGTTTTTTTCCTCAACATTTAGTACAAGTGATCCATTTATCTATCTATCATGAGTTTTCTGGGGGCCCTTGCTTAAACCGATCATCTACACATGTCAGAAGTTGTTACTAATCTATCAGGGGTATGTCATTCAGTGATGAAATGTCACAGGTGTTCGTGGTCACAAGGTTACAAAGCCTCTTACTTTTGACTCTTTCTGATGTTTAACATTAAATGACTGCAGTTTGTTTTTTCTGTCAATATAGATTTGCATAGTGCTCTCAGGCACAGCTCTGAAACAGCAGCCATCTGTTTCCTCAAGGGAAAGTTACTGTCCTGGAACTAATCAAAGGAACTGCCAAATCTAAAGTAGTGACATGTTTAATTCATACTAGATACCATCACCTATGGGTCCTGGCATTAGTTTCCTCTTTAATCTTTCAATTCATGTTAAAGTATGTTTTACTTGAGAGTTCCTGGACGAAGTTGGGAAACAGAGTTGAGCTTTGTTCAAAAATGAATACCAAGGCATTTGAAGAGATCTTTTTCATTCCATAAAACAGTCTGAATTCATCTTGTTGGGGACAAAGTGATAATAATCAAGGCTTCAAACAGTATGCATCTCAACTTATTTTTGTTGCATGGCAGTTCATCTCCAAAATTGCTAAGTTTTTTTTTTAGTTTAAAAAAATTGCAAGATATAGATGTGGGCCTGTATTTGAAATTAAAGTAACAATGATATTGTCAAGGCCCACCCTGAATGAGGAGCAAATCAGACAAAGTCTGCTGTTCATTTTTGTGCAGCCAAAAATGGAAATCAGCAACAAAAACAAAGTTGCTGGAAAAGCTCTGCAGGTCTGGCAGCATCTGTGAAGGAGAAAACAGAGTTAACGTTTCGGGTCCAGTGACCCTTCCTCAGAACTGATGGTGGCTGGGAAAGTGTCAGTTTATATGCAGAAAATAGGGAGGTGGGTGGGGTAGGGAGTAAACGATAGGATAGAGCCCAAAGAGAGAGAAAGACAGTTGGACAGACAAAGGAGTTGCTAACGATCAGGCTGGGAGGTTGAATAGTTGTTAATGGGGACTGTTAGTGACTAACAACAGGGGGTGTGTAATGGCAGGCTATGTGGTAACAAGGCCTGGTGTGTAGGGTAGGGGGCTGGGACATGGGAGAGCTTAGGCCCTAAAATTATTGAGTCCAGGGGGCTGTAAGGTCCCAAGCGGAAAATGAGATATTGTTCCTCTAGTTTGCGTTGGGCTTCACTGGAACACTGCAGCAAGCCTGAGACAGAGATGTTGGCCAGGGAGCAGGGTGGTGCATTGAAGTGGCAGGCAACAGGTGATTCAGGGTCTTTTTTGCGAGCAGAACGTAGATGTGCTGCGAAGTGGTCGCCAAGTCTACGCTTCGTTTCCCCAATGTAGAGGAGACCACATTGTGAGCAGCGAATGCAGTAGACTAGATTCTGAGAAGCGCTGGTGAAGTGTTGCTTCACCTGGAAGGTATGTTTGGACCCTTGGATACTGGGGAGGGAGGAGGTAAATGGGCAGGTGTTGCACCTTCGCCGGTTACAGGGGAAGGTGCCATAGGGCTGTGGGGAGGTGTTGGGGGTGAAGGAAGTGTGGACCAGGGTGTCCCGGACGCACATTCCCCTCCCTTTCACTACCCCACCCACCTCTCTATTTTCTGCATTTAAACTGACCAATGACGTTAGAAGCATAATTACTGCCAAATATCTTCGTTGGAATTCAACTTTTTTATTGGTGTGGAGTCACATTTCTTCATTTTTTAAATTATTATTGGTGATTTTTTAAATGCATATTTTTACTTTTCCTGAGTCTCTTTCATCTCTGTTGCATCTTTTGCCCCTCTCAATTTCAAGCTGCATAATTTGGCATTGAATGCAATGTTCTAACTTAGACGTCCTGGTTCAGATTCTGGACACTTCAGGGAACATTCTTCAATCTGGTTATTGCTTGCCCTTTTCACTATGGCCCCAGATCCACTGAAGCAGACGCTATGCTGCAATGCATTTCTAATGACCATATGTTAGAGTGACAAAAAAAACATACAGAAGGCCTGTGGGCAAATGTAAGTGGTTTGAATAACTGGTGCTGTTCATTTGACATGAATTACCAGTGTAAATACAAAATCAGTGATACCTTGTATAGACTGTTCAACTACTTTATAGAATGTATGTAAAGAGGTGTGAATTTAGTTATCAAGATCATGTATTAATACATATAGTATCTTTCTTCAATTCACACACTTTAGAAGCATACCTATTTTGAGTACTAAAGACCGTCTTCATTTAACTGTAGTAAAAAGGTGCAGTATATTGTTTCATTCAGTGTTGCACATACATATGAAGAAAAATGTATTCGTTGAACACAAACAAGTAGTCAATACAGTTTAAGGCCTGGGAATAATTGTCACTTTGAAAATCCAAGGAGGAATATTGTTCTGGGTAATTTGATTCAAAGCTTTACTTCCTTTGTACTTGTTTATAATACTCATCCTCTCTTAGCTGTGAACAGTATATAGTGACCAGGGAGGAACCCATGTTGACACCATTCCTTATAATCATTAGAGTCATAGATGCATCCCTGATTGGCTGGACCATCTGCCTGAGGGAGAATTCGGCTAATGGCAAGGAATGACAGCAATTACTTATAGTCTATGAAGGCTAGCTGAAGACTAATTCCAGTATATTTCACGCTGCAATATGTTGTCATTTGTGCACAGACAGTATTAAAGTAGCCCTTTATGCTGTCAGAAGCAGAAAAATATAGGAACAGGAGTAGGCTATTCAGCCCATTGAGCCTGCTGTACTGTTCAATATGGTCATGGCTGAACATCCACTTCAATGCCTTTTACCTGCACTATCCCCAACAGTCTTTACATCATTGGTGATAAGAAATCTGTCAGTCTCTACTTTGAGCATATTCAATGACTGAGCTTTCATGACCCACGCAGAATAGAGAATTTCAAAGATTTACAACATCTATCCGTGTAAGTATTTTGTAGGTTGCAGTGAGATCACCTCTTAACCTTTGAAACTCAAGAGAGAATTTTGGCCTAATTTTCTCAGTATCGCTTCATTGGACAGTTCTGCTATTTGGCCAGCAAGTCAAGTGAACCTTTCTTGCACTCCTGTTATGGCTACAATATCCTGCCTCATTGAAGGGAACCAAAACTACATATAGTACTCCACAAGATTTGTCAAACACTCTTTGTCATTCACAAGTACGTGCTGACTATGCCCAATAAGATCAGTATTATCATGTATTCATTTATTATATCATTCTGAAGTAAAAAAAAATTCCCTACTGCTGATATAAGGCTAATTCATCTGTAGTCCCCCATTTTCTCTCTCCCTTGTTTCTTAAATAGTCAGGTGACATTTGCAATCTTCCAATCAGAGGAAACTGTTCCAGTATCTATAGACCTCCTTGAAGATAATGCATTCATTATCTCCACAGCTATCTCTTTCAGCATTCAAAGATGGAGAATATCTGAGACTTACCAACCCATTAATTTCTCCAGCACAACCTTCTTACTAATTCTAATTTTCCTTGATTCCCCATTCTTCCTTGTTCTTTCGATTTCTAATTGGGTTGGATTTGTCCTGCTTTTTGTGTAGAGGACATACCTGGGCAATTTTTCACATTTTTGGTGTAGACGCCAGTGTTGTAATTGTACTGGAACAGCTTGGCTAGGGGAACGGCAAGTTCTGGATGGCAAGCTTTCAGTACTATTGCCGGAATGTTGTCAGCACCCACAGCATTTGCAGTATCCTGTGTCTCCTACGATTTCTTGATATTATGTGGAGTGAATCACATTGGCTGATGACTGGTTTCTGTTATGCTGGGGACACTGGAGGCAGTCGAGATGGATCATCCATATGGCACGTCTCTCTGAAGATTGCTGCAAATGCTTCAGCCTTATCTTTTGCACTGAGTTATTGGGTTCTTCCATTATGGAGGATAGGAATATTTGTGCTGCCTCCTCCAGTGAGTTGTTTAATTGTCACTGCCATTCACAACTGGCTGTGGCAGGACGGCAGAACTTAGATCTGATCCATTGGTTGTGGGATCACTTGCTGCTTACACTGTTTGGCATGCAGGTTGCCCTGTTTGGTAGCTTCACCAAGTTGACACCTCATTTTTAGATATGCCTGGTGTGGCTTCTGGCCTGCCCTTCTGCACTCTCCATCGAACCAGGGTCAATCCCAAGGCTTGACGGTAACGGGTGAGTGGGGCCATGAGTTTACAGATGGTGCTGGAGTACAATTCTGCTGCTCTTGATGGCCCACAGTGCCTCATGAATGCCCAGTCTTGAGTTGCTAGAGCTGTACGAAGTCTGTCCCATTTAGCACAGTGATAGTGCCACACAAAATGATGGAGGGTTTTCTCGATGGGATGGGAGGATTTCATCCCCACAAGAACTGTGAAGTGGTCATTCTTGCCGATACTGTCAAGGACAAGCGCATGTGCAGCTGGCAAATTGGTAAAGATGAGGTCAAGTATATATTTCCCTCTTGTTGGTTCCCTCTCCACCTGCCGCAGACCCAGTCTAGCAGCTGTGTCCTTCTAGGACCCGGTCAGCTCAATCAATAGTCCTGCAGCCTAGCCACTTTCGCAACCTCCCATCCAGAGTACATGTTGCACTCTTGCCATCCTCCTTCCTAATGTTGTTCCACATGGAGGAGTACTGATTCATCAGCTGAGGGAAGACAGTATGTGGTAATCAGCAGGAGGTTTCCTAACCCATTGTTTAACCTGAAGCCATGAGACTTCACGAGTTCTGGAGTGAATGTTGAGGACTCCTACAGCAACACCCTCCCGACTGTATACCAACGTGCTGCCATCTCTGCTGTGTCTGCCCTGCCGGTGGCACAGAACATATCCAGGGATAATGATGGTGTTGTCTGAGACATTGTCTGTCAGGTATGATTCAGTAAGTATGAGGCTTTTGTTTGACTAGTCCACGGGACAGCTCTCCCAATTTTGGCACTAGCCCCCAGATATTAGTAAGGAGGACTTTGCAGGCCCAACAGGGCTGTTTCTGCCGTTGTCTTTTCAGTGTCTAAGTCCATGCCTGGTGATCCATCCAGTTTCATATCTTTGTTGAGACTGAGTGGCTTGCTAGGCCATTTCAGAGGGCAGTTGAGCGTCAACCACATTGTTGTGAGTCTGGAGTCATATTTAGGCCAGACTAGATAAGGATGGCAGATTTCCTTCCCTGAAGGACGTTAGCAAGCTGGATGGGTGCCTTCATACACCAGTCAGTGAAGGTAAGCATGCCGGTAATGCAGCTGGTCAGGAAGGCAAATGGCACGTTGGTCTTCATAACCACAGGATTCGAATACAAGAGTAGGGATGACTTGCTGCAGTTATATAGGGCCCTGATGAGACCATATGTGGAATGGTGTGTAGTTTTGGTCTCCTTATATGAGGAGGGATGCTCTTGCTATAGAGGCAGTGCAGCAAAAGGTCACATGACTGTCAGCTGGGTTGGCACAACTTCCATATGAGAAGAGGTTGAAAAGGTTAGGATTGTGTTCGCTGGAATTAAGAAGAATGAGGGGGAATGTCATAGAAACCTATAACATTTTAACAGCCTGGACATGGTAGATGCAGGAAGGATGTTCTTGATGACAGTAGTCTGGAACCAGTGGTCACAGTCTAAGGATACACGGTAAACCATTTAGGACTGAGTTGAGAAAACGTTTTTTCACCCAGAGTGTGTTCACTATCACTGAAAGCAATGAAGGCCAAAACATTGTATGATGTAAAGAAGGAGTCAGATGTAACACTTGGATTTAAAAGGATCAAAGGATTTGAGGGAAAAGCAAGAACAGCCTTTTGAGTTAGATGATCGGCCATGACCATAATGAATGATGGAGTAAGCTTGAAGGGCCGAGTGGCCTACCTCTGCCTTATCTTCTATATTCATCTTATACATCTTCTGACTGTGCCTCTAATGGGCCTACATTTATTTCAGCCAAGCATTTTTTTAACCTACCTTTAGAAGCTTTCACAGTCTGTTTTGACTTTTTTTTTTGCTAATTAGGTTCTTCCTAAATGTAAATATCTTCAAATATACCATCCCCAGTCTTGATCATTTTGCAACCATGTTTCTGTAAAGGCACTTAAGTCATACCCATTTACCTCCATTTGTGCCTTTAAATCATCTACCTTGACACTGTGTGCATGCAGGTAGAGTGCCTTTAACTTTGTGTTTTTCACCTTATTTCACAATCTAAGCTTTGTTGATGCTCACCTATGATTCGCCTGCCTTCTTATTTCACTCACCACTTTTCTACTTCCTGATAATTTTTGTTTCTTTCAACTACCCCTCTGGTTCCTATTCCCCTCATGAGCTAGTTTAAATCTCCCCATCAGCACTAGCACTGAAGGTGTTGAACACATTTTTTCTGTTGTTGTGGACCCCTCTGATTTGCTGAGTCTGGGTCACATGATTATTCTCACCTCTGCACTTACTAAACATAATAGCTTTCATGCTGTCAAACTTTGACGTGTTCTAATGATGTGCACAGATTTTAGATTGAAGCAAAAGGTCCAGATTATTTAGTTATTAAAATCTTCTTAATTATAATACATCATCCACGCACCACAATCCCACACGTCCATTTCTGTGGATCTGTAAATTTAGTTTGAAGTGCAGGTGAATGTTAGCTACCTGGTTTTAAGTCAAAACAAACTGATATATTGCTGCAATTCATGTGGCCTAACGTAATGTGAGAAAGCCTATGCCACCATATATCAACAATGTCCAGATGGTGCTTTAATATTCAAGGTCAGTAACACTTCCAAACCTATATAACTAGGCTATAGTTTCAAGATGTAAGAAGGATACACCTTAGTAGAAGAATAATGAGAACTCCTTTCAATGTGATAAATAATCTCTCCTCCTCCATGATATTTTACACCCCAACCTAGCCGCATTTCTGGACAAGCTAGGTTTTCCAGGGCACTCTTGCAAATTCAGTCATCCATCATCAACACCAGCATCAAAATGATTGTAACATCATTGTGCCCATCTGTGCAACTCTACCGGTATATATCAATGAATTCATGGGACAGAATCTTCCCAGGCACTGAACAACATGGGCATTGGCAAGAAAGTTAGGAGAGTCACTAGAGATTGGCAATGATGAGCTTCCCATGTCGAGAGCAAAAAGTCTCATTTTCGAACCAAATGGTGAATGACAAGATGAGATTGTCCCTAGTGAGTTGCCAGAGGCCAACTTGCATGTATTAAAATCCCCATCATTATGAAATCTCACCTCATTAGTATGTAGTTTCCCAGTCTGTCATCCTATAGATAGAAACTAAAGGGCAACACTTGCTGCAATGCAATTCAGAGCAGTTACCTGGTGTCTTCAGCTCCCCACTTGCTCTTCTGATCCTCTATCAGTCACCAATATCTCAGACCATGCTCCATAGACATCAACTACATTTTCCCATCAGCAAAGCAGAGTGCCGGTTACCCTCTGACCAGTATTTGTGGGGCAAACAGTGCAGGGTGACTGTGAACTACCAGTGCTTGATTGGGTGTATGGCTAGACTTTAAAGATGGTCCAGCACCAGAAGTTTTGGAAAATCCTGGCAGTGGCTTGTGGCAAATGGGGAAAGTACAACGAGTGGGTGCAGTAGGGGTGCGGTGATAGATAAGGAAGGTAATTTGAGAAGACTTGCTAGGGCTCGGAGAGAAACTCTCTGTGAAACTTGCCAAACATGACACTTAGCCAATTTTTTATACAATTCAGCCCATAGTATCAGTGAATGTTCTGGTAAAAAGCGAATAAGAATAATGTTAAAAAATGAGCCAACATGTAAATCAGTATCATTCAAAGTTCTTTGAAAGAGGAGATGTTCTGAACACATCCATGGCAGTTGGGAATTTCAGCAGTCTAACCTTGTTGCACCTGTTCTTTCAGGGGCCAGCTCCATCAGCAGTGTTGTGAAAAATGGACAATGGTGTGTGAAGACACTCAAGCAAAAATGGCAAGAATGGCAGCTGCAGCTGCATGGGGACTAGGTATGTGATTACCTTCAGTTATCAAAGTGGCTAATGTGCAATTAGTGTTACTGCTATCATTTCATTTTAATTTTGCCAGTGTAATGTGGAATTTTTTTGCTAATTAGTTATATGGAAGCCACTTTTTTTTGATGAGGGTAGATTTGCATCTGAAAGAGGTGAAAAAAAATAAATTGACTCTTCAGGTTTAAATTGGAGCTAGTTTTGTTTTTGTTCAAGTATGTACTCTAACAAAGGTACAGTTCGTTAGTCTGTTAAAGGTGATCTTTGTGCAAAGATGGTTGCACCACCACTGTGGTGCCTCATTTAAAGTCATTTCTCACAGAGAAGCACTGGAGATTGTGGGTGCTGAACTAACAAAGTATATTTGGTATGTATTGTGATCATGTTTTATTATCTGTATGATTTGTATGTTCGTTTGAAGCTGTTGTTTATTTACTGTCATCTTCTATTAAATGTTGACCCTTTCCTGATGGGATTGTTTATAAATTGCAACAATGATACAGCCCTTTTGACCTAACTGCTCAATCCTGATGTTTATGTTCCACACAAGCCACCTTTCTACTTTATGCCATTTCACCGCAACACAACATTTATTCCTTCCTCACTCCTTTACTTATCCAACCTCCTCTTCAATAGTTTCATGAGTTCACCTCAGCTACTCTGTTTACAGCAAGTTCCACATTTTAACTACTGTTTATTAAATCTAGAATCAAAGGGGGCATTCAGTGTTAAGCATCTGATATTAAAGTAACCCTGTTGAGTTTAAAAATTATTATTCCTGGCAAGTTACTATCTATGGAACAACGGACAGTTTGGCTGAAAGTATTTTTTTTTACAATTGCAATTTTTTAAAGCCTAAAATTAGGACAATTGTGTTCTGCATTACAACTCATGATCACAATGACAGCAATTTAACAGAGTAATCAAACTCTTGAACAGAGCATGACTTGTGGAGTGCATTGCAGCATCAACGTGAGGTGCCGCAAGTCATATCAAGTACAGTTAGGTTTCTTCTGTTGTATTCATCATCTCAGTTCCAGTTCTGTTGGAAGGGAAGGTATGTCCTTTCTGAGCTATTGTCGCACAATTGCTAGCAGCTGATTTGCAACAATATACGTGAAGATATGGGATGAAGTTATTCACATCTCATATTGGCTATTACATTATAGTCCAGGCAAATGATGGAGGATTGTAGGGAAAAAGAAAGGATTTCATACTCTCAAAATAAATAGTGTGCCCTGTGTTTTTGTCGACAATATAGAACGTGTTTTTGAAAAAAAGGAAAATTGAAAACCAGAAGTAATGAGCCCGGATTTCAGTGGAAATCTTTAGTATTTTTTAGAGGCAGTTTCCAAACTGCTGTGCTTTGTTGTATAGACGTTTTCTGCAGTACGAAGTTACTAACAAACATTTGTTTTTACTGTACTGAAAAAAGCCTCAGATTAGATATTTTTCGCTCACTGAGAGGAGCCATTGATTACTTGGGAAAGGCCATTAGCAGCTTTCAGACTCCAGAATATAATATCAAGCAGCTTGCTGAAATTAGAGAAAAATGGTTTTCCTTTAGTTTCTAAGCTTTCCTTTTGCTGTTGCCAGGGTACAGGGTAACTATTAATCCACAGAAATGTGAGTAACAAAGCTCCTGTTTCATGAAGTCGCATAATTGGAAAATTCTTATTTTCATATTTTTAGTTTCTCAGTATACTTTGGTCAACCCATACAAGTGGAATTTGAAAATGATCATGTTTAATCTCACCTTTCCAATACTGGCCTTTCTCACCCAGGTACTGCAAATTCATTAACAGAAGTCTTCCTGTGTATGTTCAAGATTGACCTGTTCAGATTTATGAGGGAACTAAGTCTTCAATATCTAGGCTTCAAAACAACTCTTTGAAGCCTTTTTCAGTGATTGAAAATTAATTTTAAAGTTTTTCTTCCTTTCCCCAAATGGACGGTAGAACCCAAGAGGAGATTTATGGTAAATAAATTGATTTACAACCATTTCTTCTGAAAAATGGATTAGGGATGAATAATAAAAGAGTACAGGTATGATTCAAAGATAATTGGTAGAAGACAATGAAGCTGCTTAGAGCCTTACATTTCTCATTTGAAAACTGGACATGACTTAAAAGAAAAAAAAAATTGATGGCACTAAAGTGATCTGTTATTGCGCCGATTCTTTCGAAAACGATATTTTCACTTTATTGGAACTTATGCCAGGCAACATCATTTAACAAGTCAACATAAGTGCCACATTCATGAGATTTGTTGTGGAACAAGTTAAAACCTGTCCAACAATAATAGGGAATAATTGGTTGGACTTTTGCACTTTTATTGAGGAGCAGTATAGCAAATGTGACAGTGTAACAAAAGTAGATAATCTGCTGAAAGGTCATTGACCTGAAACATTAATTCTGTTTCTGTTTTTCACAGATGCTGTCAGACTTTCTGATTCTTTGTAGAATGTTTCTGTTTTTCCTTTAAAATGAAGTCAATTTTGCTTAACCTAACAAATATCCTGCAACTGGGAATTTAGTCAACCAAACTTCATTAGATAACACCTCAGCTAACACCATGCATGAACATATGGTTTCTAACACTTCGCTTGTTATGCTTTATTGTATTTCTTAATAGGTCATTGGGACAGTATGGAGGAGTATGCTTGTATGATTCCAAGAGATACTCATGATGGTGCCTTCTACAGAGCTGTGTTGGCATTACACCAGGATCTCTTCTCTTTAGCCCAGCAGGTATGTATATGTTCTGTCAGAACAACTTGTACAGTTGATCAGAACAAGAGACTATCTGATCAACTCCCAATAACATTCAACAACATTTCTATTAATAGTGATTGAATCTTTCCAGTTGCTGTTAGTTTAGTTTAAGCACAATTTGTCCTCAGCTATCTAATTAATAAAGATTGACTGAACTTAAAATGCTGGCTCTCCTGCATCTGAGCAGGAGGCCCAGGTTCAAGTCCCACCTGCTCCAGAGATGTGTAATACCATCTCTTCACAGGTTGGTTAGAAAATATCTATATAAACATAGAAATATAGGAGCAGGAGGAGGCCATTTAGCCCTTCGAGCCTGCTTCGCCATTCATCACGATCATGGTTGATCGTCTAACTCAATAGCCTAATCCTGCTTTCTCCCCATAAAGTTTGATCCCATTTGCCCCAAGTGCTACATCTATCTGTCTCTTGAGTACATTCCACATTTAGGCATCAACTGAATCCCACAGGCTCACCACTCTTTAGGTGAAAAAATGTCTTCTCATCTCAGTCCTAAATGGTCTATCCGAATTCTCAGACTGTGACCCCTGGTTCTGGGCATACCCACCATCGGGAACACCCTCCCTACATCTACCCTGTTTGGTCCTGTTAGAATTTTTTAAGTCTCTATGAGACCCTTCCTCATTCATCTGAACTCCAGTGAAAACAATCCGAACTTAATCAATCTCTCCTCGTACATCAGTCCTGCCATCCCTGGAATCAGCCTGACAAACCTTCGCTGCACTCCCTCAAGAACAAGAGCATCCTTCCTCAGAAAAGGAGACCAAACTGCACACAATATTCTCGTAATGGCCTCACCAAGACACTGTATAACTGCAACAACACATCACTGCTCCTGTACTCAAAGCTTCTCGCAATGAAGGCCAACGTACCCTCTGCATTCTTTACCGCATGCTGCACCTGCATGCTTACCTTCAGCGACTGGTGCATGAGGACACCCAGGCTCTGCTGCACACTCCCCTCTCCCAATTTACAGCCAATCAGGTAGTAAACTGCCTCCTCGTTACTGGGTCTGTTGAGCTTAGTGAGATTTTAATACAGGATAAAGCACACTAGTGGGGCTGTTGTGTGCAGTGCTGGTGTCCCTACCTCTGGACAAAGAGGACTGGGTTCAAAACTCATCTACTCCAGAGATGTGTTGGTTATCTGTGAACAGATTGGTTATAAAATATCTACAAGTTGTAAACAAGTAAGGGAAAAATAGCAAGACTAAATCAATAGAAAAACAGGACACAGTAAAGGGCTGGTGAGGTGCTGTTGCAGTTTCCTGACCTCCAGGCCAGGAAGCCTTGGTTCAAGTCCCACCTGCTGAAGAGGTGTGTATGAACATTTCTGATCAGGTTGATTAGAACATGTCAAAAGCACAGTAGTAAGGTCACTTGCGGTGCAGTGCTAGTGTTCCTACTTCTAGGCCAGAAGGCAAGTCATAAGATCTTTGAACAAACCAATTAAAATATGTATAGCACACTAGTTATACAGCAAAACAATATGACCATGATTACTTGTCCAAGTCAGGCAAGGCAGCTGATAAGAACAAACAGCTATTGTTTTTTCTTTTCTCCATTTGTCTCAATGTCTTGTGTCATCACAACTTTATAAACTACCCAAGATTGTTAACATGTAACTGCCCTTAGGAGGCTTTGCAAAGCCTCTCACTTCATCGTGGTTTTTGGAGATTAATCTGAACGAATTATTGACAGGGCATTCGTTCCTCATAAAGGTTTCCTTTATTAAAAGTACCAGTAAAATGTCAAATTCTTAGCCTAAGTCATGGGGTAAAGCCTGTCCTTATGTCATCTATCTGCCATGAGCTGTTAGAGCCTTCAGTTGTTGATCAATCAGGACTTTACATCTTTACTTATCTCGCCTTAGACCGTTTCCCATGACTGGTTTTACATGTCCTTTTCATCTCATTTCTAGCTTTTAACTACTTTCAGGTAATCTGTTGTTAGGGCTAGCAGTAATTTATACCTGAAGCAGTAAGGCTGATTCAGTTCATGACATCTATTTTCTGATTAGACTATTGAAGCATTAGGTTGTTCATTAAAGTAATTTTCATTTTCATAAATCATAGAATAGATCATAGATCATAGAATCCCTACAGTGTGGAAACAGGCCCTTCGGCCCAACAAGTCCACACCAACCCTCGGAGCATCCCACCCAGAAACATCCCCCTATAACCCACCTAATCTACACATCCCTGAACACTATGGGCAATTTAGCATGGCCAGTCCACCTAGCCTGCACATCTTTGGACTGTGTGAGGAAACTGTAGCACCCGGAGGAAACCCACGCAGACGCGGGGAGAAAGTCCAAACTCCACTCGGATACAGTTGCCCGAGGCTGGAATCAAACCCAGGTCCCTGGTGCTGTGAGGCAGCAGTGCTCACCACTGAGCCACCATGCTGCAGACACATTAATTTTTAGCAAGCAACTCTATTAAGCAACGCTAAATGAATATTCTAATTCAGCTTTGATGTTCTTTTGTTTTAATTATCTAAAAACTTGCTCTACTACTATTTCAGAAATCTCATGGCTCCTTTTCAGCCTAGTTATAACGTTTGCCATATAAAAGTAATCATTGCATTGGCTCAGTTCTAGAGAAACAAAATCTTGAACAGTTTCCATCAAAACAAAACTTAGGGCACTAACCCATTCCATTACCCATTCAGGATATCTACTAAATATGTATTTTTTCCAAACCTATTTCCAAATTCCAACACATGTTAAATACCCCACCATTAACATCATGGAGATTACCTTTGACTAGAAACTTAGCTGGAGCAGTCACGTAAATACTCTGGCTACAAATGCAGGTCAGAGGCTCAGAATTTTATGGCTGGTAACTCACTTGTAGACTTTCAAAACTTGTTCACCAATTATGCTTTGTGTTTGAGAGTCTAATTTAAAGCCTCTCATTTGCCTCAGCGAGTGCAGATCCCCACAGCTCTCCGGAAACTCAACACTATTCCACACAAAGCAGCCCATAAATATTTGCCAGTATAGAGTGACAACAATGTATACTGTCTAGAAAATGCACTGAAGCAAAGCCAAGGTTTCTTTGTTCATACCTTCAATATTTGGGAAGATTGTGTATTAAAATGTTGGTTTATTGCTAAGGATTTACTTAAAGATACGAATACGAATAAAAACAGTGAACAGATTTTCAAAGATAGTAATTTTGCCTATTAGGAAGAAGGTTGAGAGTTTAGAACTGAATATTATCCGAATTGCCAGCACTGTGCTGTATTTGAATGTGCGCTGCTTGTTAGAAGTAACTTCCTTTCAATGATGCATCAGTACCATCTCTGATCTGACCAATCCACGGAGGTTAGTAAACCCAAAAACAAGTTAGAAGACTGAAGAGCTACTCAATGAAAGGCCAAAATAACTGAAATTCAAACATTACAGATTGTAGAATGTTACAGTTCCTGAATCGGGGAGGTGGTGGCCTGGTGGTATTATTGCTGGACTGTTACTCCAGAGACCCAGATAATGTTCTGGAGACCTGGGTTTGAATCCTGCCATGGCAGATGGTGGAATTTGAATTTAATAAAAATGTCTGGAATTAAGAATCTAATGATAGGCAAAAAATACTTTCCTAGCCAGTGACGCCCTCATCCTGTTAAGGAATTCTTTTAAAAAATCGTTACTATGTTTTGTTTTCCTGCAAAATTGTCATTACACTCCAAAAATAACTCATTTTGTAAGTATGTCAAGATATTTCAGTGCATGAGTTGTGATGTCAATCATATTTGTACTTGAATTTAAGCACCACTGGTTAATAAGGCTGATAATTGCTGTTATTAGCTACAATATACTGAGGAGAGACTTGCTTAGAGTAAGAGAATGAATTGTGGATGTCAACGTATTTATATCTCTCTGTACTCTAGGTTAGTATCAGTCTTGAAGAGTACTTTATTTGCTGGGATTACTTGAGATATTTTGGTCAAGAGTTTCTGCTTTGGATACAAATGATAATCCCAACTCAGTTTGCTCTCAAAATTGCATACACTTATGGAATTGAATACTTTTTAAAGTTTGTGCTCAAACTTATTTGCTTATTGTTCAAATAAAAGCTTCCATGAACCAGCTCAATACAGAAGCATTTTAATTTTAAACAAGTTTATGCAAATTTTATTTTCAAAATGTAATTTTGAACAAAAATGGTTTTATGTTAAAAGAAAATTCCCCAATAAATTTAAAAGTGATAACCTGGTTCAGCTTTATTAATGCAACCACAAGTGAGATTATCATGAAAAATAAGTTTTTAATCAATCCACCACCTGAGTAGTCTCATTTTGAATAACTTTAAAAACTGTACAGATCTGTTTACTAGTTACATTAGGATGCCATTATCAGATTCTTAGTACGTGCATTAAGAAAAAATTGAAATATAGCTATTAGTGTCCATGTCCCTAAAAACGAAGTTTAATTTTCAGAACTTACTGTAAGGCCTGGAAACAGGTACAGATAACAAAAAGACGCAATGGTGATTAATTTGAATAGTTTGTGAATGAATTCAGTTTTCAAGCACTTTTTCTTCCAAATCAACACAAAAGAATAAAGAAACTTCATTTACACTAAATGTAAATTACCCTTGAAATTTCTAGATCTTCTGCACTGGTTTTGGTTGAATTGTACTGAAAAGGATAGTGCTATTAGTAGAAACCCTGGGCCTGCTCTTTTAAATCAAAACTTAGTTCACTTCCCATCCACAGTTTCACTGCATACTCTTAGTGTATCTTTGTTCTGTTATTTTCAATTAACTGAAATCAATATGACCAGAAAAGTGCTTTCTCTGAATGTTTATCACAGGCTGTTTATGGTAGCTTGCTGCGCAGAAACTGCTATATTTCCCTACATTGCGTAAGTGACATCACTTCAAATATAGTCGCCTAGAATTGTGACGGAATGCTTCAGGACTTCTTAGGGCATTAAATGTACATAATTAAATATTAATATAAAGATACAAGATCATTCAAGTAGGGAGAGTAAGGGTATTTTCCTTACACATGTGTTAATAAATGTCAATCAACACAAAACAAAATGAAGTGTATAAATACAGAAGTAAATAGGATTGCATATCAGCCAATATATTAAGATGCTGAAGAATTCTAAAATTCTAAACTACTTTTCACGAAAATAAAAGTCTCTATACAAGTGAATAATATAGATGCAGGCGTGTGTTGTTTGTTCAAAGTATACATGCAGAAGCTTGTATATGCTGCAAAGCTATTTGCAACTTCTGTAATGTATTAAAACACACTTATACTAATGTTAAACTGTTGAAAAACTACCCCTTCTAATTCACAGTATTTCCATGTCTTTGGGCTTTTGATATGGGTGCAAAATGTTCTTTATAAATGCTTTTCATGCAAAACATCCGCATCTTTTCTTACCAATGGAACCCCTTATCAAAGCTGAAGAACAGCAGTTCATTTTAAAATCAGTGGGCTATCACCTGCATTAAATTCCACTGATCAGAGAATGTTAGTCTCAGGTCTCCACAGAGAAGTTGACTATAATGTTTTCCAAATGCCAGTGAGCCTGTTTTGTATTTGCAAATTCAATTTTTTTTCCTCCTAAAGGTGATGTAGTTACATGACTACAAAATTATTTTTTAATGATTTCAGTCACCCCTACATCTACTGGAAGTGGACAGATTTATGTTCTGGGCACTTCATTCATCTGTATGTGAGCATTACATTTCCATCCCGTAACTTCACAAAAACAAATTTAGAAATCTGGTTAAATTTTGATCAAAGGTACCTGATGCAGTAAAGAAGTCTGTGATTATGATTCCAAACCTCTCATTCAATTGTGCACATACATGGAAGGTTATGTCTCATGCTGGGAGCTGATCTCTACGCCAGCCATATGTGGCTTTAAAATTAAGTCACTGGGTCTATCATTCTGACTGCCAGCTGTTTTTTTTAACTTCATACTGGGCCCCGATTGCTCTAACCTGCTTCCTGTTATTGACTATAGTTGGAGCAACCCCTGACCTCATCAATAAATCATTTGCAGATTTTGATAATTCCATGTATAAAACTCAAGATCTTTAATAACATTGGGCTGGAGATAATTTTATTTTAATATTTGTTACTGCTGTTTCCTTTTATGCCTGGCACTCCTGCTTACTGTAATTATTTCAGTGCTGCTTAATGTACTTCAGATGTTGGCTTGGCATTCTTCACTCCCCATGCCTCAGAGTATCGCAGCATTTTTGTTTTAAAGTTTAATTCATATATTTAATTTTGATGTTTCAACAAATACAGGTCCTTGCTGTTTACCGCTCGTAGTATATTCTGTAATAATAGTGTTTGGTATTCAGGTGGAAGGCAGGTATGGTGTTAAAAGATATTCAAAGGACACCTGAAATATAATCAATGCAGAATTTGGCTAAGCCCAATGTCAATCAGCTTATGCAGTCCCGTCCAGTAATTGCCAAGACACCATTTGAAGGGGCCTTTCCCTCTGGGAAATCTTCTTTAAAATGATGTTTGGAAAATCTGAAAATCACCTACAGTAACTATATATCTTTCATTTGAAAGATTTTTCATGTACTGTTGCCTGTAATACATGAAGATACATAAGTAGATTATACACAAAGTTTCAACGATTTTCTTTTCACGTGAATTAAAATGAACTTGCTTTAATTTGAAGAATCAATTTTTTTTAAAAACTGGAATAATTACAATAAATGAATTGTGTAAGCTGCTTCTGTGTAATTGTATAAATTTGCAACTGTCAGTAGAGAATTCTAATTTATGATATATACTTGTTATCATTATACCCACCACAAATACTAGTATTAGGAACTTCTCACACTTTAATCAACCAACATAAAAGTTTCTGAGAGTGGGAGTTCTGTTGTGATCAAAAGAGATAAAATGCTTTTATTTTGTGAGTGGTCCAAGCGACAACTGCTTTGCACCTTGGAATAAAAGGAAGGGGAGACCAGATCTGAAATGTTGAAGAATAGTTCAAGGATTATAGGGGAAAAGCTGGAAATCGGAATTGTGATGAAATTGCCCTGTACCACTTAGTTTCATACTTATTCAAGCTTGCTTCATTTGGCTGAATTTGACTTCCTCTGAAGTAAAATATTGAACCTTTGACCGTAATGTATCTAGCTACTGGAACAGAGGCACAATAATCATATTTGGTAGCTTTTTTTGTTGCTGTTGGCCACAAAAGCATTGTTTTGGTGTAAATTATTCCCTTTTTCAGCTGAACTTCATAGTTTTTGTGTCCAAGTGCTTATGGTGGCTGAGGATATGTGGAGGGGGTGCAGTGTTGTGGTGGTGGTTAGAAATAGGATTTGAAGAGTGAATACCTTAGTAACAAATCCAGAGGTGATGTTTTCAATTAGTTAATAAGGATGAAGCAGCATATTGATATAAGATGTAATAATAAAGCGATCTAATATATTTTTCTTCTTCCATTGTAGTGCATTGACAAGGCGAGAGACTTGCTGGATACAGAGCTGACTGCTATGGCTGGAGAGAGCTACAGCCGTGCCTATGGGGTGAGTCTGATAAAGGTTGAACTTCATGATCCATCTTTTGTTGTTATGTTTCAGAGTTTGTTCATTAATGATATATACTTCATGATCTCAGAACTAATAAATGATGAAACTTGGCAGTTCTCCCTATTCCAGATACCCAATGCAGCCGAATTATATCATATCATGTTACCAGCTCCTAACTGAATTCAACCATCTTCAATGACTACTAGCAACTGTCTCTGCATGAACGGTTTAGAGTATAATCCAGTCTCTATAATAATAGAGGCTCTGAAATTCATAGAAGATCATTTTTGATGAAAATTGCTAATAATGGTGCTGATTGTTATATTGGGGAATATTTCCTGACTTGCCACTCATGCACTTCTGTTACCAGCTTGTTTAAGTTATTTATTGGGTAGTCCATACTTTTTGCATTAGTCTTGAACAATGGCTTGTTTGATTAATGAATTGTTAAAATTGGGAAATAAAGAATAAATTATATGTGAAAATGGCTGATACAGTAAGATAATTAAAAGCATACAACACAATAATTAATTATTTCTGTTGATGCCAGTATTCAGTCTGTGCTCGAGATTTCCATGGACTTGATTTGTTTCCACATGGCGGTTATAGGCTGAGTTAGTACATCGTGTTTTGTTTTGACAAATAAAAGCCAGAAACTAGTCATTTTCTGCTGGTTGGTATTTACTATATTAAGAACATACATCAGAATTACTAGTACTCTGGACAGCTCCTTAGCAGAGTCATGAATTCTGATTTATGGGCTGTTGAAACTAAGTTGAAAAGCTGATTAATGTACTTGAAGTAGTTACTGTCCTTCATTCCCAAAACCTGGTTTCATTATTTGGGTGTTATTTTTGTTTAAAAGGGCATCTTCAGACCATTGAACTTGTAATTATATATGAGGTGGAATCTAATCCAAAGACTTTATTACTCAGTCAAAAGGATATATATTACTTTTTAAAATTAAGAAACCTAGATGAATAATTCAATAATGCTAAGTAACAAGTTAAAATTTATTGGCAAACTCACACGTTTTGCTACCCTTTAATGGTAATTTCCTTCTGACCTGGTTATTACATCCAGTAGATGTCAAGAGCTATATTTTCTGACCTTTGTCAAGTATACTATAAGGCAGAGATCTTGTAGGTTAGTGGGCTTGATTTCTTTTTAAAAGGCCCTTGTGGAATGCTGGCTTAAATAATGCCAAAGCTGCACTGAAGTATGTAGGTTTTTCTTTGAGTTTATAACACCTACAAGTTAAAGATTAGTTCTCTGGATGTTCACACAAGTGTTGCAATTGAATATTGTGTTTTGATTAATTTTCATTTAGTTGATATGCAGTGTGATTTTTTTTCTCGCAAAATTCGCTTATAGCAGTTGCAACTGTGTAGAAGGTTGCGATTTAAATAGCTATTGAATTTTTTTCTTAATCAGCGATTTATTTTATTCTCTTATGTGGTTAGCTCAGTTGGGTGGAGGGCTGGTTTGCAGTGCAGTTTCACACCAACAGCTTGGATTCAATTCCCATGGCAGCTGAAGTTGCCATGAAGGTATCACCTTCTGGTGATCCTCAGGTTAAACAATCACTGGTCATCTCTCTCTAATGAGAGAGCAGCCCTATAGTCCTCTTGGACAACTTTACTTACTTTGTTACGTAATGACGTCAAACTGGCTTTAGCCTTCTGACTACATCTGTCTAAATCCAAGGTGCTTTCCTTTAAACTTTTTTTTAATGTACCATAATAGGTGTGCACCTTTTCTTAGAGCTTCTGCTCGTTCTGCATCTCTCAGCATAATCATGTGATACTGATGTCATCGTTGCACTTCATCTTCATTTGTACAATTTGCTATTTGCAGGATTACATTTGAAGAAATGTGATAAAAGAAAATCTTGCCTGTGATGCGTAGAAATTCAAATACAAGAATAGGTTTAGGTTGAAGGGGAGTGGCAAAGACATGAAATACTTTAAGCACAAGGATGTGTTATTTTACTTTGAGGTATTTGGGTACTGACAGCCAGTAACGGGCAATGAAGATCTGCTTGCTGGTTGATCATAGAATCCCTACAGTGTAGAAGCAGGCCATTCAGCTCATTAAATCCACACCGATCTTCTGATGGGCATCCTATCCAGACCCACTTCCTTACCCTGTCCTTGTAACCCTGCATTTCTCATGGCTAATCCACCTAGCCTGCATGTCCCTGGACACTGGGCAATTTAGCATGACCAATCCACCTAACCTGCCCATTTTTGGACTGTGGGTAGAATCCGCAACACCTGGAGGAAACGCACATACACAAAGAGAAAATGTGCAAACTCCACACAGATAGTTATCCAAGGGTGGAATCAAATTCGGCTCCCTGGCACTGTGAGGCAGCCGTGCAACCACTGTGCCACCCAAAATGTGTGTGACGCATAGGAAATTTGGCAGTTTGGACTCTCAGTTTCTGCAAAGCTGTCTGAATCTTCACCCTTGGGCATTGCAAATGTCTAAGCTACTCTTGTACTGGGTCCATGAAGAGAATGGTTAAGAAATTCCAATTACCATCGGAACAGATTTGATTGACAGTAGTCCTCTTTTAGATAGCCTATTTACTTGGTGATTTTTGTGACCAGAATTCCAAGTCTCATGTGATCCATATATGTCCACTGGAGGAAAACATGAGAAATCTACTCTGCTGAGGAGCAGCATCACAAGCAGAGACTCATCTATTTTTATGACACTTGCTGCCATATTTCAGGAGTTAAATTGTTTAAATATTCCAAAACTACTTCGGCAGCAACTGAGGAAAGGTAAATGAAGGTGGTAGGATGGCAAGTGAGTAGATAAAAAGATAGTGTACCACGTGGATGAGGTAGCTCGTGTGCCAGACGGATGAGGGAGAGGGGGTACCAGGAGAATGGAAGAGTGCTTAGGGCAGGGTTGGCAATAGGCTATCAGGGTGCCATCTGGTGGCGGGGGGAGGTGGTGGGGTGTGGGGGGCGGGCGGCGTTGTCTAGTTCAGCAGATGGGGAAGCATCATTTAAGTTGCAGAGGTTGTTGGAGGGTGGGACTGTGAACAGTTTTGGGGCTGTCGGGTGTCAGAGCTGTGTGGGGGAGTTCAGGTCTGCCAGGCTGGCTCAAGTTGGAGAGTCACGTTGATTTGGAGAGGAGTGGAGTCGGATCCAGGAGTTCAGGCCAGGGTGGTGTCAGGTTTGGGGTGTTGGGTTTTAGGTCTATCAGTGTGGGTGGTAGTGCGATGGGGAGTCATTTTTGCAAGTGGCTTGGAAGGAACCTTGACAAATTGCATCGTTATGTCTTGTGGGTAATGCACACTGATGCCACTATGCACCAGATGTGGAAATAATGAATCTTAAGGTATTGGATGAAGTGCTAAACAAGCAGGCAGTGTTGTCCTGAATGGTGTGAGTCATCTTGAGTAATGAATATTCTCTCACCCTCCTGACTTGTACCTTGTAGACAAAGCTTGGGGAATTAAGTGGTGAGATAGTTGCCACAAAATTACTAACGTGTGAACTGCTATTGCCACATATTTGTGTGGTTGGCTTGCAGTTAAATTTCCAGTCAGATCTCAGTGATATTAATGGAGGATTCAGTGATGATGATGCCCTTGACGATCAAGGAGAGATGATCATTGCCTTGCACTTGTATGGCACAATATTTTATCAAGACTCCGTGGTCCAACACTTGGTACAATGAAGTCTTATTGTCAAGCGTAGTCACATTCATCTGGCGTCTTGAATTCAAGCTCTTTGGACAAATTTTGTAAAGTAGTTTGGAGCCAGGTGTTGTTGACAGAACCCAAACTGAACATTGATGAGCTTGTTCTGCCTGGTAGGAATGTCGATGCCACCATGCATTATTCCACAGATGAGTGAGAACAGATTGATGGGGTGATAACTGACCAGATTGAATTTGTCCCACATTTGTGGATAGGTCATAATTAAACAATTTTCCACATTGCCACATAGATGCCAATGTTGCTCCGCTGGAACAGCTTTTTTTGAGGATGGGGCTAATTCTTGTGCACAAGTCTTCAGTACTACAGCCAAAGTATTGTTGGAGATGATAGCTTTTGATGTATCCAGTGCACTTAGCCATTTCTAGAATGAATCAAATTAGTTAAAGACTAGCATCTGCAGTCTTGGGAACTTTAGGAGGCAGCACAGATAGGTCATCCATTCAGCACCTCTGGCTAAAGATGATTGCAAATGTTTCAGCTTTGGCTTTTCAACTGACTTCCTGGGCTTTACTATTATCAAGAATGGAGATGTTCATTTAGACCCACCTTCCATTATTGGATGCAGCAAGACAGCACAGCTTTAATCTATTGCTTGTGAATCACTTAGCAATGTCTATTATGCACATTGTCCAATCTCTGTGGTTGATTTTTAAGGACACACTTTTTGTGGTCACCGTAAGCTGTATTTGACTTGACAAAGAGAACTGCTCGTATTCCACCTTTATTTTGTTAATTTGAGCTTTAGCAGGTTACCCCTTCCAACTTCTTCCTTGTTTAGTTTGATCACCCATCCTTGTTCAAGAGACCTTTTGAAATTATCAGTTAACTTTCACGGTCCATCTCCATCTCAAATTGACACCAGGATTGATTTTCACATATTCTGGTAAGAGGGCTTTTGCACTGGTAGTATCTGTAAACGGACTGTACAAGCCAATTAGGTGGTTAATCCTATACAACAAAGGGGCTTTAAAAATTCAATTGCCCATTAACGGGAAAGCTCTCATACACACAGCAGCCCCAGAATTTTGTGATGGAACTTTGGCCTCCTTTGGCCAGTGTTGTCTGAAGCAGGACTGGAACTTTTCTGCCTCTGAACCAGTTGGTGTAATACTAAGCCAGTTGCTCACTTTTTTGTTCACTCATGGCATGTGGTTGTCACTGACTGGCCAGCATTTATTGCCCATCCTAGTTGCCCTTGAGAAGGTGCTAAGCTGCCTTTACCCATTGCAGTCCATGGGCTGCCAGGATGGTAATTTGAAGGAGAACTTGCAGAAGTTCCCATTTGTCTGCTGCCCTTGTCTTTCTCGATGGAAGTGGTTGTGGGTTTGGAGTGTGCTGTCTGGGGCTCTTTGGCTTCTTACTTCCTTGCCAATGATTGAATTAACTGTATAGCAACTAATTATAAAACATCAATGGGTTAGAAATTTCTTAAATATATAATTGAATGCCACCCTTGATCATGAAAAAAATTCACAAAGATAATTTACTTCCAAGAGTTAATCATCTCCTGTCAAAATGCGAAGCATGCAATTTCAGTTCAGTTTCAGAGTTAGAATCCAGGAAGTTTATTTTCAGTAAGGAAATTACATTTAAATTGAACAATTTTAGTCTCCAGTGAATGTAGAAAAAAGCTACATTGAGTATTCTAATAACATTGGGGGACAAGGGCATTCATTTTATTTTATTCAAAGAAATGCGAACTGCTGTGAACTCCCTAGAGAGGAGCTAACACAGTATGGAGAGCAAGAAATAATGAAAACTGGTCTCAGGAAAGAAATATGATAAATTTGTGGTAAATGAATATGAGTAGCAATCATGCATTTCATCTGATGCAAGGATTAGGGGAATTGCATCCAATTTTAATCCCACTTGTCTCCCTCTCTGGTCTTAAATTTGCTCTGGCTTATTGTGAAAAGTTGTAATGCTTGCTGAAATTCTCCACCTTTTTTTATTTTCTAATTACCACATAATATGGAAAGTAATATATATATATAAAATAATCTGTCATAAATTATCGTGCATCAAAGCAGTGACTTAGATTACCAAATTCCTGCCATACAGACAGCAATAATTGTACACAAAATATAATTTTGAACTAAAATTGTAAAATTAAATATCTGGGAGAAAAATTGTATCTATTTTCTATTCAGAAACTGCATTCATTAAAACTGCATTTTTTTATAAAAAGAAACAAATTTCATTGCTTTTGACACTTACTTTAAGCCCATTGCAACAGATTTATGGTACTTGTCAGCTTGATGAGTACTTTAATCCCAAATAAGAAAGTTATATGTTACATCACATAATTTCAGTTTATTGATTTTTAGATGATGTATGAAAATACGGTCATGTTTTGTGGATGAGTAAGGTCTTATGGTAACAGTTGTAGAAAAGAAGATTCTTCCAACAGTCTTGCTAACATTTTTCCTTTGATCAATGGGCTAATGTTTCATTTCATTTCCTGCTTGTAGTCTTTCAGTGCTTGAATTAGCTATTTATATTGTACTACATGTAAAGTGACTGCACTTCAAAAACAGAATTAAATATTCAACAATTTGAGGCATCTTTAAAATTTGGTCAGGTGCAATATAGATGCATTTTTTTGCCCTTGCTTGTAGTGGAGGGGAAATTCAAAACAGTTAATTACTAATGTGAGTGATTTTTTGCTGTCTAAGAGATCATGCAGTGAGTGCCTTAGCTGCCATGTTTATCCACAAAATAATGGTATCTACATTTTGAAAAGTAATTAATGGTCTGTTTTAGGACATTGTACTGATGTGACAAATGGGCCTATTTTGTAGTCATTTTATTATAGTAACCATGCATGGATTGACACCATGGCCCTTGGAGTACATGGTGTGCCGTTTTCATTTTAAGTGATTTTCTTTCTCTTGTCAAATTTTTCTTCTCATAAGGGCATTCACAATTCATGTGTGAAGCTCTGCAGTAAATTTAAATGATCTGTTTGCTTATGAGGCGCATGTCAGTTTGGTGTCATCTGACATGCATATTTGAACTTGGATAATGATCAAGAGCAAAAGCCCTGGAACAGCAGCAGCCATCATGTAGGAAGATGCAAGTTTTTTTTTCACCAGCAAACTCTCTGCAAAAGGAATGATCACTTAGTTCAATCATTTTGAGCATTGTAGGCCAAATGTTGAGCCCAATACTGGAAAAATTCCCTCCTTTTCCTTTCATAATGTCATGGGATCCATAATGTCCAGTAGAACGACCAGAACGTACAAAGACTGTGGAGCCAGTTGTAACACTGAACAGACTCAGACTTCAATTTTAACAATGTTTAAAAGACATTTACATAAGTACATGAATAGGAAAGGTTTGGAGGAGCAGCCATGTGGGAATAGTTTAGTTTGGGATTATGGTCGGCATGGATTGTTTGGACTGAAGGGTCTGTTTCCATGCTGCATGACTCTATGACTCTACATATAATGTTTTTGAACTTTTGGTACTGTATTAGTCACAAAGGTTCTGTAGGTCAGGAACAGACCTGATTACATTGCATCATTACTTGCATCAATTTTAAAAGGCTCATAGATATATTTGGCATATGATCATTGAAGGGTAGCATAACGATTTGCTTGCTAATATTTGATATTAGTCTAATAGTTGGACTTTGTATGTTCATTAGGAAGTGGCGTACATTAGAAGAGACAAGTTAGTCAATTTTATCTGTTTAAACTGTTAGATTATCATGGTCTACCAATGGATTACCTTAGGAAGTTGGAAGGAGATTCTGCAAGATTTTTCTTAAATTAACTCCTGAGGGAAGAACTTAAGATAAAACTAATATTACTGTTAGTATGGGATGATATGTTAATATGTTCCACAGTTGTATCATCTAATATATCGTGTGAGTGCAATGATCATTACTCATTTCACTTTTTGTGTCCACAAGTTGTGAACAATAAGACATATGAGTAAGTGTTGAATCTCTCTTCTTTAGGCCATGGTTTCCTGTCAGATGCTGTCAGAACTGGAAGAGGTAATCCAATATAAATTGGTTCCAGAGCGGAGGGAGATCATCAGACAAACCTGGTGGGAACGACTTCAGGCAAGTCAGCATTCATCTAATCTAATTAGCTTTGGTAATCAATCAGTGATGAGGTACACATTTGCCATTCAGCTCAGTTGAGCATATTATGGAGCTGCCTTGGCTGTCCAGGAGGATGTTGGTCCAAGCTGAATATTTTTCATTTTACACAAGGAGTATGAATGCTTGCAGGTAGAGTAGCCGAGCATAATTACAAGATAGCTGGGCTGGATTATATGGTCACCGCAAGTGGAATTGCTGGCAGGGTGTAAGTAAAATCCATTGCTTACCCACCGACCCCCAACCTTTATGAAATTTTGCAGCAGGGTGTGAAAGGGATGTTGAATGGCTTGCCCACCATTTGGCCTTTCAAAGCCCTTAAGTGACTGATAAATAGTCGCCCCAACAATGCGAGTATTTGACCCTTGACAGTAAGCCCACGTAATAGTTGGAAGTCTAGCAACTTCATTCATACAGGTTGATGTTGGGCAAGGAGTTTGATCACCATTGCAGCCCCCCACCCATTCCTGGGCTATTGGGGGCACCACTACAAAAGCCTGTGTTCCACACCATTCAACCCCACAGCCTCCAGAACCTAGCCCCCTAAAACAGTACGCTCTCTGCCTTATTGCGAACTCCTTGGATTTTCCTGGGATTCTTGGCATGGTGAGATTGCGTGTAATCCCAACTGTGGCCAGTGCTCCCACTGATACTGTGGGGACTGCCTTGTTAGCCAATCGATTCTTTCGAGATAGGAGCAGCAGTCTCGCCTTGAAGCAAATAATGTTGCTTTCAGTGTTAAATTGCTGCAAAAGCACCCATCAGGATTGTAATAGGGCTCACCCACCCTTAACATTTTAGTTCAAGGGGTGGAGTCCATGGCACCTCATAAAAATCCAACCCACTATATTACAGAAACTTAAATTTTTGTTATTTTCAACACTTGGGAAGAAATTGAGATTTGCTTTTGCTTCAATCAAGGATAAGGTATCATTATATACTCGTAATGTTTGTGTCAGAACCCCTCTTTGTAAGTCTTTACAATATTTTCAGAATCCTTCAGCTATTATTTAGTTCTCAAAACTCTGGACATTTTTTTAAATCTCTGTTCCCTGTAGAATTTATTTTGTATTATTTGATGAATGCAAAGTTACTTCCACACACAGTTTCAAAGCCAGGATAATGTCAGTTTGCCTTTTCTGGTGTATATTTGAAGGAAAGCAGAAATATGTTAAGACAAGTGCTCTATTTTATGTTAAAGAAAATTTGTAGAGTTTCTATTTAAGACACTATTCAAGGCTCGTTTACATACACCAGACTCTGCAAGTAAAAATACGCAGAGCAGTTGAGGCTGTTTTCAGTTCGTTTTTTACAATCAACTGATTATATGCCTAGTGCTGACTGCGTTTGAAGATGAATAGACCAAAAAATTCCATATTTCATAAGCCTTAGCTTTTCAAGTTTTAATTTAGTTTTATAGGAGTGTGTTTTTTCAATTTATTTTTATTTTATCCTTCCCTTGGCCACTGACAATTCTTTGGCAAGCATGGCCCAATGATGTAAGCCAGATTTGATGGTGGTGTAAGCTCTAATATGAAGTCTTTGGTTGCGTTTCTATATCACACTGCCAAGTTAATGATTTAATGTTCTTTTTCTCCCCTTGCTTCTGTCCTTCTCTCATAAAGGTATTAACTCATGTTGAGGTACAGTTTTAATGTTCTTGGCAGCCCTTTGGTACAGCGCTGTATTAACTGTTCTTTATGTGTAAATCACAGTGTCGGCATGCCGGTATTACTCCATTTTTCTATAGATGACTCCAGCGCTGTTTACACTTAACATCTATAGATCCACATTTCCAACAGGTGATAGCAGTCTAGTTTGGGAACTTAAAATGATTTACGAACATACGAATGAGAAGCAGAAGTAGGCCATTTGACCCATCAAGTCTGTTCCACCACTCAAGAAATATCATGGAGGATCTGTTTGAGCTTCGAATTCCTCATTCCCATTTACCCTGTATAAGTTTGATGTCGTTCCTAACAAGGATCTATTTATCTCTGCCTTAAATATATCCAATGATCCTGCCTCCATCACTTTTTGAGCCCAAGTTGCGCAAGCCTGTGAGGGAAAAGCATTCCACTCATTTCTGTTGTAAAAGCGTGACCCCTAATTTCAAAGCAGTGTACCCTACCTCTGGACTACCAACAAGATTAAATATCAAAGTTCCCTCTAAGCTGCATCAGCATGCCAATTTGCAGCATTAACTTTCAGTTTTGGAAATTGCTGCTGCCCTCCAGCTTTTCAGATCCTGCAACAGGTAAGAAAAAGAGAGGAAATGCTGGTAAAATACTTCTCATGTTAATCTCATCTGGACCATTCATTCAGCACCATACAAACTTCAATCAAATCACCCTCACTGTTTTGAATTTTATTTTTCCTCTCTATTCTGGACTTGTTTGGAATCAGTTGACTTAACACAAAAGTAAAATTTGGCTCTTGTTCAGTTTAATGCTACACCATTTGACACAATTACCTAATAAACCATAAGGACGTACTAGAACATTCCATTTGAAGTGTGGTCTTATCAAAGCTATTCCACAAAAGCAGAACTAACATATCATGAATGGTACAATTGGATCAAAGAAAATTAGAGCAAACTAGGAAAAATTGCAGGAATGCTTGAACAATTGTTGACACTTGTTCACTCATAACCACCTCTATTTCTTCTATAGGGCTGTCAGCAGATAGTCGAAGACTGGCAACGAATCCTAATGGTTCGCTCCCTTGTCATTGGTCCACATGAAGATATGAGGACTTGGTTAAAGTATGCAAGTCTCTGTGGCAAGAATGGACGTTTGGTAAGAATTCCATGCATAAATTGCTTAGTTTTAAGACAACAACAAACTCATTAATGGCTCAACTTTGAGTTATGAAAGTCCTTTGTTTTTGATATTGATCAAAATGTGATCCCATTACTTTGTGAATGAACTAAACAGCTGAAAAAATTAATGATTTTTGCTTTAAAAACAACACTGCTACAGTTAATGAATGTTCCTTCATAAAATTTTCATTGCGAATTTATCTCCAATTACATCGCACAAGAGGCGGTAAGACCACATCAAAAGAGCTATTAATTGAACTGTGGTGTGCAAATGCATTTCTATCCCATTTATTCAATTTGACCTTAGTTTTATACTTCCATTATAAATTTTCGCATATTTATCATATGGCATTTGTAAATGCGGCCTGTTGTAATTACACATGACAGTTCATCACAACTAGCATGAAGTTGTGAACAGAGCACAAGAAATTTACATTAGCAGTTTCCATTGTAAATGTGGCCATGAAAACTTATATTAGGAAAAGTTCAAAGGAAGTGTGCAGACTAAAATTTAAAACAAAAAATAATTAGTGATTTATTTTCTGCAGTTATTTTTCATATGTACTCTGAATGCAACCATTCTGTCTATAGGCTCTTGCTCATAAGACCCTGGTACAGCTGCTTGGTGTAGATCCTTCAAAGCACCTTGATCAACCTCTGTCCACAGTTCACCCCCATGTCACCTATGCTTACATGAAGTACATGTGGAAGAGTACCCGCAAGGTAGGTTACATCTCATGGTATATTGTATAGTAATTACTGCAGTAAGTTCCCATGAGTTAGTAGGTTTCATGTCGTTTCTTCAAAAAGTAATGGTTCCAAACAATTTTCTTTTGTCAAGAGAGAAATGTTAAAACATAGCTTAGATAAGACAGGATACATAGGAGCACAGGTCCTAAACATGAGTTAATGAAAAATAACTTCCGATAATTTCTCAGCCAAAAAAGTGATGAGTGTAATAAATTAAAAAGTATGATTTTAGTCTGTTTGGAGATTCCAAACAATAGGATGGTGGCTGAGGGGGTTCAACTAATGGAAAGCCAAGCGTAATTGGAACCAAAGACCTTTTCCCACCCTTATAATTCTTATAATTTGGAAGAAGAATTGCTTAATATTTTGTTCCTTCCTTTTAAATTGACTGTAGAACCTATGCTCTGTGTGGAATGATTTCTTAGTTGTTTCATCCTGATGATTATATTTCTGAAGAAGGGTCCCAACCTGAAACGTCAACTTTCCTGCTCCTCTGATGCTGCCTGACCTGCTGTGTTCCTCCAGCTCCACACTGTGTTATCTCATTATGTCGAGAAGTTATTTTTTGCATAACACATTAAATATTCTGAAATGAATTAGTGTTGCTTGTGTTGTATCTTGTCAATTTCAATGAACAATGATGGTTTTATCAGCTTAACACTGCTGATACCAATATTTGTTACCACCTGGCTAGGTCTTCAGCTTTATGTTAGAGTTGTTTCTCATTGTAACACATTACATTTTCTGAACTATAATTGAATAATTTCATTTCCAGGTGTGGGATTACTGATTTCAGTATTCCATTCTTTTGTTTTTGTACTTTAGTAACTAGGCAAATGTGCCTATTCTCCCAATTAAAATGAACATCTTAAACATATGTTTTTTTTCTCAATTGAACCTTAGTGTAGTGCTTTCATAGATCGTGTTTCAGTTCAAATTGATTCACAATCATAACCTCAAAAGAATAATTGTTCTTTCCGACAGACGGACATATATGTAAGTACACATTATTGTTATTACCTTTCCTCCAGTTTTCATTCTTCTGAATTGAGCAGCCAAGCTCACTGAAGGATTACGTAATCTCAGAAGTGTTAAAGCCCAGAAGGAGATAGAAGAAAAACATTTGGCCCATTGTGCCTGCACCGGCTTGTTAACCGAACATAGTTACCCAGTGCAATCTCATGCTTTTTCCCCATATACTTGCACATTATTTTTTATTCAAATAGTTGTCCAAAGCCCTCTTGAATGCCTCAATTGAATGTGAATGGCAAAATTGAGTGGAGCACACTACCACCTGAATGCAGTTCACTCATTTCTTTTTCAATGGTATCCTGGTAAAAATAGATCATTTTTAATTTCAACAAACCTATGCTAGCAGCAAAGCACTTGCGTTGCTCATTTTATACTAAGAGAATATTTTTAATCTGTTCAAGGGATGTGTGCTTCACTGACTGGGCTAGCATTTAATATTCATCCCTAATTACCCTTAAGAAGGGATTGGTAAGCTGCCTTCTTGAACTTCTACAGTTCATTTAGTGTAGGTACACCCATATGCTATTATGGAGGGAGTTTCAAGATTTTGACACGGTGACGCGGAATGAATGGTGAGATATTTACAGGTCAGTATGGTTTGTGGCTTGGAGGGGAACTTGCAGGTAGTGGTGTTCCTGTGCATCTACTGCCCTTGTTCTTCTGGATGGTAATGGTGAATTTGATATTTGAGGAGCCTTGGTGATCTTCTGCAGTGCTTCTTGTGATGGTGCACACTATTCCACTGGTCATCAGTGGTGGAAGAAGTGAATGTTTGTGGATGTGATGCCTGTCAAGCAATCTGCTTTATTCTAGATGGTGACAAGCTTCTTGAGTGTTGTTGGAGCTGCATTGATCCAAATAAGTGGAGTAAACTCTTGATTTGTGCCTTATAGTTGCTAGACAGACTTTGCAAATAAGAAAATGAGTTACTCACTGCAAGATTCCTGGCTCTGACCCACCCTCCTTGTCACAGTATTTATAAGACTAATCCAGTGAAGTTTCTGGTCAAAGATAACCTCCAGGATGTTGGCAGTAGGGGTTTTTGAGCAATGGCAATGCCATTCAATACAAGTGAATGTTAGCTTCTCTCATGGGAGATGGTCATTGTCTGGCACTTGTGTGGAATGTACGTTATTTGGTAGTTATAACTTGTCAACCCAAGCCTGGATATTGTCATTGTCTTGCTGCATTTGGCCATGGACTGCTTCACTATCAAGGGAGTCCCAAATGGTGCTGAAAACTGTACACCATCAGCAAACATCCCCACTTTTGACTTCATGATGAAGGTAATTGATGAATGTATGAAAAGTGGTTAGGCCTAGAACACTACCTTGAGGAACTCCTGCAGAGATGTCCTGGAGGTAAAATGATACAGCCAACTACCACAGTCACCTTCCTTTGTATTAGATGTGACTCTAACAAGCAGAGACTTGACTTTCTGATTCCCATTGAGTCAGTCTAGTTTTGCTAGTGCTCCATGATGCCATGCTGATTCAAATCCGATAATGATATCAAGGGCAGTCACTCTCACCTCCCCTCTGGATTTCAGCTCTTTTGTCCATGTTTGAATCAATGATGTGATGAGATCAAGAGTTGAGTGACCATGGCAGAATCTAAGTTGATTGTCAGTGAGTAAGTTATTGTTAAACAGACAATGTATGAAGTTTGCATATTCTGCACGCGTCTGCGTGGGTTTCCTCCCACAATCCAGACTAGGTGGATTGGCCATGCTAGATTGCCCATACTGTTCTGGGATGTGTAGATTAGGTGGGTTATAGGAGGATGGGTCTGGGTGGGATGCTCTGAGGGTCGGTGTGGACTTGTTGGGCCGAAGGGCCTGTTTCCACACTGTATGGGTTCTATAATTATCTTTTGCACTGATGTCTTCGGCTCCTCCACCATTCAGGATGTGGATAATGTGGAGACTCCTTCCTCCAGTGAGTTCTATAATTGTCCATCGCCATTCATGACTGGATGTGGCAGGACTGCAGAGCTTAGACCTGATCTGTTGGTTGTGGAATTGCTTAGCTTTTGCTGCTAATGCTGTTTGTCATACAAGTAGTCTACGTTGTAGTTTCACCAGGGTTGATACCTCAATTAGATACACTTGGCCCTGCCCTAGCATACTCTCCTTCACTTTTTATTGAACGTCAGGTTGATGCCCTAGCTTGTTAGTAATGGTAGAATAAGGGATATGTGCGCCTTATGTTTGCAGATTCTGTTGCTGATTGCCTATACGCCTCATAGATTCCCAATTTTGAGTTGCTGGATTTGTTCGAAATCTATGCCATTTAGCACAGTTGCCATACAATACAGTGGAGGGTACCTTTGTTACGAGGACAGGAGTTTGTCTCCACGAGGACTGTGCTGGTCAGTCTGACCAATATTGTCGTGGACAGATGTATTGGCATTAGGCAGGTTAGTGAGGATGAAGTCAAGTACATTTTTCTCTCTTGTTGGTCTTGTCATCACCTGCCACAGACTCAGTCAGGCAGTTAGCACCTTTAGGAATCAAATTGCTTGATCACTAGTGGTACTGCTGAGCCAATCCTGGAAGCTGATGTCCCTCACCCACCCAGAATACATTCTGCACCCTTGCCACCCTCAGTGTTTCCTCCAAACGGTGTTCAACATGGAGTACTGAATCATCAGCTATGGAGGAAATAGTACGGCATAGTCAGCAGGACGTTTCCTTGCTCAGGTTTGACCTACTGCCATGAGACTTGATGGGGTCCAGGGCAGATGTTGAGGACTTTGTTAATATTGAGATGAAGGAACTGAGGGCATTGTTGCTAAGTTTGATGATGACACAAAGATAGGCAGACAGACACATTGTGTTGAGGAAGCGGGGAGGCTGCAGAAGGACTTGGACTGACTACGAAAGCTGGCAAAGAAATAGATGGAATGCAATGTGGGAAAGTGTGAGGTTATGCACTTTGGTAGGAAAAGCAGAGATGTAGACTTTTTCATAAATGGCAAGACACGGCAGAAATCTGAAGCACGAAGGGACTCCGGAATCCTACTTCAGGATTCTCTTGAGGTTAATGTGCAGGTTCATTTGGCAGTTAGGAAGACAAATGTAATGTTGGCATTCATTTCAAGAAGCTAGAATACAAGAGCAGGGATGTACTACTGAGGCTGTAAAAGACTCTGGTCAGATTGCATTTGAATATTGTGAGCCTTTTTGTGTTTGAGGAAGGATGTGCTGGCTTTGGAGGGGGTCCAGAAGAGGTTCAGAAGAATGATCCCAGGAATGAAGAGCTTGTCATATAACGAGCAGTTGAGGGCTCTGGGTCTGTACTCGATCGAGTTTAGATGAGTGAAAGGGGTTGTGATTGAAACTTAGAAACTACTGAGAGGTCTGGATATAGTAGACATGGAGAAGATGTAAGAGAGACTAGAACCTGAAGGGATAACCCTTTAGAACTGAGATGAGGAGGAACTTCTTCAGCCGCAAGGTGGCGAATCTGTGGAACTCATTGCTGCAGAAAGCTGTGGAAGCCATCATTGATTGTGTTTAAAACAGAGGTAGATAAGCTTTTGAAGAGTAAGGAGATCAAAGTTTATGAGGGAGAAGGCAGGAGAATATAGTTCAGAAACATGTGAATCATGATCAAATGGCGGAGCAGACTCGATGAGCCGAATGACCTAATTCTGCTCCTACATCTTATGATCTTATGATCTAACTCCCTCACAACTCTATACCACTGTGCTGCCATATTTTCTAGTTGGACAGGACATGCATGATTCTATTGCCTCAGAAAATGAAACTCTTTCAGAGCAGATCCCTGGAATAGCTAAACTCTTCTAAATGTCTTGAATTAGCATGTTATCTTTTTGGAGGTCTCTCCTGATGTTGTGGATTTGGAAACTAGACTCTTTTAGCATAAAAAGATTATTGAACCCGTCAAGAAGGGTATGTGATGGTCAAGCTTTCTTGCTGCAATCTGCTTTTAAATAATTTTCTTCAAAGTAAAGGCTATCATGGACAATGAGAATCATTCCTTGTCTGTATTATTTTTGGATGTGTTCAGAGAAATGGGTACATTCCCTTCGATGCAGGATAAATTGGTTCTGAAACCCATTTGTGCCCATTTGTATAACAATTGTTAAAACGAGTTGGATGAATGGATGATGATGTGAGCTCTCTGATTATTTTGATTTATTAGAATAATTCTTAAATTTTAATTAAGGTTAGACCTCTATGATATTATAATTTATTTCTTTTACTTGTTTATTTATGTGTAATTTTTTTGGCTGAAGAAGCAGTTGTCCCAAAATTAATTTCTGAATGGACAATAAAGTGAGTTTGAATTATATTGAGTATGGCAATATGGAAGAACTGAGACAATATAAGGGCAGGCTTTCTAATTGAGTAAAACTCATAATTCTAATGTTGTTAATTTGCTTCATTAGATTCCTTTTCATGTTTTATTTAATTTATATGTTGTAACTGCTTAGCCAATAAAGTGCAGCAGATTGTCCAGAATCTAGATTGTCTAGAGATTGCTCTAGAATGGTCTTCACCCTTGATGTAAGATAATTAAAAAGCTAATCATGGAAAATAGAATAGCTGTTCTTAAAACCTGTCCCTGGCTCACTGGTCACCACTCGGAAACAACCCTTGGCCTGTCCTCCTCAGCCTCAGCAAAAAAGTGTCTAGCTTTGATCCTCAGCATCTGACAGACACCTTCCCAGTAACTCCCTGACCTTGCTTTTAGATCCTCCATTCTCACGTTGCTTCTTTGCTGAGTTTGTTGCTGACTGGTATTCTAGTCTATCAGCAGCAAGCATGAGAGAGAACCAGCCTGTGATTTAATAAGCAGCTCCTTACCATTTCCTTCAATTCTATTTGTGGAGCAGCTGTTCTTCAATTGGTCTTTCCTGTGACTGAATTTTCCTAGATACCTTCTGGATGGATCTCGCTGTCATCCCTTGAATTTTGAGTGGTGTTCCATTTGCTAAATGTCAAAACAACACCTCCAATTGTTTTCTTGCTTCCACTGAACTGTGGATCAGCTATTAAAAGGAAGACCCGGGTGGTAATGGTAGGGAGGTATTAAGACATTTAAGCAATATTTATATGAACACTTGAAACACAATAGGATACAAAACTATGGGCTAAGTGCTGGAAAACGAAATTTGAATAGATAGATGTTTGATCACAGGTGCAGACATAATGGTCCAAAAGTTTGTTTTCTTGTCTATAAAACTCTGATCCTCTGACTCTTAAGGTAGTTGCTGTGTGAGACCGATAGCTTTTAAGAAATGCTTCTATCTGGAATCTATGCCATCCTGAAATATGACTTCATTCACTATAATCTGACCAGGCTTTGTTGGTGTAAACCATGTTACTTTTCAGGTTAGGTATTGATTTGGCTGCATTGCCAACTTACTAGACCTCTCATCTGTACCAATTTCTTTTCTTTACCTCACTGTCCCCGCTACAAAAAAAATTAACTGAGTACTTTCTTAATAAATAGTTTGCTTTAACCTGTTAATATATTTATGTGACATGGTGGCTGGGCTTTTCATCTTGAAAAAAGAATTGTTAATGGCAGATCAAGCAGAGTTAAATACGAAGGTAAAGGATATCGGAAAGGTAAAGCCAGAGTGCAACTTTAAGATAAGACTTTTTGGGGTAGAGTAAGGCAAATGTAGAATTGGTAAAATGACATAAATTGAAGTAATTTACACATGGATTGGACTTTCAAATAGATTAAAGCCTGGACACCAGTCTACAGATAGTGGACACAATTGGTGGGCAGATTACAAATACGTATGGGCGAATCGAGTTTGGCCAAATGATGTTCAAGTGTATTTCCGGCATGTGCTCTGGATGACTTTGAAAAACATATCATTTACAAAAGCAGGCTGTTCCTGTTTCACTCAGCCTGTGTGCATCAGTTCCATTGGTGATATAAATAATATCTTCATGCCTCAGCATCACTATGCATAATTTTTTAAAATTTATTTGGAGGATGTGGGCATTGCTGGCCAGCCAGCATTTCTTGCCCATCCCTAGTAGCCCTTGAGAAGGTGGTAGTGAGTTGCCTTCTTGAAGCGCTGCAGTCCACCAGCTGTGGGTTGACCCGCAATGCCATTAGGGAGGGAATTCCAGGATTTTGACCCAGCGACAGTGAAGGAACACCGATATATTTTCAAGTCTGGATGGTGAGTGGCTTGAAGGGGAACTTGGAGGTGGTGGTGTTCCTATGTGTCTGCTGCCCTTGTCCTTCGAGATGGAAGTGGTCCTGGGTTTTGAAGGTGCTGTCTGAGGATATTTGGTGAATTTCTATTGTGCATCTTGTAGATAATACACACTGCTACTACTAAGTGTCAGTGGTGGAGGTAGTGGATGCTTCTGGATGTAGTGCCAATCAAGAGGGCTGCTTTGTCCTGGATGGTGTCAAGCTTCTTGACTGCTGTTGGGGCTGCACTCATCCAGGAAAATGGGGAGTTTTCCATCACACTCCTGACTTGTGCCTTGTAGATGGTGGACAGGCTTTGAGGAGTCAGGAGGTGAGTTACTCGCCACAGTATTCCTAGCTTCTGACCTGCTCTTGTAGCCAATGTGTTTATGTGGTGCATTCAGTTGAGTTTCTGGTCAATCATAACCCCCAGGATGTTGATAGCAGGAGGATTCAGTAATGGTAACACCATTGAATGTCAAGGGGTGGTGGTTAGATTGTCTCTTATTGGTGATGGCCATTTGTCAGCCCAAGCCTGGATATTGTCCAGATCTTGCTGCATTTGAACATGGACGGCTTCAGTATCTGAGGAGTCACGAATGGTGCTGAACATTGTGCAATCATCGGCGAACATCCCCATTTCTGACCTTATGGTGGAGGGAAGGTCATTGATGAAGCAGCTGAAGATGGTTGGGCCGAGGACACTCCCCTGAGGAACTCCTGCAGAGATGTCCTGGAGCTGAGGTAATTGACCTCCAACAACCACAACCATCTTCCTATGTGTCCGGTATGACTCCAACCACTAGACAGTTTGCCCCCTGATACCTATTGATTCCAGTTTTCCAAGGGCTCCTTGATGCCACACTTGGTCAAATACAGCCTTGATGTCAAGGGCTGTCACTCTCATCCCACCTCTGGAATTCAGCTCTTTTGTCCATGTTTGAACCAAGGCTGTAATGAGATCAGGAGCTGACTGGCCCTGGCGGAATCCAAACTGGGCATCACTGAGCAGGTTATTGCTGAGCAGGTGCTGCTTGATAGCACTGTTACTGACACCTTCCATCACTTTACTGATGATTGAGAGTAGACTGATGGGGTGGTAATTGGCTGGGTTGGATTTGTCCTGTACACAAAATGCAGGACATACTTGAGCAATTTGCCACATTGTCAGGTAGATATCAGCATTGTAACTGTATTGGAGCAGCTTGACTAGGGTATTGGCAAGTTCTGGAGCACAAGTCTTCAGTACTATTGCCAGAATGTTGTCAGGACCCGTAGTCTTTACAGTATCCAGTGTCTCCAACCGTTTCTTGATATCATGTGGAGTGAATCGAATTGGCTGAAGACTGGTATCTGTAATGCTGGGGACCACTGGAGGAGGCCGAGATGGATCATCCACTCAGCACTTCTGGCTGAAGATTGCTGCGAATGCTTCAGCCTTATCTTTTGCACTGATGTGCTGGGCTCTTCCATCATTGAAGATGGGGATATTTGTGGAGCCTCCTCCTCCAGTGAGTTGTTTAATTGTCCACCACTACTCACAACCGGATGTAGCAGGACTGCAGAGCTTAGATCTGATCTGTTGGTTGTGGGATTGTTTAGCTCTGTCTATAACTTGCTGCTTTCGCTGTTTGGCATGCAAGTAGTCCTGTTTGATGGCTTCACCAAGTTGATACCTCATCTTCGGGTATTCCTGGTGCTGCTCCTGGCATGCCCTCCTGCACTCTCCATTGAACCAGGTTGATCCTCTGTCATGATGGTAATAGTTGAGTGGGGGATATGCTGGGCCATGAGGTTACAGATTGTGCTGGAGTACAATTCTGCTGCTGTTGGTGGCCCACAGTCTTGAGTTGCTAGATCTGTGCGAAGTCTGTCCCCTTTAGCTCGGTGATAGTGCCACACAACACGATGGAAGTTATTCTCAACGTGAGGGCAGGTCTTCATGTCCTCAAGGACTGTGTGATGGTCACTCTTACCGATACTGTCATGGACAGATGCAACTGCAGCTGGAAGATTGGTAAGGATGAGGTCAAGTATGTTTTTACCTCTGGTTGGTTCCCTCACCACCTGCCGCAGACCTAGTCTAGCAGCTAGGTCCTTTCAGATCCGACCAGCCGGATCTGTAAACCTGCTGCTGAGCCACTCTTGGTGGTGGACATTGACATCTTCCACCCAGAGTAAATTTTGTTCCCCCACCATCATCAATGCTTCCTCTAAATGCTGTTCAACATGGAGGAGTACCATTTCGTCAGCTGAGGGACGATGGCATGTGATAATCAGCTAGAGGTTTCCTTGCCCATGTTTAAACTGAAGCCATGAAACTTCATGGGGTCCAGTGTCAAATTTGAGGACTCCTAGAGCAACAGGCTCCTGACTGTACCATTGTGCCATCACCTCTCTGGGTTTGTCCTGCCAGTGGGACAGGACATATCAGGGATGGTGTTGGTGATGTCTGGGATATTATCTGTAAGGTTTGATTATGTGAGTATGACTGTGTCAGGCTTTTGCTTAACTAGTCTGTGAGACAGTTCTCCCAATTTTGGCACTAGCCCCTCAGATGTTAGTGAGGAAGACTTTGCAGGATCGACAGGGCTGTTTCTGCCATTGTCTTTTCCGGTGCCGAGGTCAATGCCAGGTGATCTGCCCGGTTTCATTTCTTTGAGACTTTGTAACTGAATGGCTTACTAGGCCATTTCAGAAGGCACTTGAGAGTCAACCACATTGCTGTGGGTCTGGAGTCATATGTAGGCCAAGACCAGGTGAAGGTGGCAGATTTCATTCCCTGAAGGACATTAGTGAACCAGATTGTTTTTTCTGATAATCAGCAGTGATTTCATCGTGATCAGTAGATGCTCAATTCCAGACTTTTTTTCTTAATTGAATTCAAATTCCATCATCTGCTGCAGTGGATGCTCATGTTCATAAGGTATACTCATAATTGTCTAAGCCCAGAATCATACCGGAAAATGCTAGGCCTGATGTGCCCTTGGCAAACATGAAACGTTGACAAAGCTCAGTTGAGTTTGGATATTGCATTGAACTTCTTAAAGTTATCTATTCTGCCAAGAAATGCCATCTTTTCCAAAAAGGGCAGTTAAATCCTATAGCCCAGTGTCCCTTGCAGCTTTCACAGGTCAATTTCACCAATGTTATTGTGAGTGAACTGATTTGATAGCCTCTTAACTTATTATGATAAGCAAATACAAGTATTTCTACTTGTGGAAGAAGTAGGTGATCGAGCTTCCACAACAGATGGTTTTCCCATTCAAGAAATGATGCTTGCTGCTGATGTAACATGGAAAATTCATGAATTTGATTATAGTAACTTCATAATTGAGGCTATATGCTGAGCTGTCTATAACTTTGTTTCAATAATAAACAAATTCATACAACTATATTATTACCCATACTTACTCATCGCTTACAACAGCCTGCAAATATCTTTGCCATCCTTTCTTCCTATTTCCAAATCTAAACTGTAATTTTGTGATGGTTGTGAAATTTCTAATTGATGTATAAAGTCTACATGGTGAAGATCCAGCCTGGGCTCTTTGCCAGAACACAGTTAAAGCAGGAAAATTATGGGTGGAAGTATGAAAGTATTTTGCAACTGTAGTTATTATCCTACAATTATAGATGTTGGCAGAGAGGAGAAAATGATGCCTTATAAGCAGCTCCCATGAGTTTTAACTTTATCACTTTTTCTTTTGCCAATTTCATTTGGTTGCATTAACTTTCTACAAAAGTGGTAATTTTTTTTGTTGGAAGCTCTAAGTCAGTGATTATGATGAGTGTCGATGAAATTGCATTCTAACCTAGATTTGAAATGCAGATTGCTGGATAACTTCCTCTGTAGTTGCCAGGTCAGCTAAAAGGAGAAAAGGAAAAGAAGTTAGATGAAGCTATTCTTTTAAATTCTCTTGATATTATAGAACCTTACGTTGCAGAAGAAGGCCAGTCAGCCCACACTGTCATTCATCGTTAACTAGTGTATTCTTTGTGGTAATACTGCACTGATCAAAGTCCACTTGCCAACCAGTTAGTACTTTGCTCTTATAGAGTATAAATGTTGCTGTCCCTTTACTTTGGTTGGTCTTGCAAATTGCCATGATAAGTGCAAGATGAAAACCTTTGACAAAGTGAGTCTTTTTGCAGCCCTAAAAGTAGAATAATAAAGAATACAGGAGAGGTACGTTTTGACCTCAGCACTAAGGTAAGCCGTGTCAGAATGAGAGCAGAAAAGGCGGCACGGTGGCTCAGTGGTTAGCACTACTGCCTCACAGCGCCAGGGACCCGGGTTCGATTCCACCCTCGGGTGACTGTCTGCATGGAGTTTGCACATTCTCCCCACATCTGCGTGGGTTTCCTCTGGATGCTCTGGTTTCCTCCCACAGTCCAAAGATGTGCAGGCTAGGTGGATTGGCCATGCTAAATTGCCTGTACTGTTCAGGGATGTGTAATTAAGTGGGTTATGGGGGATGGGTCTGGGTGGGATGCTCTGAGGATCGATGGGGACTTGTTGGGTTGAAGGGTTTGTTTCCACACTATAGGGATTCTATGATCTATTCAATGATTTGAATTAGTGGATAGCAAAGTTAGTTTTGTGTCTTTTATTAAATAACTAATGAGGTATTGTGAACTGTGAGAAGAATGATGATAGTGATTTTAAGAAAACTTAATAGATTGATGGAATGCGTGCCTGTGACAGACAAAATTTAATGCTGAAAAATGTTAAGTCATGTACAGTATGTGGAAAGAGTTACAACCTACAACAAAAGGTGGAATTCCAAAGATGGTGCAGAAATAGACTTTCAAGTACATGTGCACAAGTTATTGCCAGTGCTGGAGCAGGTTGAGGAAGGGTTTAATAAGGTATAAAAACTGAAAGAACTGCAGATGCTGTATATCAGGAACAAAAACAAAGTTGCTGGAAAAGCTCAGTAGGTCTGGCAGCATCTGTGAAGGATAAAACAGAGTTAACGTTTCAGGTCCGGTGACCCTTCCTCAGAACTCATAGTGGCTGGGAAACCGTCAGTTTATATGCAGAAAATAGGGAGGTGGGTGGGGTAGTGAGTAAACGATGGGATAGACTGCAAAGAGAGAGAAAGACAGTTGGACACACAAAGGAGTTGCTAACGATCAGGCTGGGAGGGTGAGTAGTTGTTAATGGGGACTGTTAGTGACTAACAATAGTGGGTGTGTAAAGGCAGGCTATGTGGTAACAAGGCCTGGTGTATGGGGTAGGGGGCTTGGATATAGGAGAGTTTAGGCCCTAAAATTATTGAACTCCATGTTGAGGCCGGAGGGCTGTAGGGTCCCCAAGCGGGAAATGAGGTGTTTTTCTTCCAGCTTGTGCTGAGCTTTGCTGGAACACTGCAGCAAGCCAGAGACACAGATGTTGGCCAGGGAGCAGGGTGGTGTGTTAAAGTGGCAGGGAACAGGTAGTTCAGGGTCTTTTTTGCAAGCAGAACGTAGATGTGCTGCGAAGCGATCGCCAAGTCTATGCTTTGTTTCCCCAATGTAGAGGAGACCACATTGTGAGCAGCGAATGCAGTAGACCAGATTCTGGGAAGTGCAGGTGAAGTGTTGCTTCACGTGGAAGATATGTTTGGGCCCTTGGATACTGGGGAGGGAGGAGGTAAATGGGCAGGTGTTGCATCTTCGCCGGTTACAGGGGAAGGTGCCATAGGGCTGTGGGGATGTGTTGGTGGTGAAGGAGGTGTGGACCAGGGTGTCCCGGAGGGAAGGGTTCCTGCGGAAGTCGGACAAGAGAGGGGAGGGGAATATGTGTCTGGTGGTGGCATCTCACTGGAGGTGGCGGAAATGGCGTCTGATGATCTTCTGGATGTGGATGCTGGTGGGATGGTAGGTGAGGATAAGGGGAACCCTATTGCTGTTTCGGGCAGGAAGAGAAGGGGTGAGGGCAGAAATGCAGGAAATGTGTTGGACCTGATTGAGGGCCCTGTCGACAACGGAGGTGGGGAATTCTCGGTTGAGGAAGAAGGTGGACATTTTGGAGGCTCCCTTGTCGAAGTGGGCCTCATCCTTTAATAAGATATATTGGGTTCACACTTTACAGGGAAAGGCACTAAGCTCAAAAGCAAGGAAATTATGATGAACTTTTATACAACAATGGAGAATTGTGCCTGTTTCTTACCACACTTTAGGAGTAAAATGAAGGCTTTAGAGAAGATGCAGAAAGGTTTAAGCAAAAGGTTACATAGATTAGGCCTTAGTCACATAAATGAATTCGGGTTATTTTTAGAGAAGAAACGGTTGAGAAATTATTTAATAGAAATATTCAAAATCATGAGGATGCTGGAGTCGATGAAGAGAGAAACTGTTCCCATTGGCAAACTGTTGAGAACCAAAGAGCACCAGTTTAAGATGATTGACAAAACGCCAACAATAAGATGTTGACGATTCTACTATCAGAGTTAACATTTCGGGTCGAGTGACCCTGCCTCAGAACTGACGATAGCTAGGAAAATGTTGGTTTATATGTAGAAGATAGAGCAGGGAAGAGGGGTAAGGAGTAAATGGTAGGTGAGGATAGAGCCCAAAGGGAGAGAAGAACAGATGGACAGACAAAGGAGTGACTAACAGTCTGGCTAGGAATGTGAATAGCTACTAATGGGGACTGTTATTGGCTAACAACAGATAGTCCGCTTTACACACAATGTGATAACAAGGCCTGGTGTGTGGGGTTGGGACTTGGGAGAGCTCAAGCCCTAAAGCTGTTAAATTTGACACACCACTTTGTTCCGTGGCCAACATCTCTGTCTCAGGCTTGCTGTAGTGCTCCAGTGAAGCTCAGCGCAAGATGGAAAAACAGCACCTCATTTTCAGCTTGAGGATCCTGAAGCCTTCTGGACTCAATACTGAGTTCAACAACTTTAGGGTTTGAGCTTCTCCCATGTCCTTATCCCAAACCATACACCAGGCCTTGTTATCACACGACCCCATTGTTAGGCACTATCAGCCCCCATTAATAGCTATTCATCCTCCTAGCCGAATTATTATCCATTCTTTTGTCTGCGGAGCTTCTCCAGCAATTTCTGCCTTTGTTTCTGATTTACAGCATTCGCAGTTCTTTCGGATTTTATTTTGTTAGCTATGAAGTTGATCATAAAATGAAATATCCCTCCCTCATGTCCCAGAGTTTTTAGTTTACCTAATTTATCTCTCAATATCTATACAGACCTATTTTTCAGCCAGAACCGCAGCTAGGTCTGGCAGCATCTGTGGAGAGAAATCGGAGTTAACATTTCGGGTCAAGTGACCATTCCTCAGAACTGACGGTAACTAGGAAAATGTCAGTTTATATGTAGAAGATAGGGTGGGTGGGGGGATAGGGATTAAATGGCAGGTGAGGATAGAGCCCAAAGAGAGAGAAGAACAGATGGATAGAGACATTGACCTAGAGGTATTATCGCCGGACTGTTAATCCAGAGACCCAGGTAATAATCTGGGGATGTGAGTTCGAATCCTGCCACGGCAGAAGGTGGAATTTGAATTCAATAAGTATCTGGAATTAAGAGTCTAATGATGACTGTGAATCCATTGCCGATTGTCGGAAAAACCCATCTGCTTCACTAATGTCCTTTAGGGAAGGAAACTGCCATGCCTATCTGGTCTGGCCTATATGCGGCTCCAGACCTACAGCAATGTGGTTGACTCTGAACTGCCCTCTGGGCAATTAGGGCAATAAATGCTGACCTAGCCAGCAACACCTTATTCCCATGAATGAATTAAAAAGAAACAGACATAGCAGAAACAACTCGCTTCAGTTGACCAATATCAGTTCAGCATGCAGTCACTGCTTCCTGAAGGTGAACTTCATCAAGATACCCTCCGTGTTCAAGTGAAGGCAAGTACCTTGAAGAGGGCAGCAGATTGGTGACGCTGATTGGCTGACGTGGGGAAGATCTGCATCAGTGTGTTGCCTCCCTGGTGCCAGGGTCCAGGATGTCTCTGAACGGGCAGGAGAGGGTGAACAGCCAGAGGTTGTACAGCCAGAGGTTGTGGTACATATTGATACTCACAACATAGGTAGGATGAGTGACGAGGTCCTGCAGCAGCAGTGCAGGGAGTTAAGTAGAAAGTTAAAAAGTAGGACCTCCAAGGTTGTAATCTCGGGATTACTCCCTGTGCCACGTACCAGTGAGGCTGGAAATAGGAGGATAGTACAGCTCAACATGTGGCTAAACAGATGGTGTAGGATGGAGGGTTTCAGATATCTGGACCATTGGGATCTCTTCCAGGGCAGGTGAGACCTGTATAGGTAGGATGAATTGCATCTAAACTGGAGGGGCACAAATATTCTGGCTGGGAGGTTTGCTGGTGTCACTCGGGAGGATTTAAACTAGCTTGGCAGGGGGGTGGGAACCAAAGCAAAGGTGAATGGGCTGAAAAGGAACTAGAGAATAGGGCCAGTAAGACTCGGAGGAAGAGCAGGCACGGTGTGGTTGCTGATCAAAGCGGATCTGGTGGACTGAAGTGCATCTGTTTCAATGCAAGAAGTGTAACAGATGAACTTAGAGCTTGGATTAGTACTTGGAACTGTGATGTTGTTGCTATTACAGAGACTTGGTTAAGGGACGGACAGGATTGGCAGCTTAACGTTCCAGGATACAGATGTTTCAGGCGGAATAGAGGGGGATGTAAAAGGTGCAGGGGGTTTGCACTACTTGTTAAGGAGAATAACGCAGCTGTACTGCAGGAGAACACCTCGAATGGCTCATACAGCGAGGCAATATGGATAGGGAAGGGTGCAATCACAATGTTTGGGGTTTACAATAGGCCTCCCATCAGCCAGCAGGAGATAAAAGAACAGATTATGCAGGCAGATTTTGGCAAAATGTAAAAGTAACAAGGTTGTTGTCGTGGGTGATTTTAACTTCCCATATATTGACTTGGACTCACTTAGTGCTTGGGGCTCAGATGAGGCAGTTTGTAAGGAGCATCCAGGAGGGCTTCTTGAAACAGTATGTAGATAGTCAAACTAGGAAAGGGGCTGTACTAGATCTAGTATTGGGGAATGAGCCTGGCCAGGTGGTCGACATCTCAATAGGTGAGCAGCTCAGGAACGGTGATCTTAATTCAGTAAGCTTTAAGGTACTGATGGATGAAGATAGGTGTAGTTGTCAGGTGAAGGTGCTAAATTGGGGAAAGGCTAACTACAACAATATTAGGCAGGAACTGAAGAATGTAGATTCGAGGCAGATGTTGGAGGGCAAATCAACATAAGGTATGTGGGAGGCTTTCATGTATAAGTTGCTGGGAACTCAGGACTAGCACGTTCCTGTAAGGATGAAGGATAAGTATGGCAAGTTTAGGGAACCTTGGATATTGTGAGCCTAATCAAAAAGAAAAAGGAAGCATTTATCAAGGCTATGAGGCTGGGAACACACGAAGCAAGGGTGGAATACAAGGAAAGTCAAAAGAAACTTAAGGAAGGAGTGCTGGGGCCTTGAGGGAAATCTTTGAATCCTCATTTGGCGCCTGAAGATTCTTTGTTGAGTTGTAACCTGGGAGACATAGTTCATAGAGAGCATAGCATGTACAGTGTGAGGATTGCAACAGATACTTGCATGCAAAGCTTGTTTATACATTTTTCTTACGGTTATCTGTCCCGACTATGAGAAACAGATGTTTTCTGTACGGAGTACTCACTTATTGTATCTCTGTCTGACACATATAGCTTGACTCACGCAGGTAAGACAGCATTTGCTGTCACGCGCCATTTTATTCATTCTAACTACCTTCGGATGCCACCTTTCACAAATCCTAAATTAAAAACTCTAGATTTTCCTTTCATTTATTGTGTGGGTTGAATCTTTGAGGCATTAAATGTGAGTCTACAGAGTCACAAAGTCATACAGCACGGAAACAGATCCTTTGGTCCAACCAGTCCATGCTGAACATAATCCCAAACTAAACGAATCCCGCTTGCCTGCTCCGGGCCCATCTCCCTCCAAATGTTTCCTATTCACGTACTTATTCAAATGTTTTTTAAACATTGTAAGTGTACCCGCGTCCACCACTTCCTCAGGAAGCTAATTCCACACGCGAACCACTCTCTGTGTGAAAAAATTTGCCTCTCATGTCTTTTTTAATTGTCTCTCCTCTCACCTTAAAAATGGGACCCCTGTCTTGAAATCCTCCATACGAGGGAAAAGACAACTGCCATTAACTCTATCTGTACCTCATTATTTTATAAACTTCTAATCAGGTTGCCTCTCAACCTCCTATGTTCCAGTGAAAAATATCCAGCTTTTCTTTATGACTCAAACCTCCATTACCTGGCAACCTCCTGTTAAATCTCTTTCGAACCCTCTCCAGCTTGATAATATCCTTCCTATAACTGGGCAACCAGAACTGGACACAGGACTCCACAAGAGGCCTCACCAATGTGCTGTACAACCACAATATGACATTCCAACTCCTATACTCAAACGACTAAGCAATGAAGGCAAGTGTGCCAAACGCCTTTTTAACTATCCTGTCTATATGTGATGCAAACTTCAAAGAGTAATGTACCTGCACCCCTCGGTCCCCCTGTTCTACAACACTGCCCAAGGCTCTACCGTTAATTGTATAAGGCCTATCCTTGGAGGTTGTATCAAAATGCAATACCTCACATTTATCCAGATTGAACTCTATCTGCCATTTTTCAGTCCATTGACTCATTTGATCAAGATCCCTTTGTAATCTTAGAAATCCTTCTTCACTGTCTACAATGTCACCAATTTTGGTGTTGCCCACAAACTTACTAACCATGCCTTCTATATTCTCATCCAAATCATGTATATAAATGACAAACAAAAGAAGGACGCAGAATTAATCCCTGTGAAGCAACACTGATCACAGGCCTACAGTCCAAAAAGCAACCCTTCACTGTTGCTTTCTGTCTCCTGCCACTAAGCCAATTATGTATCCAATTGGCAAGGTCATCCGAATCCCATGTGATCTAACTTTACTAATTAATCTGCCATGCAGAACCCTGTCAAAGGCTTCACTGAAATCCAAATAAACAACATCCATTCTTCTGCCATCATTAATCTTTTTGGTAACTTCCTCAAAAAAAAACTCAATCAAGTTTGTGAGACACGATTTTTCTCACACAAAACCATGCTGACTATCCCAAATCAAGTTTTACTTCTCTAAATGTCCATAATTCCTATATTTATAATCACCTCCAACAATTTGCAATAACTGAAGTCAAACTCACAGGTCTGTAGTTCCCCGGTTTCTCCTTACAACCTTTCTTAAACAAAAATACAACATTGGCCACCCTCCAGTGATCAGGCATCTCACCCGTAGTTATAGATGATGAAAATATTTCTGAAAGGGGTCTCTTCATGTCCTCCCTTACTTCCCACAATGTTCTGAGATACCTTGGATCTGGTCCTGGAGATTTATCCATCTTTATATTCTCTAAGACCTCCTGAGCTACTACTACTGTGATGTGAACTGTTTCTAAAACATCAATGTTTATTTTTCTGCCTTCTCTAGACTCTGTTTGTTTCTCCACAATAAAAACTGATGCGAAATATTCATTTGGTATCTCTCCCATCTCCTGGGGTTCAAGACAAAGATGACCTCCTTGATCTTTAAGAGGACCTACCCTCTCTTTAGTTACCCTCTTGCTCTTAATGTCTTTGTAGGATCTCTTTGGATTATCCTTAACCTTATCTGTCAATGCTATCTCATATCCTCTTTTCCTTCCTGATTTCTTTTGTAAGAATGCCCTTATACTGTTTATTTTGATTAAGAGATTCAATTGAACCAAGTTGTCTGCATCTAAAATAAGATTCTCTTTTATTCTTGACTAGAACCTCAATATCTTTAACCATCCGTTGTTCCTTAATCTTACCAGCCTTACCCTTCACTCTAACAGGAACATAATGCCTCTGAACTTTTGTCATCACACTCTTGAATGCCTCCCACTTGTCAAACGTTCTTTTTCCTGCAAACGGTCTACTCCATACAACTTTTGAAATTTCTTGTCTCATACTATTCAAAATTTGCTGTACTCCAATTAAAAAGCTTAACTTTTATGGAAGGTTTATCCTTTTCCATAACCTTTTTGAAATTAATAGAATTACGATTGCTAGGCCTAAAGTGCTCTCCCACTTTTACTTCAATCACCTGCCCTGCCTTATTGCCCAGCAGAAGGTCTAGTTTTGCTCCTTCTCTAATAGACGCATCCACATGTTGATAAAGAAAATTTTCTTGAACACATTTGACAAATTCTTCACCATCCAAACCTTTAACACTATAGTAGCCCCAGGCAATGTTTGGAAAATTAAAATCCCCCATTATTACAACCTTATTATGCTTACATATATCTGAGATCTTCCTACACATTTGGTTCTTAATTTCCCTCTTACTATTGGGGGGCCTATAGTGCAATCCCGTCAGTGATCTTTCCTTTCTTATTTGTAATTTCTACCCATATATTTCCATTGGATGATTTTTCACAAATATGTTCCCTACTTACAAGTGTAATGTATTCCTTAATCAACAACACCACCCCGCATCTCCCCTCCACTCCTATTCTGCCCTATAGCATCTAAAACCCGGAACATTGAGCTGCCAGTCCTGTCCATCTCTACATCGCCGTGGCCAGGCGCCAACTTTCTGACACCACCTCCTACCGCGTCCTTGATCATGACCCCACCCCTGACCACCGAAACATCATCTCCCTAACCATCCACGACCTCATCACCTCAGGTGACCTCCCACCCACTGCCTCCAACCTCATCGTTCCCCAACCCGCAACGCCCGTTTCTATCTCCTTCCCAAAGTCCACAAACCTGACTGCCCTGGTCGACCCATTGTCTCCGCCTGCTCCTGCCCCACTGAACTCATCTCCACTTATCTCGACTCCATTTTCTCCCCCTTGGTCCAGGAACTCCCCACCTACGAATGTGACACCGCCCACGCCGTCCACCTTCTCCAAAACTTCCAATTCCCTGGTCCCCAACACCTCATCTTTACCATGGACATCCAGTCCCTATATACTTGCATTCCCCATGCAGATGGCCTAAAGGCCCTCCGCTTCTTCCTGTCCTGCAGGCCCGACCAGTCTCCCTCCACTGACACCCTTATCCGCTTAGCTGAACTCGTCCTCACCCTTAACAACTTTTCCGTCCATTCCTCCCACTTCCTACAGACAAAGGGGGTGGCCATGGGTACCTGCACGGGCCCAAGCTATGCCTGCCTCTTTGTAGGATACGTGGAACAATCCCTCTTGCAAAGCTACACTGGCCCTATCCCCCACGTCTTCCTCCGTTACATTGATGACTATATCGGCGGCACCTCGCACTCCCACGAGGAGCTCGAACAGTTCATCCACTTCACTAACACTTTCCACCCCAACCTTAAGTTCACCTGGACCATCTCTGATACCCCTCTCTCCTTCCTGGACCTCTCTATTTCCATCTCTGGCAACCACCTGGAAACCAATATCCATTTCAAGCCTACAGACTCCCACAGCAACCTAGAGTATACCTCCTCTCACCCACTTTCCTGCAAAAAGGCCATCCCCTATTCCCAATTCCTTCACCTCCGCCGCATCTGCTCCCGAGATGAGACATTCCACTCCCAGTCATCCCAGATGTCCTCGTTTTTCAAGGACCGCAACTTCCCCCTCTCATTGATCGAGAACACCCTTGACCATAGCTCTCGCATTTCCCGCAACTCATCCCTCACACCCCTTCCCCGCAATAATGACCAAAACAGAATCCCCCTCGTCCTCACGTACCACTCCACCAACCTCCGGATCCAACGCATCATCCTCCGACACTTCCGCCATCTGCAATCCGACCCCACTACCAAAGACATTTTTCCCTCCCCACCCTTATCTGCTTTCCAGAGGGACCACTCTCTCCGTGACTCCCTTGTCCGCTCCACACTCCCCACCACCCCCGGCACTTTTCCCTGCAACCACAGGAAGTGCTACACTTGCCTGTACACCTCCCCGCTCACCCCCATCCCAGACACCAAGAAGACCTTCCACATCAAACAAATGTTCACCTGCACATTTGTTTGATGTGGTATACTGTATCCGCTGTTCCAGATGTGGCCTCCTCTACATCGGGGAAACCAAGCGGAGGCTTGGGGACCGCTTTGCGGAACACCTACGTTCGGTTCTCACCAAACAACTGCACCTCCCAGTTGCAAACCATTTCAACTCCCCCTCCCAGTCCTTGGACGACATGTTCATCCTGGGCCTCCTGCAGTGCCACAACGATGCCACCCGAAAGTTGCAGGAACAGCATCTCATATTTCGCTTGGGAAGCCTGTAGCCCAATGGTATCAATGTGGACTTCACAAACTTCAAAATCTCCCCTCCCCTAACCGCATCCCAAAACCAGCTCAGCTCGTACCCGCCTCCCTAACCTGTCCTTCCTCCCACCTATCCACTCCTCCCACCTCAAGCCCCACCCCAATCTCCTACCTACTAGTCTCATCCCGCCTCCTTGACCTGTCCGTCCTCCCTGGACTGACCTATCCCCTCCCTAACTCCCCACCTACACTCACCTTTACTGGCTCCAACCCCGCCTCCTTGACCTGTCTGTCTCCTCTCCACCTATCTTCTCCTTTATCCATCTTCTATCTGCCTCCCCCTGTCTCCCTATTTATTTCAGAATCCCCTT
>NC_063362.1:28840080-28861149 GCF_021869965.1 Rhincodon typus
CCCCCCCCCCCCCCCCCCCCCCCCCCATTTTTGAAGAAGGGTCTAGACTCGAAACGTCAGCTTTCCTGCTCCTCTGATGCTGCTTGGCCTGCTGTGTTCATCCAGCTCTACACCTTGTTATCTCAGATTCTCCAGCATCGGCAGTTCCTACTATCTCTGTCCATCTCAGCCAACTTTCTGTAATAGCTATGACATCCCAATCTCATGTTCTTAAACATGCCCTGAGTTCATTAACTTCACATGTCGAAACCCTTGCATTGAAATAATTTTTTTTTCCAGAGTTACTACATACTCTTTTCTAATTGAAGTGCTCTCCTCACATTCAAAACTTTTCCCATCAATCCTTCCATTTACACTGCTACTTAGAATTCCTCCATTCCCACTTTCTGTCAGTATGAAGTCTCCCTTGATGGAAGGAGCAAATCTCCCTGTTAAGATATTGGTCCCTTTCCAGTTCAGGTTAGACCCATCCTTTTTGACCAGGTCTTTTCTATCCCATAAGACATTCCAATTGTCCAGAAACCTGAATCCCTGAACAATACACCAGCTCTTCAGCCATTGATTTATCTCCTTTAACCTTTTTCTCACTTGAGTTTGGCATTGGGAGTAAACCAGAAATTACTACTTTCAAAGTTCTATTTTTTAATCTACCTAACCTCTTAAATTCACTCTAGTTCTTTAATCTTTTCCCTAAAAACGTCTTTCCTACCAATGTGTACAATATTTTCTGCTTGTCAATCTCACCTTTAACAGTATGTTTGAAACATTTAGAGATATCTTTAATTCTAGCACCAGGAAAGCAACAAACCACCCTAAATTTACACTCAGTACAAGAGAACGTCCTGTCTATGCCCCTGACAGGAGAGTCCCCAATAACAATAATTATGTTAAATCTAGTTAAACGCTGCTTAACATAAGAATCATTCCAAATGTCCAATAACTGACTGCCCCTTCCATTTTCCTCGGAGAGACTATCCCCTTTCACAGTTCCAAAAACTGAAAAGCTATTTGATAGAGGAATAGCTACCAGAGACTTTTGAATATCTACTAGCCATCTCACTCTGTACCTCATATATGCCCTTAATAACGTTAAGACAAAACAAAGCATATTTCTATAAATACCTTATATATAAAATACACTACCTTTCAATACTGATAGAAAATAATGTTAAAATGGAAAAAAAATTATAAATGTATGTCAAACATATAAATCTTAAATAAAATCAACCACTTAGCTAATTAACAGAATAAAAAAACCACACTTCTTCAATAAATTCCTCGAAGAAAAGAAATCCTCTCCAGAGCCGACCACATGTAGGACTCTCTGGAACAAAAACACAATTCCTTATTTTTAAAAAATTGTTCAGTTTTTCAAGCAAAAATTTTTCCAATGTAAAAACAGCCCTCTAAATGCATATAATCTTTTTAGTTTCTGAATTTAGAATAAAGAAAACCTCAACCATTCACTGCGAACCCGTAAATGCTTGTTTAGAAAAAAAGTCTGTATTCAAAAAAATTGCAATTTTTGTTATTTTTTTTAATGTTAATGAAACAAAATGAACAAAAATCTTATATTAGTAAAATATAATGACTGCAATAACTGTAAAAACAAAAGCTTATAATAAGTCTTTAAGTAAGCCTACAAGATCCATGCTGCCTCCCTCTCACAGCTTTTAAATGATTACCTAGTAACATTTTATTTGACTGGAAGATGGTGAATATAACTCCTTTATTCAAGAAGGAAGGCAGATAGAAAGCAGGAAACTGCAGACCTGTTAGGTTAACATTTGCCATAGGGTAGTGTTAGAAACTATTATTAAAGAAGTTATAAGATTTAATTTAGTTTAAGATAATCAGGCAAATTCAACATGGTTTTATAAAAGGAAATCATTTGCCCACCAGTCTACTGGAGATATTTGAAGAGGTTACATGTGCTGTGGGTAAAGGGGTACTTGTTGATGTAATATGCTTAGATTTCTAGATGGCATCTTATAAGTTATAGAGGCATAGAAGTGATACAGCACAGAAGGGGCCATTTGGCCCATCTTGTTCATGCCGACCCAAAGACACCCTGATGCCTTTTCTAATTCCATCTTCTTTCACATGGCTCACATCCCTGCAGCTTAAAGCAGTTAAGGTGCAAATCCAGGTACTTTTTAAAAAAGTTTGAAAAGAGTCAGGCAGCAAATTCCAGATGCCCACCAGTCTCTGCATAAAAACTGTTAACGCAGAAAACGAAAGCTCATGGTGTAGGAGATGGTATATTGGCATGGATAGAAGTTTGGTTGGCTAACATGAAGCAGTGAGTCAGCATAAAAAGATCTTTTTTAGGTTGGCAAGACATAATGTATGGTGTGCCACACAGATTAATGCTGGTCACTGTTTGCAATTTATATAACTAGCTTAGATGAAGGGACGGAAGATATGATTGTCAGATTTGCTGACAACATAAAGATGGCTAAGAGAATAAGTTGTAACTATGCCACATAAAGGTGTAGATGGGATAAACAAGTGGGCAAAGATGTGGCAAACGGTGTATATTGTGCAAAGATGTGAAATTGTTAAACAGAGTACTCATGAGACTGCATCTAGAATACTGTTCATAACATTGGTCACCTTATTTAAGGAATAATGTAAATGCATTGGGGCACTTAACAGAAGGTTTTATCAACCTCCTACCTGGAATGAGATTGTTGGATAAATCGGGCATATATCCGCTGGAGTTTAAAAGAGCAAGAGGTGACTTGATCCAGGGTAAATGTGAACAGGATGTATCATCCTGTGGGATTATCTAGAACTAGGGATCACTGTTTAAAAATAAGGGGTCACTCATTTAAAGCAGATGGGGCAAATATTTTCTGAGTATCCAAAAGTGATGGATGCAAGAATCCTTGAATATTTTAAGGCAGAGATAGATTTTTGATAAGCAGGGTAGAAGCTTTAGCAAACATAGGCAAGAATGCAGCATTGAGGTTACAATCAGATCACCAAAATTTATTGAATGGTGGAGCAGGCTTGATTCTCCTTTTCAACTTTTGTACTTGCTTGAAGCATCGTGACACTTAGGTTTAACTACCATTAGTCATCTGTCTCTCTCTCACTCTCTTTCTCTCTCTCTCTCTCTCTCTAATGAGAGAACAGCCCTATGGTCTGGTAAAATTGTGGTGACTTTACCCTTGCCTCACAGAGCTGTGGGCACAGAGTCCTTGTGTATATTTAAGGCTGAGATAGATTCTTGACCAGTAAGGGAATCAAGGTTTATTGGGAAAATGCAGGAAAATGGTTATGAGGAATGTTGGATCAGCAATAATCCTATTGAATGGCAAAATAGGTGCGAGGGGCCGAATGGCCTAATGCTTTTCCTATTTCTTATGGTCTTAATGCTTATAAATTTGTTGATTTTAGTCTTGTCCCAGACCAAGAGGAGTTCTAAGATAACTCTGCTCTGTACTTATGTCGAAGATAGCTGATCTACTTCCAGTTGATGAAATTTTACTACCATCTGTAGCTTAGCAAAACAAGCTTCTATTATTTACTGTAACGAGTGTTTTTCCATTTGAAAACAAGTCAGTTTTTAGTGAACCTTTTCATTTTTTCTAGGCATCCTTTGTGTATTCTTTAGGATCAACATGCATATTTGTTGGGAAACTTTGCATGTGTTGGTTATCTGCCAACAACCTTGAGGCTTCCTCCACGCTCCTGCACTTTCTCCTTTATGAGACTTGGTCTTGGCTAAGATTCAAATATAGGTTTTTTTTCATAAATTGTATTCTGAATAATTTTTTTTAGAACTTAACACTTTAACTGCTGTATTAATTTGACAATTCCCTTTGCAAGACATGGAAACTTTTTTTATGCTGGAAATGGTTAGGATCTGGAATACGCTGCTTGAGAGTATGGTGCAGATATGTTCAATCATGGCTTTCAAAAGAAAACTAGAGAGAGAATTTACAGAGCTTAGGGAAAGGACAGGGAAGTGGGTTGAGCTGATTTACTCCTGCAGAGGACCAACTGAAAAAGACAGAATAAATGGACTCCCCCTATCTGTAGGCATAGCCATTGATTGGGCAAAGGGCAGCATTCTCCATTTCTGTCAAATTCCTTGGCAGATCCTTTGTTTCAGATCTCCAGCATTTTCATTTCCAACTGATTGAGAAAAATCCTTAAGGTGCATGCTGAGTGGCAGTGCTATAAAGCAGATCAAAGGGCAAGACAAGTTTCTGTTGTGTTTGGAGTGTTTCTCATTTAAACAAAATGAAGAATTACATGTTTTATTGTTAATAGTTGGTAATTAATGACTCACTAATACAAAAGCACAAAAGAAAATAAGCATTTTAAAATTGGATATTCTGCTGTTTTATTAATGCATTAATGAAGGACAAAAACAGAAATATTATGTCCTGGTTGTTTGATTTCAATCTTTCTTCACTCGTTCAGTTAATGAAGGCAGTTTCAGAATATTTATTATTCAAATTATTCTTTTTAACTGGATACTATAGGACGAATGTTATGCAGATCTATTGTCATCAATTCAAGAGAGGTTTGCTTAAGTACAGGGAAAAAATTATGCATACATTAACATTGCATCGAAGGTTATATTATCCTACGACACACAGGAGACCATTTTATAAATGAACTGTTTTTGTAGGGCAAGAAGTGCATAGTAGTATTAAAAGATTGAAAAAAATATTAAGAGATGGGTTAATTACAAGAAGTGGTATGTATTTGATCCTACCCTTTAGGTCATTATTATGTGATATTACATTGTCTTTCCTTTGAAAGCTTAGCTTATTTAAGAAAATATCTTATGGATGACAGCATGATGTTTGCCTTCTGATGTAATGCAATGAATGTAACTTAAGACTCCCACTGGAACCTTTTCATTTGGATCTGTTTCCTTACAATGCTTCTTAAATAGACCATTTTATATAAAGCTCTCTATTTTCTCCCACTTAATTTTTCTCACCAATTTTCACATGCTTTTTTCCCCCAACATTTTCTAAAATACATACTGTGTTTTCACACAAGGACCATTAAATATCATTGGCTGTGAGACTGCAGGAAGCTTCACAGTTAATCTTGATTTTGTTTCTTAATGTACTGTCCACACAAATTTTCCTGTTCACAGAAAAGCCTATTAAAAGAAGGACTTCTGCACTCTCTTGGAAAAATAAATGAGCTGGAAGTGACAGGGCAAACTGTTTTTCAGATTCATCATAGTTGAGTTGCCCAAAGTGCTTAACTTCCCTGAAAATTACTGCTGCCTTCTCACCAGTTTGTGTCAGTGTTGGTGTGAGCACACCTTAGGTCAGTCCCTTTTGATGATTAATTTTGCTTTTTTTTATCCCTCATTCTAGATTGAGGCTTTCCAACATATGCAACACTTTGTCCAGAACATGCAACAGCAAGCTCAGCATGCCATAGCTGCAGAAGATCAGCAGCATAAACAGGAGCTCCACAAACTTATGGCACGGTCGGGAATCCATAATCTTCTAATTCATTGGTTCTTGCTGTTTTCTTTTGTTATTCACATATGCAATAGGTTTATACAATATGAATCTCGCTACAAGTGAAAATGTAAACTGGTAACTTTACATTCACTCATAATTTGTGCACCTCCTGTCAGGAGTCAATGGCATTGCACTAAACTTCATTTTGTGAGTAGCAACTAAGCCTCTAAGCACATTTCAGCTTCTTGTATATACCAGATTGGTTGTATTTTGTTTTAGTTATTCATGGGTTGCAGGTGTTGCTAGCTGTGCCAGGATTTATTGCCCATTCCTAGATGCCCTTGAGGTACTAATGAGCTGCCTTCGTGAGTCACTGCAGACCATTAGGTTTGGGCTGACCATTAGTGAGGAATTTCCATAGTTTTGACCGGTGACAGTGAAGGAACAGTGATGTATTTCGAAGTCAGGAGAGTAAGTAGCTTGGAGGGGAACTTGCAGATGGTGGTGTTCCAATGTATCTGCTGTCCTTGTCCATCTTGGTGGTAGGGACCATGAATTTGGAAGATGCTGTCTCAGGATCTTTGGTGAATTTCTGTAGTGCATCTTGTAGATGCTACAACACTGCTGCTACTGTGTGTTGATGATGGAGGGGGTGAATGTTTCGGAAGATGATGCCAGGCAAGTGAGTTGTATTCCATCGCACTTGTGACTGTGCCTTATATATAATAAACATACTTTAGAAAGTCAAGAGATGAATTTTCCTGCAGGATTCCTAGCTTCTGACCTGTTCTTATAATCACAGTATTTATGCGGCTGGTCTCGTTCTGATTCTGATCAATGGTAACCTTCCCCACTCCCCACCCCCCAGAATGTTGACAGTGCAGGATTCAATAATTGTAAGGCCATTGAATGTTTAATCCCAACGGTTCAGTTTTAACCTATTGGGAATTTTGATTTTATTTATTATTATTGTCACATGTACCAAGATATAGTGAAAAGAATAATTTTGCATGCTAACCAGACAAATCATATCTTACATAAATGCATCAGCCCAATAGCACAGAATGCAGGATATAGTGTTACAGCTACAGAGAAGGTGCAGAGAAAGATCAACTCTAATATATGAGAGATCTGTTTGTAAATATGATAACAGTGGGGAAGAAGCTGTTCTTAAATCTGTTAATGCATGTTTTCAAACTTTTGTATCTTCTGCCCATTGGAGGAGAGTGTAATCAATATGGGAGGGGTCTTTGATTATGTTGGCCACTTTCCCGAGATAGCGGGAAGTGTAGACAGAGTCAATGGAAGAAATTCATTGGTTTTCATGATGGACTCTCAACCCTTTGTAATTTCTTGTGGTCTTGGGCAGAGCAGTGACCATACCAAGCTGTGATTCATCCGGATAGGATAGGATAGGAAATGGTAGTTGCCTGTCCTTGTGTGGTATGCAAGTTACTCGTCAACCCAAACCTGAATATTTTCCATGACTTGCTGCATCTGGACATGGCGTACCTCAGGGTCCATGGATTCAAAATTGATCTCACTGTGTGTTACTTTTTTGTTATAAGTTTGTTATCATTGGCTTTTGTAAAAGTAGAATCATTGGCAAATTAATTAAATAGTTCAAGTCACTAGGAGGTGAACTTGTGAATATTTGCACATGGTTCATGATGAATAAACACACAAATCAAAACTGAAATAACATGTGCAAATGCAAGATAACGCAGTAAAGGTGTGTAACTTGCTGTTGGCTACATTGTCTCTTCCTCGGTACCACCTCATTGACACCAAAACACATGATACTAAGTAGTACGGATCACAAAATCTCGACATCAATCCCCATGCTTTATAAATGATCTCTTCTAGTGCAGTATTTGGAAAACATATTTGGCCTTAAAGCTAGAAACTAGGAAAGGGACAAACCAATCAGTACTGAGTGTGACCACTTTCCAGTAACCCGTGTTGAATGTTGAACATTGGGACAGAAATGATATCAGACTAACTATAAAATCCTGCGTAATTTATTAGGCTGGCCATGTCCAATTTGTGGGTTCATACGTGCAAAATGCTTTATGGGAAGTTCCTAAAGGACGGCTAACATCCAGGGAAATGTATTTCAGTTATAGCTAACAATTTCAGCAATGGAGTGGCAACTGTGGATTAAGAAGGACAAACCAGAAGAAATATTACATGCAAGAAATAAGTGAGTTGAAAAACATAGTTTTATAGAATGGCATTAAATGTCAACCAAAAGTTATGTGAAGAATGGCATCAGACCATAGATTACAATATCCGATTCTTTTCTAGCACCTGCATGTGTGCCATTTAATATAGAAAATGCAAACCACAAGCTTTATAAACTACAATTTTGCTATGCACTGTCTCTTTTAAGATTAAGTGGCATTATGTTTAATTATTCTGAATATGCAGTTAAAATGTGTGTTTGCGTGATGAAACATCAAGTCAAATTGCTTTCATAGTTTATAGTTTCAAAGCATAACATAAATCTTTCATGATAGAAAGATTTACAGAGTGACAACTTTGCCTTGGCTTGAGACATTTGTTCGTTATGCCTCCTTAAACAGATTTAGTTTTAACCATCAGTTTTTAACCTACAGTTTAAGAAGGTGACTTTTCCAGAAGCCTTGATCACTTACTTGCAGCCTTACTCTTCAGCCAGCCAGATGTTCCTTTGAATAAGTCTGTGACTTGAAGTTTCTGGTAACTGAAATTTTTATTCAGCTGTGCACAAGTCTTCGCAAATAAGCCCAGGCTCCTGTCACATTTTGACTTGACCCAATGGAAATTAATTGATGTAATGTCAACCAGTGCTACTTCATTCTGGAAGTGCGTGAGGTACAAGGATTAGCAAAGAGAACGTAGATAAAGAAGAATTAATGATATCTGAAAATTTTGTATGAAATATTTAAGAGGTAATGGAAGTAGATTGTTGTAGTTGAGGAGCTTTCATCATGAATTTCTCTCTTTTTTTAAGTTAGACTGATGGGGTTGTTTTTGGAGGTGGGTGGAGGGATGATGGTAGAAATTTTATCTGTAATGAAATGCACACATTTTTAGTCTGTGACATGCCAACTTTTGTAATGAAATTCTCTCCACTTGCCTTGAATAAGTGCTGCTCTAACAAGACTGACAAAGAACCTGCTTGGTCAGCAATGCATACGCCACTTCAACATTCATTCCTTTAACACTGGTGCTCAGAGGCAGTGGACAATGCGTTATCATAAAATGCACTGCAGCAACTCTTCAAGACTCTCAGAATCACAGGAACACGGGATTGTAAGATTTTATTACTGCATAAAAGGAGGCCAGTCAGCCCATTGTATCTGTACTGGCTCTCTGAAAGAGCATTTCACTCGGTGCCATTTTCCTGCTTAATTCCTGTAACCCTGCGCATTCTTCACTTACGAACAACAACAGTCTTAATTCCATTTGAGTGCTGTTGATTGAACCTGACACCACCACAATCTCATACAGTACATTCTGAACCTTGAACACTAGTTGATTGAAAAACGTGTTGCCTCTTTAGCCAATAATTTTAAATGTGTGCCTTCTTGTTCTCTTTTCTTTTAAAAGTGGGTGCAATTTTTCTCTCCCTATTTTGTCCAGACTCTTCATGATTTTGAACACCTCTATAAAACTTCTTCTCAGCCTTCTTTTTCTCCAAGTCAAAAATCCCTAACTTTTAACTTCTTCAATCTATCTTCAAAACTGAGGTTCCTCATTCTAACAGCATGTTTCAAATCTGTGTGTACCACTTAGAAGGACATGGCATGGGAACACCACAGCCTACAAGTTCCCTTCTAAGTCACACACCATTCTGATCTGGAAATACAGCTCCCATAGCATCACTAGGTCAAAATCCCTCCATGGCAGCACTGTGAATTTACCTACACCATATGGACTGCACAGATTCAAAAAGGCAGTTTACTATTATCAACAGCAGTAAGGGTGGACGTCACCAATGATGCTTGCATTCAATGAACTAATAAGAAAGATTGAGATTTCACATGTCCTTAACACTGGTGGTCTCTCATTGAATTGACTTGGGGAGCTACTGGACACTTGGCAGAGCCATTTACTTTAAGTTCAGCAGAGAACATAAATCGTAGCAGCTATAATTTCATTTTCAACTAACAGGCTGGCCATGTTTACCTATCCATCCATCTACCCTTCCCATTAAAAGTTTCACATCTGTGAGTTGCATACAGCAAAATACCCTATGGGAAGATTTTTCACCTCCCTGAAGTGGCTTGGGCAATGGCAAAAAAGTAGGGTAAATGCAGCAAGAATAAAAAAAATCAAAATCTTGACATTGAGAAAGAATTTTCCTTAAGCTTTAAACAGCAATGTCGTATTCTTGATCTTGAGCAGCAACTACTTTATTTCTATGTATTTTCTTTGTCATTAGTACCCTACCTCACCTAACTTCTATGCCATTTCCAATTTTCATCCCCTTCCTGAGAAACTAGATGGCAAAAATTCCTAATTTATGTTCCCAACATGACAGGTATTTGGTGGCTGCAGCTTACTGGATTGCATTTGTTGGCTTTCATCCAGTTCTGTCTTCACCACAATGCCTGCTCCATGTGCACCACCTTCTTGCACCCATCATCTGCTCCAGTCAGCAAGGGCAAACTGCTAGCATCACCATGTTGTCATGCCTGCTCTTGGCCAGACATCGATGACTCGTATGCTTATGCCAAGTCCGGGACACATATATCATGCATTGAGAAATGGAGCATATAATGGCTGTCACTTACTTTGTCCTCAATTGCAGGCTGCCACCCTATGTGACTTATATCACTTGTTTAGTGCAGAGAGAGGGGCAGGCATATTGTCACAGCTTGGAGCCCTGAACAATCAAGGGAGTGGACGTGTTACTGTACAGTGCCAAGCTGCATCAATGTCTTAAGTATAGCATGTAGCAGCAGCTTATGTGGCAAGCATGCTGAATGTGCTTCAACCAAACTTCCATTGCTGAAATTGAAAGGAGAACAGTCCTTAATAGGATCAAGGGGACCATAGTCAGTTACTGGTGCCAACATAATCAGTCAAGGAGCTTCTCTGATTTAAATCACGCACTTTGTCCAACCAGATTCTGAGGATCTGTATCCTGCATGTCAAGTGCAACCAGACTAGGGATTACAGGTATGTCAGCTGAGGCCTCTCCTGCCAAGTCAGTCTAGGGGTGGGCCATGGTCAGTCCTGGGGCTTGCAGAATGTTGGTCAAGGGGCTTATCAGATGCAGGTCCATGGAGTGCTGGGGAAATTGGATAACTCAAGTCTGCAAGTGGAGTTCATTAGACTAAGTTGCTGAAGGAATGATTACAATGAAACAGAGATAGAAAGATGGGACCTCATAAAATATAGGAGGGAATGAAAACCAACAGAAGCCCTCAGAGTGAAGAGACAATGCTGTTATCACTTTCACCAGAGCCAATGTGGAACAGACCTCTTTAAACTGAGTAAAAATCGAAAGAACTGCGGATGCTGTAAATCAGGAACAAAAACAGAAGTTGCTGGAAAAGCTCAGCAGGTCTGGCAGCATCTGTGAAGAAAAAAATGAGTTAATGTTTCGAAACATTAATACTGATTTTTTCATCACAGATGCTGCCAGACCTGCTGAGCTTTTCCAACTTTGTTTTTGTTCCTGTCTTTAAATTGAGTTTTCAGTGTCTGAATTGTTCTGGCGGAGTCATGCAGTATGGGCCAGAAAAGGTGCCTTATATCATTATGGCATACTGTGCCTTTCACAACTGGAGCTGACAAAAGGGGTGATGTCCTGTATGCAGAAGCACTGAGTAATCAACATCAATCTTATGAAGTCAAAGATAAGTGATGTGCAAGATTGCATGACAGAGTAGTGTATCATCAAGCCCAAGAAGGCTAGGCTTCATGATGAATGAACTGGTTTTGGACTTTTTAATTGTTTAATGCTTTGTTGGTTCTTCAGCAAGCAGACCCTGCTTAGTGCAAAGGCCATGTAGACATTGTTATTAATGCAGTCATTGAGATTTTCTGTTGCTGAATAAACGTTTTGTTACCCATCTGATGATATGCTTGATATCTTCTGGTGATCCCACTTTTAGCTATTCACATATTATTTGTCGTAATGACTGTTAAGGAAAATGCAGCAGGCAGTGGCACAATGCACTAACATTGCAGTGTGCTGAGGTTAGGTAGTTCTAGAGATTTTCATCAGCATATGATAGCCAAATGTTGTACAGTGAAGTCTCTCATGATAGGCAGCAGATTGAGAGGAATCCTGAGGCATCTCCTTTTAATCCTACCAGCAGTGGTTAGCCATCAGCATTTCAGACTGTGCGTAGACAGCCCTGAAATGCTTGAACATCCTGTAGGGAAGCATTGAACCTGCAGGAGGCAACACATTGTGCAGCTTTTCTCACCAGCCATTGCACTAGTGGGTGTGCTGCCTATTTATACATCTCTTGGTCTTGAATAGCAGTGCATTCCCTTGATAAGCTGCTGGGTGGATTGAACCTTTCCTTCTAAGGATGTGGGGGAACTGAGATTTCATGGTCTGACTCACAAGGTAGGTGTAGGTATAGAATGATGCATGCCACGTCCTAACCCAATCCTTGCACATTGCATTTAGCCTCAGTGTTGTCTGCTGTCATCGAGGTCACGATTCAAGGGTCCCTGACCTCTAAGGCTATCTGCAGCCAAGGGGTCAGTTGTTCAAGAGAGATCAACAATTCTGGTCATGACAACAATTTTCATCCTTGCAATGTCAAAGAGGCTGCTCATCTCTCACATGGATATGACTTAACAATGTTCACAGTTGCAGAGTCATGAGACTAGACATGTTAAGAGTGCATATGAAAATATATTTATAAGATTACAAGATTATTTGAAATTCTTTTGCCTGTGCCACCTGTGTGCCTCAGTAAGTTTCTTTTTTCCCCTACTTCCTACTATGTTTGAGTGCAGTCCTGATTTTTGCAGCTAAGGTGGAGGGGCCCTGTTGACCTGAAAGACTTGACCGATCATCTCCTGGGATGTTTGGGCCTAGAGAGCCCAGGCCTCCTTTGAGTGTCCTGCCCAGATGCAGGCTTGCTCTCCTTAGCTGGAAAACCTAAAGGTTTTGTAATTGTAGGCATTGGGGAAGTGAGGGGCTGGACACCTCTTGATTTTTCTGGGGGTTGTAGCTAATGTGGGTGTATGTGTGGCTCCTCTTCTTTATGGGTGCCTGCTGGCGGCATCCTGCCTTTCTAAAAGGCAGGGGCACATGGAATGTGTTCAGTGTTCCTTGTACCCCCTCTCGCCTTACCATTGATTCTGAGCACCAATGCCTACACAATGAAATGAAATCTGTGCACATTTCCAGCAGATGCTGAGTCTCTGTGGCAACCACCTATATGTCTATGGAAGCAGCCGGATGTGTGCATGCTAGGGCCAGTACGGCATGTCATGAGTGTCAATGCATAAATATATATAGTACAAAAATGTAAATCTTTTCTAGTTGACATTTGAAGCCTGCTCTAATGTTCTGAACTAAGCTGACACTGAGGGAAAACTATATTCTTGGGGTCATCATATTTTGGACAAGCCATTAGCAAAAGTCCGATCCACCCAATCAGTTGAGCATGAAAGAACCCATGGCATTATTATTTTAAAGAAGGACAGAAGTGCTCCTGGTCAACTATCAACCAACACAACCAGTAGAAAATAACATTATCCTAACTGAATATAGGAATTTACACACTGGCTGCTAAATTTCCCTACAGAGTGACAACTGTATATTAAAATGAATAAATTGGCTGAGAAATATTTAGTGACGTCCTAACAACACTAAAGGCTATAGGTGAAAGCATGTTTTGGTGACTGTTCTGTTCCCTGCTGTTTACTACTAATGAGCCAATGGAAACTGTAGGTATGAGGTTTAATTGTCTCTGTGTTGATTGAAATAAACACACTATGTTGAAAGTAGAGACAAAGTTATGGTAAATATTTTAGCCAGAACACTTAATATAGTGAACAGAAAGGATTAACCTCAGGAGCAAATTACTGTAGACGCTGGAATCTGTACTGAGAGCAACAAATGCTGGAGATCACAGTGGGTCTGACAGCATCCATAGCGAGAGCAAGCTAACATTGTGAGTCTAGATGACTCTTCATCAGAGCTGAAATGAAGTGTGGAGAGGGCAGCATTTATGCTACAGTTGCGGTGGGTTGTAGAGTGCTGGGGGAGAAAAGATGTTGATAGTTCAGTTGATAGGATTAATCCTAGGTGAGGGCACAAGCAGTTTCAGCTCTGATGCCCTTCAAGATGGGTATCCTGCTGATAAAGACTGGGCTCTCTTAGCCTGTAGAAAGGATATGAACATTACCCACAGACTTTAGGAAAGGACTTAAGGAATCAAGAATTGGGAAAAAAAACACACTGGAAAATATTTAACTTTCACCTTTGCTTGCCAAGTCCCACAAACTAATACCATTGTGTTTGTTGAAATTGTCAAAGCTTTCCCAAGGATATTTTATTTTCAGCTGAGAATGACCATGTACTTTTGTGTTCTCTGCCATAAAGGCCAAAATATCTTTTACATCATCACGCATTTCTCAGGGTAAAATACTGAAACACTGATCTTTTCAAATTTACAGGCAAGCAGAACTGACCTTTTTATATTCAGACATAGGATGAGGGTGTTGATGGCAGCATTTATTGCCCATCCCTAACTGTCCTAGAGAAATTGATGTATACTGCCTTCGTGAACCATTGTATTCCTTCGGGTTGATGTCACATATATCCAATCATTGCAAATAGCTCAGCCTTAGCTCATTCTGAAATGATTGAGATTATAAATTTCCAAATTTAATTCTATTGGAATGTTGCCAAAGATATATGCCTTAATTCAAATTCACTTAACCAAAATCTAAGAGGCATTTTAAACACATAAGTTTACAACTATAATTCAGGCGGCACCTTCATGCATCACTTATGTTCACTGATCTTCTATCTTGATCATTATGAATGATTGCTATGCTTTTTTAAGCTAAGTTATTAGGTTTCACAAAATTTTACATTGAAATGCATTTTAATTTTGCTTTGCTGGGTCGAAATAGAATTCAAATGCTTTCACTTACAATTTGCACATTTTGTCCTTCTCTGAATAATCACTATCTTAACTCTCTGCTATTTAAACTCTATATCCATTAATACTTATGGCTAACTCGATCTTAAAAGCTGCATTGTCCTAGCATTCAGCATCTTTGCGAGGGAGTGAGTGCCAAACTCCTACTAACCGTGTGTTGATAATTAGATTCTCTTTTGTTGGAGATGGTTATCACCTGGAATTTATGTGGTACAGATTTTACTTTCCACCTGTCAGCTCAAGCCTGGATATTGTTTATGTCTTACTATATTTGGACATGGACTACTTTAGTATCTGAAGAATAGCGAAGGAACATTGTGCAATCATCAGTAACCATCTCTACTTCTGACCTTATGATGGAAGGTCATTAATGAAGCAGATGAAGATGGTTGAACCTAGGGTCACTACTCTAAATTTCTGCAGTATTATCCTGGAGCTGAGATGACTGACCTCCAACAACCAAAACAGTCTTCCTTTGTGCCAGGTTTGGCTACAACCAGTGGAGAGTTTTCCCAATTCCCATAAACTCCAGTTTTGCTACGGCTCCTTGATGCTCAGTGAAATACATTCTTGAAGTTACGGGCAACTACTCTCACATAATGAACTAAGGGGCTGAGTGGCCCTGGTCGAACCCAAACTGAATGTTGGTGAGCAGTTAAACAAGTGCTGCTTGATAACACTGTTGATTACCACTACCATCTCTTACTGATCATTCAATGTAGACTGATGGGGTGGTAATTGGCAGGTTGGATTTATCCTGCTTTTTTGTGTACAGGGTATACCTAGGCAATTATTCAACCTACCTGGTTGATGCTAGTGTTGTAGATGCAATAGAACAGTTTACCTAGGGGTGTAGCAGGTTCTGGAACAGTCTTCAGGACTATCGCTGGAATACTGTCAGAGCCCACAGCCTAAGCAGCATCCAGTATCTTCAGCCATTTTTGTTATCCTGTAACCATACTGCATGTGGTAGCAGAAGTTAGTTGGTGTTGTGAGGAGTGACAGCTGAAGAAATCTTCAGGCTTCTATGCTTACTTATTGTGAGAATTAGAATGGTGGGAAAGAAAAATTAGAATGAAGGTTAGGAACATGAACCAGGGGAAAGAAGAAATTCAAAACCGAGAAAAGAGCAGAGGGATAAGTAACCAGCTGAAGAAGTCTCAGTGGTGGAGGTGGAAACTACTGACTTGGACTGCTGTACTCTGTAGGTGCACACGGGAGAAAAACAACTGAAGAGGTGGTGGTGCACCAAACTAACAGCATAGGGAAAAATGGTAGAAAATGCCACTTACATGTATTGGATGTGCAGGCCACAGGGGTGTGTGACAAGAGAGGTTATTCTGAATGTTGCAGTGTTAAATGGAGAAATAAGCCCTATTTTGTGACCAACATTATGGCTTGACAACGTTAAATAAGTCAACATTAAAAGGGGACTTGCTGTAATTATGGTATTATACGGTCAATCATACTTTTAAATCTCAAAACTTCAAGGTCTTTGTAGTTGGGATTCCAGTGCTGCAAGTTCATGCAAAGAAGTGTTGATCTCTTTGCCACCAGTTCTGATTGTGAGGAGAAAAGGAGACAGAAAAGATACATTTCAGTTAAGCCAATTGATCTTGCCATTGTTTTAAATATGAAATATTTGTCTGCAGATGTTTCCTAAAGCTGGGTGAATGGCAGCTAAACCTTCAGGGAATCAATGAGAGCACCATTCCCAAAGTCCTTCAGTACTACAGCGCTGCAACAGAACATGACCGAAACTGGTATAAAGTAAGCTTGCTCTTGAATGTGAAGTAATTGTTGTCTTTTGTTATGGATGAGATCAGGCCCCCTCAAAATATTTTAAGAGGGTAGCCCATACCTTGACTTTTTCTTATTTTCAAGGTAGATGTGCAGTGCATGTTCCATATATGATGAGACTGGTCAAACTACTCAACATTAAGCAAAACACAATTTATTTGAATACTTTAATTAAAATACAAACAAAAGAAAGAGAAATTTAGAATGCCTTAGCTATAGGAAAACTTAACTGCATAATAGATACAGTACCTATTACTAAGTAACTGTTCCAGTATAGTGACATCCCATAAACACAACCCTTGGCAAAGAGGCAAGTTCGGACACAGATTTTTACATGCAGTTCTACAACCCAGGAGGAAGAAACATCAAGAGAAAATTTAAAGAGTGTAGCAGCCAAGAGACATTCACTGAAGCTTCCAACTCTTTTGAGACCCCAAACAGCTTCTGATAAAAACTCAACCTAAGAACTAAAAAAACTAGAAAGCCTGATCTGAGAGAGCTGGCCACACCCAGGCTGCTTCCATTGTTCCAACTTTTTAAAAAAACTTAAAGACCTGACAATTTGTTTACTTAAGTCACTTCAAGTAGCCAGTTCCTCCCCTGCCTTACATCTTCTCTTCAAAACAAAACAGACGGAATAACCTTCTGAAGTGACAGTATCATCTCACTTAGCTTTATTTTGCTGCTGTGGATAGAATCATAAAATGGTACAATTTAAATTTCTCTCTGTAGCCCTGCAGTTTTCTCCTCATCAGATAAAGATCCAATTCACCTTTGAAAACAACAGTTGAATTCATTTCTTCCAAACTCTGAGGTGGTTAATGATCTTAACCAGTTGCTGCATAAAAAAGTTTTTCCTCCTGTTATTCCTTTGTGATTTCTGTGTACCTATGTATAAGTCAGCCTTCCCTTTGCCTCTGAATAAAGGAAATTAAGTATATCCACTTGAATGAAACTATAGAGGGCTTCCAAAATCAGTGGAACCTTATCATGTGAGAGCATCATCAGGAGATGAAGAGAAAATTGATGTTTGCTAAACAAGCAAATGAATTTTTAATCTCTTCAGCTGCTAAAATTTGTCTAAAACTCTAAATATTCCAAACCATTTGTCAAACTTGAGTTTCTAAGACTAAATTTTAGCCAAAATGTAGGCTAATTTGTGGGTTTGACTTCTTCATCAATAGTGTTTTTGAGAGATTGAACTTCATCCACATCCATTGTCTTGCTGTTACAGAGTTCACAGTTCACAAACTGTTCCCCCTAATCCTGTCCCTGAAAGTAGCACACAAGGAGCCAAAAGTTATCTTATGTTTTTGTTTTTTTATTAAAAATTATATGAACTCTTGGTCTTATGTCACAATGCCAAATTGTTTTTCTTCATTAAATCTGATACAACCTCTAAAGTTGACTTTGAAAGCTGCAATACCTGATTTATTATTTGCTTGTTTCAGGGCAAAGATTCAAATATATCCATGAGAAACTGAGAGTTCAATTTGCCAATGTTTAGGGACTTATTTTACAACTTCATTTTCTAACCATGGAACTGGCCACCTGTTAGACTTTTCTCTGTTTGCACATTTATTCTTAGCCATCTGCCTAGAGCTCCCTCTAATTTCTAATGTTCTTCACCAATTTCTTGGATCCACTAGATGCTGCTCAATTATTTGTCTCCTCTACACACTCTTCAACATAAATTTTCAGCAGGACAGTGTGCCTGTTGTTCCTTCAGGATGATATTGTCATAACTGGTGAAATTGGCAGGAACATATTACACACCAGTGAGATGGTAGCTTTGGCAGCACGTGTTGACGTACAAACATGAGAAGCTGAGTAGCTGCCTTTGATGGTGCACTATTCTATGCTTACATGAATAAGTAGGTTTTCACAGAGATGTGTTTGACTTTGACGGAGACCAAGTGGTAAGTGGAAACAGTTTGGATTTTTTGGCCAAAGGCAGGGATCCACTTTTACAGGAGATCGACCATCAATCTCGCGTATATAATGGTATGTGAAGTCAGAAAGTGTGTTGGCTTCAAAAATTCAACAGGATCCATTGACTTGGTTTTATATGAATTAAAAACATTTATTCCTGGTGTTTTCCTAGGCATGGCATGCCTGGGCTGTGATGAATTTTGAGGCTGTCCTCCACTACAAACATCAGAATCAAGCTCGTGATGAGAAAAAGAAATTGAGACATGCCAGTGGTGCCAGTGCAAACAGCGAGGCTAGTAACAGCGAAAGTGAGGGTGACAGCAATGAAAACAGCCCTGTACCATCACCAGTACAGAAAAAAGTAAATGAGGTAATTTATTTCTTTGTATAAATAAAAATTCATAAGGAAATTTCAAGTTTTACTTGTTCAGAATGCAAATTTCTTGGGTAGAAGGGCATCAAAACTCCTCTGTGACTGTAGACATGTTTTTTTTTTAAAGACTGTTGATACTAACCAAATTTAGTCAGCACCTTGGATTTCGATAGAAGAACAAGGGCCACAAATACGTTGGGAAACCTGCAAGTTTCCCTCTAAGCCACTCAGCATCCTGACTGGGAAATGTATCGCCGTTCCTTCAATGTCACCGGGTGTAAATCCTGGAACATCCTCCTTAACAGCATTGTGAGTGTACTTACAGCAATTGGACTGCAGTGGTTCAAGAAGACAGCACAGTGCCACCTTCTCAAGGGCAACTAGGGTTGGGTAATAAATGCTGGCCCAGCCAGCAATGCCTACATCCCACAAATGAATTTTTAAAATAATTTTGAGTCGGACCACATTTGTATGATGCTTTCTCACACCAAAGCATTTGAAACCTGCTTAAACCATGAAACTCATTTTGGAGGGCAATATTTGGCTGTGTATGCAAATCCACATGCTTTCCTATGTTAGGTATTCTCTATAAAGAGCAATTAAATGAATGTTCAATTAAACTATTGCTGTTACTTTTACTGGTAGTGGTTGTGGGAAGAATGATGGCAAAGACAGTTGGAGAACTCCCAGTGTTTCTAAACAGGGCAGGGTGGATAGTATGGACCTTGAAAAGGCAGACAGGACTTTGGTTTTGCCGAGCCTTCTAAGTGATTAAATGTCTGACAACTGGGTAGCGTTTAACTACAATACTAGAGTTACATAAGAAATACTCCGCGGACAGCCAACATCTTTTTCTGAAAAACAATTTGCATTTCAAATTGATTGATCACTTATCATCAGAATTTCTCATCAAGAATTCATCAGTCTGCAAGGTTAAAGTCCATGGTTGCTATCAGACCTATTGCAAATTTCCAGCATAACCTGCTTTTATTTCAGATGTTCATGCTACATTGAAGTGCAAGCTTGTATTCTGAGCTAAAGTTCTGATGAAATTATTCCATATTTTTGAGCTAGCATACTGATAAGAGAGACTCTATCTTCCCAGAAACAGGTAGCAGCCTAGCTCATCTGCTGAAATGAAAGATCTAACTCCTTTTTGGCTGTTTTCAGTAAATACGACAGAGTGTGAAGTTGGCCACTTACACTGGTCATCATTACCTTTGAGTTAACTCTGCTGCAGCTTTGTGATATATAAGGGGACTGAAGAGAATAGTACTTTTTAAAAATGATTCAGACACTGTGTGCGCAAATAATATTTTTTCCTGTCTTGAGGAGATAAGCACCCATTAAATTGGTTTTTATCAAAGCTATATTCTGTGTGTGCCAATTTAGGAGCTGTCTAAGACATTGCTGCTGTACACAGTGCCTGCTGTTCAGGGCTTCTTCCGCTCCATTGCCCTCTCGAGAGGAAACAATCTGCAAGATACTCTCAGGTAGGATTTAGCGGAAAATGTTCTTAAAGTGGGATTAGAAGACAATAAATTGAATTTTTGAGAATTTTCATTGGTAAAATACATGTATTATCATGAACTTTACAAGTAAAGCTTTTTTATCCAGTGTTAGAGGTTTTCAGCTCTTACGTCAATCTTTTTTCTTATTTAACTTCCTGACCTAGTTGCACACTTTATTGCCTTATTTTAACTTGGGAATATTGTTAAAAATATAAGTCAAATAAAAGGAGGAATATTATATTTTCCTGACAGTCGCATCCATACCAGATTAGCTCAATCTTTGGTCTGTAGCCTGTGCAAGGTAGTTAATCTCAGAATGACAGTGAGGACACAGCCCTGGCCTCAGCATTTCTGGGTTAGGAGTTAAAACAAATAAAGCAAGTTTCTCTTGTTATCCATCCAGTGGTCCTCCTGGGCAATGTGTATGTATAGGCATTTGGTGAGAATACCATTAGGCTTTACCACATTGTCGGTCAGGTGGTACTCTTCCCAGTGTCTTAATAGTCTGCAGTTCGTTAACTGTTTGGGTCACAAAGCAGTCGCTTGAACTGTTATACTTAGAGAATTGTATGAGCTGTCATCACCACCTTTAACTACCTGTTAAGCTTTACAACATAGGCTTTCATCTAAGGAGAAAGCAGAAATACATAGATTCAACATCATTTTTTCTACACAAACAAAGTTGCTGGAGAAGCTCAGAGATAACAAGGTGTAGAGCTGTATGAACACAGCAGGCCAAGCAGCATCAGAGGAGCAGGGAGGCTGACGTTACGGGCCTACGGGGTCTAGGCCCAAAACATCAGCCTTCCTGCTCCTCTGATGCTGCTTGGCCTGCTGTGTCCTTCCAGCTCTACACCTTGTTATCTCAG
>NC_063362.1:28861549-28894981 GCF_021869965.1 Rhincodon typus
TGCTGGAGAAGCTCAGCAGGTCTGGCAGCATCTGTGAAAGAAAAAACAGAGTTAACGTTTCGGGTCCGGTGACCCTTCCTCAGAACTGGGACCTGAAGAAGTCTAGGCCCAAAACGTCAGCCTTCCTGCTCCTCTGATGCTGCTTGGCCTGCTGTGTTCATCCAGCTCTACACCTTGTTATCTGAGCTTCTCCAGCAACTTTATTTTTGTTCCTGATTACAGCATCCGCGGTTCTTTCGGTTTTTATCATTTTTTTCTATTCTTTTATGGAATGTGGATGTTACTGGATCGGCCAGAATTTATTTATCTCTAATTTCCCTTGAGAACAGCTAAGAGACAGCTACATTTTTGTTGATGTGAAGTCTCATGTAGGGCACATGAGGTAAGGATGGCAGATTTCCTTTGCTAAAGGGCATTACGTTTTACAAAAATTGGTGATGATTTCATGATCACCATTACTGGGACCAGCATTCAATTCCAGATTTAATTAGTTGAATTGAAATGCCAGCAGATACTGTAGTGGAATTGTCTCCGAAGCATCGCCACTACATCCTATCTGCTCCATTGAAATATGAACCGCAAGACTTTGAAATTTAATCATCTCTTGAGTTGCAAGTGACCCTTCCAAGTCTATCTTAGGTTTATTTTTGAGTGCATTCACAATAGCCTCAGAAATCTTTGTAATTCATTTACAATATCACTACAAAGGGCATACAAAGCACTACTTCCCCAGTCTAGGTGTATTGTCATTGTCTTCCATTTGTTCCATGTATCATTGATGGAGGAGTCATTCCAAGATACTGATTTTAACTTGACTCTTCTCACCCAATAAGACTAGAGGAGCTGGCAGAAAACAAAATTGGACAGTGCATTAAGTATAGGAGTTGGGATGTCATGTTGCAGCATTTCAGGACGATAGTTAGGTCACTTTTGGAATATGGTATTCAATTCTGGCCTCCCTGCTATTGGAAGGATGTTGTTAAACTTGAAAGGGTGCAGAAAGTAGTTACAAGGATGTTGCCAGGGTTGGAGGGTTTGAGCTATAGACAGAGGCTGAATAGGCTGAGACAATTTCCCCCGGAGTGTCAGAGGCTGAGGAGTGACCCTGTAGAGGTTTATCAAGTCATGATGGACATGGATAGGGTGAAAGCCAAGGTCTCTTTCCCAGGGTAGGAGAGTCCAAAACTAGAGGGCATAGGTTCAAGATATAAAAGGGACTTAAGGGGCAACTTTTTCACGCAGACAGTGGTGTGTGTATGGAATGAGCTACCAGAGGAAGTGGCGGAGGCTGGTACAATTACAACATTTAAAAGGCATCTGGATGTGTACATGAATAGGAAAGTTTTAGAGGGATATGGGCCAAATGCTGGAAAATGGGACTAGATTAATTTAGGATATCTGGTCAGCATGGACGAGTTGGACCGAAATGTCTGTTTCTCTGCTGTACAATTCTATGACGAAGAAGTCAGAGGCCATTTAGAATCATTCTTGAAACTTTTTTGGCCGGAAGATGTTTCAAAAATCACCCGGAAGATTAGAAAAACAAAGGGAAAACTTCAGCTTGATTGTCATATTGTAAAATCACAGGTGTCCTCACAACAGTTGCTTGTAAGTTCGATGCTTGAATTAAGGTAAAACCAGTTTCCAAAAAACATTGATTAAAAGTTGTGAAAAGAAGACTGGATGATGATGTTGGAATTGGACCTACAAGCTGAAAATGTTGAAATAGTGTATTCAGCATGCAGATACACTACCAAAGGAAATATAGGCAAAATAAACCATAAGAAAAAGGAACAAGATTAGGCCATAAACCCATCAAAGTTGCTCAATATGGGAAAGCTAGGCATTAATGCTGGCAGGTCCATACATATGAAGTTTTTGGCATGTCCCTTAGCCTTTGATACCGCACAAGTTTAATTTGTTCACACAAATGTAACAGGCAGGTTTGAGTAAGGAAGGGGTGACACCTAGTGACTTCTCTGAATATTTCAGTTGAGAACAGTTAAATCATTTCCAAATGTTACCAACTTAGAAGCATTCACATGAGGGTCTCACACTCTCAGCCTCTCCCGAAAGATAGTGACCCTCATGTTAAGCCTCCACCAGTCATCTCTCTTTAATGAGATAGTAGCCCTATGGTCTGGAAGGACTATGGCAAATTAGCCTTTACAGTAAAATATTGCTGTGGTAAAATACATTTCTAAATAGGTTTCCAAGGTAAATGTATTATTATTGTTCTGACTAAAATGCAATTTTTTAATCTGACTTGAAGTAAACTCCTTGAGCAATTTAGCAAAGAAATGACCTTATCCATTCCTGCCAATGTAACTGTAGCTCAATAATTCAAAACACACACAAACAGTGAGGAAGACACTTGACCAGAAATTTACTTTTACATTCGTTATAATTCGTGTTGTGAGTAAATACACATTATTCAATTCAAGTGTATTTTTACCCAAATTAGGACTACAGTAGTAATATAGGATCACAGTATTTTACAGCTTCGATAGCAGCAACAGAGTTCATCACACCTGAGTTGCCCTCTGAAACAGAACAAGCTAGTCCAATTCACATGCTCCTTCTCGACAGACTTTAAAAATTAAACGTTTTTCCTTGACGTTTAAGAACTGTGCTTTCACCACTGTCTTAAGTAGTTATAACTTTATTGAATAAGGTATTCTTGCTTTGTTCTTTCAGTGATACTCTAGAAAATTACTATCTCGTGCCCCACACCCCATCCATGTATTGACTTACTGACCAAAAGAGAGTATTTTCATCTTTACTTTTGAGTAAAACCTACATAATATCAAACACATATTCAGATTTCATATAGCCTGTAAGATTTAATGAAGGCAACTGAACATGAAGTATGGTGTAGATACAACTGCTGTCTGTATAATCTTCCTTTGGAAAACAGTGGTGACATGAATGACACGATCCAGGATAACACAAAAGTTGACAAACATGGGGCTTAAAGACAGGTTTGAGTTGGTCTACGCAGTGGAAACGTACTAATTTTCAAACTGTGTTTTTGTGAGCTTAGTCTGTGATTAGTTATTGTAGCAATGTACTGTCCACTTTCCATTAACACCACTTATGGTCTTTCTGAAAGCATTGTCATCAACATTGGGCAGTTTTGCACTGTAGCCCGTGACTGCTTCTGGACTGACAATATCAAAACTCAGTTTACATAAGAATTTCCACAGCCAGCAGACTTTTACATTTCAACCTGGGACACTCAAGCAATAAGATTGTAGTACACCATTTGGCTCCTTCCTTCACAAAAGATTGGTTCAGGTGGTAAGTTTAAAGTTGTTTAACTGAGACTAATGCCACTTTCTTGTTTACTTAGAGTTCTAACACTGTGGTTTGATTATGGACATTGGCCCGATGTGAATGAAGCTCTGGTTGAGGGGATCAAAACTATTCAGATTGATACCTGGCTACAGGTACGCAAGCTGCTGACTGTTTAGACATTGGCATTAGTATTTTCACTTCTTTATATACCTGCAAGTACAATTGTTAAAATGACTGTTCTGTTAGAGTTCGTGGTAGTAAATTCATTTGTTTCAAATACTCAGCTGATCCGTGAGCATCTGACTAGTAAAGTGTTCCCACTGAAACATGAGCTTGTCTGTCTTCCTGTAAAATGTTGAGGAGTCTGCTAATCCAGCATTTGATTTTCCACTTTATCTGTAGAATATGGCACAATTGTCATTTTTAACTCTGGTAATTACCTTTAATTTTAATTTCCATACCTAGAGTATAATGTTATCATACAGATGCACAACCCAAAGCTGACGAAAAAGAACTGTGCAGGACCATAGACTTAAGAGCAGAATAAAGCCATTTGGTGCATTGAATCTGTTCCACCATTCATTCATGGCTGATATGTTTCTCAACTTCATTCTCCTGCCTTCTCCCTGTCACCTTTGATCCCCTTGTCAATCAATCACTGCCTTAAATACATTCAATGGTTTGGCCTCCATAATCCTCTATGGCAATGAGTTCCACAGAATAATCACTTTCTGGCTAAAGAAATTCCTCCTTATTTCAATTCTAAAGGTTAAACTCTTCACTCTGAGACTGTGCCCTCAAGTCACATCCACTTTATCCAGGCCTCAGTTTTCTCTAAGTTTCAGTCAGATCCCCCCTCACCTTGATTCCATTGAGTAGAGACCCCGATTGCACAACTACTCCCCATATGACAAGCCCTTCAACCCTAGGATCATTCTTGTAAACCTCCTCTGGACCCCCTCCAATGCCAGCACATCCTTCCTTAGGTACAGGTCCCAAAACTGCTCACAATATCCCAAATGCAGTCTGAACAGAGCCTTATACTGCCTCAGCAAGATATTTCTCCTCTTGTATTCTAACCCTCATGAAATTAATGCTAACATTGCATTTGCCTTTTGAACTGCCAACTGAACCTGCATGTTAACCTGAAGGGAATCTTTAGCTCGGACTTCCATGTCCCTCTGTGCTTCAAATGTCTGAAGCCTTTCCCCATTTAGAAAATGGTCTATTCCTCTAATCTTCCTTCCAAAGTGCATAACCTGTCACTTTCCCATTCGGTATTCCATCTGCCCTTTCTTTGCCCATTTTCCTAGTCTGTCCCAGTACTTCTGCATCCTCCCCATTTCCTCAACACTACTTGCCCCTCCACCTATTTTTGTGTCGTCTGCAAATTTAGCAATAATGCCTTCAGTTCCTTTATCCAGGTTGTCCATGTATAGCAAGAATATTATGGTCCCAACACAGGTTCCTGCAGAACTCCACTAGTCACTAGCTGCCATCCTGAATAAGACTTCTTTATCCCCACACTCTGCCTTCTGCCAGTCAGCCAATCCTCTGTCCATGCCAGTACCTTACCCCCAAAGCAATGGGCTCTTGATCTTAGATACCAAGGTGTAGAGCTGGATGAACGCAGTAGGCCAAGCAGCATCAGAAGAGCAGGAAAGCTGACGTTTCGGGTCTGGACCCTTCTTCAGGAATGCCATTTCTGAAGAAAGGGTCCAGACCCAAAACGTCAGCTTTTCTGCTCCTGTGATGCTGCTTGGCCTGCTGTGTTCATCCAGCTCTACACCTTGGTATCTCAGATTTTCCAGCATCGGCAGTTCGCACTATCTCGGGCTCTTGATCTTATTTAGATGCCTCTTTTGTGGCAAAGGCCTTCTGGAAATCCAAATAGATCACGTCGGCTGGCTGTCGTTTGTCTAACTTGCTCATTATCCCCTCAAAGAATTCTAAAGGATTTGTAAGGCGTGATCTCCCCTTGACAAAACCATGTTGACTCATACTATTTTACGAATACTCTGCAGTCTCATCCTTAATAATGGACTCTAAAATTTTACCAATGACCAAGGTTAAGCTAACTGGCCTATGGTTTCCTGCCTTCTGTCTCCCTCCCTTCTTAAACAGGGGTGTACATTAGTCATTTTCCAGTCCTCTGGGACCTTCCCTGACTCCAGTGATTATGAAAGATCACTACCAATGCCTCCACAATCTCCTCCATAACCCTGGAATGTAGTCCATCTGATCTGGGTGATGTATCCACCTCCTTTTAGCCTCCCTAGCACTTTCTCCTTGGTGATAACCATTGCATTCAGCTTTGCCCCTGACTCTCATGAAATTCTGGTATGTTGCTGGAGTCTTTCACTGTGAACACTGATGCAAAGTAGCTATTCAGTTCGTCCGCCATTTGTTTGTTTCTCATTACTACTTCTTCAGTCTCATTTTCCAGTGCTTCAGTGTCCACTCTGTCTTATCTTTTACACATCTAAAAAAGACTTATAATCTTCTTTTATGTTAATAGCTTACTGTCATATTTCATTTTCTTCAGCCTTATTTTTTTTTTAGTTAGCCTCTGCTGGTTTTTAAAGGTTTCCCAATTCTCTGGCTTCCCACTAATCTTTACTACATTGTTTACTGTTGTTTTTTTGCTTTTATACTGTCCCTGACTTTCCTTATTGGCCATTGTTTACTCATACTACCCTTAGTATCCTGCTTCTTCCTTGGGATGAATTTCTGCTGTATCTCCTGAATTAACCCCTAAAACTCCTGCCATTGCTGCTCCACTATCCTCACTGCTAGGTTCCCATTCCAATCAACTGTGGCCAGCTCCTCCCTCATGTCTTTGTAGTTACCTTTATTCAATTGTAATACCATTACGTTTGATTCCAGCTTCTCCCTTTTAAATTGCAGCATGAATTCTATCATATTATAGTCACAGGCCCCTAAGGGTTCCTTCACCTGAAGCTTCCCTAATCGAGTCTTCCTCATTGCACATCACCAGAATTGCCTGTTCCCTCATGGGGTCTACTACAAGCTGCTCCAAAAAAAATCTCGGAGACATTCCACTAATTCCTTTTCTTGGGATCCACTACTGGCCTGATTCTTCCAGTTGACCTGCATATTGAAGTCTGCAATGATAATTATGACAGTGCCTTTTCTATCTCCTGATTTATTTTCTTCCCACATCCTGACTTACTGCTAGGATCTGAACACAGCTTCCATCATTATCTTTTTTTTTGTTTGCAGTTCCCCAACTCTACTGACATAGATTCTACATCTTCTGACCCTATGTAACTTCTTGCTATTGCTTTACTTTCATTTATTACTACTCTCAGTTTAACTGCCCACCATCTCATAATTGTCCCTTCATCTGTTGGGCCTGAAGTGATTGTAGTGAGGTCAGCCATAACTGAATGCACTCCCCCACAATACTTAGTTTAAAGCTGTATCCACAGCCATAGTTACACATATCACCAGGACCCTGGTTCCAGCATGGTAGAGCCTGTCCTATCAAACAGCTGTCATCTTTCCCATACTGGTACCAATGTCCCATTCTTTCCAACACATTTCAGCCACATCAATCTTTGAGCCAGGTGTTTACCTCTAATCTTGCTGACCCTGTGCCAATTTGCTCACAGCTTAGATAGTAATCCGGAGATTTTTACATTTTCAGTTCTGATTTCTAATTCAGCCCCTAACTGCTCATATTTCTCAACAGAACCTCCTTCTTGTTTTTACCTATTTCATTGGTACCTATATGGACCACAACAACTGGATCTTTGCCCTCCTACTCCAAGTTCCTTTGCAGCCCAGATGAGAGATCCTAATCTCAGGGACCAGGCAGGCAACACAGCCTTTGGAACTCTTGATCCTGAACGCAGAGTACAGTGTCTATCTCCTTGACTATACCATTCCCGATTACAACTATATTTCTCTTTTCTAGGCCCCTCTTGAATGATTCCATGTAATACAGTGCTATGGTCAGTTTGCTCATCTTCCCTACAGTCCCCATTCTCATCCACACTGGTAGCCACAATCTCAAACCTGTTAGATAAGCTTAAGGGCTGCGGCTCCTTCCGTACTACCTCCTGGATCCCTCTGCCTGCCTGCCTCGCTCGTCATCACAACCTGCTATCCCTCACCACTGACTGAATTTGAAGTAGTTAATCTGAGGTGTGACTGCCTCCTTGAAACACAGTGTCCAAATAACTCCCCTACTCTGATGTGTCACGGTGTTCAAAACTCAGATTCCAGTTCATCAACTCTGGGCCAGAGTTCCTCAAGCCGTCAACACTTGCTACAGATGTGGTCACTATGAGCCACAATGGGGTCCAACAGCCCCCACATCATGCAGGTACAGCAAAATGCCTATCCCTGCATTTGTATTTTAATTACATAGTTCTTAATTTGATTTTTAAAAATTTCATGCTGGTCTTTCAGTTTGTAGCCTATAAATATATAGGACTTTGGATGTCAGTTCTGAGTAATGTTCAGTAGTAGCACACATAGCAGGATTTGACAGGGAGCTGTGTTCCGTGCCTGCAGTACCTGGTCCTCCCAGAAAGCTGGTTACTTCACAGCCATTTTAAGCTCAGCGGGATGTTAATTGATTCAGAATGAGCCATCTAACACCATCTTCAAACAAAGTCCACCTCTAAGAGCTACCAGCCTTTTTGATTAGCTAGCAGCTCTGTAGATCCAGCAGTGCCAAGTTCTCGTAGTGGTTGGCCACTGCTGGGATTACACATAGACTCCGAGGAAGAAGAGGTTATGAGAGCCGGACTAAACACAAGTCCAAGGTATTAGCAAGGCCTACCTGGCAAGTTGTAGCGAGGAGCAGTGGGGACTGCTTTTGAGAGACCAATGGGGGTAACGACCTTAAGGGAGGGCAGATCTGGAAATTTGGGCCCTCAAAGTCGATTTTACCGACTCCGACTCCTCCTCTTCCTCCACCTAACTTGCCTGACAGTTGTATGTCCATTAAATCTGCTGGGTTATCCATATGGCCTGTCCCTACTACAGTAGTGAGGGTGACGTGAAGCACTTAAATGGCCATTAATTTGAAGCATGCAGGATTTAGGCTGCACAAAACACTTTTCACTGTGTCTCAGTACATGTGACAACAATAAATCAAACTCAGACTCCCTTTACAAGCCCTTTTGGCATTCACACTTGCTTGCAAAGGAGCACAAAATCCAGCCCGTTTATGGGAAAGCTCCAATTTATCATTTTTTGAGGAATGCATAGTTTTGTTGTGATAAACATATATAATTTTATTATCATTATTGAAGTTTGAATTTTTGCCAAGAAATAGAGGCAGGTTTTTATTAGTTCAGTGAAAACTTGTTTGAAAAAGAGTAATTTGGACTTTGACCTAAATGCATAATTTCTAAGAAAATCAATGACTTCAGTCAACTGCTTGGGAGATACCCGGTATGTTAATGAATAAAATGTTATTCTTTTGATTTTAAGACAAATAAGGCACTTAATTTGTTTTGATTTCAAAGCAAAAAGTTTAAAGTTTCAGCTCAGAAAAACCCAGAGTCCCGTAGAAGAAAGAGATGTCTCTCCTAGTAGAAGAACCAGGTTTTTCAGTTCAGAACCAGTTGCCGAGGCAGAAATGGCTATTCATCTATGGACCTTCCAGACCAGAAAAGTTTGGATAGAGATCTTGAGGTTGTTTGAATTGAAAAACATTTAGACCATCAGAAATGTGAGAGGATTGTGCATGTAGACTTGCAATGGAAATGTAACATTGTCTCCGCAAGCCAAGAAAAAGAAACTGAAAAGAGAGTCAATTCAGTAGAAATTTAAAAGCTGAGAAAGGAGTGCAGTTTCTCTAGAATTGAATCTCTGTAACAGATAGTGTTGGGAAACAGGTTGAAATTTTGTTTAGATGTTTGTGATCTACTGATCTATCTTCTATTTATGTATATATATAGCGTTTTCTTTCTTTTGTGTCACAAACTTTCATTCTGTTGTTAAAGGGCATCTGCAGCCTTCTGTGATTATATTTCAGGGACTTACCACCACATTAACCATACAACATAAAAAAAAAATTAAAATAAAATTTAAGCACATAATTTATCAAACCACATTTCATCTGGGAACTGACTTGTCCAGTATTACCATCAGCTGGGATCAAAAAGCTACTTACAAATGCAATTTCCATTTTCCAAATGTTTTTACCAATAGCTTTCTCTAGGATGGCTGTAAAATTTTAATTGCCAAATTCAATTCTTAACTTTTGAAGTGAACTATTGAGTATGGCAGTGACATCACATTGTTTATAATCTAATTACAAAGGCACCATCTGATGTAGTGGTATGTTCTATCAAAGGCTCCATATTAAATCATCTATCTGTGCTGAGTTAACTAAATTCATGTTTAATTACAAGCTCAACCATCAGCTAAAGAGGGCTAATTTGATCAGTGTTTAGACCCGTTTAATACCTAGTGTCACCTGGTGGAAAGTGCATGGGATAATGTGAGCAAGATATTTTCTGTGTCACGTGGACGTTCAGAATCACTAACTCACAGTAAAGTTAAACCATTTGAGCAAGACTACTAGATACCCATGGTGCTGCGGTCCAGCAAGAGTCAGCCCTTTCAGAAAAGAGAATTACAACAGTATGCTGGGTTTTTTATTCCCTGGAGCGTCAGAGGCAGAGGGATGACTTTATACAGGTTTGTAAAATCTTGAGGGGTATGAATAGGGTGAATAGCCAAGGATTTTTTCCCCAGGGTAGAGAAGTCCAAAATTAGAGGGCATAGGTTTAAGGTGAGAGGGGCAAGAATTAAAAGGGACCTGAAGGGAAACTTTTCACACAGAGGGTGGTGCATATATGGAATGAACTGCCAGAGGAAATGGCGGAGGCGAATTACAACATTCAAAAGGCATCTGGATGAGTACATGAATAGGAAGGGTTCAGAGGGAAATGGGCCAAATGCTGGCAAATGAGACCAGATCAGTTTAGGATATCTGCTCAGCACGGATAAGTTGAATCGAAGGGTCTGTTTCTGTGCTGTATAACTCTATGACTCTGAGCAGCAGGGCCTGGTGGTTACAGTTTAGAAAGGAAGCATGTTTCAGGAGCTGTAAATCTTTGTATCTTAGATTCAAAGTATACATCTTGTCTGCAAAATTATTTACTTCTTTTGGGGAATTTTCTTCAGGTAATCCCTCAGCTCATTGCAAGAATTGATACACCGCGTGCCTTAGTGGGTCGACTTATTCACCAGCTTCTGACAGACATTGGTAGATACCATCCACAGGTATGCAAAACAGCAATTGTTTTCTCTATCTTTCCAAACAATTGTTACAAATTTAGTCTGACCATAAATTTATCCAAATATTAACTTAACTTATCTGATAACAAATGATATTCAATAAAATAGTCACATTATTATTTACTTGGTGTACATTGGTGTATCTTTGAAGTATATGTGCAAGCATCGTCTGTGTGGTGCAGCTCAATGACAGTGGTTGCAGTTGTCTTGGTTCTATGCTGGAGTCAATTCAAGTTGAAAAATTTCCCACTTGCCCTGTGGAGAAATTTCAGTTTAGCAGGAAGCTTCACGTATAAGGAAGTTCGGGAATGACATTGGTGCAATGACAGTCTTGCTTGACCCCAGTTTGCACATGTGTTGCGTCTATGGTGGCTACATTGGTGAGGGTCATGACTTGCATTTTGTTGAGCAACAGTTGAAAAACTGTGATGAATTTCTGTAGGCAGCCAAATTTAAGGACAACACTCCATTGACAGATCCACAGTGAGCTACTGGGAAGTGTGGGTCAATTCTCATACCGTGATTCAGTGAGGGCAGAGATCAACAAGGAAATTGTGCATCTTCTCCAGTATGCTAGTGCTGTCTTTGGCCATCTGGAGAAGAGAGTACTGGATGACAAAAATCTCAACTCATGACCTACAAGACAGTAGTTGCCATCCGCCTGTCAGTGTGTATCAGACCCATGGACAACTACAACAAACATCTCAAATCCCTTGGTATATATCACCAGCAATGCGTCTGCAAAATACTTAAAATGCTATGACAGGATAGGCACTCCAATGTCACTATCTTCTCTCAGCCCAACCTCTCCAGTATCGAGGCACAGGTTGCTATTAATTGGCTGCATTTGATGCACTACATCCTCTGCTGTCTGACACAAGACTTTGAAAACAAACTGTCTACTCAGAACTGTGTCATGGGAAGGAAAGCAGAGAAAATGCTTCAAGGAGACCCTCAAAACCTTCATGACAAGAATGCAGCAGCACCACCAATTCAGTGGAATCTCTTGCCTCAGACTGCCCAAACTGGAGAAGAAGCATTCATAGAGGTGTTAATCATTTCGAGCATCTCTGACAGGCCCAGGTGGAGGCCAAGCACAAACAGCAGAATAAGTTTACAAAAACCTGAGCATTCTACCCAACTGCATTTTCAAACACCACCTGCCCAACCTGTCCAACCTGTGGATCCTGTCGCTTCGATCATCATAAGACCCAAAGCTCTTAGTCTCAAAGGACTGCCTAAGAAGTAGAAAATCATCAGATGTGATGCATTTGCAACAAAATCGTGGGAAAGTTTTTGTGTTTGTTTTTTACTTCACCAATTTAGTGTGCTCAACATTAACCTTAATCAGATCTCATTGTTTACGAAGAAACTTGCTGTACAGTCAATTGCAGCTTGGTGAGGCAATGGCAAGTTTCAAACAGAAGTTCAAATCATCTCCCATTCATGATCAATTAGGAAGTGAGAATTTCACATTTAATAGCTAACCTGAAGATTTTTCTTCTGTTTTTACCTTTCTTACTCCATTATGACCTATCCTAAAAACTCATGATTATAATTTTGTTCAAGGATGAGTTATTTTGTATTTAAATTCATACTTCCCCTTTGCATTTTGATGTGGTATATTTAATAATGTGCCCTTTACTTAAACCGCAGGCTCTGATTTACCCACTCACTGTTGCATCCAAGTCCACTACTCCTGCTCGCCACAGTGCTGCTAATAAGATCCTGAAGAATATGTGTGAGCATAGCAACACACTAGTACAACAGGCCATGATGGTAAGCAGATGTTTATGTTCGATTTAGTTAGTTTTGCAGGAAAAAACCCATTGTTTTTTTTCTATTGATTACCCGTCAAAAGGCTGTTTATCAAAATTTGAAAACCATAATTTGTTCAATTGTAATAAGATCATTATTAAAGAGAAAAGAATCATTTTTTGCACCAAGTTTATCCTTTTTGTGCTCCAGCTTACCCTGCAAATCAGATATATGTAGTACTTCATGTCTTTGTCATTTTCTTTAACAGAAGAACTAGGAGCAGGAGTAGGCAATTCAGCCCCACAAACCTGCACTGCTATTCAATACGACTGTGGCTGATCTCCTCTCACCTTCCTGTTAATAATTAAAAATCTGTCTATTTCCTCCTCTAAATATACTTAATGTGCCAGTATCCACCACACTCTGGGGTAGTGAGTTCCACGCATTCACAACCCTTTCAGAGACGTAATTTTTCCTCATCTCCTCTTCTTCAGACATAATTTACCCCATGGTAGGCACATCAGAATTTTAGTTTATTTTTCAAAAGTTTGTGAATTTTGAAGAAAACAAAAAGTCTCAAATTACCTCACCTGTTTTGTTAGAAGAAATAGTATTCTAATTGTTAACACTTGTGAAAGAGAAAGCAAAGGGGCAAATTGTAAGGTAGACAATGTCTTGCCTCTATCTCAATTTAGTTTTATTAAAGAGAAATAGTTTAAATTTTGAAAGCCAAGTCTCTGATGGAACTGGATAGTATGAAGGAGAGTACCCATTTCTTTCCATCCTTGATTCTTTAGGGGTACTGGATGAACAGTTACAGATGAGATCAGTGACAGTAGAGCATGGTCCAATAACTGAGATTAATGAGTGGTTCAAAGGGGAAAGTGTTCCAATAACAATGTGAGCGAGTAAGGATAACATTGGGAATGAGGGGTGGTAGGAACGTGAGGGTGAATGATACCATGTGATTGTGCTCAGGGCGGTTTTACATAGAGACAGTCTCTTGATTGGCTTTTCGATTGAGGCCAGCTGTTGTTGAATCAGGAAGGCTCAACATAGGCGGCACGGTGGCTCAGTGGTTAGCACTGCTGCCTCACAGCGTCAGGGACTCAGGTTCAATTCCTATGTGGAGTTTGCACGTTCTCCCCACGTGGGTTTCCTCTGGGTGCTCCAGTTTCCTCCCACATTCCAAAGATGTGCAGGCTAGGTGGATTGGCCATGCTAAATTGCCCATAGTGCCCAGGGATGTTTAGGTTAGGTGGGTTAGACATGGGAAATCAAGGGTAGGGGAATGGGTCTGGGTGGGGTGCTCTTCATGTGTGGACTTGTTGGGCCAAATGGCCTGTTTCCACTCTGTACTGATTGTATGATGGTAGCAACAATTTGACTGGTTTCTAAGTAGGAGGCTACAGCCTTTGGTGTGGACCATAATGGCAGGATTATCCAGCCTGAGAGTGAAAGTACCCATCTCTTTCTCTTCTGTGTGGAAAATAAAAGAAAATCCCTAGTCATTAGCTACTCTCTTTCACCTTTCTCTCTGAAGTTGGTGTTCTCTTTGAAAATCCCCTGTTGAAAGGAGAAGAAAAATAGCTACCTGTAAGGCAGTGAAAGGATGAATCTTCAACCGGTGAATGGAAGACTTGAGAGTCTATGTATCCACAATCTCCCATCATTAGCAAAGTATTAGAAAGAGTCAAAAGAAAGATGAAAAAAAGCAACTCATCCATGTCTGTGATTCAGACTGGTATCAGATCTGTGCTCCTTTGACATTTTAACTTCCTCCACCTGTAATATTTGTGTCTTGACTCTTTCATGTCTATTTTAACATGTACAAGAATTTTCAAAGGGAGTACGGTTTAAGTTGGAGTTACATGTAAGCAAATCATGTTTCTTTCTTGCGATTGGTTAAAAACAGTTTAATTTCATGGAATCATAGAATCCCTACAGTGTGGAAGCACGCTATTTGTCCCATCATGTCCACACTGCCCCTCCGAAGAGCATCCCACCCAGACGCACTGCCTTACCCTGTCCCTGTAAGCCTGCATTTTCCATGGCTAACCCACCTAGCCTACACATCCCTGGGCACTACGGGGCAATTTAGCATGGCCAATCTACCTAACCTGCATATCTTTGGACTGTGGGAGGAAACTGGATTAACTGGAGAAACTCCACACAGACATTCGCTGAAGTGTGGAATCGAACCTGGTCCCTGGCACTGTGAGGCAGCAGTGGTAACCACTGAGCCACTGTGCCACCCAATTTGAATTACTAGTTGTTTTCTTGTTAATGAAGAATCCAATGTTCATATTCTTTTAACTTGAATTAGACAGGTGAAATTAGGCAAATTTGTTTTAATTAACTCTTCACATTTTTGATGACTCCAGTAGAACTGAATTTGATTTCCGGTACACTACCCACATATGCCATGATGCTTTTAAACTGGGTCCCTTGGTTTTAGTTATCCCACCAGGAGGAAACATCCTTTTGGTTTCTACTCTATCAAGATCAACTAAATATGTATTTATTTGTTGTATTCAGACGGAGAAAGAAATGTGTAAAAGCTGTCATAGCTTGATACCTATATCACATCTCCAAAGGAACTTCGTTTGAGGTTATTGAATGTTGATTATCTGTGTAATGGTCAGAGCTTCTAAACCTAATGTGATTTCATTTCAGGTGAGTGAGGAGCTTATTCGTGTTGCTATTCTATGGCATGAAATGTGGCATGAAGGCTTGGAAGAGGCATCAAGGCTTTATTTTGGAGAGCGAAATGTGAAAGGAATGTTTGCCGTTCTTGAGCCTCTGCATGCTATGATGGAGCGGGGTCCACAAACTCTAAAAGAAACTTCCTTTAACCAGGTATGGGCCAAAACCACTTTTGTCCTTCATTGAAATGGACTATTTATAATTTCACAAACTAGTGTGGATCTGTTAATAAACAAGCTCCTCCCATCATTGCCCTTGAAAAAATAGGTGAGTTTACCTTGACCTGTCTTGTTCAATAAAATCATAAATTTATCAATCACCCTGCCTCAAAACAGCACACAACTACAGCAAAGTCTTACCACTTGAAAGAAAGAAATAAAATCAGTAGTTCAGGGAATCACTTCTACTATTCTTCTTAAAACAGTTACAAGCATTATTCCATGTTATGTTAAATATACTTAATTCCAACAGTTAGGTTCTATTTTCCTTTTAATAAATTTCTGGTAAAAGTTTGGACCAATCATTCAGTTACAACTGAGTTCACTTGTCAAGAAGACTTATTGCTCAAGTAATTTATCTCCTCGTTGGGTTATTCCCATAACAAAAGGAAAACTATGTTTAAATAATAGTGTTTCATACTAGTGACTCTTGACTCAGACACATCTTAATAAGTGTTGTGAGATAGTAAGAACTGCAGATGCTGGAGTCAGAGATAACACAGTGTGGAGCTGGAGGAACACAGCAGGCCAGGCAGCATCAGAGGAACAGGAAAGTTGACGTTTCGGGTCGGGACCCTTCTTCAGAAATTGGATGAGGGGGAGGGAAGGGAGCTCTGAAATAAATAGAGTGAGGAAGGGTGGGGCTAGGGAAGGTAGGTGGGATGGTGATGGGTGAGTGCAGGTAGGGAATGATGGGGATTGGTGGGAGGGGCGGATAGGTGAGAGAGAAGATGGACAGGTTGTGTCAGGTCAAGGAGGTGGGGATCAGAGGGAGGGTTGGTCATGGGATGAAGCCAGGGGTGGGGAGATTTTGAAACTTGTAAAAGGAGCCTACAGCCCAATGGCCTAAACGTGGATTTTACCAGTTTCAAAATCTCCCTACCCCTGGCCTCATCCCATTGACAACCCACCCTCTCTCCCCACCTCCTTGACCTGACACAACCTGTCCATCTTCTCTCCCACCTATCCGCTCCTCCCACCTCACTGACCAATCCCCACCATTCCCTACCTGCACTCATCTATCACCATCCTATCTACCTTCTCCAGCCCCATGCCTCCTCTCTATTTATTTTTGAGCCCCCATTTCTGAAGAAGGGTCCCGACCCAAAGCGTCAACTTTGCTGCTGCTCTGATGCTGCCTGTTGTGTTCCTTTAGCTCCACACTGTGTTAATAAATATTGAAGTTGTAACACAGTACATTGTAAAAGCAACATTATTGAACTATCATTATAAAGTATTGGAAAGTACCAAGTGGCCCCCAAGGCTTCTTCTGAGGTCTACCCCTCTTATCAGCACAGGTCCAAGAAACAGCTCCCAGAACTTCTCCTGAGCCCTAGTTGCACAGAGCTACCAAACAGTTCCTGGGACTTCAATGAGCTCCCAACACCATTTTAACTATATGGAGCACCATCTATGATTGTACCTCTTCCCTTATTGACTAACTCTTGAAATGCTGTTCACTGACCCTTAAACTGACCTGGGTGACCTATTAATACACTCCAAGAGAGTCCCATCTTTATTACCAAGAATCAAATGTAACCAGCAGTGAAACATCCTATGCCCCAAATGTTAACAACCTCCAGCTAACTGTTTCTGTACAGCTACCAACTTCAGAACACAGGCAAAAAAAGATTGATTTCTTCATACTCGAATATAATGACGTTATTATAATACGCAACTAAATATTTAGTGAAAATATTTATTTTTGGAGAAATTCTTGTTTTAATTGGAATTCAAATGACTCTTGTCAAATTTATCCTTACACAGGCATATGGCAGAGACTTAATGGAGGCTCAAGAATGGTGTCGAAAGTATATGAGGTCAGCCAATGTGAAGGACCTAACCCAAGCTTGGGACCTCTACTACCATGTATTCCGACGCATTTCAAAGCAGCTTCCACAGGTGGGTACAGTTGTTTCACAACAGTATCTTTCTGCTCTTGTATAAAGTATTAATGAAATAACTCCACAGAGGTCAGTAACCCATCGCAAAGTCACCCTATACTTAAGCGTGGAGAGTCCTTAACTCTGATCCAGCTTCCTCAGAGCCAGCTCTCAGTGACCAGAACCTCTGACACTCCTCTTTACATCTGTCAGCCAGGGCTCCCTGGTTGGACCAGATTAACATCCCCAGTCAGGAAACTCATATTCAATGAGGTCCATGTGGCTGACTTCATTACAATGACTATGGCTAACAGAAAGGTTGTCGATTAAAGTGGAATTAAAGTTAATAACGACAAACACCTTTTGATTTATAAACCATCTGAAATGTGTTCAAAACAGAATATTTACCTTTCAGGGTTTGACATCAGTTGACAAAAATATCTATTGAAAACTGAAATCCATACATAGCATGTGGGGTCTAATTGAAATCTTCTGTTAAATGAATTCAAGGCTGTGAACAGTCTCAGCCAAATTTTAAAAGATGGGAAGTTTATTGTGTAGTTTACTACTCTGTTGTACATGCATGAACTTCAGAATTTAACTTTTTTTATACTAAAAGAAGCGAAAGCATTGTCAAAACCAGCTATATTTCTAATGAAGTCACTCAGACAGAGTGGACAGGTTGGTGTGAAACATTGGATTTTCATATCGGTGCAATGAAATGAACTACTTCTTGAAATTTTATTATGGAATATTATTAGAGTTAACTCTGTATTCCATCTGGTCTGAAAGTACTACGTGATACAGAAAGTAACAAAAGATGGAAAGCACTGACATTACTCACTTCTGTGAATACAGAGTACAGAGAGTTCTGAAAGAACACAATCTATTGGCCCTTTACATGTGCAAATCATTTCAGAAGGATAAGTAAACATTATCAGGTGATTGTCATTTTGAATGCTGTTACTGAAAGACAGTTGGACAAAGGGTTTAGTCAGAACTAACATTTTATTTATATTTACTTGTATCATTAACAGATATCTCTATTTAAGCAAATGGTAATAAGCAATTATAGAAATGAGCTACCTTTATTTATTTGCAGCTCACCTCACTTGAACTCCAGTATGTGTCACCTAAGCTGTTGATGTGTCGTGACTTAGAATTGGCAGTACCAGGAACTTATGATCCTAACCAGCCAATCATCCGTATTCAGTCAATAGCTCCCTCACTTCAGGTTATAACCTCCAAACAGCGACCAAGGAAGCTGACTATCATGGGTAAGAAAAATAAGCTTTGCAAATTGTTATCTTCTATTTCATTTGTATTATACCTTTCCAAGTGGGAACAATTTTGTATTGAGAAAGCAAAATGAAGACACAAACGAAAAAGAGAGATGATATGCATCGGGAATGAGTAATTAAATCAAACTAAGTTTAGGTATTTGAAACAGGGGCCTCTATACTAACTCAATAAGGTGGTGGAAGGACAGGATACAAATTAAAAAGATGGAGAACATGACTCTAATCCGCCATGTGCACTTTGTTTCATTTTCTGTCATGTTTTTACAGTAACACATTTAATGAAGTACTGTGCTCCAACTGGCAAAAAGGGATACTTAATTATGTAGTCAATTTGCACCTTTGCAATACAACTAAAAGCCTGATTTTTGAATTTTACAGTTGTTGGATGGGGTTCTCCACTGGTCAAGAATCCCAACGATTCTTGTAGGAGGAATTGCAGTCTTATGAGTGAGAAAGATCGAGAATGCTCCCAACAGACCCCTTAAGGAAGATTTCAGCCTCCCGGCTCATAACAGAAATAGCACAACTGTTACCAAACTTGTCTCATGATTGAACCAGAGCAAATCCCTGCCCCTGTTGTTACTGGGTTTTTGTGTTCTCTAATTCTAGCAAAATGAAAGCCAAATTATTAACTAGTCTAAACAAATGCTGATGCTCTACCAGACTGTAAAAATAAAATATGCTAACCATTGAGTTTTCTTCCCCAACTCAAATTTAACAGAATTTTATTTATCTTTCTGTAGGAAGTAATAGCCATGAATTCATGTTCTTACTGAAGGGTCATGAAGATCTGCGTCAGGATGAAAGGGTGATGCAGCTTTTTGGATTGGTGAACACCTTGCTGGCAAATGACCCAGCATCTCTTCGGAAGAACCTCAGGTAGTGACATGTTGGTCAATATCCATAAGCATAGTTTTGCACTTCCTTGTCTTATAATGGTTAATCTTATGGTTACAGTGCTGGATCAAACAACCCAGAGGATATTTATAAACACTCAATAAAATATCAAATAAATTCAAAGAAGTCTAAAGCAGTATCAGCTCAAATCGATCCAATAAGGTCCACTTTGATAACGCCCAAGGCTTGGTGCTCACATTGAGAAAACTGACCCACAGACTTGAGAGACAACAGTACGATCCAGTCATACTTAATGACATCAAATCCAAAGAGTAATACCCCAATTCCAACTATCAATGTTCAAGAAATTGTCCTGTCGTACCAGCAGGCGAGACTGGTTTGGCGGGCTACCTACATACTAAATGCAAAAAGCAATAGCCTATAGATTGAGCTAACAAAGTTTAGTAACATTCTGTAGCCTTATCACATCCGTTAGAGAAGCTGCACAGCAACCAGGCAACTAACAAGAGTAAGCTCTATGAACATTCCTATGTTCAACCATTAATGGTTGCATGTGTTGGACCGTAGAAAAGTAGAGTACTGACAACATTATGGCTGTGATGCTGAAAATGTGTACTCGGAACTACCTGCTTCATTAACCAAGCTCTTCCAGTGCAGTTAAGGCATTGGCATCAAGCCAATGATGTGGAAAATTGAAGTACAAACAAAAAGTGCTGGAAATATTCCCCAGGTCAGACAGCATCTGCAGAGGAAGCAACAGTGTGCCAGATCATAGAAATTTTGTCAGAGCTGTAAGATGTAAAACATCTTAACGGCTTTTAAGCAGGTACAGAGGGAAAATGAGTAGTAAAAGGATCCTGGTACAATGCAAAAGTAAATGGTAATAGGGCAAATAAATAAACAAAAGAACGGTCTAGCGAATCTGCAAACGGCAAGAACAGAATCGTTACCAGCACTTGCAGAGATGGCGATCTAAAATTATTAAACTCACTGTTGAGGACTCAGATCAGAGTGGGAATGGGAGGGAAAGTGAAAATGGCAATGCAGAAGATTTCCCAGGTTTATTCTAATCACAGAAATCAAGATGAACATAACTTAGACCATTACTGCCCTAAAACGCTTCCTACTCATCATTAAATTAATAAAAGGCGACATCTGGAATGGCGTCAAGCAACAGTTACTCTCCAATAGCCTGCTCACTGCTGATGTAGGATTCATTCAGAGCTACTCAGCTCCAGACCTCATTTATTCATGCATCTCAAAAGTCGTTGGGAGAGTATGCTGTTCCAGTATAAAAGGATGATCTGTGCTCAATGAAAATACAAATAGGGTACAAGCAAAAACAATCAATATTGGTGCTGCTTGTTTAATAGGAAGTTTTTTTTTTATTCATTCACCAAATGTTGGTGTTGTTGACTAGGATCAGTATTTTTTATCCATCCCTAATTGCCCAGAGAGCAGTTAGGAGTCAACCACATTGCTGTGGGCCTGGAGTCACATGTAGGCCAGACCAGGTTAAGAATAGCAGATTTCCCAATCTAAAGGATATTAATGAACTGTATATGCAGATATCCGAATACTGAATCGCTCTCGGTGTATTTTTTGTGATTAGCAACAGTTTTATTGTAAAATTGTAGTTCACCTGTTTATACCCTTCTGAGTCTTCTTCCTATCCCACAGGGAAAAACTCAGGTCTTAAGTACAGCTCAGCTCTGAACATCACCAACTCTTAACCAACTCTGAAACTGTCCCGGTTTACCCTTAAAGCGACCTACATTTCTAACATTGTCACTGCTGTCCCACAATGTAACATACCTTTAGAATGTCAAGCTTGAAGCATTTGAAGTTTTAATCCATTTGTTTGGACATCAGGAATAAGTAGTCTGCTCCTATTTTGCCAATAGAAAAATGCTCCTGACAGAAGAGATAATTAGCTTGTATTCCCCAAGCACTGTTTTTTAAACATGTTGATTTGTTTCATGAAGAAATACATTGTATTTTTAAGACATGTTTTAAAAAGTACACATAATGCGTTTAGATGTTTCCCTCAAATATTCTGGGCTTTCTCTTTCAGTATTCAGAGATATGCTGTCATTCCTCTGTCCACGAACTCTGGTCTAATTGGCTGGGTCCCACACTGCGACACGCTCCATGCTCTTATTCGAGACTACCGAGAGAAGAAAAAGATTCTGCTGAATATTGAGCACCGCATCATGCTCAGGGTAGGTACTGTTGCCTGTTTATTTTAAATGTACACTTTCTTACGGTTAAGTCATTACTTTTATTCACACTTTCTTAAAATTTTAATTTAAATTAAACCTGCATCTTTGAACTTACTGAGTCATATAGTTAAATGTCATTGCCACATTCACTCAAACAAAGGCTAGAAACGAGGACTAGAACTGTACGGGGAGCTGGTACCTACTCAGCTCAAATGCTATTTTCAAACTTGCAGCAAACCTATTCAATACAACATACGTTAAAACACTTCCAATTCAATATGAATGAAGATAAGTTGACCATAAGATTTCTAGCTTAATAGCAGTGAATGCATAAATCAATCAACAAATAAAGCTTTAGATACTTTTTAATCTACGGAAATGCTGTTACACACCTTTGGAACAGATGGGACTTAAACCTGAATGTCCTGACTCAGAGGTAGGGATGCTATTACTGCCCCACAAGAGCTCCTAAATAAAAGCTTTAAACTGAGTTAATTGCGAGTTATCAATGTCATTTTCTGAAACTCATTAAATGGAGAACACAAATCACATGAAGCCAATAATTTCTTTACATGAAATGGTATTTAAAGTGCTTTAATTTGCATCTAGTTTGGTTGTATTTGAAATATCTGATGTAAACTCAAAGGTATATTAGTAGTTCAGTAGATGTTAGCTTCTAAAACCAGTTTAAGCTTCTGTGTTGTCAAGCAACATACTTAATTAACATTTTTCCAAAGAATGGAATTAAAAGAAACCAAATTGTGAAAGTTTCTGGTTGAGGTGGAGGATATTTTTTGTGAAAATATTTGTGGCCCTTTCTGTTTTGCATCAGGTTTTCCAAAGTCTGTTGCTTCCTTCTCTCTTTCTTATACCTCCTTTCTTATCCCAAAAAGGTAATTTATTTTTGACTAAAAGAGTTGAAAAATCAGTCCAAGCTGACACATATGGTTTGATTTGCATCCTTTGTTTTGTTCTAACCAACAGATGGCTCCAGACTATGATCACCTCACCCTGATGCAAAAGGTCGAGGTATTTGAACATGCAGTGAATAACACGGCAGGCGACGATCTGGCCAAGCTACTGTGGCTGAAGAGTCCCAGCTCTGAGGTAAAGCCTTGCTTTATTTTCAGAGCATTCTTCACATTTACACAAATTGCCCACAGTCCACAGTTGTAGTGTTGTAAGCATATTCTGAACAAAATGTTTATTCCCAGATTTTCTGCAGGTACCAGTGTTAAAACTACACTAATAAATTTTCACCTTCATTAGATTGATCACCTGTGAGAGATGTCAACCTATTTTCATTCCAGCGGTTTAATTTATTTGGTCTTGGAATATCAGTGTCGCCGGTTCGGTAAACATTTATTACCCATTCCTAATTTCACTGGGGAAGGTGGTGAGTGCCTTTTTGAAATGATTCAGTCCTTGGGGTATGGAGACATCCACAACGCTGTTAGAGAGGGAGTTCTAGGATTTTAATCCAGTGACAGTGAAGGAACGGCGATGTAGTTTCAGTTCAGGATCGGTGTGTGGCTTGGAGGGAATCTTGCAGGTGATGATGTTCCTGTGTAACTGCTGCCCTTGTTCTTCTTGGTGGTAGAGGTCATGGGTTTCGAGTGCAGTATGATTGTAAATGGTACGTACTGCTTCTACTCTGTGTCAGTAGTGAGGTAATGAATGTTGAATGTTGTGGTTGGGGTACCAATCAAGCAGGCTGCTTTGGATTGGTGTCATTGCTTCTTGAGTTTTGTTGGAGCTGTGCCAATCCAGGTAAGTAAAGAGTATTCCATCAAAGTCTTGACTTGCACCTTATAGATTGTGGACAGGCAGTGGGGAAACAGGAATTAGATTGATTGCTACAGAATTCCAAGTCTCTGACGGGCTTTTGTAACGATGGTATTTATATGGCTGGTCCCGTTCAGTTTCTAATCAGTGGTAATGATCAGAATGGTAATGTCAATTGTAATAGTAAGATGTTGACAGTGGGGGAATTCAGCAATGCCATTGCCTTTTCACTTCCATGGACAATGGGTAGATTCCCTTTCGTTAGAGACGATAATTCCCTGGCACATGTGTAGTGCAAATGATACTTGTCACAAATCAGACCAGGCCTAGATGGTGGCCAGGTCTTAGTGCATCTGGACCCAGACTGCTTCACTATCTCAGGAATCATGAATGGTGCTATTGTGCAGTCATAAGCAAACTGCCGGACATCTGACCGCATGATGTTAAGAAGTCATTAATAAAGCAATTGAAAATGTTTGGGTGTAGGACATTACACTGAGGAATTGCTGCAGTGACACCATGGAAGGGAGATTATTGACTTCCAGCATTAACAACCATCTTTCCTTGTGCTAAGTGTGGCTTCAACCATTGGAGGGTTTTTCCCCTTTCCCATTGGCTCCAGTTTAGCTTGTTTCCTAAATGCCATATTCAGTTAAATACCACCTTGATGTTGGTATGATGTTGAAGCTGTTACTCTCATCTCACTTTTAGAGTTCATCTCTTCTGTTCATGTTTGTGCTATAGTGTTAGGCCATAATGCAGTCAGGAGCTGAATGGCCCTGGTGAAACCCAAACGGAGCATCAGGGAGCAAGTTATTCCATTGTAACTGCCACTTGATGGCACTCTTGCTAACCCTTCCATTACTTTGCTGATGGTCAAGAGTAGACACATAGGGAGGTAATTAACCGGGTTGGATTTGTCCAACGTTTTGTGGACAGAACATATGTGGGCAATTCTCCATGTTGTTGCGTTGATGTCAGTATTGATCTGTAGTGGAAAATCTTGTTGAGGGGCATGGCCCATTATGGAGTGCAAGTCTTCAGTACTGTTGTTGGCATGTTGTCAGAGCTCGTAGCCTTTTTACTAACCAGTACCTTCAGTTGTTTGTTGATACCATGTGGAATGAATCGAATTGGCTGAAGACTGGCATCTGTGATGCTGGGCATTTCAACAGGAAGCTGAGGTAAATCATCCACTTAGCACTTAGGTTTGACGATTAATGCATATGCTTCAGCCTTCTCTTTTTCAGTAATGTGCTGAGTTCCCCCAGTCTTGAGGATATTAGTGGAGCTGCCCCCACCTGAAATGTTGTTTGTCTACTACCATTTGTAAATGAAAATGGCAGGACTGCAGGATAAAGATCTGATCTGTTGGTTGAGATATTGTAGTACTGTCTGTTGTTGCTACTTCTGCTGTTTGACATGCAAGCAGCTCTGTAATGTAGCTTCACCAGGTTGACACCTCATGTTTAGGTATGCTTGGTGCTGTTCCCAGCATGCCTTCCTGCATTCTTGATTCAACCAGTCTGATCTCTCAGCTGGAGCGTAGTGGTAGATTGGAGGATATCCCAGACCATGAGGTTACAGATTGCAGTTGAATAAAATTTTACTAAAGATGACCCATAATGCTTTATGGGAGCCTAGTTTCAAGTTGCTACATCTACTTGAAGTTAGAACAGGCTTCATCTCTTATGCATCATAGAGTGTCATCTTTCTCATTTTGAACAGTTTGTGTATTTTTCCAGTGTCTTTGCTTAAAAGATGGTGCAATTGGTTACTTGTAAGTTATTTTATCGAGAAATATGCTTGCACTTTTTTGTCTCTTCATGGGAATTGTGTGTCACTGGCTGTTCAAGCGTTTATTATCCATCTCTAGTTGTCCTTGGGAAGGTGGTAGTGAGTTGCCTTCTTGAACCACTGCAATACATTTGATGTAGGTACATAGCGACAATGCCTTTTGGGAGAGTGCTCCAGGAATTTTGACCCAGAACCATTGAAGGTGGGACAATGTGTTTCCAAATCCAAGTGATGAGTGGCTTGGTAGGGAACTTGTAAGTGATGGTGTTCCCATATATCTGCTGTCCTTGTCCTTATAGATGGTAATGATTATGGGTTTAGAAGGAGCTTTGGTAAACTTCAGCAGTGCATTTTGTACACTATCATCAAGGCAACAGGAAATCAACTCTCTCAAAATCCATTAGGTGTAAACTTTAAATTAAGATATAATTGTCTGTGATAACTCCTCATGTGGCTTTAGTATGCTCTTTGTTCTGTTTGGAATCAGATATTAATGATCAATAGGGTATTGATGTTTAATCATAGCCTATGAGCCATTTGTTCAGGTTTTAACTTGGCATCTTAATTCCCTTTGTGGCTGTAGGCTTTTAGAACATTGAACAGTACAGCACAGGGACAGACGCTTCAGACCACCATATTTGTGCCAACCTTGACACTATTCTAAACTAATCCCATCTGTCTCCACATGGTCCATATCCAACTAATCCCTATCTATTCATGCATCTGTCTAAATGCCTCTTAAACATTGCTATTTTGTCTGTTTCGACCACCTCCCCTGGCAGCACGTTCCAGGCACCTACCTCCCTCTGCATTAAAAAAATTGTCTTGCACATCTCTCTTAGGCTTTCCATCTGATTATCCATCTCTCATCTGTGCCACTCATAATTTTATAAATTTCTATCATGGCGCCCCGCTCCTCAGTCTCTGACCATCTAGCGAAACAGTCCATGTTTGTCCAATCTCTCCTTATAGCTAATACACTCCAATCCAGGCAACATTCTAGTAAATCTCTTTTGCACCTTCTCCAAAGCCTCCATATCCTCCCTATAGTGTGATGACCAGAACTGCACACAATACTTCAAATGTGGCCTAGCTAAAGTTTTAAACAGCTGTAGCATAACTTGCCAACTTTTATACTGTAGGCCCAAACCAATGAAGGCAAGCATCCCATATGCCTCCCCTACCGCTTTATCCAATTGTGTTGCCACTTTTAGGGAACTATGGCCTTGCACCCTAAGATCCCTCCATATATCATTGCTCCTAAGGGTCCTGCCATTTACTGTATACTTGCCTGTTTCATTTGATCTCCCAAAATGCATTACCTCATACTTGTTCAGATTAAACACTATTGTTTATTGTGCTGATTATTGTCCGGTTCGATAAAGAAATTCTCAGCTAACCATCTGACTGAATTTTCTTCTCCTGTTTAAATGCAGGATTATGGTTTTTTTTCTGATGCAATACGAAAAGTCAATAATTCTTTTAAAAGCAAATTGAAAGGTCTTTGAAAATTTATTGTACTTCAAGTAGCTCCTCCAATGCAAACCAATAAGATGCATCTGTATGTTTTGAGAAGTTTAACAGTGCTGTTTTACATTCTGGTACTCTGCAGGTGTGGTTTGACCGAAGAACCAACTACACACGCTCCTTAGCTGTGATGTCAATGGTGGGTTACATCCTGGGACTAGGGGATCGGTAAGGCGATTCAACTAATCTGGTGCTTTTCTAACTACCATACAGTGCAGTGTTCCTTACAATTGTCTGCATAATACAATTTCAGGGCTCCAGGGGCAGGGATAACAGTTGGAGACACATTTCAATGTTGTGGGTCTCCACATGATGGGGGAAGGGTGGAAATGCGCTGCCCATCACTTGCCATTCTCTACATGCAAAATACAACTGGAAAATGGCTTGGTCAATACCCAGGGTGGGCAGTGTAAGTGTCACTTTGATGGGCATAAGTGCAGAATCCTGTCTGGTGGACATTAGGGGCAGTTATATAAAGCAGTTGTTTGCAACAGCTACATTTCATTGCAATCATTTCATCGTCCATTTGCAATGCATGCAGCGAACATGTATGGGTTGAAATGCTCGTCAGAAGCAGCAATGACTTAAAAAGTGTGAACGATGGTCAAAATCAAACCCATTACTTGTGTAAATTCAACAGGTGCTATGGAAATGAGCTTCATCGTCTGTCATGTAATTTTAATGATGGTGTGTACTGAATGTAATGAACAGTTGTGTGTATGGGATGGGAAGGAGCAGCAGAGTACCACTGAGCATGAGGAACACCTAGCTGAGGCCCTGCGTCTGCTCCCTTTCCCTATCAGGATCTATCAAAACGAGGGGTCCGTAGGAGGATCAGGGATTTTCATCCCTGCCTCCATTTCTTTGGGATGAACAAGGTGCAGTGTTGCTGCAGACTCCATATGTCCCAGGCCAGTGTGACAAAATTTTGCCCACTGCTAGAGCAGGACCTGAGGGCTGCAGGAGTGGGAGGCCATCCTCTGTCTCTGAAAGTGACAGCTATTTCAAACCACTATGCAACTGGTGCCTCCCAAGGAATGTTGGATGACTTATATGGGATCTCTTAGTCATGCACTCTCAAATGAATAAGGACAGTGACTGATGCCAGATTTACTTGATCACACTAGTTCATTTTGTTTCTCAACGATGAGTTTGGTGCTGCAGCATGGGCAGTAACATTCGGAAACATAGTTGGCTTCCACCACATACAAAGTTGCTGTCGCCTGTATACACGTGGCACTAATGTAACTCAGTGGAATTCATCAATAGAAAAGGATTTCATTCTGGCAATCTGTGATCATCGTTGCCATTTCCTGGAGGTACGTTCCAGCTACTCTGGCAGCTATCATAACTCCTAAATACTGGAGCACTCTGGTACCCGGTCAATTTGAGGGTCCAGGTGCCTTATAAGACTGGCTGTTGAGTGACAAAAACTACCCACTATGACCTTGGCTCATGACACCATTGTTCAACCACCTGACTGATGTGGAGCACAGATATGTGGACCAGTTGGAGGGCCCTCCGGTATAGTCCAGACACAGTGTGCAACATTGTTCTGCTATGCTGTGCTTTGCGCAATTGGAGTGGACAGTGAGGCGATGTGATTGATGCTAAGGACCTGGGGGACAGGAGCAGTCTTCTGAGGACAAGTACATTGGGAAAGTTCTCCTTGTGCATAACAGAGCTAAACTGTGTCAAACACCAGAAACCAGACAAGGCCTGATTGACATCTAGTTTCAGCAGGTGAGAGCTGGGTGCAGCAGATCATCATGGAATGTAAAATTGCCAAAGGTTAAGATGCCAGCACTTCACTTGTATTTGTGGAGGTGACCTGCAGCCTCTTGGTTTTGTTTGTCATTGCTTTTGATGGTTGTAAATAAAAGCAGGTGTTTGAAGTTGTCTGGTGTATGTGCTAAACACAGACAGTATATAGAGAGAGGCCAAAGGGCTCCTGACACCCGTTTAACCCGTACCCCAGCAGAATTGATGTATTTTGGCAAATGAGGTAATGGTTTAGCAAACACATTGAATGTGCAATTTATTCATCGACACTGTCTACCTGTCTTTGTTTAGTCAACCTTATTCACAATGGAATCTTCTGACAAAAGATCCTTCAGTATTGGCTGATTCCTTTGCTGTATTTCCCAGGAAATCTGATAGGACTTTTGCATTTCTTTTCCCCAGACATCCATCCAACCTGATGCTGGACAGGCTTAGTGGAAAAATCTTGCACATTGACTTTGGCGACTGTTTTGAGGTAAGGTTTTGAGGCTCTGAGCAAAATAGTACATTGCCATATGACTTTGGAAACCATCCACTATTATTATGGAGAAACATCCAGCTTGCCAAATACAAATCATTTTGTGTATTTTCCCAACACTATACACAACCTATTAATAAGAGTCATTAATCAAAGAATTAAGACAGTATAGTGCTTCTCGGTTGCTGATCTAAACATACCATTTGTACAGGCTAATACAAGTGGAGTTTTTTTTTTAAGGGATATAGACAATGGTCTTGTTCAGGATTTCTATTACAGTACTAGGAGGAAAAGGAAAAATGAGGCTATATGCTGTGAAAATGTCACTCTCAATAGACCCTGTGGTACAGCAAATTGCAGCTAAACAAAATTGGGTTTGATTACTAGTCTGAGCTACGAGATGAGATAGTCATCCTCGAAGCAAGCTGATGGAAATGGCTTTCCCATTTCCCAGCAGAATGGATGAAGTTTGAAATTAAGTCGGTGACTCCCATTGGTACAAATGAAAGCTCAAAAGTAAAGTAGTATTCTATCAGATTACATAACTGATGTAAACTGCAGTGTTCCAATGCTGTCTTTCTTTACGGATCCATTTTTCCACAGGTTGCTATGACCAGGGAGAAATTCCCAGAGAAGATTCCATTCAGGCTGACTAGAATGTTAACCAATGCCATGGAGGTAATAGCCCTGCCTTGTTCTCATATTTTAAACAATGAAGCAATCTATCATACAAAAAGGTGTTTACCTATTACATTTATTTGCTGCTGTCTTGTAGCATTACTACCCACTGATGATTTGGAACACAATGGGAGTATAGTAGATTACCCAATTTGTTGTTTGTGGCCCCAACGCTTAGCGTTCTTGAGGGGAAATTATCTAATTCTGTATAAGGCCAGTTTGAAGCTCAGTATTCATGAAAATATCTCTAATTGATAGTCACTTGAAGAGTTGTGCTTTAGGAGGGGGCCAAGTTATTCTATGGTCAGAAAAATCTGCAGAAGAAGGCAATCATTTTTTTCTTCTTTTTACGTGTGGAAGTGCTATCACACATAACCAAATGGCTTTTCCCTGTGGCAATTTTCACCTATTAACTACCATCACTAAATCACCACATTTCCAATTGTTCAATTTAAGTACTTTTAAGGTACTTAAAAATTTAGTCATTTTAAGTACTACTAAGATTGTTCACTTCAGTCAGCTGAGGGTAAAATATTGGTCTAAGACACTGGGGTAACTCCCCTGCTCTTTGAAATAATGTTATGGAATCTTTCTCATCCATTTGAAAAGGCAGATAACATCTCAACTGAAAGATGACATATCACCAGTGCAACATTTCTTCAGTACTGCTCTGGAATGTCAACCTAACTTAATATGCTGTACTTTTTGGGATGGAAATTGAACTGTACAGTCAACACGCGTTTTGCCTATTACGCACAAACCTCTTATCATAAGCTGTTGATTTTCCATTCCTGCAAAATGCATTTATGTCACTTATTGCTGTTCCACAGGTAACAGGATTGGATGGTAACTATCGAATCACATGTCACACAGTAATGGAAGTGCTTCGGGAGCACAGAGACAGTGTCATGGCTGTGCTTGAGGCCTTTGTTTATGATCCCTTGTTAAATTGGAGGCTTATGGACAGTGAGTAATCAGGAAGATTTTATAGAAGTAAGAGCTTTAGAGAACTTCTCAAAATCCAGGGCAAAAGATTCTTGAAGTTGTTGGAAGCTAACATTTGAGGTAACCTCAGTGATCTGTTGTATCCTCAACACAAATCTCTTAGCTTAACCCAATAATATGTCAACAAGACCTTGCATTTATAAGAAATATTTATAATATAATGATGTTGCCACCTTCCTGCTTTCAAGATGCTAAACACCAATGCAAACAAGTGGCTTTTTAAGTTGGCACTGAGAAGCCAACAGGTACCCATTTATCCTTTAAACAGATTGATGCTTGTGTATTAAAGGAAAAGCACAATGATTTAATTAAAATACATTTGTCTCCATTGTTCAGACAGTAGTAATTATTGAACAGCAAGATGCAAAAAATTATATCACATTCAAATATTTGTAATTTTTTATTAAGACTCATTAATCATGTGCAGTGGTTACATATGGAGATTCTAAAACAAGCATAGCCTTTAAATGATTGGGGTTTAAGGCTGAAGGTTAATTGGATCAGAGTGCACAAATCATATGTTGTGCCTATTTTCCAACCAAATATTCTGTCGGTGTATTAAAGTTTTATACAAAAGTAACTTATTGGTAAATATCAAAACTTAAAACAACTGGGAAACTAGAATTTGTTTAGAAGGTTGAAGTTTTTCTGCAGTGTCAAGGAGCTGAGAGTTGCAAAATTGGTACTACAGCACCTCTATTCGTGAGCGAACCTAATTGCAGCATTTCTAAGCTTCCAACACAATGTTTTCATTATAATTGTGGACACAGCTTTCAAATGAAAGTTTGACATAAATTTGTGACAAAATTGTGTAGACAGGTAACAAATGCAAACATGATTAAATTACTACATATCTAAAATCATAGATTCTAATATGGCCCTCCTTCTGTTGATCACTCTGACTCTTGAAGTATGGTACCACTGGAGCTTTTTGCCTCAGTCAGATGGTGTTTTACATAGCTAGATCTAAACAGTGCCAATAGGGAAAATATCAACCAGTCCTGACTCTGTCCTCACTGAGCATTGCTCACAGACAATGGTCACTGGATGGCAATTCAGACTGGGTACTGTTACTATTTTCCTGTACTTAACCCAGGATCCTTGAACCTGATTAAAGCATCCTCTGTCAATGTGCAATGGGAAAAAAGATGAACAATTATAATAAATGATTAAAAAGAGTGATCTCTAATCTTCAAATGCATGCATATAGAAGTACCTCTAGTTGCTTTTCAAAACAATTGGAGCTATGTGTATAATTTCAGCTTTTTTTAAGGAAAAAACTATATGCCTGGAATACTTCAGCTTATCCACTGCTGAAACCCTTATCCATGGCTTTGTTACCTCCGCACTTGACTATACCAACCGTCTTCTGGCCTGCCTCCCCTATTCCACTCTGTAAATTTGATGTTATCCAAAGATCTGCTACCCAAGTCCCTACTTTCACCATTTCCATTCACCTATCACCCCTATGCTTGCTGTCCTATATTGTCAAGGAACATAGTGAATTTAAAATGCTCCTGTTGCTTTTTAAATCCTTCTGGCCTCACCCCTCAAACCTCTGTTATCTGTTCCAGTCCCACAGTCCTCTGAGGTATCTGTACTTAGGTAATTCTGACCATTTGAGCACCTTGATTTTAACTGCAATATAATAGCAGCTATGCTTCAGCTGCCTAGGGTCAAAGGTTTGGAATTGTCTCTCTAAGCCCCTATGTCTCTCCACACTGCTTTCCTCCCTTTCAGTAACTCCTTAAAACATGCCATTTGAAGTAACCTGTAGCCACCTGCCCTGGTATTGCCTTTTGTAGGTCAAAGTTAGATTTTGCTGTATATTTTCTGAAACGACTACTGATATTTTATTGGTTTAAAGGCACTTTATGAATGCAACTTGTAATTGGCTTATCTATTCACTAAACATCATACATTGTATACACTTAAATAGTTCTAATATATTATTTCCCTTCTCCAGCAAACATTAAAGGTAATAAACGATCCCGGACAAGGACGGACTCCTACTCAAATAGTCAAACAGCTGGTGAGTAATCCTGTTTTCAGCGCATATGTTCAAATTACCCACAGGTACTTTATTTGTTAATTGACATTTGTGTACTTTAGCCCAAGGCATGCTTTTGGGAAGGATATGGAGAATGGATGCATGTAAGAGGAGGAGGAAAGAAACAGACTCTCGCCAATTTCCTTCTATATTCTCTTACTATATCTGAAGATATTGGCTTGAGGGTTTAGGTCCTGGGTACCAAAGATCCCACCAACACATCAATTATTATTTGTGCATGAGCTGAAATAATGTGTATGATTCCCATATTTGTTTGAGTGAGGGCCATGAAGAACAGGTCTAATCATTTTCTCCCTGGGTGCAGATGAAATTGCTCACTTAATTGTTGGTGTTTCTCTTTTTTCAGATGATGCAAGTATTTCAGTATTTTTTCTGTTTGTATTTCAATGTTTCTTCACCATCACTGTTGTCCTGAAATTTCTGTACAATTTGTGTTTTAGAATTGCTCGATGGGGTAGAACTTGGAGAAACTACACATAAGAAACCAGGTACTACCGTGCCTGAATCCATCCATTCCTTCAGTAAGTTATCTTAATGTTATAAATATCAGGATATGCAACTCTATGTTCCTAAACTTAATTTAGTGGTTTATGTTTAATATTTGTTTAAATGATAAAAAAAATTATTAAAATGATGACTTTAATTTTGAAATCTGTATGGTAAAATAAATGAACAAGTATGAGGGCAGAGATAGTATGAACTGCAGATGCTGGTGAATCTGAGATAACAAGATGTAGAGCTGGATGAACACAGCAGGCCAAGCAGCATCAGAGGAGCAG
>NC_063362.1:28895381-28930250 GCF_021869965.1 Rhincodon typus
GCTCCTCTGATGCTGCTTGGCCTGCTGTGTTCATCCAGCTCTACACCTTGTTACCTAAGTATGAGGGCAGATTGGCTTCATTGTGTCAGTAATATCATGTTTAAACTCTGATTTAAAAGGATTCTTTGTAAATCTCGTCATCACCTATTGAGGTGTTTGAAAACCTTTCAACAAATAATCAATCAGTTTCCAAAAACAGGAAGAATGGGAGTGGTGACTTGGACTTCAAAAGAAGCACATTTACTTTGTGTTTTCCGTCTGTCTGTACAATTTGGTAAAAATGTTGGGGATTGATGATACTGTGCACGTAACTACAGAATAGTGCTATGACAACACAAACAAGCCCACTACCACTGGCCCTGTTCTCCCATATTTAATTGTTCTTTTTTTCAGTTGGGGATGGTTTGGTGCAACCTGAGGCCTTGAACAAAAAGGCAATTCAGATTATTAACAGAGTCAGAGACAAGCTCACAGGTAAGATTGAGAGTGGCAATTTGTTACTTTCTCCAACTGGTAAGGGATTTGCTGATTTACTTTTAAGTTTAAATTCTCTTTTCAACAACTTATGACAAGTAGAATATAACAGCCCTCACCATCTGCATGGGTTTCCTCCCTCAGTCCAAAGATGTACAGGTTAGGTAGATTGGCCATGCTAAATTGCTCATAGTGTCCAGGGGTGTGTAAGTTAGGTGAATTAGTCATGGGAAATGCAGGGTTACGGGGAGAGGGGAGAGGAATGGGTCTGCGTGGGATGCTCTTCGGAGGGGTGGTGTGGACTTGTTGGGCCGAATGGCCTGTTTACACACCGTAGGGATTCTATGTGTCTTCAGATACTGAGGCAGGAAAGAAAGAGTTGTATTTATATAGCATTTTGCACTCACTTAGGCCACTTCACAGCCAGGTTGTTACTTTTAAGTGTTGCAGTGTCCATAAACATGATAACCATTTTGCATGTAGCAAAGTAACAGACCAAAATAAGTAACCACTTCATCTGCATTTACTCATGTTAATTGAGGAATAACTTTTGGCAAGGCCTAGAGCATGAAATGTTGCATTGCTTAGTTTAATGTCTTGTCAAATAGCAATGCTCTGAGCACTGCACAGCAGATCACCGTAGATCACGTTCTCAAGTTCTACAACAGGGCATGGACCATCAACCTTTGGACTTAAATGCAAGAGTGCTGTACAAAGGCAAGTCGACATCTGATTGATGAAATAAGAGTATAAAAATTAAGAGAAAAGTAGACAGTATTCTGTCAAAAGTATTATCAAGGGGACACACTTTTAAAGTGAAAAGCAAGAGGTTTAGAGGGGATTTGAGGAAAAAACTTTTTACCCAGAATGTGGTAAGGGTCTGGAATGCTTGCCTGGGAGGATAGTTAGGCAGAAAACCTCACAATCTTTTAAAAAGTACATGGATGAGCACTTGAAGTATCATAACACTCAAGGCTATGGGCCTAGTGCAGGAAAATGGGCCTTGTGTAGGTACTGAAGACAACAAATGCTGGAGATCACAGCGGGTCAGGCAGCATCCATGGAGAGAAAGCAAGCTAACGTTTTGGTATGGATGACTGCAGTAATTTGCCCCTACTAGTGTAGGTTGTAGTATACTTTTGACAGTACAAACTTGATGGACTGATGGTCTTCTGTCCTGTGATTGTATACACTTTCAGCTCATTTTACACATCTTTTGGATAACTGTCTAAAAGGAGTCCTTTATTTATGTTAGCTATAGAATAGAATTAGTTGGTTGTTAAGTTGTTCAGTCACAAGTTACCTTGCATTTACTTAAGAAAATTGATCATTTCAGGGCTGTGGTGATGTGTGGAAAATACAATTGATCGCATAATCGCACAATTAACCGCAATTCAAGAGAATTCTGCATGTATCAGAGATAAAATTGGATTTCACATGATACAAACAATGTAGTTTTATCTTTCATTTCTAAGTAAAGCACCCTTTATAGAGATGGTTATTCACTATAATTTGCTAGTCTTTATATTTTATGTGTGTGTTTATAGATATCGTAACTAGCTAGACTCTAACTATATTGCTTCTCATGAGTTCGAGGGTAAACTGTTTCCTATAAACAAATTGAATGTGATTTTATGGAAAATTTATGTCCTTGCATGATTTTAATGTAAGATTAATCAACAATCAACATCAGCATTGCCCAAGAAGAATTAAGACAAAGTACAATTGTTAGGTGTACATAAAGTATACCATACCAATTATGTTATTGGACTAGTACTCCAGAAAATTGAACTAATAATCTAATAATTAAGTAAATCCAGAATAAAATTCTAGTATCAGTAATAGTGATCATATACCTATTGGATAATGATAGATGTCCAACTGATTCATTAATGTCCTTTAAAGGATTTAGGGAAGGCGATTTGCTGTCTATATCCAGTCTGCCCATATATGACTCAAGATCTAGGGCAATTTGGTTAATTCTTACCTGACTCTGAAATGGTCCAGCAATCCATTCAGTTATCACCCTCATCACCTCAGTGATCAGGGATGAACATGAAAATGCTGGCTTTGCTAGTGACACCCACACCCTGTGAATTAATTATTTAAAAAATTAAGCACTGCGATCCAGCCGAGGAAAATAAGACAAGCACTTGAAAGCATTTTAAAGTTTTAAATTTTGTCTTTATTTCTATTATAAATTCCTTTGTCTAAAGTTATGTTGGAAGCGACCCATATTGACTTGTTTCCTAGTAATTACATCCTCCTACTAACGGTGCTGCTGCATTGGTGGAAGCAGTAATTATATGCTGAAAGTTTAAAGAGGCAACTTTATTATAAATGCCAATGTCTAAAGGTAAAGTCACCATAGTCCTGCTGGACCATAGGGCTGCTCTCTCATGAGAGAGAGATTTAACTCACCTCAGGCAAGGGGAAAGGTTGAGAAGGAAAGGTCCACATGGTAGCCTCAGCCAGTGCAGGAATAGAACCCACACTAGTGGCGTTACTCTGCATAGCAAGCCAGACATCCAGCCAACTGAGCTAACCAACTCTAGCCAATGTGTACATATTAACGTAAAAATTTGATAGTGGAAGTGCATATGAGGTAACACATTCAATAGACTCGTTTAAATCTCTATATTTTAAATCAGTTTTCTCTGAATGGCTTGCTGGTTGCAGCAACTTCATCACTCCCACCTTCATTAAGAAGTACTTTCAAGTGAATACAGTAGAATTATCATTCCTTTTATTTAAACATTAATTATTAGAAGTTATTGCTGTAATATTTCTATGAAGTACAGGAAGCCCTTACTTAAACTTGTAGTTGGTTCCTGAAAATTGTAATTTTAAGTGCAGCAATATGAAGTAAAATATTGATTCCTAATGTTAAAACTGGAGTTAAGTTCCATTGGACCTTCCTTAGCAGAGATTTTTAAAAAAGCCACATTTTACATTGGTAAATGAAATAACTTCAAATGAGAAATTTTAAAATATAAAATGAAAATGTAACATTCTATTTACAGAACCTCCTATAGTGTCTCCTCAGATTAGAGCTTGGGGTGTCCCTGTCTGGGGTCTGCAAGGGTGGGCCTTTGCTCATTGGGATCTGGGTTGCTTGCTGGGGTAATTGTTTGTCACTGGCCATGTCCTGGCCTCTGCCTTATCATCTTTTTGCAATACCACAGTGCCCATTCTTGCTGGCCAGTGCTCAGTGGTGATATCTACAGGGCTGGCTGCAGGGCATTGGCTCTTCCTTCTCCCGGCTGGGCTTGGTAGCTGTATTCTCCAATTTCACCCCCCCCCACTCTGGAGTGGCGCCAGGGCTACAGGGCTCCTGTGACAGATTGTGGCATGCAGCATAGGACAGTGCAGGAGAACTTCTGGGGATTTTCCAGGCTAGAGGACAGAGAGTGTTGGACATTCTGATCCAATGGAGTTTGGCAGTTCTCCTGTATTGTTTGCCAGACTCTTGTGGGAATCGTGCAGTTCCCCAGGTGGCATTTTCAGAGGGAGAGTGTTACTACCAAGCTCTAACATGATCATGGCTGTGCCCTGCTGACTGGGAAAGGTGACTCTGTTATGTCCAGGCAGAACCTCAAGAGATGCCATTGGGCTGTGGCTTGGCCACGTGCAGCAGCTGTGAGGCTTGGTGAGTGGGGACTCACTAGTGAAGACTTGGGCTCTGGTACAGTATAGGGAGAGGCTGCAAGTCAGAAGACTGGTCCTCACCTCAAGTCTGAGAGATGACGAAATCATGCCACAATGACACTAATTGGGTCAGGTCAAGATTCTATGAGATTTCCAGCCCTAGCAACTTAAAGCAAAACAACACTAAACTGGGCAACATTGAACATTCATTCTATATTTTTTAAAATACAAAATCTGTATCAGATTTAAGAAGCTGTTTCATTTACACTTATAGTTTGATGTTAATGTAAACTGCAAAATAAATTTTAGATTGTGATGGTGGTTGATTTGTATTTCAGGTCGTGATTTTGCGCATGACGAGACTTTGGATGTTCCCACTCAGGTAGAGCTGCTAATTAAACAGGCAACATCCCACGAGAACCTCTGCCAGTGCTATATTGGATGGTAAGTGACAGAACATCATCCAACAATATGTAGAAAGATCGCATTATTCTAGCACCAGGTTTCTCTGGAGAAAATGCGGAGACAATTTTGCATATTTTTAAAATTAGTTACAAGCTCATACTTTTACTACAAAGCAATTGAGAGCTTACAAATACTTAAGTAAAGCACCACCCTTTCTAAAAAGTATCTGCACAATTTCATAGCTTCCTGATGGGTCTTACGGATTAAAGCCACTTGATGTATCACTAAGGCAGGGCCAGAAATTTCCACAATCTCTTCCTGGTCTCTGCCAAATTTGTTTCAGAATCATAAATAGAAATGCTGACTAGCTCTTGTTGGTTGAGGCCTAGGGATAGAGTCAGGCTGACCTACGCTGTACATATTGTTTAGATGGCCTAACTGTACACTCTGACACTGAGTCTTTTTTCTTAATTCTTTCATGGAATGTGGGCATTGCTGTTGAGGCCAGCATTTATTGCTCCTGAGTGATTGCCCTGAGGAAGATGGTAGTAACCTGCTGCTTTGAAGCGCCATAATCCCTGGACTGTAGGAACATGCACTGTGTGTAAAGAAGAGAGTACCAAAATTTTGACACAGTTACAGTAAAGGAATGGTGATTTGATTCCAAGCCAGGATGGTATGTGACTTAGAGGGGAATCTGCAGGTGGTGGTGTTCCCATGTCTCTGTGCTCTTGTCCTTACAGGTGGTAGAAGCAACAGGTTTATAAGGTGCTGTCAAAGGAGCCTCAGGGAAATTGATCACATAATCACACATCTAACCACAATTCAAGCGAATGTATCAGAGATAAAATTGGATTTCATGTGATACAAGCAATGTAGTTTTATCTTTCATTTCTAAGTAAAGCACCCTTTTTGGAGATGGTTATTCACCATAATTTGCTAGTCTTTGTATTTTATGTATGTGTTTATAGATATTGTAACTAGCTAGACTCTAACTGCATTGATTCTTGTGAGTTAGAGGGTAAACTGCTTCCTATAAACAAACTGAATGTGATTTTATGGGAAATTTATGTCCTTGCATGATTTTAATGTAAGATGGAGCTCACTCATCCAGCAAAGTGCAGAGTACACCATCACACTCCTGACATATGCCTTTTTGGCAGTAGACAGTAGATTTCCAAATCTCAGACAGTTCTTGTAGTCACTGTTTTTATATGGCTAGTCCGGTTCTGTTTCTGGTCACTTGTAACCTCCAGGAGTTGATAGTGGGGGGTTCAGTGATGGTGATGCCATTGAATGTAAAGGGGCAATGGTTGGATTCCGTCTTGTTGAAGATGGTCACTACCTGCACCTTGCGTGGTGCAGATGTTACTTATAACTTCCCAACCTGAGTGTTCAGGTCTTGTTGCATTTGGACACAAACTGCTTCTGAGTCTGAGATGTGTCTGAGCTGTCACAATGGTGCTAAACATTGTGCAATCATTAACAAAAATTTTCGCTTCTGATATTATGATGGAGGAAAGGTCATTTGATGAATCACTGAAGATTGCTGGGCGTTGGACACTACCCTGAGGAACTCCTGCAGAGGTGTCACAGGACTGAGAGGATTGACCTACAGCATCCACAACCATTTTCCTTTGTGTTATGTATGACTCCAACCAGCAGACTGTCTTCCTTATGATTCCCATTGATCCAGATTTGCTTGGGCTTCTTGTTGCTCTACTTGTTCAAATACTGCTTTGATGTCAAGGGTGGGGATAGACTTTGGAAATCTGAAGCACAAAGTGATTTTGGAATCCTACTTCAGGATTCCCTTGAAGTTAACAAGCAGGTTCACTTAGCAGTTAGGAAGGCAAATGCATTGTTAGAATTCATTTCAAGAGGGCTAGAATACAAGAGCTGAGGTGTACTGCTGAGGCTGTGTAAGACTCTGGTCAGACCACATTTGGAATATTATGAGTTGTTTTGGGCCACATATCTAAGAAAGGATGTGCTGGCTTTGGAGAGGGTCCGGAGGAAGTTCACAAGAGTGATTTCAGGGATGAAGGACTTGTTACATGGGAGTGGTTGAGGACTCTGGGTCTGTACTCAATGGAGTTCAGAGGATGGTGGGGGTTGGGGGCGCAGAGGAAATCCAATTGAAACTTAAAGAATATTGAGAGGCCTGGACAGAGTGGAAATGGAGAAGACGTTTCCACGAGGAGGAGAGACTAGGACCTGAGGGTACAATGAAGGGATGACACTTTAGAACTGAAATGAGAAGAAATTTTGATTAAGCTGTGGAATTCATTGTTGCAGATGGCTGTGGAGGCCAAATCATTGAGTGTATTTAAGACAGAGATAGCTCGGTTCTGGATTTGTAAAGGGACCAAGGGGTACAGGGAGAAAGCAGAATAATGGGGTTGAGAAACATATCAGCCATGATTGAATGGCAGAGGTGACTTGAAAGGCCAAATGGCATAATTCTGCTCCTGTATCTTCTCATCCTTGTTATTTACTGAACTGCAACTGCAGCAGTTTGATGCTCCCCTGCATTTTCATAATTAGTGATGTATACTCTGTTGTTCATTGTCTCTTTAGCATTGTCCAATCCTAGTTTGTTCTGTAGATTTTCTCAATGTGCCGCCAACAGAAAGGAAGGATTAGTGGTGAACAGTTGATTTTCAGATTGGAATAGAGTGCTGTGCCCCAAATGTCAGTATCATTGTTCTTTTTTGATGTGTATTAATGACCTAGATTTGAGTGCATAGGGCATCACTTCAAAATTTGCAGACAACACAAAACTCAGATGCAATAAACGTTGAAGAGGATAGTAAGGAGGACATAAACTGGTGAAGTGTGAAAGATTAAAATGAACAAGTCTAAAGTGGTACATTTTGGTAGAAAGTATAAGGAGAGACAGTATAATTAAATTGGTACAAGAATACAATTGGTTTTGTATGCACATAAACTACTGAAAGTGGCAGGACAACTTGAGAAAGCTGTGTCAAAGCTTTAGGAAGGTTGAACAAGAGGTTTTTGAGAATGGTGCCAGGGAAGAGGGACTTCAGTAATTATAGAAAGCCAGAGAGGTTGGTTTGTATCCTTTGAGAAGGTTTAGTAATGTGGAACTGCTTTTGACGGCAGAAAGATCAATAAACATAGGACATTGACTGAAGGTTTGAAGGGCAAATGGACCAGAGCGATTTGAGGAAAAATGATATGCAGTGAATTTTCAATCTGGAATACACTGCCTGAGTGAATGGTGAAAGCAGATTCAGTAATAACTTTCTAAAGAAAACTGGATAGGTGTCTGAAAGGAAAACATTTACCAGGCTGGAGAGTGGGACTAATTGGATAATTTTGTTAAAGAGCTGTCACAAGAATGATGGATGGATTGAATGGTCTCCAACTGTACTATATCTTTCCATGGTTATACACACTATTTTTTTCAATAAGAAAACTAGTAACTGTTCATCCAAGCCAAATGATATTTGAGGTGAAATTGACATCTTGCTTTTCAACGCCAGTCGTTGAAATTGGATGTCAGTTAGAATGTCACAGGACCACGGGAAAATCTATTCAGTTAGCTGAACCTGTTTGTGCAGAGACTATGGATGGCTGAGTGTATTAACACTTCTGAACTCTTGCAGAAGAAAAGTGCTTTTTGGACAGTTGCTGCTAAGGTGAAGAGAGGCTTTTGCCTTGATTGTACAGAAAAGGCCAGATTATTGAGAATGTGGAACCAGTATTTTGCAGGAATCCTCAAACTTTTCAATTTACATTTGGTTCTCTGAATTATGTGTGATTAAGAGTTTGGAATCTCAATATAGTGAAATTGGATGAATGGAACATTCGCAATTATCAGCACTAGACATGGGTGTAAGTACAAGCCGAATGCAAAGTACAGTTACCTGTGTTATATAACCTAGTGATGACCCCAGTTTCAGAAGACATTTCCTACTGGGATTGTCACATTTGTTATGGGCCGAGTGTGCTGCAAATCAAGCCACACGAAAAGTGCAAAGGTTTAGTAATTGCAAAAATACTATGTTTCTCTTTATCATTATTTAGAACAAAAGAGTTTCACCATAATCCATGAATATCATATACATACATACATATAGAAAAAAAACACATTTCAACCCATGGGCTAAACAAAGCCTACTTTTCCTACTAGTTGTGTGGCCATGGAAACTCAGTTCTCCTTGTGATCCAATCCTTTTTATTTGTTGTTTATTCTGTTTTAAAAGGACTGTTTTAAATGCCTTTATGACATTGGAGATTTAATGCTAAATGAGGATGTGTTGTCAAGATATGTTGATATCCTTGACGTGAGATATAATACCAAAGAATAGAAAACGTGATTTGAGCTTTGTGTGACCCATGAAGCTCCATCTATTCGTAAAGTGGCCCATGAAGATGGGCTTGGACAGTCTCGCCTCACTGCATTAGTGTGTGACAATTTTACTTCTTACATCAAAAGTTTTTATTATCCTTTCACCTGAGCCTGGTTAATTGGGAGCAGGACTGTGCATTGGAATCACTTCCTTAGGGCTGTCATGAATTTATTCTCATACTTTTCAATCAACAGATTTGTAACTTCCTCATTTAATGGTAAATTTCAATACAAGTTCTACAGATAACAGGACTGTGTATTTGACTTGTGCAAACAACCGCTACTAGTTGGCTGAAAGCTTGCAGCATAGGGAAGAATTGATACGTTTGCTGTGCAGAAAAGTAATATACTTTTTTTTAAATCCTCAGGTGTCCCTTTTGGTGAAGGAACTTTGGAACCTGCGGACAACCTCCCATGTTGAACTTGGATTCTTGTTAAACAAGCCATTTTTAATATAGCTTCCAATCTGCCAGATGTGGTGACTAAACCGTGTAGCCAAATAGTGTAATTTGGTAGCCTGTAGCCTGCATTCTACAAGGCAGACCTAACCTTTGAAACGCACAGATATGAGACCCCAACCTGTGGAAGATTTCCCAGAACAAGTTGGTGCTTTTCTGGCCAGTTTGAGCTGAGTGAAATGTTCTGAGGACTGAGCTGGTCACCAAGTGCTGACAGACTGAACATCACTCATGTAAATAACAAGAATGTTTCTAGTGCTAAACTAATCACATATAGCTGAGCACACCGAATGAAGTATAGAGCTTGTAACTATCATGGAATACATATGATTTCTGGCCAGTCTTTGAGACAATGAACTGTTATTGTAGAATACCAATAAAGATGTCAACCTAGAATTACCTATTTGATACCAAATATATTTTTTACAAGAATAGTTCAAACAGCTGATGGCTGTTAAGTTGGAACCTCATCTTTATTAGATTGTAAAAATTTGAAATCTTGAGTCATTACAAAAACATAAGTAATATGTACGCATTAAAGTACACAACTAGCAAACTGCAAAATCCTTTTCGTAGTTCTACTGTTTGTTTTCTACCATTAACACTGGTAGGAGACTTTCATCAGTGTGTAAAAATGTCCTAGATCATCCAGGTGTTGGGAACACTCAGTTCACTTGCCCCTTCTATAGAATTACATTGAATGTACAGTACAGAAACAAGCTATTTGGTCTAATTAGGTCTATCCTAACAACCGTTCCCCCTCTGCCTTTACTATCCCTCTGCATTATCGTATCTTTGTTGTTTGCTCAACCTGCTCCATATGGTGGAAAGTTCCTGTGGATAAAGATCTAACAAAGCCTTCTAAGTGAGAAGCCTGGAGTGGTGACTCCCAATTCTCAGATTTCAGGTTATCTATCTACAAAGCTGGTATAAAACTGGAGGCTGATATGCCAAGTGCTTGAGACAACCTATCCTCCAAAATGGAAGTAGGCTGCACAAGGAGAGGATGGTACAGGCATCCTGAAGCATCTAAGGTTTTTCAGAAATTGCCATTTAATATTGACATCTCTCTTGCACGGAAGGACAGAGAGTCTGGAAATGGAATACTGTTAGTCCAGGAACGGAGTGGGGACTCATCATGGCCCTCCCAAAATAATGAATCACAGTTTCCGGTAATGTGGCAGGCAAGTGCATATAGTAGCATCGGATATCTACCAGCCCCACATTAGCCCCTTCACACTGACCCAACAATCCCCTGCAGATCTGTGAGCAACATTCCATCTAAGCTATGTGGCCATGCAGCTGGTCCAAGGTCCCACACATGCCAATTGACCTGCCGACGCATTAATCCATAGAACCCATACAGTGTGGAAAAAGGCCCTTCGGCCCAACAAGTCCACATCAACCCTCAGAGCATCCCACCCAGACCCATTCCCCAAATCTATCTAATCTACATATCCCTGAACACTATGAACAATTTAGCATGGCCAATCCACCTAGCCTACACATCTTTGGACTGTGGGAGGAAACTGGAGAACCCAGAGGAAACCCATGCAGACATGGGGAGAATGTGCAAACTCCACACAGATGGTTGCCTGAGGGGGAAATCGAACCCGGGCCCCTGGTGCTGTGAGGCAGCAGTGCTACCCACTGAGCCACCGTGCTGCCCATTGACTTCTTTGGCATTGACTAACCATAAATTAGAGGGGTATTGTTTATGAGTATTGACAGGTGCGATTCTAATGTTAATGACAGTTTCACAGCAAAGGGTTAATTGTCCCTTTAAAACTGTCCATTTTAATAACTAAAAGTTTCTGTAATCTGCAATACCACTTATGGGCACAAGATGTCACCAGATCACCCCAGTTTCGTAATGGATGGAAATCAAGAATGAAACATGTTTTATTTTGTGCTGAAGCAGAGGTACAACCAAACTTGAACAATTTCACTTTGATAAACGAATCACTACATGTCCGCTTTCTCAACTATTAAGGTGTCATGCACAAAAGAATATACATAGACCAACAAATAAACAATCAAACTTGCACATGCAAGCATGCATTCACTCTTATGGACAGACCATAACTTAAATGTACATGTGACTGATATAGCATTAATGTAGAACTACCAGTAAATGCCATCTAATGTGTTTTGGGCTTGTACTGATCTTTTACGTTCAATATCAAAGACAATAATTGAAATAGTGTGTTTCACACAAAAATGTCTTATATTATCATTGCAGAGAATCCAATAGATCCCAAGGGCTTCAAAAACTGAGAATAAACATTGTTGAACTGTGATTTAGGCTATAAATCACAAAACATTAGTTTGAGAAGTACTAGATAAGTAGTAGTAGCCATAAACAATGTAGCCAAATAGATTGGGGAAAATTTTAAGAGGGAGGACAATTACCCCCCACCGCAGTCCTTGCCGAAAGAAGTTCTATCGGCACTTCAACTAGAAATCCAACACCTACAGCAACTATACAATAATGATAATCAGTTTCAAATGATTCCGACTGGATCTGCCTCTCAAAGACAGGAGGTCCGACCTGAGAGAGCTGCTAGAAAATCTGATTAGCCAGTAACTCCATAGTCTGAGTCGTGTTCACTGTTGGGACTGCAGGCAGACCCTGAGAAGAAAAAAAGGTGCATTCTAAATTTGGTTAAGTCCAGAGTTGAGAGTATTGTTGAGGGATGGGGGTGAAGAAAAGGACAGTGCAGTCTTAGGAGGGAGGCTGTCCCCAGTGAGCACAGGGATCCTCCGAAGTTGGTGCTCACCGTTCTGGCCTGTGCAGTGAAAGCTACCACTTCGGTCATTTAGGGAAGGCGATGGCCTAGTAGTATTACCGCTGCTATGTTAATCCAGAAACCCAGATAATGTTCTGGGGACCCAGGTTTGAATCCCGCCATGGCAGATGGTGGAATTTGAATTCAATAAATATCTGGAATTAAGAATCTGATGATGACCATGAATCCATTGCCAATTGTTGGAAAAACACATCTGGTTTACTAATGTCCTTTAGGGAAGGAAATTGCCATCCTTACCTGGTCTGGCCTACATGTAACTCCAGATCGACTGCAATGTGGTTGACTCTTAAATGCCCGATGGGCAATAAATGCTGCCAAGCCAGCGATGCCCTCATCCTGTTTGTGAATTTAAAAAAAAATTTCCCCTTCAGACCAAAAAATTGCAGCAGAGACAGAATGAGGCCTTTAAGTGGCAGTTAGTTGCCTACTTAGGGGCCTCAAAAAACCTAAGCCTGGATAGGCTGCGTGGTGCCTTACCCAACTCTGTAATATGAGGGACAAGTTGGGCATGAAGACAGGAGGCTGGTAACCCATATATGCCAACCTCACCTACAAATACACTGGCAGGAGAACCATAAAAGAACTTTATCAACTACCCTTGTTGCAAAAATCAAAACACCGCTCTTGCCAAGATAATCAGGTTGTGTCTTTTTTCCTTCAAACAAGAAGGCTAAGGATTAACAAGATAGAGGTCACCTTGTGAAATGATACGATAGACTAGTTAGCAGGAGAGTATTTCAACCCAGCAAGAAGCAAAATTGATGGCTATCATTATAAGATAATCACCAACAAATCAAATTGAAAATTCAGAAGAAACATTTTTACCCAGAGAGTAGCAAAAATATGGAACTTGATCCCACACAGTGGTTGTGGAAAATAGTATAGTTGCATGTGAGGTTGAAAGGAATAGAGGGTTGTGCTGACAGAATTAGATGAGGATTGATGGAGGAGGTTTGAAGAAAGCATAAATGCTCATGTGGACTGATCCCTCCAAAGATTCTGCTCCAGGTTATTGTGTACATTGAGTTTCATCAGTGCCTTTGAGACCCCATCTCCTAGCTTAATAGCCTTCAGAAAAATTCTACACTGTGCACAGGATGTTTTCTATCTTTCTTAAGATATCACCACAGCAAAAGCAATCAAATAAAGCTCCGATGTTTACTTAAAGGTACAAGGAGCACATATTCACATTTCACCAAGGACAGTTAGTGGATTTCATCAATCGCTTTCAAACCGAAATTCTTTTCTGCAGAGTTCACTGCTTACTTAGGTCTACTAAGTTATGGTGGCCAATTATGCTAAACTGCTTCTTGTGTGATCAGCCAAAATGGTACGAACAAACACCAGTTTTAGGGGAGGTGATGGCCTAATGATATTATCACTAGATTATTAATCCAGAGACCCAAGTAATGTCCTGGGAACCCAGGTTAATTCAATTAAAAAGTCTGGATTAAGAATCTAATGACTTTCATACCCGGTGATTCCAGACCCACAGCAATATGGTTGACTCTCAACTGCCCTCTGGGCAATTAGGGATGGGCAATAAATACAGGCCTCGCCACAGATGCCCACATCCTGTGAATGAATTCAAAGAAGTTAACCATACTCATCTCAATTGGTTTCTCTCTTCTTATGAAACACTAAAATGTGATGAAATTTGCAGCTTCAAAACTGAGCAATTTTAAGCAATAACCTGGAAAAGTCTAATAAAAAACATGAAATAAACTCAGCAATCCCAAAGTCTCAGATATCAAATAAATCCTATAATCTTGCCAATTGTCCCTCAACAACTTGTACTTATTTGATAATTAATATTATAATTAAATAAGTAAAATTTCACTTCACAAGCAGGAAATTTATATGACAAAATTAGACATTGAAGTATAAAAATAAAAGCAGGGGTAGGCCATCCAGCCCTTCGAACCTGCTCTGTCATTCAATATGATCATGGCTGATCAACCAACTCAGTATCATTCCCAGTTTCTCTCCATAAAAGAATTCCACAGACTGACCACTGGGCAAAAAACAAATCTCCTCCTCTCTGTCCTAAATTGCTTATCTTGTATGCTTTGACTATGACCCCGATCCTGGATTCCCTGGTCATCGGGAACATCCTTATTGCATTTAGCCTGTCTAGTTATGTGAGAATTTTACAGGTTTCTTTGAGATCCACCACCCCCATTCTTCTCAACTCCAATGAAAATAGTCCTAACCGATCCAGTCTCTCTATGTATGTCAGTCCTGCTATCCCAGAAATCACTCTGGTAAACCTTTGTTGTACTCCCTCAATGAGCAGAACATCCTTCCCCAGGTAAAAACACCAAACCTGCACACAATACACCATGTTAGAGTTAGGTACTCAAATCCACTTGCTATGAAGGCCAACATACCATTTGCCTTCTTTACCACCTGCATGCTTACTTTCAGCAGCTGGTGTACAAGACACCCAGCTCTCATTGCACATTGCCCTTTCCCAATCTAACCCTATTCAGACAATCATGTGTTCCTATTTATGCTATCAAAGTGGATAAACTCTCATTTATCCACATTATTCTTCATGTGCCATACATTTACTCACTCACTCAACTTATCCAAGTTACACTAAAACTTCTCTGCATCCTCCTCGCAGTACACTCTCCCACCCAACTTAATGTTGTCTGCAAACTTGGAGATATTATATTTTGTTCCCTCATCTAAACCAGTAATATATCTTGTGAGTAGTTGGGGCCCGAGCATTGATCCCTGTGGTACCCCACTAGTCACTGGCTGCTACTCGGAGATCTATTTATTCCCGCTGTTTGTTTCCTGCTTGCCACCCTGTTTACTTTGAAAAGTTTCTACAATATCATTCCCAGTTTCTCCCCATACCCTTTGCTTCCTTTAGCCCTAATAGCTATACCTAAATCCTTGAAAACATTCAACGTTTTGGCCTCAACTGCTTTCAGCAGCAAAGAATTCCACAGACTGACCACTCTCTGCATGTATATGGATACTGCATTTATTTCTTAGCGATTACATTTAGCTTGAAATAGTACAATACTTTGATCTTGGCTTAACCTTAGTCATTTCACCAATATTATATTTTCTGTAGATGACTCCACAAGTGAATGATTCGAAAATTTATTAAAATGCAGGATCCCAACTCAGATGCTACGGAAACCACAGAACCAGCAAGCATGTAAAACAAAATGGAAAGTAATTTAACATGCAGCAAGTCACAAAATATTTGTAAAGGAAATGTTGATATTTCAGGCTCAGCCAATCATCAGATCCATTGATGGGCAAAAATCTTTATAAGAAAAGTGTGATAGTAGTAAATAAAGCTTGCATTCATTTAGAGACTTTCATGACCTCAGAAAGCAACAAGATCCTAATGAGATCTCAGGGTTCAAGTGCATAGCTTTTTAAAATACTATGAACAGGTGCAGAAAATAGTCAAGAAGCCTCATCCAAGATGGCAGTGGAGCAGGGCTCCTGAGCCGCAGCTTGTCAGCTCCGACTGCTTTTCTTTCTTCTTTTCTCGCATTTTCCTTTTTATAGGTTTTTTTTTCTTTACTTACCTTCTGGAGGGAGCTTGGTCATGGAGGCAGCAGCGGCATTGGCAGCTGTTGGGAGCCCTGAGTGGGTCTTTGGCAGTTGATCAAGAGGCGGTTGGTGTGCCCAGGCAAAACTGTGGTGATTGATGACATCGCGGAAGCAGCTGGGGTCCCAGAGCAGCACCGAAGTGGGACACTGGTGACCTGTGGCGTGGCAGCTGGTGAGCCCGGACGATGGATGACAACTTGGAGGCACGGGATTGAGAGATTGAGCCCTTGCAGGGAATGCCCAGCATGGAGCGACTGCAGGCCCATGGCTAAAGAAGGATTGTAAATGGAACTTTTAACTTTATTTCTTATTTACTACTTTATACTGACAAGAACTGTAATGTTGAATTTTTAACTTAGTTCTTTATTTTTCTACTTTTTACCTAAGATTTTGTACCTAGGTACCTTGTACCTAAGATGGCGCTGTGAATGTCTCACTATACTCCTGTTTCCCTGTACTTGAGTACATGTGACAATAATATCTAATTCTATTGGAATGCTGGCCTTCATATCTAAAGTGCTGGAGTATAGAGATGACAACATTATGCTGCAGTTAGACCCCACTTAGACTACTGTGAGCAGATCTGGGGACTACACCTTAGGAAGGATGTTTTGGTCCTTGAGAGAGCTCAATGCAGGTTTATAAGGATGATATCCGAACTTCAGGGACTAAGTTGTGAGGACAAAAATTAGGTCTTGATTCTCTAGAACTTAGATGGTTAAAAGATAATCTAATCGAGGTCTTCAGGATATTAACAAGGAAAGGCAGGGTAGACAAAGACAAACTATTTCCAATGATGGGAGATTCTAGAATTAAGCGTCAAAGCCTAAAAATTAGGAGGTGTTAGAAAATACTTTGGTGTGTGTAAATCACCACAAATTTCCTTTAATTCAGCTGCTTATTAAGAAATCTAACAGACAATCAAGTACTGAAACAATGATTTAAACTTTGTTCCATGTAGTAACCAAAATAACCTGCCTATAGTAAGCAAATTAAACCTCACAACTCATTGGCTATTACCTGATTAATGGTGGAATTTAGCTACGATCCAACCAACAATGTCTGTCTCTGGAAGCATCCAGGGTTCGATCCTTGTGCAGTGTTGTCCTTCGAAGTTCTGCTGCTAAATAGTTCTGGTGTTAGATTCTTATACAGATTTTCATCCTTCAGGACCATGATGTGATTCTTTCATCCAAAGTATTACAAATCTGCAGCCTGCATTATTATCAAAAGTAGCTTCCCCATTCCATGTTACATTTGGCATTAATTTTCAGGTTGAAGATGCAGCTTTCCTGTATATAACTCATTAAATTCTTCTGCAGGGCAATCAGTTCTCCTTATGGTGTGAGGCAGCCATTCATCATGCAATTGATAAAACAGTTTTGTTTATGTAACTTCAACTCCTCTCACAGACATGGCTAATTGCTTTCAAAGCTGTACAAGTTTTTTCTTGACTTCAGTTTATTTCAGACACCATTATTGCTGCTTCTTTCCATGTATAATTAATCTTTGTTGATTCTTTCAATCCATGAATAGTTATTAAAGTTCTCAAGATTGATTTGAATTATTATTGTCAACTGTGCTGAGGTACAGTGAAAAGTATTGTTTGCATGCTAACCAGACAAATACCTTACATGAGTACATCATGGTATTAGAACAGAATGCAAAACATAGTGTTACTGCTACAGAGAAGGTGCAGAGAAAAATCAACTCTAATATGAGAGATTGGTTCGTAAGTCTGATAACAATAGGGAAAAAGCTTTCAAACTTCTGTATCTTCTGCCAGTAGAAGAGGGTGGAAGAGAGTATAATCAGTGTTGGGGGGGGGGTCTCTAATTATTTTGGCTGCTTTCCCAAGGCAGCAGGAAGTGTGGATGGACTCAATGAATGGAAGGCTGGTTTTCATGACGGAGTGGACTGCAATTACAACTCTATGTTTTTTTGTGGTCTTGGGCAGTGCAGTTCATCACATGCCAATCTGTGATGAATCCAGATAGAATGGTGCATCTATAAAAATTGGTAACAGTCATTAATGGACATGCAGAATTTCCTTAGCCTTCTGAGGAACTAGAGGCATTGGTGTGCTTTCTTGACTGAGGCAATGACGTGGATGGACCAGGACAGATTATTTGTGATATTCACTCCTGGGAACTTGAAACTCTTGACCACCTCCACCTCAGTACTATTGACACAGACAAGGGTGTGTCCTCCACCATGCTTCCTGAAGTCAATGGCCAGCTCCTTGGTTTTACTGCTATTGAAGGAGAGATTGCTGTCTTTACACCAGTTCACTAAGCTGTCTATCATTCTTCTGTACTGTCTCAGCATTGAGATCTGACCCGCGAGGGTGGTGTCATCAGCAAATTTGTAAACAAAGTGAGAGCTGTTTATGATATCACAACTTCAACACGTGAGACTTCACGGAGGTTTGGAACTATCTGTCCCAAACAGTGGTTAATGCTAATTCAATTGTAAATTTAAATCTGAAACAGACAAATTTTTGTTAAGTAAGGGTAACAAGGAAATATGGGCGCAAGACAGGTAATGGAGTTAGGGCACATACCAGCTACAATCTTATTGAATGGTGGAGAAGGCTTGGGGCCTGACTGGCCTACTCCTGTTCCTATGTTCCAGCTAAAATACAGATCAGATACTTTGTATTGTTAGCCAAGGAATAAGTTTTGCTGCTCAGGTCACTGAGGAGAGCTTCTTGCTCCTCTTACAACACTAGCATTGCAGGTTTCAAGAACCTCTCATTCAGAGCGCAGCGTCTCCAATAATCATAGAATCCCTATAGTGTGGAACAGGCCCTTCAGCCCAACAAGTGCACACCCACCCTTGCAGCATCTACACATCCCTGAACACTACAGGCAATTTAAGATGGCCAATCCACCTAGCCTGCACACCTTTGGATTGTGGGAGGAAACCCACACAGACACGGGAAGAATGCACAAACTTCACACAGACAGTTGCCCAAGGGTGGAATCGAACCCGAGTCCCTGGCGCTATCAGGCAGCAGTGCTAACCACTGAGCCACCGTGCTGCCCCAAATGCAGCCCTGCTACAGAACAGTGAGCACCAGGCAGGGAATGGGTCAGGCTGGAGACCAAACCAGTGAGCTACATTCTTTCTAATCAGGCTGTTTGAGAGATGTCAAGGTGTGGAGCTGGATGAACACAGCAGGCTGAGCAGGAAGGCTGACGTTTCGGGTCTGAACCCTTCTTCCACGATGTCTGTTTGAGAGATGTTATTTACACACCTCTGGAGAAGGACAGACTTGAACTTCTTGGCTCAGAGGTGGGAACACTACCACCACACCACAGGCGCATTGGGCCAGGACTATCCAACACGTGCCTGCCCAGCCAGCGCGGGATTGTTCTCCACGTGACGCGCCGACACCACGTGACGCGCCGGTCTGCGCCCTCCCAGGTATTGTCCTCACGTGACTCCCACCCGCCGGAGAGGCTCCGCCCCTGCTGCTGGAGGTGGGGCTCGGCATTCCCGAGTCTCGCGAGAGTCTATCTCTCCGTCCCACCCCTTTGCGAGAGTTTGTCAGTCGGAAAAATGGCGGCGCGGGGGAGTGCGGCGGAGGACCAGGATCCGGGAGAGAGGCCTCTCAACGGTGACGGCCCCATCCCGGGATTTAGTGACGCGGATAGCTTCGTGAAGGTTGGCGCTGTTGTATGTGCGTGCGCAGGGGGCGGGATCCCTGGCTCTTCTCCTTCCTTCATGTGTTCTTCAACACGGCGGAGACATTCATCAGCCCAGGGAGCGGGGGAAGGGAGGGTGGTGGGCGGCCGTCATTAGGACGTGTTCTGGCTCTTATTGGATCTGTTGCCACGAGAGTTCATGTGCCGCCATCTGACCGGGAGAACACACTAGGGATGGTCATAAGCGATACATAAATGAAACATACTCAGATCAGGCAGTAGCTCAGGATTGGGACGTGACATTGACCGCTTCAATTTCTCTGCCTTCCTCACCCATTCGAACCCCCCCCCCAAGAACTGACTGCAATTTGTATTCTCAAATTCAGTCGTGACTTTGTAATCAAGCCAGGGTGGTGCTGCTGTTGTCTGGCGTGCTGAGCACCAGCTCTCAGGTGCCTCCTTTCTCCCTCTGGACCATAACTCTTCCCATCCAACGTTGGGCTATTGTATTCACAACGGTCATTAACCTTAAAAACCGAAAGAACTGCGGATGCTGTAAATCAAGAACAAAAACTGAAGTTGCTGGAAAAGCGCAGCAGGTCGGGCAGCATCTGTGAAGAAAAGACTCAGAGTTAACGTTTTGCGTCCGGTTACTCTTCCTCAGAACTGATGGTAGCTAGGTAAATGTCAGAGATAGGTTGGATTTGGTGAGGGGGGCAGAGAAATTGAGGTGACCAATATCACGTTGACAGTTGTCCATGAACAGATCAAATGTAGGTAAAAGGACAGACTGGGCAAAGGGGAGAAGACTCTTGTCTAAAGAAATGGGCATAGAGGCGAAGACGGCAGAGGAAGAGTTCGCCGTCATGTCGTGCCTGAAGTTCGTTAAGGTGGGGACGCAGAGGAATAAAGCTGAGGCCTTTGCTGTGTACAGAACGTTTAGCATCGGAGATTGGAAGGTTAGCAGGGATGGTTTATACTCCTACCTCCTCGCACCTCTTTCCAAAAATCCACAAACTGGACTGTCTGGGCAGACCCCATGTTTCAGCCTGCTCCTGCCCTACAGAACTTGTCTCTTCCTACCTTGACCTAGTCTTCTCTCCCCAGGTTTAATCCCTGCCCACATACATCCATGATTCCTCTGTTCCTAGCTGCATTCAGTTCTGAAGAAGTGTCACTGAACCCGAAATGTTAACTCTGCTTTCTCTCAGCAATGCTGCCAGGACTGAGTTTTCCCAGCAATTTCTGTTTTTGTTGTCGGTAATTGTGCCGAGGTATAAGCTGAATAATTTTGTCCTTATCGAAATCGTTAACCCAAGTATTGATTGTCAAGCTGTCATCAGAAAACCATGTTGGAATTTCTTTTTCAATCACTTCTTTTTAGTGATTTCATCTAATTGAGTAGTTGGCTGGGTTAGTTCCAAGGACAGTCAAGAAGCAACCATGTTTGTGGAATTGAAATTGCATATAAATTATGCTAGGTAAACATAAGTTTCCTTTATTTGTTCATGGGCTGTGTGTGGTGTTGAGGTGTCTTGTTGAACTGCTGCAGTCCGTGGAGGGGAGGAAGTTAATTACATGCTCAGTGGCAGTCTTGCTTCTCTGTTACTGGGATTAGCTTTATATTCCCGATCTATCGATTGATTTTAAATCCATTTAAACCCAAGCCTATGTCTGTGTTTTTGGATTTCTAGTCCACTGATGTTGTCACTACACCATCTCTGCCTCAAAGTGACGCCAGAAATACTTTGACTTTCTGTAATTGTTTACATTATAAATTATGTACAGAACAGCACAATGAGATCATCTCTGACATTTAGTTTATTTCCAACTCTGAGTTAATTTTCTGCTTTTTAAGAGGCAATTGATTTTCATTTGAATCTGAGATCAACTTCCTTCTCATCACCCTATAATTAATAGTCTCTAGCTGAAACCACTTTGAATTTGTTCTGCTTTATTTTCCACACACATACAAAATAGGAGCAATACAGGGCCAAAGTGTGGAACTGGAGGAACACAGCAAACCAGGCAGCATCAGAGGAACATCTGAAGAAGGGTCCTGACCCCAAACGTCAACTTTCCTGCTCATTTGATGCTGCCTGGCCTGCTGTGTTCCTCCAGCTCCACACTTTGTTATCTCTGACTCCAGTATCTGCAGTTCTTGCTATTCCAGCAATGCGGCGCTGTTTGGCACCTCGACTCTGCTGTCCATTTCAATAAGATCATTGCTCATCTGTTTATGTTTTGAATCTGTGTTCCCATTTACTTCCAATAATTTTGAGTTTTTGTAAGGCAAGAAAATCAATCTGTTTCTGCCTTAAAAATATTCAATGGTCCCACTTATACCAACTTCTGAGACAGAGTTCCAAGTTGTTAAACACTCAGAGAACAAAATTCTCTTTGTCTGTCCTAAAAGGATAACCCATAATTTTTAAATTCATACCACCTAATTCTCAACTCACCTACTAGAAGAAATATCATTTCAACATCCATTTTGTCAAGAATATTCACTTCTTACCCTTCTAAATTCCAGTGAAAACATGCCCAGCCTGTCCAGCTTATCCTCATAAGACAACCCACTTCTTCCAGGTATCAATCTAGTAAGTCTTGCCAACCTACTTCCAGCAGATTTATATTATTCCTCAAATAAGGATACCAAAACTGCACATGATTTTGAGATAACAAGGTGTGGAGCTGAATGAACACAGCAGGCCAAGCAGCATCAGAGCAGCAGGAAAGCTGACGTTTTGAGTCTGGACCGTTCTTCAGAAATCTGAAGGAGGGTCCAGGCCCGAAATGTCAGCTTTCCTGCTGCTCTGATGCTGCTTGGCCTGCTGTGTTCATTCAGCTCCACACCTTGTTATCTCAGATTCTCCAGCATCGGCAGTTCCTACTATCTCTGCACATGATTTTGTTCTGTTCTACATTACCAGATTGCACTGTGATTTAGGACTGAAAATCTAAGCAGTCAGTGTATTTTTCTCCCTTTCCTTTGTGCAGCATGTTTTGGGATCAGTGGTTTCGACTACCAAAGCCTCCAATGGACTTCCTCAACCCGGTGATGAGTTTGACTTTTACCGGAGTTTCCCAGGATTTCAAGCATTCTGTGACACACAAGCTGATCGACTCCTGAGCTGGTGAGAAATCATAAGAGATGCACTTTTTAATCAAGTGGACTTGCAAAATGTGTACTTTAACTTCTAGCAGTTTGAGGAGATAATAACACCACTTAAAGTGATACAGACATGGAATGTTATAGATTTAATTCCCAATTTTCATTGTGTTTGCTGACAAGAGGCGAGGTAGCAGTTTGGGTGCTTCATTTATTTTTCCTGAGATTTGAAAGGAGTAAAATCAATTGAATACTGCTAACGGTGTTTCACAGTTGCCCACTGATGGGTAGAATCTGTGAACATCAGATAGCAGAGATGGAGCATTTCATCACCCAGAAATTTGTGGATTTTTGGAATTCTGTACCCCAGAAAGCTGTGGGGCTCTTGGTCATTGAGTATTTTCAGGACTGAGGTGGATACATGTTGAACTGTATGTCTGTTGAGGGCTTTGTGGATCAGGTAAAGAGGAGAACTTGAAGTCAAAGATCAGCCTTGATATTAATGCTTGGTAGAGCAGTCTTAAGGAGCCATATGCTGTACTGTTGCTTCCAATTCTGATGTTCTTATGAGAACAGGAATTGGGTTTTCCTCTGAACCTACAGTTTAGTTGTCTGCTAGTGCTGATTTTCACATTTTACAAGAACAATGCTAGATTATTGCTGGGAGTAATGAGGGAAAAGGTATGGCAGGAATTTTTGTGCTTCTTTGAGTTTGCTGCTCTTGAGGTTTGGATGTCCCTGTTAAATGGGATGGCTAGAATGAGTAGCCTATTTCTGGAATTACTACAGTCTACTTCTGAATTGAAGTGAGGTGAGATTTCATGACGTTCCTCAACTATTACTTGGCTGAAAATGGCCTGTATTAGAAAGCATCTCGGAGGAACAGTGTATATGTTTTGTTCTCCTTCCATCGTGTTATCTTTTTGTTGGTGTTTAACAATAAAATTTTATTGTAGTCAATATCGTTAAGACCTTTTCTTGTGTACTCAAGCTAAATTTGTGTTCAGATTTGTTGATTAGTTGTGAATTGTCACTGAGACTTTGCTAAAATGTGATGGTGTGAATGTAAAATATTTGAACAATATCAATCTGAACTAGTCTAGTTACTGATCTTATCCTTCCAAACTCACCTTAAGACAGCAGAACTGCATTATACTAAGGAAAGATCTGGTACTGTCCATGACTGATGTAATTTTAGGTGATAAATTTAGTTTCACAAGAAATGCCACAGTCATGAGAGTTTTGTTTTCCATTGGGTTTTTATATCAGTGATGTTAATAAGTCTTGTGATTACTCTGCTCTGGATGAACTCATTATGCTGACTTACTACAAAAAGATCATTAATTTTCAAAAATTTAATTTTGCAGCATGAGTCAGCTTATGCAGTATCATGGCTGTCGAAGCCATGTCAAAGTCCGTAACAAAGTGACAGAACTGGAGGACAAATTTGACTTGCTGGTGGATGCAAACGACATTATCCTAGAACAAGTAGTATGTATGATATAGCTGTTACTGTGTCTTGTGTTTATGTTAACATCCTTGCTGATATGGGCCCATCGACTGGGAGAAATATGCAGCAGAATTGTCCAGAAAAATGCAGCTGGAATATGTGAATATTTCAGTTTTTCAGTTTGATTGGATATAGAGAATTGATATTGCATGAGTTGCAGTAAACAATAAATGATGTTTCTAACTTGCTCGTTAACTTTTTCATTTTGAAATTATATCTAAACCATTTTATTATATTGTGATTTATATGTTTCTTTAATGAATTAATTGAAGTATTTTCCCAAGTCCAGTCTATATTCTATACAGAAAGGAGGGAGAGATGAGAGTAAGCAAAACCCAGAATTTTAAAATACATTTGTTACAGATTTACTCTGACAAGTAAACAAGCGTTTGGGGTTTTGTTTATGAACAACCGATCCCCGAAGAATTTTTGTGTCACATGAACTTTCCTGACTTCTTTTTGGATTTATCATTTTAGGGTATTTTACTGGATGAAGCTTCAGGTGTGAACAAGAATCAGCAACCAGTTCTCCCAGCAGGACTTCAACCTCCAAAGACCATCATCTCCAGCTGGAACCGCAAGGTAAATTCTGATACATTTCTGTTGCACATGGCTCAAAAAGTTATAGGCACTAAGGATGCAAAGACTGTGCCAATTCAAATCCAGAGTCTCAAGTAGCAGGTCTGCTTGGAATCATCTCTCATTGAATTAAAATCGGATTATGTAGTGGTGCATGTTATTAGTATAAAGCAGCTCTTAATGCTTTCAATGGGTTCCTTTGCAGAATACTGAAACTAAAAAATCAAAGTCTGAAACATTCCGCCTGTTTCATGCTAAAAACATCCCACGACCTCAGGTGAAGTTCAAAGAGAAGGTCGACAACTCCAACTCTCCTTTTGTGCCAAAAATCTTCACCAAACCCAATGCCTTGAAACCACTCCCTGCAGGTATGACTCAGTAAGCTTACTAACCTGATGCTGATGTAAATACCGTCTGACTCAGGTTGTTTGACAAGCCTTTCTCAGCTGCAGTTTTTTTTTAAAGTAAATTTGTAAATCAAGGCTTATCTTGTGTGGTTAAATTAGTGTTTGGAATAACAGCTGGTTAAAGTTGCAATTCCAGCAGTTATTGAAACCAAAATTCAGAACACAGTGGTTAGCAAAATGTGTACAGCTTATTATTTCTGAATAAATAAGTTATAGCACTTTGTTAAAAAGTTGTGATCCTAAGCTTAGTGTTTCTAATTTTATATTTATTTGACAATATTTGTCTATCACAGCCTTCAGTGTATTCAACAATATATTATCTCTAACTCTCCGGGGTAGAGTAACAAAGATTCACAACCCTCTGATAATTTTAGACTGAGACAAAGAGAAATTAATCTGCCAGATGACTGAACATTAGACTGCCTTGTGTTTAAAGTTCCTGAGCAGGTGGAAATAATCTCTTAGCGACTACACTATCATGCCCCTTCAGAATCTTCTGTGTTTCAATTACATCACCCTTTGTTCTTCTAAACTCCAGAGAATAGAAGGCCAATTTCATTAGTCTATCATTATAAGGCAACTCTCTCACCCAAGAAACAATCTGCAAAACATTCACTGTACTGCCTAAGATCCAAGTATATCTTCCTTAAATATGAAAACAAAAACTGCTCACAATATTCTAGATGTTGTCATTCAAAGCCCTGTACAATTGTAGCAAGATTGTAGTCCAGCTCTTTTGCAATAAAGGCCAACCTGCCATTTGCCAGACTAATTACTTACTGTACTTGCACACTTATTATGCGTCCTTTTATAGGCACACTCGAATGTCTCAAACGTCAACCTTTTCACGCTTCACACCTTTCAGAAAATATGGTTTTCGGTTCTTAGGGCTAAAATAAATAATTTCAAACTTCCCCACATCATAATCCATCTGCTATCTTGTTGCCCACTCCCTTGACCTGTCTATTTCACTTTGTAACCTCTGAGTCTTCCTGACAGTTTACCTTTCCACGTAGCTTTGTATCGTTAGCGGGTGAAGATCAGGGCTGAGCTAACATTGAACTTGTATTCTCCTCTGTTGAGACACACTCTAAGCTGACCTTGGAATTTATTGGAAAATGGGAAGTTAGAGTCCGCTGCCTTTCCTGTTGTCCTAGCCTGCTTCATGGATAGGTTATTTAGAAAGGGAAGGATGCGTGATGTCTGCCTCGTTCTCATTCTTATGGTTCAATGAAATTCCACTGCTTAGGAACGAGTCATACAATCACACAGCACAGAAACCGACCTTGCAGTCCAACCAGTCCATGCCAACCATAATGCCAAACTAGACTAGTCCCATCTGCCTGCTCCTGACCCATATCAATCCAAACCTTTCCTATTTATGTACTTATCCAATTGTCTTTTAAACATTCTAATCATGCCTACATCCACCACTTCCTCAGGAAGTTGATTCCACACGCGAACCACCCTCTGTTTTAAACATTTGCCCCTCATGTCTTTTTTAAAATTTCTCTCCTCTCAGCTTAAAAATGTGTTCCCTAGTCTTGAAATCCCCCATCGTAGGGAAAAGACACCCAGTATTCACCCTAACTGTACCCTTCAAGATTATGTAAACCTGTGTAAGGTCACCTCTCAACCTCCTAAACTCCAGTGAAAAAAAGTCCCAGCCTTTCTTTATAACTCCAAACTTCCCTACCTGGCAACATCCTGTTAAATCTTCTGAATCCTCTCCAGCTTAATAATATCCTTCCTATAACTGAGCAATCAGAACTGGACACAGGACTCCACAAGAGGCCTCACCAAAATCCTGTACAACCTCAACATGACTTCTCAACTCCTATACTCAAAAGGACCGAGCGATGAGGGCAATCCTGCTAAATGCCTTTTTAACCACGCTGTCTATATGTGACTCAAACTTCAAAGAATTACAACACTACCCAAGGCCCTACCATTAATCGTATGAGTCCTACCCCACGTTTTTCTTCCAGATTTTGAATTGCATCTGTTGTTTTTCACTCCATTGACCCATTTGATCAAGATCCCTTTGTAATCTTAGAAAACTTTCTTCACTGTATACAATGCCACCAATTTTGGTGTTGTCCGCAAACGTACTAACCATACCTTCTGTATTCTCATCCAAATCATTGATATAAATGACAAACAAAAGAGGACCCAGAACTGATCCCTGTGGACACTGGTGATAGGCCTCCAGTCTGAAAAACAGCCTTCCACCACCACTCTGTCTCTGTCTTGACTGTTAAGTCTGTTGAGCCTGTTCCACCATTAAGTTAGAGATCACGGCTGATCATCTACCTCATTCCACATTATCTCCACATCCTTGCTGTCATTAGTCTCCAGAAATCGCTCAGTTTTAGTTCTGAGCATGCTCAATGATTGGGCTTCCTCAGCCCTTTAGGGTAGAAAATACCAACAATTCACCATCCTCCAGGTTAGAAATTCTTCATTATCTCAGTCTTAAATTGCCTACCCCTGATCCTGAGCTTATATTCCCTAGTTTTGGATCTGTATGCCAGGGGAGTCCTCTTTTCATCCATCACACCCTGTAAGAACATTGTATGTTTCAATTAAATCATCCCACGTTCTAAGAAACTAAAAGGAAGTACAGACCTAGTCCTCAATCTCTCCTTGTAAATCAATCCACCTGTCCTAGGGATTAATCTAATGAACATGCATTGCGCTCAGAATTATATACCACTTAAATAAGGGGAGGAAAACTGTACTACTCAGATGACGTCTCACAAAGACTATATGCAAGTATAGCAGGATAGGTCTTTATTCCTGTGTTCAAATCTCCTTGCGATGAATGCTGACGTGCCATTTGCTCCCCTCACTGCTTGCTGCATCTGCATACTAACTTTTAAATGACTCGAACAAGGACATACAGGCCCATTTGAATGCCCACACTTAGAGTCATAGATTTGTGGAGCATAGAAATAGACCCTTCAGTCCAACTCATCCATTCCAACCAGATATCATAAATTAATCCAGTCCCATTTGCTAGCATTCGGCCCATATCCCTCTTAAACCCTTCCTATTCATATACCCATCCAGATGTCTTCTAAATGGTGTAATTGTACCAGCCTCCACCACTTCCTCTGCCAGCTCATTCCTTACACAGACCACCCTCTGCATGAAAAAGTTGTCCATTTAGTCCCTTTTAAATCTTTCCCCTCTCACCTTAAACCTATGTCATCTAGTTTTGGATTCCCCTACCCCAAGGAAAAGACCTTGGCTATTCACCCTATCCATGTCCCTCATGATTTTATAAACCTCTACAAGATCACACCTCAATGTCTGACGCTCCAGGGAAAACAGCCCCAACCTATTCAGCCTCTCCCTGTAGCTCAAATGCTCCAACCCTGGCAACATCCTTGTGAATCTTTTCTGAACCCATTCAAGTTTCACAACATCTTTCCTATAACAGGAAGACTAGAATTGCACACAAAGGTGGCCTAACCAATGTTCTGTATAGCTGCAACATGACCTCCCAACTTCTGTACTCAGTGCACCGATCAATAAAGGCAAGTATACCAAACACCACCTTCACTATTCTGTCTATCTGGGACTCCACTTTCAAAGAACTATGAACCTGCACTCCAAGGTCTCTTTGTTCAGCACACTCCCCAGGACCTCACCATTAAGTGTATCAGTCCTGTCCTGATTTGCCTTTCCAAAATGCAGCACCTCACATTTATCTAAATTAAACTCCATCTGCCACTTCTTGGTCCACTGGCCCATCTGATTGAGGTCCCATTGTATTCTGAGGTAACCTTCTGTCCACTACACCTCCAATTTTGGTGTCATCTGCAACTTACTAACTATACCTCCTACGTTCACATCCAAATCATTCATATAAATGACTAAAAGCAGTGGACGCAGCACCAATCCTTGTGGCACACTACTGGTCACAGGCCTCCAGTCTGAAAAGCAACCCTCCAGCACCACCCTCTGTCTTCTACATTCAAGCCAATTCTGCATTCAAATGGCTAGTTCTCCCTGTATTCCATGTAATCTAACCTTCTAACCAGTCTACCATGTGGAACCTTGTCGAATACCTTACTAAAGTCCATATAGATCACATTCACTGCTCTGCCCTCATCAATCCTCTTCATTACTACTTCAAAAAACTCAATCAAGTTAGTGAGATGTGATTTCCCATGCACAAAGCCATGTTGCCATCTCTCCATTTGTATAATATTCTGATTTTCTGAACTTCTTAATAATTTCACAGTTAATCATATTATGTTCCATCTGCTGTCGCCCAGCTCATTCCCTTAACCTGTCCAGGTTCTTTTTCAAGCTACTTTAGATTATCCTCTCAGTTCATATTCCTGCATGTTTGGTGTCATTAGGAAACTTGAAAATCTTTCAGTTGGCTCACATCCAGATCATTTGTATAGATTATGAACACTGATCCTTGTGGTACCTACTAGTCACAGCCTGCCATCCGGCAAATGACCCACTTATTCCTATTGTATGCTTTCTGTCTGTTAACCATTTCACAATCCATACTATATTTTCCACCAGTCCCATTTGTTCCAAGTTCATCTACTAACCTCCTGCATAGGACCTTCTCAAAAACCAAATATGAAAAATGACTGGTTCTCTTTAATCAATGCTACAAGCAACATACTCCCAAAAAAATCTGCAAGAAGTTTCCCATGTTGACTCTGCCCAATGTTACCATTCTTTTCTGAATGTCTTATCAGATTCTAACATTTTCCCTACTATTGAAGTTAAACTAACAGGTCTTATTGAATCTGCCTCTGACAGTGGGATTACATTAGCAAAGATTTGCTATTGAATATCACAGAAAGGTGATTGCAAACTCTTGTTGGAGATCATCATTGCCTGAAATACATTTGACTATGTTACTTGTTTCTTATCAACCTAAGTTGTACTGGAGAAAGCTTGGCTGAAGGCTTGGCTAGTTCTGAAACACAGAACTGCAATGTTTATAGCCAGGGTATTGCTGGAACCTATAGCTGTTGCTGTATCCAATATGCTCAGCTGTTTCTTGCTATCATGTAGAATAAACCTTTTGAGAAAGCCACAAGGAATTATTTTAGAAAGCCAAAGCTAACCAGTAGGTTCCCCTGTGAAGAGACCTACAGTATTTGCAATTGATTTATAAATCAAATTGTGATCCCTAAGCAGCACTCGGTTTTGACTAGTAATACTCAGCTGCATTACCTACTAATAACAGAATTGTACTACTAGTCATAGAGGCCTACAGCACAGGAAAAAGTCCCTGCACCCTGTCAAGTCTATGCCGGTCAAAAACAAGCACCTAACTATTCTAATCCCCTTTTCCAGCAGTTGGCTTGTAGCCTTTTATACCTTGGTATCGAAAGTACACATCTGAATACTTCTGAGGAATTCTGCCTGTACCACTCTCTTAGATAGTGAGTTCCAGATTTCCACTGTCCTCTGGATGAAAACATTTTTTCTCACATCCCTTGTAACCACCTGCCCTTTATCTTGCATCTGTCTCTCTGGTCATTGATCCTTCCACCTAGTGGAAAAGCTTCTTCCTGTCTACCCTGTGTATGTCGCATAATTTCATACTTCTCAATCATGTCTCCCCTCAATATCCTCTGCTCCAAGGAAAACCATCCAATCAGTGGAATCTTTCAGCACTAAAACTCCCCTGCCCATACAACGTCCTGATAAATCTCTGCACCGTGTCAGTGCAATTATATCCCTCCTGTAATGTGGATACCAAAACTACGCTCAATACTTCAACTGTGGCCTAATTGGGCATTGTGTACGGTTACAGCCATAAGCTCCTTGCTCTTAAACTCTCTATCTTGGCTAATAAAGATAAGTATCCCATATGCTACCTTAATCACATTTTCTACCTGTCCTGCTACCTTAACGGACCAGCGGGCAAGCACACCAAGATCCCTCTGATCCTTTGTGTCTGATCCCAGGGTCTTGCTGTTCTTTATGTATTCCCTCACTGTGTTTGTACAGTCTGAATGCATCTTCTCACAGTTGGGCCAATCAGGTAGACTGATCAGAATATCTATACCCTCCTTACTGTTTACCACCCTGCCAATTTTCATATCATCCACAAACTTGCTGTTCAAGTCATGTGAATGTTCCACAAATTAGCACCCATAACTAGCTTGACCTTATAGTACAAACTATGTGGTTCATATGCCCAGTAGCAATTTCTACACTGTTATTTAATAAGTTTAGAAAAAACATATGGGGCAGCACGTTGGCTCAGTGGTTAGCACTGCTGCCTCACAGCGCCAGGGACCCAGGTTCGATCCCACCCTCGGGCAACTGTCTGTGTGGAGTTTGCACATTCTCCCCGTGTCTGCGTGGGTTTCCTCCCACAGTCCAAAGATGTGTAAGCTAGTTGAATTGGCCATGCCAAATTGCCCCTTGTGTTCAGGGATGTGTAGATTAGGTGGGTTTATAGGGGAAATGGGCCTGGGTGGGATTCTGTGTGGGTTGGTGTGGACTTGTTGGGCCAAAGGGTCTGTTTCCACACTGTAAAGATTCTACGATTCTATGAAGTCATATCATTTATATGTAGCACAAACAGCAAGGGTCCCAACAGTGATCCCTGTAAGACTGCACTGGACGCAGGCTTCCACTCACAAAAATACCCCTCGACCCTCTGTCTCGACCTCCAGTCACTCAGCCGATTCTGGATCTGATTTGCCAACTTCCCTTGAATCCCGTGGGCTCTTACCTTTGCTATCAGTCTCAAATGCGGGACCTTCTCAAAATCCTTGCTAAAGTTCAATTAGATTGACAAATGTGCCTTATCTACACATTTAGTCACTTCTTCAAAAAATTCAGTGAAGTTGGTCAAATATGAACTCTCCTTAACAAAACTACTCTGACTTAATCCCAGCCTCTCCAAGTGCAAATTAACTCTATCCCTCAGAATTCCTTCCAATAATTTCTGCTGAGGTTAGACTGACTGGCCTGTAATTTTCCTATCCTCCCTTCCAGAATAACAGTACCACATTGGCTGTACTCCAGCCATCTGCCTCCTCTCTTCTGGTATCATTGAAATTTAGATAAGAGTTGCAAGTAAGAAAAATTGGCTTCCAATTTCCTCCAACAAATGAGAGAACTTCGCTTCCAATTTCCAAACACTGGAATGATCTGTTTGCTTTGAATTTTTAAACTCCAGCTGGGTCAAAATCCTGGAACTCCTTCCTAACATGCTGTATCTAAACCTGAAGGACCATGAGGCTAACTAACAATTCCTGATGACAAACCGTGATTAGCGATAAACGCTGACCTATTTAGTGATGCCTTTATCCCACACATGAATCAGTTAAAACTTGTTTTAGCCTTTATGACTGTGTAAATAGGGTACTTCTAGAATCTCTTCAGTATGAAGAAGCATCTCGGGTGGTGATTCCTTCATGTGCCATTAGTAATAAATCACCAGTGTAGTTACTTAGTGATGGCCTGCCAGGCATTGGGGAATGTTTGCAACCAAGAGTTCGAGATCCACTCATGTATTTGCTTCATTGGTACTAAGTGTTCTGAATATCCCTTACAGTGTAAATATAACAAATTTAGAGACTAATATATTATGCATTTCTATTTGTTATATGCTGTCACAGAACATTTGATCACTCTTGTTTCTGGGTTGATAGTACTTTTAAACAGACAAAGTCGAATTGAACGCCCAGAGGATCTTGATGTGCCAGCAGCATTGGCTGACTTTATTCATCAGCAGAGAATGCAGCAAAATGAGCAGGACATGTGAGTGATGATTAAAGTGCATTGTGACTCGAGCATTAACCTGATGGCACCAAAACTGGTACTGGTAGCAAGATTGTGAGAGTAGATGTGTCTCAGATTTGAAGACTAATGCTGTTTCTTCTCCTCCTCCACCCCCAGTGTTGAACTGGTACTCATGTAGTGGCACAGTGAAAAGATTAATGGCAATGATCAGCAAGTTGAAAGCTCTAAGCTGTGTTTGTATACCTTAGAAACAATGCTTCTTTGGCATGCATATGTGGGATAAGTGGACCAAACGTGAAGAAGTTTGCTGGGAATATGTGAGGTTTCTGCTAGTCTCACTTAAAACTTTTCAGTTTATCAATTTGTGTTCCTCTACCTTTTCCAGGTTTGCACATCCATATCAGCATGAGCTGAATCATTTTGAACCATCTGAGTCTGTACTTGCTAAAACAGAGCCACAGGTCAGTGATGGAAAGCTGATCATTGAATGTCTTGCATTTTACACTTATGTAGTTTGAAGGGGATGGTGAAATGGAACTTGAATTCAGAAGTAGCAAGTCCGCGGTGTTTTTTCCTTCCCTTGCAGCAAGAGGAAAGCAGACAAAACAATCAGATAGTCTTGTAGGTTGAAGGATTTCTGAGCAACTCTCATGATTGTGAAGTAGGGACTCGAAGTGAGAGAAGTAGAAGAAACTGGAGAAGTAGTGGTAGTAAAACAAAAGCTTAAACACATGCTACAGTCTTAGCACAGGTCTCATTTCCAAAGCATGGCTTGGTACAGAGGTCTAAGGAAATCAACATGCTTTCTTCTAAGTCACAAAATGTACATGGTATGAAGAATGTTGTACTCCTATTAACCTCCAAGAAGCACCTGAATGAATGGATGAACAGGAAGGGAATAAAGGATACGGACCTGTAAGTGACGTCAGTTTTAGTATGGAAAGGCAAAATATGTCAGTGCAGGGTTGGAGGGTCGAAGGGCCTGTTCCTGTGCTGTATTGTTCTTTGTTCTATTTACTCACAAAGTAGTGAACACACAAATCAGTAAAAACTGAAAGTAACTTCCAGTGACGTGTCTTAGAACTCTAACACAGTGAGAATGCTGAACTCCGATTTGCTCCTTTATCCTCTATAGATGTACAAACCTCTGTCCGAAACAAACTTTCAGTTAATCACAGCTTTTGATGAATTGCTGGAACTGAATGAAAAACTCTCAAAGTGTAAAGAATTTGCAGTGGATTTGGAGGTAAGAATATAAACAGTGAGCTGATGTGCATTTACTAAAATCGTCACAACCTATAGCATTGTCCTCAGCACTTGGAGACACATGCTATTTGCTTATTTCAAATTCTAAAAAAGAGTTTGCACGTTAAAGTTAAAGTATATGACAGTTCAATTTTCAGTTTAGTTAAATGATTACTGTAGATTGTGCATGTTTCTAATTCATCTTTACATCATTGTCACATAAATACTTCATTTTTTTGTGATATCTTTTAGCTTGCCAGTGGTAGCTTTGCTTTACTCTGTAAAATATCAAGAACTTAAAACCAGCTGCATAGAAAATTCTGCCTATAGCTTGACTTGGTATAAGTTTTATAAGGAATAAGAAGTATTATTTGATTTTATTTCTGAGCTGGAAATTATTTTTGATTCGAAAAGTAGGTTAAATTAATCTGCTCAGTTGTTGTTATACAAACCTCTGGAGCAGGTGGGATTTGAACCTGGCACTCCTAGTTCAGGAGGACAGTGCCACTGCCCCACAAAAGGGCCCCTTAAATACCACACACAGTCACCTGAGACTGGAATTGAACCCAGGTCCCTGGTGCTTTGAGGCAGCAGTGCTCACCACTAAGCTACCAGGCCACCTATAGCTGGAGGCTTTAAAGAAGGGATAGTAGGAACTGCAGATGCTGGATAATCTGAGATAACAAGGTGTAGAGCTGGATGAACACAGCAGGCCAAGCAGCATCAGAGGAGCAGGAAGGCTGACGTTTCGGGCCTAGACCCTACTTCAGAAATGGGGAGGAGGGTAACTTCTTCAGGGTAGGCATCCTTAGAAGAGGCTTCGCAGTGGGTTAAAATTGTTTCAGAGATAGTAGGAACTGCA
>NC_063362.1:28930650-28946147 GCF_021869965.1 Rhincodon typus
TAGATGAACACAGCAGGCCAAGCAGCATCAGAGGAGCAGGAAGGCTGTCGTTTCGGGCCTAGACCCTTCTTCAGAAATGCTGAAATTTCTGAAGAAGGGTCTAGGCCCGAAACGTCAGCCTTCCTGCTCCTCTGATGCTTCTTGGCCTGCTGTGTTCATCCAGCTCTACACCTTGTTATCTCTGCTTTAATGAAGGGCCTGGTAAACAAAAACATGCGTGATTTGTTCAGTTATGTGCATGACTGCTGGTTCCTTTTGACGTTTACTGGTAGTTCAGGAAGGGATGGTAACTGTCCTGGGGATATTTAATTGACTGCAGCAGTTCAAATTGGAGAGCCAGTCTGGACGTTAAAGACCAATTAGATGAGACAAGTTTCAGTATCTAAAGTTATGTACACACACGTTTATTTTCATTCATTCACAGGATATAGATGTCACTTACAAAGCCAGAATTTATTGCCTTTCAGGTATAGCTAAATGTCTTGCTATGCCTTTTCAGAGGCCATTTTAGGGTTTGCCAATTTCGTCTAGGTCCAGAATCTCACAGACCAGAAAGGGTAAGAACATTGATGTATGAGGTGATTTTATGCTAGCAATTTGGTATTTTCAAGAATTACCATTTTAGATACTCCCTTTTATTTTAAATACATTTTAAATTTTATTTAATTGCGTTTAAATTCAGTTGGCCTCAGAAACCCAATTATAAACTGGGTTTAACAAGCCATTTACTATTTTCTTTGTTGTACAAGTACAATTTAATCTTTGCATTTTATGTAATTAAGGTCATTATTGCTGCTTATTTATTCTAGTTGCGATATTCGTTGGGCACTTAAAGCTTGAATCTAGAGTTAAGATTGCCTGAAGTTCTCACAAAATACTTCGAATTCTTGTAGATGTAAATGATTTGTTTGCACAGGAAACGGTTTCAGTTGATTGTTCTCAAGTTGTAAGTTCTCAAGACAAATTGTAAGAACCTACCTAGATGTCAAATCGATGAAGATGTTCTCAATGCTGTAGCAAGCCAAGATTATCCCCAAAGAATACTGTCAAATATCTAAGGGAATCATTTGTACAAAGAAGGAAAGGGGAACCACATGGGCATTTTGCAATAAAATCTTCAGTAATGCCTTTGCTGCAGTATGACACAGAAATACCCTGCTATTTAGCTGTTCAATGATCCATTGAAAGCGCAAGCAAACTGCTGCTTTGCTAAAGATGCCGTTTCATTCCCATGGGCATTATTGAAGTTTTTAAAATGGAATGATAGAAAAATGCATTGGATGATAAGGTATTGAGCATTAAAAGTTAGCTTATCTGCAACACCTGATGGTAATTTAAGCACTGCTGTTGGTCCAAATGACCCTGAACTGGACCATGAAAGTATAATCAGCCAGTTTGCCATTATTGATCATAATTCCATGACTGCCCACTTCTGTCTTCTTAAAGTGTCAATGTATTGATTCCGTGTGAAGATGAGTGAGATTGCTTTGCTTTTCATTGGAATATCCCTACAACAGAATAATCTGTCAACACACATTACCTAGGATCTCCAATGACATTGGAAACGTTGTGTATGACCTTAAAGGTATAATTATTTTTGCTTCCATATTTAAGTCATATGGTAGCAATGTAGCAGAATGAGTGCATGAATTTTGTTGAAGTATTTGAACTGCCAGTTTTCTGTATTCAAACCGTCTGACATATGTTTCATAAAACAAAATAAAGAGCTGCAGATGCTGAAGATCTCAAACAAGTAAAAACAAGAATTTACTGAATAAACTCAGTGGTCTGGCAGCATCTATGAAGAGAAAAGAGTGTTAAAGTTTTGAGCCCAGTGACCCTTCTTCAGGTGTTTCTGTTTGTTTGGTATAATAGAGGTGAAGTCCATTGCAGTTTTCTGCAGAAGATTAATTAAAACCAATGTCTGGTTCTTTTTTTTTCCCCCACCAGCACCATTCATATCGGAGTTTCCTGGGATTAACTTGTTTAATACAGCTATCAACCAGGGAAGAGGATTTTATTATTGATGCACTTGAGCTGCGCAGTGAAATGTACATCCTCAATGAAGTCTTCACTGATCCCTCCATTGTCAAGGTCAGCTCAATTAATTCAGTTTCACTCTATTCCTTGGTCCAGACATATCCATCTTCCTTTCTGTCCCATTCCATCATTTGACTGCCTGCACTGCTACAATTTTGCCTTAAAATCTTTGACTTTACCCTTGTGCTACTATTCCAGAAACCTGATCAAAGTTTAAACATGTTAATTATGCCTTTGATCACCTTACCCAACTTTTCTTTTGTACTTGCTGTTTGCTGTCCACTTCCCTGCAAGGACATTTGTTGCTTGTTCCATTCTGCTGCAATTTCTTTTTCAGAAAGCTGACTGATTACAGAGTCTTCCTGCATTTATCAGGATCAAGGAGAATTCAGCATAGAACAAATCCTTGCAAAGTGTGAAGAAAGGGCAAGAAACAATAGACACATATCTGTTCCTGTTCAAATCAATAGCTATGATGATGAGTTACTAGCAACAATATCAGAAAGTCTATTGCTTAATGCCCAACATCCTTCCAAAGTCTGTCAGTCGCTAATAATTTACAACTACTAACTCTTTGCAAAGGGTGTAAATTTTAGACTGTCTCCCACCTAATCCTAGATTGTGCAATCAGGAGTAGTTTCTGTTTATCTATCCTTTCTTCTACACAATATCTTGAAAGCTTTGATCAAATCACTGATACTCATAAAAATTACAGACAGATGTATGAACAAGCAATCTTGTCTTGTAATTTAGACTTTGGAGTTCAGGTATCATTATGGTAAACTACAGTGCTTCTGAAGGTGTGGTGCCCAACAGCTGCTTGTACTCCAGGTGTGATCCGCCCACCACTTTATATAGCTGAATGATGAAATTAACCCTCCTATTCTCTTGATATAAAGGGACTTGTGGACCTCCAAATGTCTTTGAACCACTCCTTTCTCCAGCTTTTCATAATTCAGGAACGTACTGTTTTATCCTTTTTAGATGCAAAGTTATGACCTTGCATTTGCCTACATTAAAATCTGTTTGCAAGTCTTTTATATTCACTTAATCTACAAATTACTGATTGCAATTTTGTGCCTCCAGCTGTATTGGTTACAATATTGCCTTTATTTTATGTTATCAGCAAATTTGAATGTATAGCTTTCTATCCAACTACTACAGTAGCGCAGTCAATCAGATTTGTCAGGCCTGACATGCTCTTTATAAATCCAAATAAAAAAAACCTATTGGATGTTTAGAAAAATAGTGACTAAGTTGTATCTCTTCAGATTGACAATCAAAGACGCTGCAGTATTATCTCATGATGACAGGGAGGTGTTACTTAACTGGCCCTTTTGGTAAACAGCTTCTGACTAACATTAGTAGCCTATTATCCGAAACACATTTTAAGCAGCTGTGTTAGTGAATTATAAACAATGACAGAACTCTCTTTTATAACTCAGATCATTATGGTAGAGGATGCATGCCAGAAATGGGCAATATATACATCATGAATCACCCAGCTCTGAGGTTTAGATGTTTATACTGCATAAATGGTTTCAAGCTATTTCTGATGCTGTACCTTGTTTATAACCAAATTGACGTTAGTTGCTGTTTTATAAATTTAAGGCAAGCTTATCAATAAGATTTGAATGGGCGTCAATGAAGTTAAATAACTGCTAATGTCATGCCTCGCAGCCTGCAATGAAAAGGAGGAAAAGGAGTATTCAAGGGGAAGGATGATAAACAAGTGGAAGTGTATTTTTATGAAACAAGTTGGATGGCTGTCATCCTAACATCTGAGAAATGCAGATATTTTGCTTACAGTACTTCTCGTAATTTAATGTCACTTAATGCAAAATTTCTGATGAATCATTATTTTTAATAAATTGCCAGTCGTTTATTTAATTCATGTTTTTGATACAGAAATGACTGACTTAACATGACCGGATTGCTGATGCTTAAATCACTTTGATGTTTGTCCTCTTGATTTACTAAAGCCTGGGTGGTCTGGATCATTTTAATGTTAACACAATACTAAGGAACTGAATAACATAACTACTGATAAAGCTGAAATTGTCAAAGTAATGATGGTAATTGACTCTAGATAGTGCTTCTAGCCAGTTTACCCCATTTAGTTCATCATAGTTCCATCTTTAATGGAACATTATAAGGTGGTCCCTGCGTTGCTTGAATTTTGAAAGAGGTATGAGTAGTGTGAAGCTGTGGGCCGAAATTCCTAGGAATTTCACATGAGAAGGTCATTGACATATCCCATCTTGCTCTGTCGGCCTTCATTTTTTCTAATGGAGGACTATACCTCAAAATAAATTGTAAACAAACTACACGTGGTTCAGGAAATACTTTATTGTATGGCTGATGAGTCTGGTTGTCTGACTGGTATCAATTTACTTGTGTAGGTTTTCCATGGTGCCGACTCAGATATTGAATGGCTACAGAGAGATTTAGGACTTTACGTTGTTAACATGTTTGACACACACCAAGCTGCACGTGTTCTCAACCTAGGACGGCATTCACTGGATTACCTTTTGAAACAATATTGTGATGTACAAACTGATAAACGATTCCAGCTAGCTGACTGGAGGCTACGGTAAGAGATACAAATTGATAATTGGGAGCTTACTTAACTCCTACATTCATCCATCAAAAGTTAGAATATTTGTAGTTATTTGGTGATTTTTCTAGATTTCCCTGTGGTTATGTATTTGACTGGAAGTAACTATTAAGATTTTTCTTGAACTTCAGTCAGATTTTATTAATTTAACTTGGTGTACTGATGTAATTGCTGTTAATGTTAAATGGTTACATGAAGTCTCGCATACCCATAGATGAACCATTCCAGTAGATTTACGAGAGGTTTTTTTTTCTTTCTCTGTTCTTGCCCACCAGAGCTTGAATGCAGAAGTCAGTTGTGTCCCCTCATTTCCCCCATCACCGTTAAGGTTTTCTGCCGCAGCACATAGCAACTGCATGCTGAAACTTCATGATTGATACTTAGCTATCGGGGTGTTTAGAAATGTTTGTTTCTGTTTTACAGCTTTATAACTTCTTCATTTACAGACCATTGCCGGCTGAGATGTTGCAATATGCCCAAGAAGACACTCACTATTTATTGTATGTTTATGACAAGATGAAGAATCAATTATGGGAGCAGGGAAATGAACAGGCGAACCTCATTCAACTGGTGTGGCATAAGAGCAGGGATATCTGTCTTAAGGTAGATTAAGGTCCTTATTGCAATTTTTTTAAAAAACTCAAAAATTTGAATCAATAAAAGATTGGGAAATAAAAATCACTGTTTCCAAATGCCGCTACAGTGACAGTCACTGTGCTTGAGAGTAATTCATTTCATAGGAAACATTTTTGGGACATTTGAGTGTGTTTTTAAGTGTTCTTGCAAATCTTTACTTTGGTGCTTTTCATACAAGTAGTGCTTATAGGCACTGTGTATGCCTTCAGAGTTCATTTTCTGGTTTAATTTCTTATGAGATTTCAACACTGCATAATTTTTTTTTCTTTTCATTTGTGGGATGTGGTCATTGCTGAGTGGCTAGCATTTCTAGCCCATCCCTAATTGCCCTTGAGATGGTGGTGGTGAGCTGCCGCCTTGAACCGCTGCAGTCCACCTGCTGTGGGTTGACCCACAACGCTATTAGGGAGGGAATTCAATGTTTTTGACCCAGTGACAGTGAACAAACGGTGATATATTTCCAAGTCTGGATGGTGAGTGACTTGGAGGGGAATTTGGAGGTGGTGGTGTTCCCAAATGTCTGATGCCCTTGTCCACGGAAGTGGCCGTGGGTTTGGATGGTGATGCCTGGGGATCTTTGGTGAATTTCTGCAGGGAATCTTGTAGATAGTGCACACTGCTGCTACTGAGCGTCGGTGGTGGAGGGAGTGAATTCTTGTGGATGTAGTGCCAATCAAGCGAACTGCTTTGTCCTGGATGGTGTCAAGCTTCTTGAGTGTTGTTGGGGCTGCACTTATCCAGGCAAGTGGGGATTATTCCATCACACTCCTGACTTTTAAATAATTTGATTTCTATGATAAGAGTTGTCAGATGATCTTAAAATACTTTGGTAGATAGTTGTTTTGACAAGAACATGAATAGCTAATTCAATTTAAAGACCATATCTCGTGGAGTAAGTTTCATATATCACAGACTGGTGATAGGTTTGCACCCAGCCAAGTTTCTCCAATATTAATTTTCATGTTCAGAATTCATGGTGGAGCTGTTTACATCCAATCGAATGATGCAAGAATTGCTTACCAGCCCAGTAATAAATTAGATGATTGCATGTGATTTTCCCCGACTGGCTGTTGACCTTTTAGTGTGCAAGTTGGCTTAGAATAGAACCAGTCCTATATAATTTGTGTTCATTTGTTTTCAGTTTGCTTTGTCAGTGCCAGACAAAGGGATTTTAAATATTGGTATGCCATTAGCTGCACCAACTCAAATTTTTTTATGTTTTGGTTAGTGATGATTTGTTCCTTCATCATTGCGAATAATGCATTGATCCATTCTCCTTTTTGTGTTATGGTAGGAACTTGCATTGGTGTACATTTGTGGTGAAGCTAGTTCTCTAGTTAATATCTAATATGGATTTTCCTAATGTGAGCTGGGGTGGTGAACACAGCAACACAGGGAAAGATCCATGCACATGTTTCTCAGCTTTCCCTCCACTCCTGGGAGATGTATTCGCTTTTATTTAATAGTTCTCCATGGCCACATTGTTGATATCAGTGCCTCAGTTTGAAAATTGTTAGGTGTAAACCTGGCTTATCTCTCCATGCTATAACAAATCGGTTATGTAGTGTACTGGAACCCATTACTCCTGCTCTTGCAAGACTAAAACCATGTAGGAGAAACCTTTGATTTTGATCACTTGAACATATCCTTTTCTAGTGAGAGAAATTAATGACTTAAGCTAAGGAAGTGTTTATTGTGCCTGAGACACATGTTTTCTAAAATTACATTAAGTGTTTTTGATCCATTTTTAAAAATAAAGGAATCTTACACTCATAAGTTTTTGACCAAAGTGTCTCCAAAAATATTCCAATTTCAGGAAACAATTCAGCATGTATACTAGGGTATTTAGGGTATAATGGGATATTCGTATTTCCACGTGACTTCCATTTTAGAATGTGCACACAGGATGTAAAGTAGTATTTTTGTAATCTTTTATTAATGGCAGAAATATTGCAAGCCGATTTTCACAGAAGAATCCTACCTGGAGCTGTACAGAAAGCAGAAAAAGCAACTGAACACGCAGCAGCTTACAGCGTTTCGACTACTTTATGCTTGGCGGGACAGTACTTCACGACGTGAAGACGAAAGCACAGGGTATAATTGCATTGCTTATTGAACCTAAAGGAAGTGCCCCTTAGCCTGTCGGTATGTGTGGATATTGATGCAGAGAATTAACCACAATCAACTCCTGCTAGTAGTGTGCATCACTCCGAGCAGTTAATGTTCTGTAGCTTTTGTACATCTTGCATATGACCAAAAATTTTAGTATTTTGCAGACCCTACAGATTAGGGGCATATAGGTGAACAGTTCAGCGTAACATTTTTCCTAAATAAATATTACTGTAATTAGAGATTTCTGTTCAATGGACGCTCTCTATTTGCCCTTGCATTTTTAAAACACCATCTGTATTCCATTTCCTTGGGAGACTTATTGGTCATTCTTGTGGGGAGAAAAGTATCAATCAAGCTTGCTTATGTGCAGGGCAATTGATTCTTGTTTGCTCTGACACATCTCCCGCAAACACAATTTTTCCCCTATTCATACAAAGACCCCATCAAATATCACTGAAAATAAGTTTTTGAATTTGACTTTTTTGACATCAGCATATGTGTTTTTCACATGTCTTAACAGGAGTTGCAAAAATCAACATTATATCTGAGAATTCACATGTCCCATGGTCTAATTTTCACTCGTGGAGAACTACATTAGCATTTCTTTCACAATTGGGAACAAAATAGAAAACCAGAATTTCTCATTCTGTCAGTCTTTCAGAATAGAAGTGCAGTTTAAACATTGTGCTCTCAGTTCTTATTGATCTCGATCACTGCAATCTATTGCTTCTGTTTCCCTAAATGCTCTTCAGTCCCAGCAGTAGTCCAATTCCTATCAACAGTTTGAAGCAACTGTCTGCTTCCCTTTATTGCACTTTGTGTGAAATGTTTTTAGAGAAGGTGGCGGAAGTAAACATTTAAGAAAAATGATTTATATTATTATTTTTAACAGGTATGTGCTACCCAATCACATGATGATCAAAATAGCAGAGGAGCTGCCGAAGTAAGTTATTCCCCCACTGTAATAATATCCGGGTGTGGCAACAAAAGGCTAACCACATTTTCATGTAAGAATGAGCTGCATACTTGTCTGAGGTCAGTTTCGGGTTGGGTACTAACTATCATAAGCCAAACCTGTTAAAGCATTCCATTCTCTTGTCATCTGACCTGGCAAAGTTGCTTTTATATTGGGTTGAGTACCTTCCTAGCTCTGTTGATTCTGCTTGTGTGTAACTCTACCAGACATGGAGGTTAGTTTGTCTTGCAAGGTCTTCCTGGTGGCCAACCCTAACAAATCTGGCAAGTTCACCTGAAAACGCAGCCAAAACGTTGGTCCGATATGTCAGAAGCGGTCTTGTGTGGATCTTGCACAATATAAAAGCAACATCACATGACTTATCACACGTAATTAAACTTGCTTTGTGAAATTGAAATAATGACCAGCACAATTTTATGCATATAGTAACTGAAATACCTTTTCCTCCTTAACTGTTTGAATTCCTGTTTCACGTGCACTCGAGAATTAAAGTTTTTCAAGTCAGCACTCTGTCAGTCAGGTGTTTGATATGTACGTTGTACAAATTTTAATCAGAATAAGTTGGGACTTAAGTTGGGAAATAATAGGTTTTAAGCTTGAATGTGTAGCCCTTGTCAACAATGATCAGATGTCCCAAAGGTCATTAGTCAGTGAAATATTTCTAAAATATCATCACCACTGTAATATGGCAAACACAACAGTATTTAAATGTAAAAAAGACAAAAATACTTAAATTTATATGGCACCTTTTTAAGACCGCTGACATCCCAGCTTTATGGCCAATGGAACTGCCTTTGAACCTCTAAGGTTTACTGTTGATCAGAAACTGAACTGAACCAACCGTATAAATACTGTAGTTACAAGGGCAGGTCAGAGGCGATGAATTCTACACAAGTACTACCCCCCTCCTGTCTCGCCACTTGTCTGTATGGGTGCAGCTCCAGCAGCAATCAAGAAGTTTGACACTATTTGGGACAAAGCAACTCATTTGTTTGGTACCACAATTACCACCTTCAATATTCACTGCTTTAATCACCAATGCACAGTGATAACAATGTGTACATTTAACAAGATGCACTGTAGTAACTCATCAAGTCTCCTTCGATAACGTGTTCCAAACACATGGCATCTGCCACCAGAAGAACAAGGGCAGCAGATTTCAGGGGAGGTAATGGCCTAATGTAATATTACTGGTCTGTTAATCCAGTGACCCAGGTAATATTCTGATGACCTGGGTTCAAATCTTACCATGGCAGATGGGAGGATTTGAATTCAATAAAAATCTAGAATTAAGAGTCTTAATGATGACGACTCATCCAGTACCCATTGTTGGAAAACTCATCTGGTTCACTAATGTCCTTTACGAAAGGAAACTCCCATTCTTAATTGGTCTAGCCTACATGTGAATCCAGACCCACAGCAATGTGGCAGACTCTTAATTGCCCTCTGGCCAATTAGGGATGAGCAATAAGTGCTGGTCCAACCAGTGATGCCCTTATCCTGTGAATGAATAAAAATAAAAGCTTGAAAGCATTGCCAGCAATTAGTTCTCCAAGTTGCACACTATTCTGACTGAAACTGTTTTGCTGTTCCTTTACTGTTACTGAGTCAAAATCCTGGAACTTCCTTCTTCCCAGCACTGTAGGTATCACTACACCCAAAGGACTGCAGTGGTTCAAAAAGAGAGCTCACTCCCAACTCCTCCAGGGCAGTTGAGAATGGGCACAAATGCTGGCTGAGTCAACAACAACACGTGTTGTCATTGTTGTAACAAGGGAAATAGAGGAGTCAATTTGTAGATTTAAAAAAACTCCCACACAGTGCTTTCCAGGCATTCTCCGAGCAATTTTGAGGCTTGAAAATAGTTAGAACCCCTGTGAGTAGGAGAGGGCTGTTATAATTTAGTCAGGATACCACAGTAGCCATTGCTGTCTTGGAGTTCACAACTCCAAAACTTCAGCTCACAACACCACTTTTTTGGAAAGTCCTGCTTTAACATCCCATCTGAAAGTGGGCACATGTCACAGTGTGACAAATCTTCAGTTTTGCAATCGATTGTCAGTCTCAGGCCCTGGATTAGAACTTGAATCCACAACCGTTGGGTTCAGGTGAGAGTTCCACCAAATACTTTTAACCAACCGGTCAGTGAGAGCGTCTCTGCACTGGATACTGAACTGGCAGTATGAATCTAGGCTAATCTAGTTCAGTTTGTAATAGATGTAAGAGTTCCCATAGTGGTGGTCTGCATTTAATGGATGTTTACGTTTCTCGTTCAGTTTTGATAAGGTTTTCCATCACAATATGTTGTGTTTGGGAAATTTGCAAGGTGTGTTTTTTTGCAACATACTTTAAGGAAGGATATGAATGCATTGGAAAGTTTGCAGAAGATTTGATGAGAATTGTTCCAGAGATTAGAAAATTTTAGTTAGGAGGATCGTTTGGAGAAGTCGGCATAGTCTTTCTTGGAAAAGGAAAAGGCTAAGAGGAGATTTGACTGAAGTTTTCAAAACATGAGGAATCTGGAGACAAGCTGGGAGAAACTATTCCTGCTCATAAAAGGTTTAAGAATAAGAGGGCATAGATTTAGTGATTTGCAAAAGTAGTAAATGTGAGGCGAGAGAAAACTTCTTTATGCAGCAAGTGGCTCAGTTCTTGATTGCACTGCCTGAAGTGTGGTGGATGTAATTTTAATTGAAGCATTCGAGAGGGCATTGGATTATTATTACCTATGAATAATGTGCAGAATTAAGGGAAAATGGCACTAAGTTATGATGCTCATTTCAAGAGACAGGAGCAGACACAGTTGGCCAAATGGTGATTTCTTGAACGGTGACAGTTGTGATTGTGTTGTTCTGAAGTATTTAAAATAAATGAATCATTTGTAACTTTTTTTTAATTTTTAATAATTTCCAAAAATAAGCAATTTGCATTTTTATAGTACTTTTCATGACCATGGATGTGTCAAAGCACTTTACAGCCAACAAAGTACTTTTGAAGTGCAGTAACAGTTGTAACACATTCCAATCATTGTAATAATCTAAATCTCAGAATTCTTCCAGTCTGGATTGGTTACAACTTTCTTCCTTTCTCTCCCTCCACCCCACCCCCTTAGAGAGCCTCAAGGGATCATAGCTTGCTGCAACCCCGTTCCTCCATTGGTTCGCCATCAGATCAATGAACTGCACCTCCTGGTCCAGCAGGCACGCGATATGCCTCTTCTCAAGGTAATGGCCTGATTTTTGACTCCATCCCATGCATGCAATACAATGTTTTGATGAAGAATTGATGGTAGATATCAGACAGGTAGCAGAAGTTATTAGAACCCGTACCTGAAGTTCCTAAATGTATCAATCAATCCTGAAATGTGTCAAGGAATCACTGACAAATGTTCGTATTGGATTTATCAACATCTGATTACCAGCATAGTTTGTCTTGCATGTATGCATAGAAAGCCCATTATTTGTATTGTTTATCAAATGTGACGTTATTTCGATTACAGTGAAGCTTGAAATGGTTACCCAGTTCGAAAATACGTTATGGCTATTTTGTTACGTTGGGTGATGGGGTGTGATAGATCTTTTGGTTTATTTGTATCAAGATTATAAAAGCATGCAAAGGGTTTTCAATCATACTTTCAACAACACAAAGTATAAATCTTCTTTACATCCTACAGTTTGTGAATTGGATCTAGATTAGATGAGAAACAAAACTGAAAAAGCTGGAAATGTCTATTTGCATTAAAATTTGGGTTTGTGCTCTTCCAAAGTAAAAACTAAAATCTGGGCTGATACATGACCAGAGGAGGGAAAGCAAACAGACACAGAGAATACAAGTGGATTGATTGTTGGATGATCTGACATATCATTTGAGTTCACTTTTAGAGGCACTGAAGATTTAAGGGTCTAATAAGCATTCAGTAAGATGCCACATAAAAGACAAAGGATATGCAAGTAGTTATTAGTGGAAGTCCAAGGGAAATAGCAAAGATGGAAAGCAGAACACCTGAAGATCAGGTTTGGACTTAGTGTTACGGGGAAATTCATACAAAAGTGCTGACAAAGTAGAGTGGAAATCTCCAAGGAAAGACTGGAATAAAGAGAAAATGAAGCCACTGTTGTTGGCACATAATCTGATAATGGATCTCCCTCCCCATAACCCTTTGCCCCTTTTGAATTGTGAATACTTGGCATTGCCTATAAAGATGATTTTGAATGCTTCATTATTGTGTATATTAAAAACCGAGGTTAATACATTTTTAATCTAAGGAATAAGAGATTTTGGGGACCAGGCGGCATAGTGAAGTTGTTCCACATTCAACTGTGACTGTACTGAATGGCAAAGCAGGCTCAAGGTCTAATTCTGCTTCTGTTTCTGGTTCTTATCTTCCTATCCTGTATGTTTATAACTTTGGTAAGCTATCCTTCTTTGCCTTTCTCAACCATTCTGAACCCTTTGATATATTTGGTTGTACTATTCTCCTCTAACACCTTTACTCACTCATCCAGTTGGGTGGGGTTGTCCTCAAGTGTTTGCTATCCTGTCTACCAGTCATAACTACTGAATCACCAACGATGGCTTTTGTTCCTGCTAATAGTTTGTTACACATGCAATCCCACAAGAATTTATTTTTGATCACCTTGTATTTCTCATCATTATTCTTTTCCTCATAAACATTATCTGAGGATACAATACCAGGTTTCATATGTAGATTGACTCTGACTCTGTCCAACTCTACATCACCACCACACGATTGCCTCCAACTTATTGTGGAGCTTGTCTGACATTCAGCCCTGGCTGAACAAAAAAAATTCAATATCTTAGGATAATCAAAAACAACATCATCTGTTTTTACCACAACTGCATTAATTTGACATCACCCATCATATATCTTCCTGGTCACTTTCTGAAGTTGAACAAGACCTTTACAAACCTGGCATCTGATTTGAGCTTCCAAACCAATATCTGTTCCATCACCAAGTCTGTCTACTTCCACCTTCAGAGCATCACCCAGCCTGATGCTGAAACCTCAAATTTCCCATTGATGATTTTATTCTTTGAGGTTATCTGTTCTAGTATTCACGATCGTCAGTCCTTGTATTCTGTGATGGTACTGTGCCTTTAAGAGGGATTTGTTCCGAGCTGTTTCTTTTGCAAAGAATTGTTGCCAGTGGTGACAAAATGTCTGTTTCAGAAGCAGTGGGTAAACAGCTTTGAGCTCTTTCAGTGCTTTTTTTAAAATTAGACAAAAGAAGCATGAGTGGGTGGAGTCAGGCTCACACAGACCTGGCATTTTAGTTTTGCTTAGTTGATGTTGGGGTTGGAAGCTGATAGCTGCAGCAGAAAGGGCTGTATCTAAAAGTTAGAGTTCTTTCTCTGCTGCTGGGTTGCTTATTACAGGGCTCTTCTGGACTGGAGATAGCTGCATGTGAGAAAATCTGTTTTGCTGAACTTGCCTTTGTCAACGGTATGTTTATGAGATGCAGCTTTATTGGAACAGTTGATGATTAGTAGTTTAATAATGTATTATTTTGTTAATTGTTTCGATAGAGTTAAAGTTATGCCAAATCGTTTTTTTAAAAAACTATATTGTATGAATAAAGTGTATTTTGCTTAAAGCCTAGTAGTTTGACCAATCGGGTCACATCTGGAACACCACCCCTTACGCTTGCCTGTAAATAAGATAAGGGTAGGGTCTAGGCTATCTCCTTGATTATATTTTGAGGGAGTTTGGTCTGGTCTGTAACAATCCTCTGCAAACCTGAGCTCGTTCCAATCTCTCTCATGTCTTAATTTGCTGTTAGTCTCAGTTGCCCATCGCTCGTGTGTTTGCTGACCTATATTGTCTTCTAGTTAAGCTGCTCCTTGATTTAAAAATTATCATTATTGATTGTAATGCCTTCAGGGCATCACTTCTCCCAATCTCTTTTTAATGCCCTCTGGCTCATGTGGTCTTTGTGGCCTGCAGCTCTGGCCTTTTGGCATTTGGTGGCCATGCCCTCCATTATCTACTTCCTAACTCCCTCTGTCTATCCCCTTCTTTAAGAAATTTCTTAAAGTTACCCCTCTTATTATAGAATTTAGTGACCTGCCGGTGTCACATCGTCTAACTAATAGCAATAGCTAACTATTAAATTTAACATAAACCAACCTGAAACTGCTTCCAACAAAAGTGTATGTATATCCAGGTTTGCTGCAAACCTCGTGCTTTTGTTCATAGGAATAATACTTTCTGTTTATTAGAGTTGCATATTGTTGCATTAATTATCGTGTATTTTTTATGTCTCTCTCACCTCGCTCTTTTTTCTTTACATTTGGCATGTATCTGAAGCACTATAACACATTTATAGGTCAATGTTCTTTTAACAGATCTCCCTAAAATTGATGGAAACTCCACGCCATATAGTGTGAAAAAAATCCTCCTACTTGCTAATGCTTTTTTCTCCTCTAGACAGAATCAGCACCACTGCAGCAGAAGAGGAGAACTTTGCTAAAGGCAGATGTAAGTATTTGACCCATTTTGACCTAGTTTTTGGTTAACATTTTATGAGTCCACTATAACAATGTAATGTTTTTATATGTGTGTATATATAGCCTGCTACTTTCTATTTAAGGAAATATTATTATTTGTTGCCTAAGATGAAAAATGGTTGTCTTTACTTGAGGTATCTTTAGTCATTTCTATAAAATTTAACTTAATAAATAATGGGCTGCTTGATAGTAAATCAATGTTTATTCATGATAAGCAGGGAGATATTACTGACCATCTCTAACACCTCTCTCCCCTTCCTGGACCTCTCTGTCTCCATATCGGGCAACCACCTAGAAACCGATATTCATTTCAAGCCCACCGACTCCCACAGCTACCTAGAATACTCCTCCTCCCACCCACCTTCCTGCAAAAATGCTATCCCCTATTCCCAATTCCTTCGCCTCCGCCACATCTGCTCCCAGGATGAGGCATTCCACTCCCGTACATCTCAGTTGTCCTCGTTTTTCAAGGACCGTAACTTCCCCCCCTCGGTGGTCGAGAACGCCCTCAACCGTGTCTCCCACACCTCCCGCACCTCATCCCTCACACCCCGTCCACGCAATAAGAACCAAAAAAGAATCCCCCTC
>NC_063362.1:28946547-28958374 GCF_021869965.1 Rhincodon typus
CCATCTCCTACCGACTAACCTCATCCCGCCCCCTTGACCTGTCCGTCCTCCCTGGACTGACCTATCCCCTTCCTAACTCCCTACCTACACTCACCTTTACTGGCTCCATCTCCGCCTCTTCGACCTGTTTGTTTCCTTTCCAACTATCCTCTCCTCTATCCCTCTTCTATCCGCCTCCCACTCTCTCCCTATTTATTTCGGAACCCCCTTCCCCTCCCCCTTTTCTGATGAAGGATCTAGGCCCGAAACGTCAGCCTCTCTGCTCCTATGATGCTGCTTGGCCTGCTGTGTACATCCAGCCCTGCACCTTGTTGTCTCGGATTCTCCAGCATCTGCAGTTCCTACTATCTCAGATATTACTGTAATTTCATTTCTTGCAGAAAACTGAGAACCTGCTCTTTGGACCTCATGATAGTTCCCACTTGTCGGGCAATGTGCAGTTTGTTCATGGCTCAGGTAGGTAAAGGGTTGTAGCTTTTTTAGTCGTACATTTCAGAGCTGCTTCTGGGCATTGTAGATTCATTTCACCAATAGTGTCTCCCCACTCCTCATCCATTCCGATTTATCACTGTTCCTCTGCGATTCTGCTCTCTGGGTGAAATCTCCTTTCCCTCTCTGCTGTCCGATTCTCCCTGACATTTGACTCTGGTACTTGTTCCAGTTTTAGTGACAACAGCTGGATAACTTGCTACAATGAATTTTGTACTTTAAAAAATCCCCTTGCAAATCAATTCTGCATGGATAAGTCCATTTCCTAAAGTGGTACATTTCTCAAAAAAAGTCCTTTTTTTTTCCCTGAGTCTCTTAGACCTATTTGTTAAAGAATTTGAGGTACTTTGCATACTTATTGATAGAATTAAATCACTTTTGTTCTGGCCATTTCTGAAAGACCATTTGATCAGTGTGTTGAAGTAATTTAGGAAAACAGCAGGGTGAATTCACTGAGTTATGACCACTTTGGAAATGATGTTGTGCAAAACTAGCCCTTCAGCCAAAGAGCACGAGAGGCAGAGAGTATTGGAGCAAACAGGAGCTTTTATGGCACAGACTGTAATTCCCAGATATACTTGTTAACATTTATCATGTGACGTTAACATCTTCAAAACCAAAAGTATTATTAGTTTTCACAGGATTTATACTTAAATTGGTAATGACTACAATGCATTCTAGAAAAGGCCTGCTTTATTTGAATAATCCAAAGTAAATAAGAGTTGAGAAGCTAATTTCCGTTTTTCCCCTTTTTGTTATACCATTTCAGTGCAAAGAATTTTCAGGAATGTCCTTTGAACGGACTTGTTTTTTTTCTGGTGACACATTGATTAAGTGTATTTACATAATAACGTTTGTTTAAACATTTTAATCTTTGTTAAAAAGATAGTGACTGTTTTAATAGGGTTTGTAAAGAAATTTTGACTAGGTTTCACCCATAGATCATTAATATTACTCCTCTCTTGATTTAGAAATCTGTGGATTCAAATCATATTTCAGGAATTGAGCATAAGAATCTAGGCTATCATTTTAATCCATACCTGATAGAGTTTTTTTAGGGGGTCTTTTGGATATGATGTTAAACTGAGGCCAAGTCTGCTGTCTTAAGGTGAACATAAATCGTCCCATGACGAAAGTACAGGGGAGTTAATCACAGTGTTTTGATAATACTTCTCCTTCGGTCAACACAACTCAAAATATTACCTGATCATTATCAATTTGCTGCTTGAGAGATCTTGCCATATGCAAATTTGCTGCTGTATTTTGCTACCGCTGTATTTTGCTACATTGCAATAATCCATATACTTCAAAAGTATTTCATTGGCTGTAAAGCAATTTAAAACTCCATGATACTATGGAAAAAGCTATGCAAATAAAAATGTCTTTCTGTCCATAATATTTGTATACTAATTACAGAGCACAATAGGTTATTTGACTGAATTTTAAATGTAAATGTTAATGAATAACCAGAGGAGATTAATCTCCTCTTGCCAATCTAAAACACATGGGCCTCAATTGAAAAAAGAATCAATATATAGGTTCAGTACTGTCCAATTATTTTGACCCCACATAAGTTGACATCCTGCGTTTGTCAACCATGCAATGAAGTCCTGATCTGTTTCTCTCTTTGCCTTTGTAATTTACACTGTTATCTTGACATCAACATAGGGGGTAACCTGATGAGTTGATGAGCAGTTTTTGTTTAACTCTGGTGTCTTTTATTTGAAACCGCACACATAATTTGACATCTGTGGTGTTTAATGTTTCACATTTTAGAAAACCAATCTTAAACTGCAGGCTGCAGTTGGTCTTAAGAAAGCTAGTGAAAGTGACTCTCCTCAATTAGTCTTTCAAAAAGATTAGATGTCCAAGGCTGCTGAGATTTTGTCCCATGTCAATTTAGGTTGGGTACAATGTGTTTTGATTATTGCTATTGCGAAAGTTAAGAAAATGGCCTGCTTAATTCCGGTGAATTAGAATTACTTTAAGCAGTGAATATCGTGTAGAAAGCCTAGGGTATGGAAGGGAGGAAACAACCAAAAATTACTGTGTGCAATTTTGTTTGAAGGTAATGATAGCAACTTTAGTGGATTTTCACCTTTTGACATAGCTGAAGATGGTGCCATCTTCCCAAAATCAGGTGTAAAATAATAATTTTGTGTGCCACAGCTAATGCTAGTGATGATGCTGAACCTTTTGTCCCACCAATGCACACTATAATGAAAGAAGTTACAAAAGCGGCAGCTATGGAAACGGAATGTCCAATGTTACCAGTGTTGAGGTGTTTAATAGATTAGACTGGGGGAGGGGAACCTTTTTACGTTGAAAAGCCACATTTTATTTAACCAAGCTCCTACTGGGCCGTGTGCTGAGAATTTAATATATACAACAAAATGTCATATTTTTGTCAACATATTTACTCATCTTAATTAAAGCCTGCTTATTATATGAGGATTTTAAACAAAATAAAAATTCAGCAAAGACGCATTTATTTGTTTGGCAACATTGACAATAAAACTAATAATAAATGCAAAACTTAGATAACAAACCATTTAATGACTTTTTTGTGTTTGCTTATTGCAAGATAAGAATCGGAAATTTCGTTCCAACATCATTGACGGTAGCTTTAATTGATCCTCCAAGTGAATATCCATCATCTGAGATCTTGCACACATTTTAATTTGTATCACATATGAAAATGTTGATTCACAACAGTAGGTTGTGCCAAAACAAGACTGCATTTGACGAGCATGTTGACATAGACATGGGTATTCAACAGCACTTTCCCATATTTCAATGGGATCCTTCTTCGCATCAAATAGAGACTTCAGAATATTATCTTCTGAGAGTTCAATCAATTCTATCTGTAAGTCATCAGGTCCTTTGGAAACATCAACCAGGTGTGGTTGAAAAGCTAGTTTCAGTGTGAGATCATGTTTCTCAAAATCTGCAATACTTTCGTAGACCAACTGTGTATTCTTTCAGGTCGCATTTCCTTGATGATTTGCTTGTATCCTGTTCATTAATTACTTTTGCCAGTTCAGGAAAGTGTTCAGCTGAGAGTTTGGAGGACGATCAGCTTTTCAGAAATTCCTGAATTTTTAGCCACACGTCATACATAGATTTAGTTTTACCTTGCAAAAAAAATTCAGATCATTTTGCTTTGACATTATATCTCTCAAAAATGCAGCATTTCTGCAGAAATCCTCTTTTGACAATTCATATGGTTTATTCAGTTCCTCAAAAGATCTTGTGATTTGTTTTTGCAGAGATTAAAAGTTTTACAAGTATGTGTCGTTGTGACAGTCAGATCCACCCTGAAAGTTTCATCGTCAAGCTGAAGCATGTTGTGAAATTGGCAATGCCATGATGCATTTGCTCAAATGTAGTTTACAATACTTATAACTTTATTTAATGTTTCATTTAAAACAGTAGATTTGGCACGGGGATTCTGATGCAAAAGACAATGAAAGGAAATCAAAAATCTGGATCTTGCAATTCTTTTTGTAGTAACGTAACAAATCCTTCATGTTTTCCTTTCATGGAAGATGCACCATCTGTGCATACACTTACTAAATTACATAAACTCAGTTTCGCTTCATGGCGTTTTTCTTTGAAGACAGTGAAGATGTCAATTCCATGTGTCCTCGCCACAAGGGTACCCAAAGTCAGGAATTCCTCGTGGCAATGAAAATCCGTAGTTATAACATGAATGAAAAATAACAGTTGTGCTGAGTCAGTAATGTCAGTGGATTCATCCAAGGCAATCGAATAATAAATGCCTTCGCTTTGGCATATTGTATGAAGTAGTTCTGTTACATTGAGGGCTAATTCATGTTGCCGATCAGTTATTGTCCCTCTTGAAAGAGGTAGATGTTTGTACTTATTAACCTTATCTGAATCTAAACATCCTACAACTTCAACAATGCATTCTTTAATGATTTCTACATCGCTAAGTGGCTTACTACTACTTCCAAGTATACATGCGACTTTATAAGTTGCTTTCAGTGAAGTCAGTCCCTTGTCCTGACATCGTTTAAATACTTGCTGCTTTTGATTTTTCATTTTCTTAAGTGCAGACTTTAGGGGTTCTCCTTCCAATTTATCATATTTGTGGTCCTTATGAGTTGCATAATGCTGATATGCATTGTATTTCTTCACTGTTGCAATTATGATGTTGCAGAGCAAACACATCATTCTATCTTTCACAACAACTAAGTAATACTGCAGTTCCCATTCTTCATTGAATACTCTGTTCTCTTCCTTTAATGTTCTTTTCTTCGTTCTTGACATGACTGGGTTACCAGTAAAAATTTCAAAAATGGTATACAGAATTAAAAAGGCGGATTTAGTATTTGCGGACAAATAGGCAGACCGCTGCAATAGTATCGCAGAAGGCTGCATGTGGCCTTAAGGCAGCAGGTTCTCCACCCCTGGATTAAACCCATGGTTCAACCATTTTCAATAGGCTACCAATTCAAACAAAAAACTATTCATATTACTGGACCAGCCTTCTAGTCTTGTAGAGAAGGAACATTTGTCAAGAATGAAGCAACCTTCATTGAAAACTATTTTCAAAACTAACTATGATACCGATGCTTACCGTGGTTTGTACATACTGTATTCTACTGCTTGTATTTTGTTCTTAAAAATGTTAATTCGAGTGTGCTTGACCTATCAAGAATAGAGTGGGACAGCTGAAGTCAAATAGCTGATTATGAACTTCAAATTAAAACGAGTGTTAACATTTTGCAATTCTAGCTTATGTTTTTTGTTTGCAAGGTATTTATTAATGAAGGAATATTGATAATACAATTTATTATCATTGAGCATATAATACAAATTAATGTGTTGCCCTACCATGTGGCCCACCAACATCTTGGATTGGCCTTTTACATGGGCCCAAAGATGTCGCCATAAATGGTTAGTGCCTGTTCTTTTTTAGCCTATGTCAGCTTAGGAAGTTGGCGCATACGCACAAGTAAAAATGTTAGTAGCAAATGTTATATATCAGGTAAGATGAAGTTATTTATTCACATGTTCAGTGCACTGATGTTGAATAAGTAGGATAATCTCTTTCAAGTATCGTCTAAATCTTTATGTTGGTAGTTTATTGTTCCACAATAATGTGTTGCCTGGCTTATTCAGCAAGTCTATCACATTCCCTTTTGTAGTATTGCACCTTTCCAGTATTGCAAGGGTTTTCGAACTTGGGGCGGCACGGTGGCTCAGTGTTTAGCAGTGCTTCTTCACAGCACGAACAACCGGGTTTGATTCCAGCCTCAGGCAACTGTCTGTGTGGAATTTGCACATTCTCCCCATGTCTGCGTAGGTTTCCTCTGGGTGCTCCTGTTTCCTCCCAAAGTCAGAAGATATGCAGGTTAGGTGGATTAGCCATGTGAAAAGTAGGGTTACAGGGATAGGGTAAAGGGGGTGGTCTAGGTAGGATGCTCTTTGGGATGGACTTGATGGGCCAAAAGGCCTGCTTTCATGCTGTAGGGATTCTATGATCCATAAAGTTATGTGAGCTTGAATTATTATTATGATTCATCATAAATTTCTTTATTGTTTCAATATTTGAGTTAATCTCATTTAAATTGTCTCCACCAAGATACTAGGAAAGGGAGTTAAAGTAGGTTTGTTCTGCATGTATATTATTTTATTCTGTGTAATTTTATGCTCTTGGTGTCTCTTTGAGCTACGTAAATTGCACACTACAGACCTCTATGGAACCCTAGTCGAATAAAAAACCACTGAATTCAACAATTAAGTACTTGACTCTTGGTTGAATATTAAGTTGGATCAAATTTTGAAAATAACATGAAGTAATTGAATACTCATCCACCTGCTTAATTGCAAATGAACTATCACATTTTGATGTTATGGAAGTTGCTGCAGTATTTCAGGAGCAGACTAAGGTGGGAAATGCACCCTGGGCTTTGCAGCTTTCATATTTATTGGTTTTACCTACATTCTACAGTGCTGAAATGGTTGGGCATCTAAACTGTTCATGAACATCAATTACTGACATTCAGAACCAGACTTGAGTGCTTGACTCTGGCTTGGGAAAACACAAGCACTGAGCTTAGACACGCAGCAGCAGTAAACCTGCACATGCTCCACCAATGCCTCCACCCATTCTTTGATGCCATTTTTTAAATTAAGATCTGTTTTCCTTAAAATGCAAAACGGCACTCTAAAGTAAAAGATGGTGGGATTTCTCCAAAGTAAATCCAATATAAATCAATCAAGTCAACTATGTGCCCTGTTCTTTTTGCTTTCAGTGCCACTGGTACAAACCAGTAAACTGTTCCCTGGTTTGGAGGATGACAATATGAGCCTAACACTCACCTGTGCCAAAGCAATCGTTACCATATTTGATGTAAGTGTTTCTGCTATGATAAGTTTGGTCTATTACTGGTGTGTACTGAAATGTAGTATAACGTGTTTGTGGTCCTTTTGAAAATTCCAGTTGCTGATTTTAAACTAGTTTGTGTGTGGGGTTCAATGAACCTCAGCAAAGCTACTGAATAAGAGATGAGATTTTTTTTCCCCAAATCCTGAGAAGTGAATTATATTAGCTACTTTAACCATAAAACCAAACTTTATTTCAAAATACTAAGACAATCTACAACTGTGAACAGCTACAGAGATGGTAGACTCAAAAAAAAAAAATGAAAAAATCATTGTATCCACAAAATCTTGACTGACCAAGAGAATTTCTTCACATTTTTATCCACATTCCATTTGCAGACTTGTGTCCGGGCTGCCTAATGCTGTTATAGTTTTATGGGTATCAGAAGTCCTCCTGTATCTCACTGAAAGGACCAATCACCTGAATAAATTCATGTTGTCATCCAACATTCCAGCAGTGTAAATGGACCATCCTTAGGAAAAGGAACCTTAACTCCAGTCATTAAAATTATTCTCTCTCTCTTCCCCGTCTGTCTGTCTGCCTCTCTTCCCTCTCTCTGTCTCTGTGTCTCTCTGTGTCTATCCCTCCACCAGCTCCCATCCCTCCATCCCAGTTGATTAACAAGAAATTGCTAGTAGTTGCATAAAAATCACAGATATACTCATCTGTCTTGTACATTAGAGATACGTGGACCAACCAGGATTAATTTTTAATTATACTTAGAGTCAGAAAGTTCAACAGCACAGGAAAAAAGTCCTTTGGCCCATTGGATCTACTTTGAAAATACGGTTGGAAAAATTGTCAAGCTCTTTTTTTAAAATAAGCATATTGTTGTCAACCAGCTAATTATTCTAATCCCATTTCTCAGTGTTGGCCCATAGCCTTGTATATTTTACTTTACTTCATTCAGGCTATAACCAGATGATGACATGCAATACAATGATATCACATCTCATTACCGCATGATCCCAGATTTGCTCTATTCTGATAATCAAAACAATGTTCATAACAATTGCAGTGCTAACTGTTTAGGCAATGGGAGATATGTCAATTAAACGTTAATTTTTAAAAGAAGTCTGTCCAAAATTTTCTTCATGTTTTCCCTTAGTGCAGATTAACTGACTTTTCTCTCCCCACAGGATTCTCCTTTAACTGAAAAGGAACATGAAACATTGACAACAGCGCAACAGAAAGCGAGAGCTATTTTAGAATCATTTGAAAATCCTTTCAGAATGGTAAACTGGTCTCCTGGAAGTTGTACATTCCAAAGTATTTATATATATTTATATATATATTTCGTAAGCTGTGTAAAGAAGTGCTGAATGGGACCAATTCATTAAAACTCCCGTTTTCTTCTTCAGGTTTTAGCACACTTTGCTCAGTAGGGCACTCATTGCTAGATGTGAAATTTGTAGTTCAAGTCTGGCAAGGATGTTAATATCTATTCTGGTCTGATACTACCAAAAACAGTGCCAAGGAAGTGCTGAGATAACAAGGTGTAGAGCTGGATGAACACAGCAGGCCGAGCAGCATCAGAGGAGCAGGAAAGCTGACGTTTCGGGTCTGGACCCTTCTTCAAAAATGGGGGAGGGGAAGGGGATTCTGAAATAAATAGAGAGAGAGGGGGAGGCAGATGGAAGATGGATAAAGGAGCAGATAGGTGGAAAGGAGACGGACAGGTCACAGAGGCGGGGATGGAGCCAGTAAAGGTGATGTGTAGGTGGGGAGTTAGGGTGGGGGTTGGTCAGTCCAGGGAAGACGGACAGGTCAAGGAGGCAGGGATGAGGCTGGTAGATGTTCCCCTTGGAGAAGAGATTTGATAGAGCCTTTCAGAATTATGACGGCTCTGGACAGAGTAAATAGGGAAAAACTGTTCCCAATGGCAGAAGGATCCAGAACCAGAGAAAGCTGATTTAAGGTGATTAGCAAAAGAAGTGAGAGTGCCATCGAAACATTTTTTTGGATCTGAAATGCACTATCTGCAAATGTGGCAGAGGCTGCTCCACACGAGGGTTTTGAAGCAGAATTGATTGATTACAGTATCTGAAGAGAGAAAATCTGCAGGGCTACAGAAATTGAGGGCTTGTTAAGAAGTGATTTGCTCCCCTACGAAGACAGCACAGAGATGATGGTCAGGATGGCCTTTTTCTATGATGACTTTTTTTTCCTCTTTTTTTGCAGTATTTGCCTTCCAAGGACAGTAATGTGTACATCTCACAAGCAGCAAAGTTTGACCCTTCCACCAAGATCTATGAAGTAAGTACCACTGGCAACTAAAGGCTCATTAATATTTAAATGATTGAACTCACAATGAATTGCTGCCAAGTTCATATGTACAGAGGCATAGCCAAAACGCAAAGTTTGTGAGATCTGACTAATGCACATGCACCACTTAGCTAACTTTTCGAAACGTTGAAATGGATTATCTCTGCTGGATTAAATTTTAAAATGTCACAACAGTTTCAAAAGTTGTGGGAAATAAGTTTCCTTTCTGACCCAAATCACGTTTGCATTTTGGGACCTGCACACCAGAAAACTGTGGTTACATTGCAGCCTGAAAGCATCAGTAGCTGGACATAGGTGTTTGGACTTGCAAATCAAATAGATCATCCTCTTTATTGCTGGGAAGTGGTTCTTATTTCTCATTGACACTATTAGATGTTGTGTAAATACACTCCACATGGAAGTTAAGGAAAGTGAATGTCAGTAGTTACGGGGGGATCACCTGGGAAAATGTCAGCATTTAAAGGAGGTCATCAGGAGTATGCCAGTATTTATAGGAGGTCCCCTCACCATGTGCCTTTATTTACAGGAAGTCCCTGGGAGTATTTCAGTACTTAAAAGGAGTTCCCAGAGATTGTTTCATTATCTACACATGATCCCAGGGAGTGTTTCAGTATTTACAAGGTGTCCCGAGGGCATGTGCTAGTATTTATATGTGTATTTTTTTCTTATGTTGCCTAGAAGGATACTTATATTTACAATAGGCCCCCTGGGATTATGTAGTTTTCTACAGGTTTTCCCTTGGAAGTATGCTGTTTTTTTTATAGCAGGTCGTCTTGGAGCATGCCAGTATTTATAGGAAATCCCAAATGTACGATGGTGTTTGCTGTAGATCTCTCGAAGTGTGTTAGTACAATACAAGGAATCCTTTTAACTCATCAGTATTTGCAGGAGATCCACAACAAAAACTTTCAAGATCCATGGAGTTGAGTGGTATTTTACAATGAATAAAACACTGACTGACACTGTTTTGAGGGCACAACACAAATGCTAATATCAATAATGCAACATTCCAGTCAGAGAATAATACTCAGCTTTTAAGGGTAATGATTTGCACAGGAAACTCCATGGCCAGCAGTGTAAATGCCCCTATCAGTGAAGTTTATGTGGACCTTGAGTCTTTTCCCACTGTGTATTTATTTGATCGTTCTGTTGGTTACGACTAGCAAATTTGGAATTGGAGGAATGGGGGAATGTTCTGTATTGCATTAATTTGTAGCTTGTGACAATTGGTTGAGTTCTTCTGTGTTGCTGTATCATTGCCATAACTCATAAGTGGCAATATAATGACAACCCAATCATATAGTAATTGATAGTTTAAACAAAATTACCAGATCTGTTTGAAGATTTTGTGTTTGTTTTAAAACAGCAGGCACTGATGCTTCACACTTGTAGTTTGGTGAAAATATCTAATGTGTACATCAAACAGTCCAGACTTTTTATTCTTGTGTAATTTCAGGTCAGTAACAGGTGGAAGTTGCTGAGCCAGGAGCATCTACAGAAAGAGGCCATCAAAAAGCAAGAACAAACCAAGGGAGCAAAGGACACACCAAAGCCTGAAGGTTGTCAGAAACAATCAATGTACACAATCCGCATCTATCAAAATTCTGAGACTGGTTTTCTTTTTATTTTTTGACGTTCATCTGACATCTGATCAAAAACTGAATCAACAGAATTAACCATAACAATGCATTGAACTGTAGAGTTCGTGCATCATTTTTTGTCCACAATTCACCACCTGGATACATGAGCCTTCTGTTGGTTCCATTGATAATATGCAAGAACAGGACTAGATCATTGAGTTCTTTGGGCCTGTTCTGATTTTCCAAATAGATTATTGGCTGATCTGTGTCCTAACTCCATTTACTTGCCTTGGTTCCATAATGCTTTAGTGGGGATAATTCACATATTCTGCAGTTATTTTACTTAGTAGTAGTGTTCTATATTCTGCCTACCGTGTGGAATTTTTTTTTGCCACTTGGCTGGTTTATCTCAAATTCTAGGGCTTTATCTCCTTATTCTGGATTCCTTACCTGTGCACTCAATTCTCTTCATTTCACAGCTGATTAGATAGCTCCCGAATATGCTCGTCGTAGGAAATATACCTACATCTACCCAGTCTGTTTTTTTTTTGCAGTACAATCCCTTTTATCTGTGATGATAATATTGCTGTGTTTCACATTGCCTGATAAAACCATTCTAACGTGAGTAGCCAAAAAATTAACACACTCCTTTCCAACTAAAGGCTGTATGTTGTTCTGTATAATTGCAGTTGCACTGCCTTGCTTCATAGCCATTTACATGCAACAAGTATCCTGCAACGAAGCTGAGAAGGAGAGAATTTAATTGTTGTTTGTCTGAGAACAATGTCATTTGTCTTTCAGTTGTGCGACAACAGATAAAACAGGATTATATTGCTGAAATACAAGAGATCCCTTCAGTCAGACAGCAGGCTGCTGTAAGTCCATTTGTTTCTTTAATTGTTAAGTGTGCTTTGTTAGTTTAGGTCCAAAGAAGATGTACCAAATCTGATGCTTTAATTTGATATTTACATGTATGCAACATGAAGGAGTTTCCCCACCTGTTGCTATCTTTACTGTACCATTCAGTTCCTGGCTCAACAGGGACTCTTCTCCCCCC
>NC_063362.1:28958474-28978447 GCF_021869965.1 Rhincodon typus
CCCCCGCCCTGGGTCCCCAACATGGTTGGGGGGAAGAAAGCCTAGGCCAGGCACATCTATAAAGGCAGAGAAATCTGGCAAGCTAGGCCGCTTTAATTGTAGAACTCCAACTAACTAATGTTGGGTTTTTGGCTGAGAAAGGGGAAAATTAACTTTGAGGGAATAAATATCTCAAGCAGAATTTTTCGAACGTAGAAAAATCTGTTGAAGGAAATGTTGTAAGGTAAGAAAGTTTTTTTTTTAAATTGAGAAAATTGGAGCCAATGCCCTTGATAAGAGATTGGCAGAACGGTATGAAGAGAAATAGACTTGGGTTTGAAAGGACATAGAATGTATGAAGAGGTCAAATGTAGAAATGACAAAGTTTGCCATTTTCGAGTCTCAGGAGAGAGTTACTTACTGTAGGATGTGCTACAGTGATAAACAATGCATTCAGGAAGAATATGCTGAGCGAAATATGATTGGTGCTGTAAATGTATTTAGAAATCTCTAAATGATGCAGCGCATATTGAGATGGCAACTCTGCTGCTTGCCTTTTTGAAAAAAATGAACTTCCCAGTCCTCTTCACATAGTTAGTGCCCACCGTATAACATTGGATCTATCAGCTTTACTGGTTAATGTCAGAACCAAGAATGAGTATTGCTGAGCATTGTTCATGTGTTATCTATTTTCATGTTATACTTGGTACCTTTGTTCGTACTGAAAGTGTAGCTGCACACAGCTGTTTCTCTTTATTTAAATTCAAAATAAGGCAATCTTCGTTTAAATTAGGCTTTGATAAAAGTGCACAGATTCTTTCATCAAGGCATAATGAACAGATTTTCCCAAGATTGATTTTCTGTATTGATGTTTGCAGTGTTTTTATATGATGTACTTAAGCACCGTCTCCTAGTAATAGCTTTATTGATCCCATCAATAGCACAAAAGGGACAGTTTAAAACTACTCAGCACCAGAGTTATATTTGAGTATCGTTGCATAAAATTGCTTCTCCAACCATGGGTGAAGTGAGTCGTCAGATGGTTGGTAGGGGTGGGAGCAGGAGGGAAGGGAGGAGAAGATGTATTTTTATACGTTATGTTAGAGTCAGTGCAAGGAATTTGGTCGTGGAAAATAGGACACTGTGTTTCAATCACTCAACGTTCCTGAGAATTGGATTTAGCAATAACAAATAAATATTTACCCTTGTTTAGCCCTAACATTGTGCCTCAACTGTAACCGCAGAAGAACTTAACTTATTGCAGCAATCTCTCATTTCCACTTTCTGTAGGTCGGGTTGCCTCTTCTACTTGCTTTTGTGTGCTGGACCCAAGTAGGAACTCAATTTGGACAGCCCAAATACACGCATCCAAACTACATCCTTCAATCGCAGCTTTTATTTGCACCCAAGGCTCAGAAGTTAAAGGTCACTACCAAAACAAGGCCCTCGAATCTAATGCAATACAATATTGCTCAACCAGCAAATAAGTGGTTTTTACAAAAAGTATTTTTAATAACATAAAACTGCAAATTCTGAAACCAAACAGCACAACACACCAATGGCATTAATCAGATCAGGCCGCACCTGCCACGAAAACACAACTCAAAGATTTGTGTCAGGGATGCTTCCTCAAAATTTATCGCTCTCGCCAGTTGCTGCCTGACTTGTCTATTGTGTTTTCTGTTTTTGTTGTACATTTGTCACATTTTCACTCGTATTATAATACTAAGTAAATCTGGTGCTTCTATCCAGGTTAGAGATGGACAGAGGTGTTACCACTTGATCCTGGTACAGATTCTCATTGTTATGTGTAGCATTGCTTGTGTAATCACACCAGTTTGGAAAGGTCACCCACACTATAGCTTGCTCTCTCTCCTTATGTTGTATGTTTTTATAATTTTATATTTTATATTTTCCTGTCTGATTCTGACCTGCTTTTGTTTCTCATCAGCCCTGGGGGCTGTGATATTAATAGTGCTTTGGTGTTATCTTCCCTTTGTTCCCTTTCCATTAGCAAAACCAAGTCTATTCTAATATTCTTGAGTAGATTTTAGCTCGGGTTGTGGATGCTGTGGTTGGTTCGCTCGCCGAGCTGGTTCATTAGTTTGCAGATGTTTCATTACCCTGCTGGGTAACATCATAGTGAGCCTCCAATGAAGCATTTTTGTGTTTTCCCGCTTGCTATTTAAACTCTGGGGCCTGTTGGAATTGATTACTTCATTTCCGGTTTTTCCTTTCACTGGTGTATATATAGGATCTAATTCTATGTGTTTATTGATGGTCTTCTTGGTGGAGAACCAGCCCTGTAGGAATTCCTGTGCTTGTCTCTGTTTGGCTTGTCCTAGGATCCTGAAGTTGTCCCAAATCAAACTGGTGGTCCTCCTTGTCTGTATGTATGGAGACGAGTGAGTATTGGTCATGTCTTTTTGTTGCTAGTTGGTTTTCACGTATTTTCGTAGCCAGTTTCCTTCCTGTCTGTCCAATGTAATGTTTGGCACAGTCCTTGCATGGAATCTTGTATATTACATTGGTTCTGTCCATAGTGGGTAAGGAGCCTTTGGTTCTTGTTAGCAGTTGGTGTAGACTGATGTAGATTTGTGTGCCACTCTGATGACCAGTGGCCATAGGAGTCTTGTCACGTTACCATACATCAAGAATGTATCGGAACTGACCACAAGTGTGTTGGGGTACTGTATCGGAGTTGCAGGAAAACACTATTCAAACAAGCCACAACACACTGCAGCAACCCAGAACTATGCCAAAACAAAGAAGAATACCTCCATCAAGTATTTAGAGACAACGGATACCCGAACAGCTGGGTCTGACAATGCCTGTCACACAAACAACAACAGGAAGATGCAGTACGCCCTGACACACTTGTCACGTTACCATACATCAAGAACATATCTGAACTGACCACAAGTCTCCTACAGCCACTGTGCATCAGAGTGGCACACAAACCTACATCAATCCTATGCGAATTGCTAACAAGAACCAAAGATCCCTTATCCACAATAGACAGAACTAACGTAATATTTCATGCAAGGACTGCGACAAATATTACATTGGAACAGACAGGATGAAAACTGGCTACAAGAATACATGAACACCAACTAGCAACAAAACAACATGACCAATACTCTCTCGTCTCCAGACATACAGACAAGGAGGTCCACCAGTTTGATTGGGACAACATCAGGATCCTAGGATAAGCCAAACAGAGACTAGCTCAGGAATTCCTACAGGCCTGATTCTCCACCAACAAGGCTATCAATAAACACAAAGAATTAGACTCTATATACACACCACTGCAAGGACAAACTGGAAATGAGTTAAACAACTCCAACGGACCCCAGAGTTTAAATACCAGGTGGGAAAATACTACAATGCTTCATCAGAGGCTGTACTGATGATGTTACCCAGCAGGTTAATGGAACATCTGTAAACTAATGAACTAGCTCAGCGAGCAAACCAACCAGCCAACCACAGCAACTCTATTCAAATCTCAAATCAATGTTTAGGATACAAATACTAAAACTTGAGGAAAACATGTGTCCTACTTTTAAATATCTCATTCATTGGTTCCATTCTACAAAAAAATTGTGCCTCATAGCTTGTTTTAGGTGTTACATGACAAAGTCACTTTTGGGAAGATTTTAAATGGCTGGGAGAAGGTGTTTGTCCAGTCTATATCCAAACTCTTGAGCATGTCTCCCCACCTCTCAGATGGCAGCAGAACAGCAATCAGTGAAGAGGGAGCGAACAAAGAGTGGAGCAGGAACTGAGGCAGCACCTCCAGAAAAGAAGAAGCCAAAATCGGGAACAGAGGAGCCAAAAAATCCCAAAAACGTCAAACCGTTCGATTACAGCAAGTCCAATTTCAAAGTTTTTTCAGGTCAGCCCTGGCTTAACCTTCAATTTTAATACTCTTGTACTTATTCTAGTGCCAGATTGACCTTCACCTGGTAATTCCATGTTATCTCCTCCCTCAGAGGAGTCAGCAGGTGAAGCTTGGCAAAGAGTAATCTGTTTTCATTGACCACAAGAAGGGATTTTGTGTCTATGCAGGGGGTCCATGATTTACAAACATCCAATTTATGAATCCCATACAGCGGTTTAATTTTAAAGGCCCGTCATATAAATATTTTCTTTACCATCAACTTTCCTGCATTGTGTTCTAACTTGAGTACAAGTTGACTTGCAAACGGACTCCAGAACACAACCCATTCACAATGCAGGGACTACCTGTAAATTGTATCCATTGTATATTTGTATCATTATTGTATTTTAAGCAAAAGCATCAGTGTTCATCCCCCCCGCCCTTTGCCTTTTTGCCCTTTTTTGAAGTGTCTGGACTACATGTAGTTTTCAATGAGCCATGTTTGAGATCAGGAGCTCACTTGCGAGTGCAACCCCACTTTCCCTGACTCTGCACTACAGAATGATCGAGTCACTGTGGCACTGACCCTTCGGTAATGTTTGCTATTGCAGCACAGTGTAATGCTGATTCATAAAGTGGAATGCTGCCCAATGGTTTTGAGGCATTTCTTAATCATTTGACATTTAAATACACTGCCATTGGCAGATGTGAAATGGATTCAACCTTGGGCTTTTATTTCATCTACAAGACTTGGAACTTCTCTGCAACAGTTTATTAACTTGTTCACAGTTCTCTCCCAGTCACAGCTGTCTCCTCTTTATGTAATATTTTCTAATCAACCTTTTCAGAGACTTTATTACACCCCTCTGGAGCAGGTGGCTCAGTGGTTAGCACTACTGCCTCTCAGCAGCAGTGACCCGGGTTCGATTCAGCCCTCAGGCGACTGTCTGTGTGGAGTTTGCACATTCTTCCTGTGTCTGCATGGGCTTCCTCCAAATGTTCCGGTTTCCTCCCACAGTCCAGAGATGTGCAGGTTAGTTGGATTGGCCATGCTAAATTGCCCTTGTGTCTAGGAATATGCAGAGTTGAGAGAGAGAGTGGGTGGCTGAGTCCGAGTGGGATGCTCTTCAAAGGGCCAGTGCAGACTCGATGGGCTAAGTGGCCTGTTTCTGTTTTTGTAGGGATTCTATAGGTGGGACTTGAACCCAGTCTTCCTGCTGTAGAGTTAGAACACTACCACTACACCAGAAATGTCTTTTCTCCTCTTTGAATATGTTCACAGGCAATTCATTAGTCAAGTAACAGCCATCACCTGCTTACCCTTAACGTTAAGATACTATTTTCTAATCAGCCTGCTCTGATGCAGAATGGGTGGGAATTGAAGCTGGGCCTCCTGGCTGATTAGGTAGGGACACTACTATTGGACCACCAGAACCCTTCCTTTTAACTTTAACTATTTAATATTAACACTTGTTACCTGTTTGCTAGATTCATTCAACAGCAAATATTATGAAGAGTTCTCCCTATTGAGATGGAATCTTACACCTTGTGCAATAAAGTAAGAAATCAAACAGTTAAACATACAGATTTGAGAAACTCAGGCAAATTGGGGAACATTCAACCTGGTAAAACTTGCATTTTGTTAATTCTGTAACCATGATAAACTGTGTGCAGTTTCCAGAATCCATGGCATTAACTCTCCTGGACAAACCCTTAAATGTCAGTGAATTGGTGTTAATATGGTTTCACTTCTATAAAGGCAGAGCAGCTCCTGTGTGATGAATCACTGGGTGTTGGCATTTACCCAAACATACAGATTAGGAAGATCCCAGGTTCAATTTTGTTTTTACCAAGTTAGTTTCTATCAGCTGAGAGAGCAGTGGGGGGAACAGGATTAGCCTCAACCACCTCGGCTGGGATGCAGGAAGTTCATTGCATGCTTCTGCTCCTAATCACCACACAAGGATTCTTGTCAGATCGTTGTCTCTAATTGCACACATCCAATGAGAAGGAGTAGGCTGAGTTGTGATGCCTTCCATGATGCCTAACCTGGCTTTCAGTGCATGTCTATGCTTGGAACATGACAGTTTTGGATAAGAGAGAAGTGAATGACCAATATCCTCCAATTATTCCCCGCCAAGTTTATGCCTTCAAGTAATGGGGCTTCAAAGGGTTCAACTTCAACTTGTTCAACTTCCTTTGCCTGTAAACATAGGTAAACAAGTTTATAACAGGAAAAGCTGAACTGATGGGAAGTGCATGTATTTATTATGTAAAATGTTCATTTATGTTACAATACTTTCATCCTTCCCAGCTGGCAACAAGTCCAAAGAATCCACACAATTTGATCCCAATTATGAAGCAGATGTGCCTCATTCTAAGGTAAAATTGCTGTTATAAGTATGACATAAATTGCACCATTTTTCAAGCGTTTATTCCTTATATATAAAGGCCAACTCATACATTGATACAACTCATTTTATTTTTAGTGAACTGACACATGTGAATCCTGTAGGGATTATGCCGTTGTCATTGAAGATCAGTAAAAACTTGTTTTAAAAATTCTTATTATTCATTTTAAAGAAGCTATTTGGAAACTTACAATCTTGGCTTTGTATTTGCATGTCAGGACATGATCCTTGTAATCATCTGTATCCTGCATGCTTACCTTGCAGAATAGGTGTTGGAATGGAATTGGGATGATGTTTGCCAGATTCTATCCAACCTTGTAGGTTCTGAAAACTACATCATTGTAAATGTTGTCTTTCTGTGAATTTGCACTTGGGCATGAGAGGCCTATTGTCTTAGGTCTGCTGTGACATTGCAGGGCTATTATCCTTCATTGTGGAAATCATCTACAGTTATCCAGTCATCCAAACCCGTGCATAGGTTTTTAAACAACAAAAATTAGAAATACAGCATCTGTATTACTCACTTAAAAAGGCACAGTATATAATGCACATGTGTGACATCACTATTTTAAACCTGGCTACAGCTTCATGTATATTCAGATTATGGTCAGTAGGCACATTGATAGATTGTTCCAAACTGCCTGTCATTGTTCCATATTTCAGAATTTTAAACTATGCTGCGTGGATTTTCAATTAAACATTGAATTTTGCCACACAGGAGCTGATTGCATTTCCCATCAGCTTTCTGAATTCTGTTCACTTAGTCTCATTCACTTACACCCTTTTAAAATAATTACTTTTCTAACATTGATCCACTTCCCTTTATTTTAGAAAAATATTTCTCAGCTGACTTCTTTTAATTCTCCAATGGTATATGGAAATTTGGCAAAGCCCGTTCCTGATTGCCCTTGAGTAAATCATATTGAGGTACCTTTTTGAATTGAGTGGCCTGCTAACCATTGCAGAGGGCAGCTGAGAATCAACCACATTTCTGGAACTCTAGAGTCAATCTAAGCCAGACAGGGTAAAGATGGCAGATTTCCCTCCGTAAAAGAAATTGCAACAATTGATGGTAGTGTTAGGACTTTAAACCCCCACAGGCATTAGTTTGGCTCTTTGGATTACTGGCCCATTGATATTACCACTACAGCATCAGCTCCCCATACATTTTTTAAAAAAAGGTCAGCAGTACTGATTTATTTGTGTAGCAAGTCACTTGAGGCAGAACTTTAACACATTCTAATTACTTCAATATTCAAACTCATGTGAAGAACATGAAAGGAGAGAATACGCTAGCCACGTTGGTAAGGATTGTAACTGTCCAAATTTGTGCCCAAATGCAATCATAAATCAGGGTTTTGTTTCAGTAAGATTCAAACACTCTTGCCTCCAGATTCCCATGTTACATTAGTTCCATAAGTAAATGGAAAAATCCACTTCCATATGATTCCCATCAAAATTACTTCTAGTAAGTTTTTTAAGCAAACTTGGGGGGCAACAAAGGAGTTTTTATAATGTTGACCTCATTTTGCCACAGTCAGAAGAGGTACTATGTACAGTAATTCCTTTTTATGAATATTTAGAAATTGAAGGCTTTTAGGTATTGTTAAATAATTCTAACTAAATTTTCTCTGTTTTAGAAAACCGGAAAGAAGAATCGTCAATCTGCAGGAAACAGAAGCATGACTTTCACCAGTAGCAAATCAGATAGGTCAGTGTTTTGTACAGGTAGCTTTCACTTAATGAAGTCTCATCCTTACACCAGGATGTGTTCAGCTTTGTTGGTCATTGGCCACCTATTTGAAGGAGTAATACTGGGTGCTACAAGTGTACAGTCAATGCATGCAATACTGCAGAAGAAACGGGTTAAGAAGCTTCATGTTAAAACGCGTTTTTATTTTCAAGTGTACACTTCTGACAGAGAAAAAAGCAGTCGTTTTGTATTTTCTAAGTGAAGCCACAGATTTCCCCATTCATAGTAAAACAAACAGAATTACTGAATACAATTGTAAAAACACTGGTATAAAGTCTGAGAACCTGGTAATTAAAAGCAGATATTTGACTTAAGTATCCATTATAAGCCTGTGTCTTCTCAATGAATAAGTGAAAATGTGCTTCACACAAAGTTTAAACAAAATCTCTCTTCCGTAAAGCTTTTGAGACTGGGGCCAGTTGAAACTTTCAAATCTGAAATTGACAGATTTGTAATGTACAACTCTGAAGAAGTTGTATCAGACTTAAAAGGTTCTTTGTTTCCGTCCGTGCAGATGCTGCCAAACCTGAGTTTCTCCAGCATTTTCACTTTATATTTGAAAATATACTTAACTCATGATAAGTTGCAAATTTTAACCCATTGCTTAGTTCTCCTCAAGAACATCAGAATAAGAGTAAGCCACTCTGTTTCCTGCACTGTTCTTCCATTCGTTTTATGGAATATGGTCATCCCTAATTAACAATGGGGGATTCAGTGATGGTAACACCATTGAATGTCAAGGGACGATGGTTGAATTCTCTCTGGTTGGAGATGATCATTGCTTGGCATTTGTGTGGCACGAATGCTATTTGCCATTTTTCAACCCAAGCCTAATATTGTCTAGGTCTTACTACATTAGCACATGGACTGCTTCAGTATCTGAGGAGTCAGGAATGGTACAATCACCAGCAAAAATCCTCAATTCTGCCCTGATTATGCAAGGAAGGTCATTGATGAAGCAGCTGAAGATATTTGGGCCAGGACACAATTAGATCATGTCTGATACGTAATTAATTCCAATTACCTTCCTTGGTACCTGAAATCTTAGACAGTCTTGTTTAACAGAAATTTATCAATTTCAGATTTGAAATTTTCAGTTGATGCCTTCCTCAACAATTTAATGGATGAGATTTTCACTAGTCATTGAAAGAAGGAGTGTTCTATAATACCATTGCAAACAACCTAGCTCTATTTTTAATTTATACCCCTCTGTCATGAATTGTCAGAAATTTGAAATCTAGTTATATCGTATCATACTAATTCTGTATTTTTCCTATTCTCTGTTGTATAGAGGCTTCAGGCACAGTTGGCCAAAGAGATAGAGCATTGAGGTCAGACTGCACTGATCAAAACCACCTTTGCTATCAAGACTATTAATATTTCCATGTCAATATTATGTACTTGATTTGGTTTTAATTTCTAGAATTTCTCGGACATTGTTGCACTGTGAGAAAAGCTTTATACAATAAACCTTTTTTAAAAAAAAAAGAAAAAAAAAAATGTTAAATTTGGTTTTGGTTGGTTATTAATTTTATCACAGCATTGAATTGGCACCTTTGGGTAACTGCTGTCCTTGCATTTAATGTTTGTTTCTCCGATTATAATGATTGGTGAGACGTTAAAAAGCTGATTAACAGCTGCTGAGTAATTTTGTTTAAATTTAACAAAATTTCCAGTCTTTTATCAATAGAAGAATGCTTATCATTAACACAGCTTGGCAAGCAGTGCTACCATGTTTATTATCTAAGCACCAGAAATACTTGTGTAACCATTTTGCTGCAGTTGGACTCTAGCTCACAGGATCAAAAAGTGATTTGACAGCATATCCGCCCATTGAAAGATTTGACCACAGGATATTTAAATGGCGACTGGTGTGAACGTATAATATAGAGCATAAAAGGGCAATGAAGTATGAAGGTTGATTGCAAATGGAGCAGAAAGGGGCATTTTGATAGATCTGTTACGAATACAGATTCTGATGGTATTTATAAACGCTATCTAAAATAGCAACTGGACCAAGCTAATCATGTACAGTATGAAATTATGCTTGTCATGGTGAAAGATGTCAGCAGAATATCTGGTGGCAAAACTATAGGCAAATTGGCTTGACATCTGTTGTGGGGACAATGTTAAAGTCTGTTGTAAAGGATGTAATAGCAAAGCATTCAGAGATATATAATCTGATCAAGTGGAGTTAGCATGGCTTCAAGAAGGGGTAGTCACGGCTGACCTCCCGGGGTAACAAAAATAGATTCTGCTGCAGTGTAAATCTACTGCAAAAGGATTGTGCAGTCGGGCTGGGCAAGTCAATGGGAAAATAAAAATGTGGGTCAGAGGCCAACCCCTGTGAATCTTCAGATAGCGAGGAATGAATGTACAGTTTTTTGAGGAGGTAACAAAAGGTAGATAGAGGGAGCTGATATAACATTTGAATTTCCAAAAGGCCTTTGATAAAGTGTCGCATGTAAGGTCACTTAATAGCGTGAATAGAGAACTAATTGAAGGCAGTTAAAGGGGGTATTTCGAAGATGGCAACCTGAAACTAGTGGAGGGCTACAAAAACAGTACTGAGGCCACAGTTATTTACAGTACATAAACATGACTACTGAAGCCAAGTTTGTAAATGGCAAAAAGAATAGATGGGAAGGCAAGTAGTGAGGATGACACGAGGAGTCCGTGGAGGGATACAGACAAGTTGAGTGGGCAAAATCTTGATAGATGGAATATAATACAAGAAAATCTGAGGTTATACACTTTAGGAAGAATACAAGAGCTGAATATCATTTAAACAGAAATGTGCAGTATCGAGGGATTTGGGCATACAGGTGCATGAAGCACAAAAAGTTAACAGGTAACAAGGAAGGCAAATGGAATGTTGGCCTTTATTTCAAAGGGGAAATAATATAAAAATAGTGAAGTGTTGCTTAAAACTGTTCAAGTCAGTCGTTAGACTCCCCTCAGCTAAAGGAAGATATCCTGATGTTGGAGGCAGTCCAGAGAAGGTTCACTATGTTAATCCTGGATATGGAGGGATCTTCTTATGAGGAGAAGTTGAGTAGGTTTTGCTTGTACTTACTGGAGTATAGAAGAATGAGAGGAGACCTTATTGAAATATGTAAGATTCTTGGGGGTATGGACGGAGTAGGACTAGAGGGCCTAATCTCAGCGAAAGGTCTCCCATTTAAGACAAAAATGAGAAGATTTTTTTTCTGAAGATAGTGAATCTGTGGAAGTTTTTTTTAACCACAGAGGGCTTTTAAAAACCTCCAGGGGAATCGAGGTTATTTGGATAAGGTGGGAAAGTACAGTTGAGAATTCTCAGATCAGCTTTATCATTGAATAGCAGAAATGCCTCAATGGGCTACATGGTCTACTTCTGCTCCCAAGTCTCATGGTTGTCTTATGGTTTTAATACCTGGTATTGATGTCAAAATATTTTAGTTCAGATACAGATTCAAAGACTTGCACTTATATTGCACCTTTCACTTCTGTAAATGGATCTGAAAGAGTTAATACTGAGGATGCCAATACCTAACATCATAGTGGTCCTCCTAGTTTCTAACAATGTCTATCATTGTCAACGTAATCTGTAACTAAATTGCTAACATGCAGTGACCTGCTTCTTTAATACAAGGTGCTGTTCTAGTTAGACTGGTAATTGGATTTTCTCCTCCACGCTAGAATAAGCCAGCCCTGTAGATACCTACATTTAGAGGATGGTTGCAACATACCTACAACATGACAGGGTGTTTAACTGCATATTCAACATTTACAAATACCAGGTGTTTCTAAGTGCTTTACAGTGAGTGAAGTTCTTTTGACTGTAGTCACTGTTGTAAGGAAGGAATTGCAGCAATGCTTATACTGCAAGGTTCTATTAATGTAATTGTAACCAACCAGTTTGTTTTAGCTATAGATTTTCTGCATTGATCATGAGCCTTCACTGATCTATGAAAAATAAAATTAAGATTTTTTCAACTGCTTTCGGTATCGTTCCCAGTAAATGGTAAATGTACTCATTCTGCACTGGTCCTACCTATATGACAATGCATTTATAGAACACATGCTGTCGGAGCCGTTTTCAATGAAGCTGTGAGACCATTATTTACTTTGCTTTTACAAAGGTACAAACAGTTGAAAAGGAGAGATATAGGGTTACAGAGAATGGCATGAGACGATGTATGTAGCTCCGGATTCCTCATTATACAGACACTGGACCAATAAATGGGCCTCCTGTTCTGTAAACTACAGTTCAATATATTTTCCATTTCCTACAGTACCTCCAGAAACTACCGCTTTTAGACCAGGTTAAATGTAGTTTTGTATTGTAGATCCATTCAACAGCTGCTTGAAGGGAGAGAATATAATTTTACAGCACAGTAAGGTAATTTGGTCATTGTTGCCTATGACAGGAACTGAGATAGTAATCTAGTTAGTGTCATTTTCTGACCCAGACAAAATTGGCCACTTTACTGGAATTTTCCGATCAATCCTCTGAGATAGAGGTCTTCCTAACTGATACATTCCACTCCAGTTCAGTTATGTGCACGGCCAACAGCAGAATGGATTGGTTCTGAAACCAGCCCTAACACGTCAATAGCAATAGGTGCCATACTGCAGGGTTTAGAAATCCCAAAACCACTTTGACAGATAGAGAAAGTAAGTGAAGGACTAGGGTGACAGGTAAGACAAACCATGAAACCATTGGATACGGGAGCAGCAGTAGATGGTTAGCACATTTAGCTGGATGGCTGGTTTGTGATACAGACTGATGCTAACTGCATAGGTTTAATTCCTGCACTGCCTGGGGTTACCATGAGGGTTCTACCTTCTCAACCTCCACCAGTTGTCTTCCTCTCTCTAATGAGAGAACAGCCCTTTTTCAACTTTGCCTTGTGATATACTGTAGCCTTTTCCTAATGACAGATGTTAAGATAACTGGCCTATAGTCACCGGTTTTGTTTGACTCCCTCCCATTTTGAATAAAAGGTTACATTGGCAGTTTTCCAATCCTCTCAGAACTTAGGGATTCTTAAATTACTGCCAGTGCCTCCACTATCTTTGAATTTACTTCCCTTAAAATCATAGCAAGCACTCCATCAGGTCCAAGGAACTTAGAAGCATTTAGCTCATTAGTTTCCATAATGCTTCTTCTCTACTCTTAGTTAATGTGTTTATTTCCTTCCCCCTCCACCTTTAGTCCCTTTATTATTTAGTATTTTCACATGCTATTAGTATTCTCTACTGTGAAGACTGAAGCAAAAGTCTTTATTCAATTCCTCTGCCATTTTCTGGCTCCCCATTATTGTGTGTCAACCATAAACAATGCACTGATCCTTTCAGTCACAGTCTTGGATTGAACCAGATTGTTCTAACCTTGATAACCTACTGGATACCAAACTAAGTTTACATATAAGCATATGTATGAACATATGAATTGGCAACAGAAGTAGACCACTTGACCCCGCAAGTCTGCTCCACCATTTAATAAAATCATGGCTGATCTGACTTGATCTTTGTTTCGAGCCTCATATTCTCTAGATGACGAAGAATTCTTACTTCCATCTTCAATTGCCTCCTTTCCAATCTGAAATAGCTCCACTGAAGCAGGTATCCCATCACCAAGTCACCCTTTATTTAGACGTGGAGCATCCTTGACACTGATCCAGCTCTCAGAGTGAGCAGGATGTCTGATACTCCTGTTTTTGTCTGTCTGCCAGGGCTCCCAGATTGGACCAGATTAACAGCCCCAATCAGGGAACTCGTATTCTGTAAGGTCTACCTGGCTGATCTTGTTACAATCACTACACCCCACCCTCTCTGAGTCCAAGAACATAGGCGGGTTGTTTTTTTTCTTGTAGCTTCTCCTGGGACGTTTCAGCACCAGGCCAGGTTCCTCCAAACTCTGCCTGTGATACGGACGGCATGTGACGCACAGCAGCTCACCTCTTGTGCCTGGAATGTCTCAGAAGAAATTAATTCTCTTCTTTCGGCAGCAAAGTTGTTGAGATGGTGACATCTGGCATGTCTGTCTCGGAATCTAAGATATCCTCAACACTTGATGGACAGGGAGAACCCACGGATTCCGAAACATTTGGAAAGGCTATCGAGGAGCTGGGCATGTTTTGCTCCCACCCGTTTGTGAGTTTTCAGCTTTCATATGGTCCACGTGCTTGTTCAGGACCGACATACCTACCCGAACTTTGTACATTACTGGATCTAACCTCACATCGACAATGCCTCCTACCCATGCAAGGCCATTTCCATGGTTTCTACACCAAACTTCCAAACTTTACTTCACCCTTGAAGTAAACTGTATCTCTCGCTTAACAGAATCTTGTGTCCAGCACTGGAGTTCCTGATGCCTTTCCACCCTCCCCCACCCAGGTCCAGAAGGATTTAACCTGGATTCTCCCCATTAGATACTTTGCTGGAGCTATCCCTGTAGTTACATAAGGGGTGGTCCGAAATTCAAATAGGAACCAGGATCTAGTGAAGCTGTAGGCTGTTTCTTCAAGCCTGCCTTCAAAGTTTGGACTGCTGTTTCTGCCAGACCATTGGAAGATGATGGTATGGAACTGTACTTGTACGTCAAATGCCATTTGACTTTAGGAAGTACCCAAATTCCCTGCTAGTGAACGATGGCCCGTTATCTATTACCAACACTTACACAGACTGATGTATCACAAAAGATGCGTGCAGTTTTCAATCATCCCCCATGTTTGACAAATGAACTCTGTGCACGTCCAACCACTTTGAGTGGGCATCCATAATGACTAAAACATTGAGCCCATGGAAGGACTGGCATAGTTGACATGTAACAGAGTCCAGGATTTACTCGGCCATTTCCATGAATGTGGGAGAGCATCTGGCAGTAATTTTTGTCCTTGTTGGCACTCTGGGCACTGTCCCACCAACGCAGCTATGTCCGCATCCAATCCTGGCCACCAGGCATAGCTTCTCACCAACATCATCCTTTTGGAAACCCCTGGATAACCCTGGTGGAGTTCAGCCAGTAACTGGCATGACCTTTGCTCAGGACAATCACTCGTGCTCCCCACAATAATATGCCATTCTTTACTGTGACCTGGTCTCTCTGGGTCCAAAAGGGTTTCAATTCTGGTTGTGATGGCCCTTTGGTTTCCCCCATCACTGCCAGCTGTTTCAGTTTTGCCAGAACCAGATCTTTCTGTGTCCAAAGCCTGGTATTGTCAGCTGTGACTGGAAGTGTATCCAGAAAATGTAAAACCATTACGGACTCTTCAAGTGGCGGTACCACCAGTGGGAGGTGGCTGTACGTGACTGCATTTGCTACTTAGCCTCCCAGATGGTCATCCAACTTGTAATTATATGCACTTAGTATTAGAGCCCACTGCTGAATTTGGCCTGAAGTAATGGGCGGCACTGTCTTGTTGTCTTTAAGAAGACTTAGTGGGGGTTTGTGGTCTGTTACTATTACAAATTTAAGTCCATAAAGGTATTGATGGAACTTCCTGACTCCAAATATGGCTGCCAAACCTTCCTTCTAATCTGGACATATTTACGATCTGCATTAGCCAAAGTCCTGGATGCATATGCTATTGGACATTCCTTTCCATTGAGCCACCTATGAGCTAATACAATCCCAATGCCATACAGGAGGCATCGCATGTCAATACTAGATCGCACTTAGGATCATAGTGTGCCAAGACTTTAGAGGGTGATATTTGTTTCTTCACTTCCCTGAAAGCTATGGCTTGGCTATGCAACCAGTTCCAAGGCTGATCCTTTTCTCAGTGTTGATACACAGGTGACAGAATGGAAGCCAGGTTATCCAGAACTTTTTTGTAATAATTCACCAGCCCAAGGAAATACCTAAGTATATAGACATGGGTGCCAGGGCACCTTTGATTGCCCTCACTTTATCTTCCAGTGGGTGTAACCCAGTCTTGTCACTGTAACCCAAGTAGATCGCTTGGGGTGCAGGAACACATTTTTCTCTTTTAAGATGTACACCCACCTGGAAGAAAGACTATGTCAAAGTTCTCTAAATGCTCCTTATTGGTCTTCCCTGTTATTAGCTTGTCATCTAAATAAATGGCAGCCTGGGGTAGACCTTGTAAAATGTTCTCCATCATCCGCTAAAAAATCTCACAGGCTGACAATACGCCAAATAGCAGTCTTGTATATTGGTACAAACCCTTATTGGTATTAATTGTGGCATACTTTTGGGAATCCTCATCTAGCCACAATTGCAAGTATGTATAGCTCATGTCCAGCTTTGTGAAGGACAGCCCCTCTGTCAGCTTTGTGTATAAATCCTCCATGCGAGGGACTGGTATTTATCCAGCTGCGAAAAGCAGTTTACTGTTTGTTTAAAATCCCCACAAAGATGAACTGACCTGTCAGGCTTCACAATTGGTATGACTGGAGCTGTACATTCCACAAACTGGTTTGATGATTTCTTCGCTTGCCAGCCTCCTGATTCCTGCCTCTACCTTTGCCTGTTAGGCAAATGGCACTGGGTGGGCCTTGCAGAATCGTGGAATGGCTTCCTGGTCAACGTGCAAGGTAGCCTTGGCTCCTTTGATAGTCCCTAGACCTTGCTGAAAATCTTCCATATATTAAATTAGAACTTCACTCGGGCAGCCAATTTCACACCATTAAGCTTGGGCCCAAGGCTTTTACGACTGTCAGTGGAAACTGAACCAGCTGCTTAGAAGAGACCGGAGCCAAAGTTGTACCCTTAACCTGTAAAGGTTCCCTGGTATAGGTTCTCAGTCTAGCCGAGGTCTTACGCAAACATTAAGGGTTGGAGTCCAGAGAGAATTTTGTTAAACATTGGTTCTGCAATCACTGAAACAGCCTTGCCTGTATGGACTTCTATTAGAACTGGGTGACCATTTAACTAGATGCTTATTTTGATGGGTTCTGATTTGCGTATTTCTAAGCAATTTAACTGTTCCAAACCTGATGAAGGTGGACTTTCCAAGGTGTGTATTCTCCAGGATACTAGCGTAGAGTTCTCTTACTCAGTTTAGCTCTAGTGGGACTCGTTTCCTGTCTCAAGTCCACATACCAGCAGCAACTACAATTTGAACTATTTTGCCAAGGCTTGGTTTTGTTTTGAGGTTTTGCTGTGGGCTGACCTAGAATCCCTCTGTTCAGGATATATCCTGTTTGAGGCATATTCAATTACCTTCACTCAAATGGTGTTCTTTTTATTTGTCTTTTTTCATTTGCGGAATGAAAGCATCACTTTTAGGCAGCATTTATTGCCCATGCCAGTTGGCCAGAGGGCAATTGAGAGTCAACCAAATTGCTGTGGGTCTGGAGTCACATGTAGGCCAGACCAGGTAAGGATGGCAGTTTCCTTCCCTAAAGGACATTAGTGAACCAGATGGGTTTTTCCCAACAATTGGCAATGGGATTCACGGTTGTCATTAGATTCTTAGTTCCTGATATTTATTGAATTCAAATTCCACCATTTGCCATGGTGGGATTTGAACCTGGAATGTTATCTTGTTCTCTGGATTAACAGTCCAGCGATAATACCACTAGGCCATTGCCTCCCCAGGCTCAGTCAGACTGGCAGGAGTGTCCACTTCCATTGCAATACCCTGCAACTCATATGCTCCACTTGCTGTGTTTACTAATGATAAAGCCAGTTGTAGGGGCCTCTTTGAATTCCAGTTGGGCTTCAGCTAGTAGGTACTTTTGCATGGTTACATCATTAATCCCACATATTGAACGGTCACTCAGCATCTTATTAAGGGTTAAACCAAAGTCACATGCCTCTGCCAATCGTCTTAACCTAGCCAAAAATCCCGAGACAGATTCCCCTGGTTCTTGAATTGCCAAGTAAAACCAAGAGTGTCTCAGAATTAGATTAGGCTTGGGTCGTAATATTCCTTAACTAAATCCATCAAATCTCATAGAATTGAATCCCTACAGTGTGGAAACAGGCCATTTGGCCCAACAACTCCACACTGCCCCTCTGAAGAGCATCCCACTCAGACCCATTTCCCATGTCTAACTCACCTAACCTAAACATCTATGGACACAATGGGGAACTTAGTGTGGCCAATCCACCTATCCGGCCCATCTTTGGACTGTGGGAGGAAACTGGAACAACCAGTGGAAACCCACATAGACACGGGGACAATGTGCAAACTTCACACAGACAGTTGCCCAAGGGTGGAACTGTTGAAAGGTTTCAGTATCTGGTGCCTCAGGGTAAGTTAGGCTCCTAAAAACCAAAAAAGCTGAGGGTCCACAAGCTGCCAGGAGAATTAGTCGTAGCATTTCATCTGCCCCAATGTCATTTGCCTGGAAAAAATAACACATTCTCTCCACATACTGGGCTCAGTCTTTGAAAGCAGGGTCGAACGAATCAAGCTTCCCAAATAACTGCATGATGCCAGAAATGCACACCCTAATTCAAAGACATTGTTGCAATCAAATTTCTTCAGGAGCATGCTTTTCTCATTGCCACTGAAATAACTCCACAGAGGCCAGTATCCTGTCACCAAGTCACCCTTTATTTACATGTGGAGACAGCTTGGTACTGATCCAGCTCCCTCAGAGCCAGCTCTCAGTGTGAACAGGATGTCTAACACTCCTGTTCTTATCTGTCAGCCAGGGATCCCTGACATTTTTTTATTCATTCATGGGATGATGGCATCACTGGCTAGCTTTGCATTTATTGCCCATCCCTAATTTTCCCAGAAAGCAGTTAAAACTCAACCACATTCCTGTGGGTCTGAATTCACATGTCGGCCAGACCAGATAAGGATGGCATAAAAACAAAGTTACTGGAAAAGCTCAGCAGGTCTGGCAGCATTTGTGAAGGAAAAAACAGTTTGAGTCCGGTGACCCTTCCTGAGAACTCAGAATTAATCAGTTCTGAGGAAGGGTCACTGGATCCGAAACGTTAACTCTGTTTTTCCCTTCACAGATGCTGCCAGACCTGCTGAGCTTTTCCAGTAACTTTGTTTTTGTTCCTGATTTACAGCATCCGCAGTTCTTTTGTTTTTTTATTCAGATAAGGATGGCATTTTCCTTCCCTAAAGGGCAATAGTGAACCAGATGAGTTTTTTTCTGACAATTGACGATAGATTCCTGGTCATCATTAGACTCTTCAGATTCAAATTCCATCATCTGCCATGGCAGGATTGAACCCAGGTCCCCTGAACATTACTTGGGTCTCTGGATTAATGTTCAAGCATTAATGCCACTAGGCCTGTCACCTCTTTCTTTTGTTCAACTGCATTGATTCTGCATTGCCCAATGTCTCAAATTTAAATTTCACTTTGTATTCAGGTACCTCGATAACTTCATCCACCCTATCTCTGTGTCAATCTACTTCCCTAGATCCTTTCAAGAATTTTGTTTCTTCATCATTATCCTCTTGTGAATGACAAAATCGGTTTGCCTCATCACTAGAACTTGTATCTTCGGGAAACTAGGCCAAGAACTCTGGAATTCCCTTCCTTCTGACCTGCCTCTTTAAAAGTCACCTCTTTGACTAAGCTTTTAGCCATTTAACAAACTTTTTTTCTTGTTTTGCAGGGATTTTTTTTATGTGATTACATATCTATTAAACACATTAGAAAATGCAAATGGACTAAACAATCAGATTACTGTAACGTACCATCATTTAATAATGTCCTCATCATGGCAACTTGTCTGGTTTTGTGTTCCTTTTTATTGAAAACTGCCTCATGAATATCACTTTGCAAAATACTCCAGACTACCTTTAAAGAAAACATTCATTAATGGGCAGCTATTGTCCACAAAAAAGAATTAACCATGACGTCAGAGATAGTAGGAACTGCAGATGCTGGAGAATCTGAGATAACAAGGTGTAGAGCTGGATGAACGCAGCAGGCCAAGCAGCATCAGAGGAGCAGGAAGGCTGAAAATGAAGAAGGGTCTAGGCCCGAAACGTCAGCCTTCCTGCTCCTCTGAT
>NC_063362.1:28993447-29034824 GCF_021869965.1 Rhincodon typus
GCCCGGTAGGCCTGCAATCCCCGTCCGTCAGCCAGCTGTGTGCCCGCCGGCTGAGGGCCGATAACCGACCACACTGACTCATTCATCCACCGAGACCGGCTGTAAGCCAGCCATGGACACCATCAAGAACGGCTGGTTCACCGAAACCTCCAGCCTGTGGCCGGGCCAAGCCATGTCCCTGGAGGTGGATAAGGTCCTTTACAACCAGAAGTCCCCTTTCCAAGATGTGGTTGTCTTCAAAAGGTCAGCAATTTATAGCATGTTCTGGGACATTTTTTTTTTAAAAACAAAGTTTTTGAATGAAAATGTACCCGCTCATGGTGTTATAATTGTGGGCAGATGTACATCCCTCAGGTACAGTCCGGGCCTGTGCTGTCCTGACAGATCAGATGGAGTGTTTTCCCTCGTTGTTTAAAGTGTAACATCTATTTTATTCTCAATTTGCTCACTTTCTATTTTATCAAATAAAAATCAGCCTTTCATAGCTTAGTCTGGAGACGTGCTTGATTTTTGCTCAACTGGCTCTCACTCGTCTGCCAATTCTTTCATTATTCAGTGGATTTTCTTAACAACCACCAAATGAAGTCACTAGGCAATCCAACTTCCAACTTTGGGTATCGGCTCGGGTGGGCACACTGGCCACAGCCCCGTACAGGGGACGAGTCAAGCTGGGGAGTGGGAAATAGGGAATGCAGTACATGTAGTTGCGGGGGTAGGGTCTTGGCCTGAGTGAAATTTGTACATGGGGAAGGGTCTAGTTCCTATGGTTGAGGTGATAAGTGCTAGTAATGGCTGGGGCTAAGGGTGCTTCTGCTGGGGACTTAAACTAAAACACAGAATTGTGATGTTGGTAATCTCTAGATTACTATGTGAGCCACAAGGCAATTAACATCAAGTCAGTAAGACCTTGAGTTTAATTTGTGGCTCTGATTAATCTTTGAATTCTCTTTTGAATTTTATAGTGTTTACTTGTGCTGATCCTTCGTGAGGTCTACTGCAGAATGTAACACCTCAGCAATTTACTTTTCCCTTTCTGTTGCTTCTTGGTACATTTCTAGTTAACTTGAATAAAACAATGTGGACAAAGGAAGGCTTCTGTATCCTCACATCCCTGACCTTTCTGACTGTATGTTTCTGTTCAAATCTTGGAGAGCAGCAAATCAGTTTCTCTGCTGCTTCCACTTAACTGAAATATTTTATTCTTCCTATTGCTCTATTATATTGCTATTGCACCTACTTTAGGACTAATGTCAAAGCCTCAGAGTGTTCTCGCTCAGTATTGGTCACAATGCTGAAACTGGGAATATCCAGTGATATTTTTGAATCTTCTTTATTTCTGTGCTTTTTATCAGTTTTCCTATCTTGCCTTTATCCTACCACAGAGATACATCTCAACCCACCCCTCCTGTTGTTGCTATATCCCTGACCCCCTTTTTCAAAGTTTACTTTGTTTAATTCATAGGTTTCTTCCCCGTCCCACCTTCATCAGCCTTAAAGTTTGTTGTTGTTATCCTCTTCATTGTTGAATGTACAAGTTTTCTTGATTGCAAACTTTTTGAAATTATCCCTTGTGTGCCCAAATCCATTTCATAAATTTTGTATCAAAACACTGTACGTAAACAAAAACTGTAAATATGTGGAGGGGGAGTAGAAGAAACTCAGTGAGCTTGTCAGGAATGGCACTGATTGCAGTCCTAATTGAAAGAAAGCAACCTGTTCAGCATTTTCTGAAGAAGGGTCTAGGCCCGAAACCTCAGCCTTCCTGCTCCTCTGATGCTGCTTGGGCTGCTGTGTTCATCCAGCTCTACACCTTGTTATCTCAGCCTGTTCAGCAGTTGCTTTCCTCTTGTGCCTTTGTATGGCAATTTCAGGAAACTAAACTGGAGAAACTACAGCATGCTAAATAACGTGTAATTCTAAAGTTGTTGCTTTTTAAGAATGTGATGCGTGGTGTTGGATTAAGAAATCTAGAGGTTTCTGGAGGTGGGCTTTGATGGTTCCTTACTACTATATAATCAGTGCTTCCCTCTTTCCATGAGAACCCTGATGAAATTTTTTCGGGAAACCAGTGAGCCTCTGGAGTTTACTTCAAAGTGAAGATAAACCAATAGAAAAGTGTCTTTCACCAGACTTGGGGAACATGATGGCTCTGTGATTTGCTACTGCTTAATTTTGCTTATATGAATGAATTTTTCACTAGAGGGTCTGTATAATTAATCAATATGGGGTTTTAAATGTGCTCTTGCACCTCATCTCAAAACCAAATAGACTACAGCATGAATAGTGTGCTTGAATGTTGTGGGACTGCTAAACAACTATGATTAAATGAACAGTGTTTGGAGGCCATCATCTCTCAATATAACAGACTAGTTAGCTTTGACATGACGGACAATGACCCTCTTCTGAGCAGTATATCTTTATTTCCAATAATTGACATTCTCTGACAGGTATCTCATTTCACTACAACTTTTTAATTGATACAATAAATTTTTGTATGTTCTTTAATGAATGTAATTTAACGCCTGTGGTATCTGTCAGCATCCTTTTTTTTAAATGCTGGATTTCCTACACGTGGCATATGATTTTGCTCACTCTAGCAGATGGGAGCTGAATCAACAGAACTTATGACTTGGCTCACATGCTAATACAAACAGTATTCTTGGTTTGGAGTTATTCCAGAGTTCCTGGTGCTATTTTACTTAAATGAGCTTTGCAGTTTTTTTTTCAAAGCAGTAACCACTGAACCTGTCAGCTTTTCCTGTTTGTATCCTATCTATTCAAGTGATTTACTCAGTAACTATGAAGTTTGGTAAACATAGATCTCATGGAAATAAGTGCAGTTTGACAGCTCTTGGCTGGTCTCCTGAATGTTTCCTCTCATAATACAGGCCCCAAAATAAGACACTCAATAGAGATCCTTTAACCCAGAGTACTGAGCACAGTTGCAACACCACCCCTCCATCATCCTTTTACTTAGAGTAGCTAATACATGGGAACACAACCACGTGCAAATTCCCCTCCAAGCCACTCACCATCCTGGCTTGGAAATATATCACCTTCATATTATTCCTTCACTGTGCTGGGTCAATATCCTGGAATTCCCTTCCTAATGGCATTGTGGGTCAACCCACAGCAGGTGGACTACAACAGTTCACAAAGACAGCTCACCACTACCTTCTCAAGGACTGCCAGGGATGGACAATAAATGCTGGCCAGCCAGTGATGCCCACATCCCACAAAAATGAATTTTAAAAAAGTGATTGAACCAAACCAGGGGTTTTATAATTCATATTACACTTTTACACTTGCTACATTTAATATAAGTGGATCTTTTTTTAAATATTGGGTGCAACAAAATATTTCAGACGTATTTCAGTGCTAATCCCAACTTGCCTGATATAAACTTTTAGTTTTTAAAATCTAGTATTTAACTTTGTCAATGTTTTTTGTAGTCTCTTTAACATACAAAATTGAACATTTTGACAAAATAGGAAATGTTGGAAATAAGCAGTTGGTAAACAGCAACTGGAGCCATAACCTTTTGTTCAGTCTATCAGAAAATCTCTAATTCATGCTTAGTGCATAGATCTGAGCAGTAGCAGTTTCCCACCCCCTCTCCCCACCGCCCCCCGCCCAACCCCCACCCCCGAGGTGCACTTTATCGTGTTCTGCCAAAGCACGATGTTGCAAGCACCTATTTACATAACTTTTTATCTTGCCTGACTGTTATTTAGCTAGATCTTTAATGTATATTTTAGTAACTAATGTTTCAAAGAAACTCTCCATTAGTTAAACATAAATTGAATGCTCGATCAAGGAATAAACAGACTATTCTGCAGAGTGGCTTTGAGGACTATTTTCTATTTTGATTTTTTATCACCTTTTTAGACTTCTTCGAGACATAGACCTTGTTCGGCCTCATGAACCCAATATATGCTGAGGTGGATCCTTTTGTTAAATTAAGTCTAAAATTATGTTCAGTCTTACCTTCACTTCTTATGGCCTTTTGTTTTTAATTATTCGTGGGGCATGGGTGTCACTGGCTGACCAGCATTTATTGTCTGTCCCTAGTTGCCCTTCAGAAGGTGGTGGTGAGCTGCCTTCTTGAACTGCCGCAGTTCGCATGCTGTACATTGACCCACAAAACCCTTGGGGAGGGCATTCCAGAATATCGATCCAGCGACAGTGAAGAACCAGCAATATATTTTAAGTCGAGATGGTAAGCAGCTTGGAAGGAACTTGCAGGTGCTGGTGTTCCCATGTATCTACTGCCCTTCACCTTCAAGATGGAAGTGGTTGTGGGTTTGGAAGGTGCTGTCTGAGGATGTTTTGTGACTTTCTGCAGTGAACCTTGTAGATGGTACACAGTGCTGTTCCTGAGCATCAGTGGTGGAGGGAGTGGATGTTTGTGGATGTGGTGCCATTCAAGCAGCTGCTTTGTCCTGGATGGTGTCAACTGAAGCTGTGCTTATCCAGGCAAGTGGGGTGTATTCCATCACAGTCCTGAGTCATGCCTTGTAGATGAACAGGCTTTGGGGAATCGGGTAGTGACTTAGTGCAGTATTCCTAGCCTCTGACTGGCTCTTGCAGCTGCTGTGTTTATATGGTGTGTCCGGTTAAGTTTCTGGTCAGTTGTAACCCCTAGAATGTTGATAGTGGGGGATTGATCCAGTGATTTTAACACTATTGAATGTCAAGGGGTGGTGGTTAAATCATCTCTTTATTGGAGATGATCATTGCTGTGCATTTGTTCTGTGAATGTCACATGAGTCTAGTGAACAATTTTTTAATGTTTCTGATCAACATTTCTTTGAACTCTGTTCTTATGGTCAATCACTGAGGAGGAAAAAAGCCAGTGCTCAGAGCTAAAATTATGTGACTAGTGGGAAGATACTTTGTATTTTTATTCTTCTTTCTAATCCTCTGTCTGGTTCCTGAGATCTGTGATATTGCATGCTAAAATGATCGTTTGTGTTTGGCTAAGCCTACATGTTGAATGTAAGTAATTGCAACTGATCGTGAGCTTGCCTGATGCCCCTTGGAACCCTTGCTAACTCCTTTCCCTTTGTCCTCCTCCAAGAGCACTGACTACTGTAGCCTTCTAACTACTGTCTCGACTCCTGTCATTTATGTTTGATACAAAACTGATACCTTTTACCCGTTGTGCTTTTATGGAGTTCCGTCCTTTTCTTTTTTGGCACCCTGGTTAGGTTGAGTTTTTCACAAGACACTTCTTAACTATAAGATATTTTTCAACTGCATTGTGACATTACTGCGTCAGAATGTAGAGTTTGAGGTACCGCCTAGCAAACTAAAACTGTTTTTCTTTTTGGCACAGCAAAACCTATGGTAATGTCTTAGTGCTGGATGGTGTGATACAGTGCACTGAAAGGGATGAATTTGCTTACCAAGAGATGATTGCAAATCTAGCTCTGTGCAGCCATCCTAATCCTAAAAAGGTATGATTGAATTCATCTGACTTTTCTAAGAATCTTTGAGAATAAAAATGTCACTTTGATTTTTAAAGGAAATATTGAATGTATTGTTGGAGTTCTTTGCAGATAATCCATGCCATTTAGAATCAAGGAATGTTGTTTGAGCCAATTCTTAACTGTTGCTACCAAAACCAATTATCCAGTGACTTATTTAATTGCTGTGTTTGACTTGTTTGCTGCCAGTTGTCAATTTACCTATGTGACAGAAGTGATTGTATGTTCTTTAACAATAATTCTTTTAGCTCCTAAAGATGTGCAAGAATGATGCACTGAAACAGCTGGCATTTATATAGAGTAGTGAAATGCTTGACATCTTGTGATACCCTTAAAAGGTGTCCAATAAATGTCCTTTATTAACTGCGTTAGATGAGAGAATACGCAACCATTTGTTCTGTCTTTTCTGCAAGTACTGACTCTACCACTCAAACTCCCTGCAAACATGTCTCCCTTCTGCTGCTCAATTATGCAATCAGTCCTATTGAAGAAAGGCAACATAGATCACAGGGTACTGAGCATGTAGTCTTTTTAGCACTAAAATCATATTTAGGCTTCTACTGGCATACAATTTCACTGCCTCTGTACACCCCAAGTTTCTGCTAAGAAATGTTATCATTGAGTTGTCCTAGGTTTTTCACCCCAGCAGTACCTGTTTTATTCACCCCGAGTCACCTCGTGGCCCATCTTATCTACCCAAATCCATCTTGCATGGTAAACAAAGAGCAGAAATGAGTCCTCCAGTAAAAGTAAAGAAGCACAAAGCTCACTTCAAACAATTTGTCACCACATTCAGCAAATAATTGCTGCAGCAAGGGAATTTGTTGGTAATGGAGTACTGAAGTAATGAAGATCAGCAGGATCTTTGTGTGGTTATCTAGAGATCACTGAAGGTAGCAAGGCAGGTAGTTAAGAGGGCATATGGGATACTTGCGCTATTAATCAAGTCAAAGAGCAAAGGGGTTATGCTGAATCTGTATAAAACACTGATTAGGCCACAACTGAAGTACTGCATACAGTTCTAATTAATATGTTAGAAGAATGATGTGGTTTTACAAGGCAAGGTGCAGAGGAAAATTTTCTGTCTGAGCAAGAGAATCTGACTATGATGCAATAGGCTGGTGATGTTTTCCTTGGAACAGCAAAGATTGAGAGGGTACATGATAGATGTGTATTAGATTAAGCAGGGTATGGGGTAAGTTAGAAAGCACTTTTTTTCCTAGTTAATAGAGAGATCAACAACTAGGGACATAGTCTTTTACCTCGTACCTTAAATCTGAGAATTGAGAGCACTTTTCATCGAAAGGGTACTCAAGGTCTGGAACTCATTGCATGAAAGGGTGATTGAGTCAGAAACTGTCATAATATTCCAGCAGTATTTAAATATTCACTTGCATTGCTGTAGCCTCCAGGGCTATGAGTCAAAAGCTGGAAAGTGGAATTGGTATAATCAGTTCTTTGTCCCGTGTGGACGCAATAGGTTGAATGCTTACCTTCTGAACTGTAAATGTCAGAGTCTATGGGAGCTAAAAATGGTGCAATAATGGAAGCAGGAGTCTGCTGTGAAGAAAATGCCCAGGACCAAGTGTGCAATGAGAACAGGGATCAGTCACTGATCTAACCCTGAAGCATACACAGGATCGGAATGAGTCCTCAAATCACCAGAATGCTTATCTTTGCCAGAAATGACACACTTATATGCACCTTGCTGGATTCCAAGTTTGATTTGGTGCCTTTGAGATTTCCACCTGCCACCCTTTTTTCTATACTGCATGCTAGTGCCATAGTAAGTTTAATGGTCCAGTTTGAATTTTCATGAATGGGTGAATGGGTAAGATAGTCAGGAATGGTTTGGGAGCAGTCAGAAGGCGTAGGTAGTGAGGAAGAGGGGTTAAGCGTGGGTAATTGGCAGGGATCGACTTGTAATTGCCTAGAAGTTAGAACAAGTTCGTTTTTATAAACAAATTTCCTAGGTACATGTTCAGTTATGAACACCAAAGGTCTCTGACTGTAATGCAGAGTCAGACTTTGTGGAAGGCCCTGGAAAGTGGTGAAATTGCCTGTCAGAAGTTCAGACTTCCTGGGCAATCCCCATGGCATTTGAGTTTGACTACAGCAGGATCCTGATATGTACCTTCAGTTGTCTGACGATCCAGTAGCTGGAAGATTTGGGCCAACTTGTCAATTTTAAAATTTGTTTTGAAAGTAATTTTGTCAATGTCAGCAATTAGGAACATACTTAAAACAAGTTGAAAATTTGTATTAATGCTGAAAAGATCCTAAAGTACAGAATTATACAGTATTTCTTATAATGAGCAATTTAGCTTACTTTGCAAGTTATTTTACCCAGGAATGTAGCAATGTTTCAACTTGTTTTCTGCTAAGAAATTTTTTAAGCCTAACTCTAGTTCTGATGTTGCTTCACTTAAGTTGTGATTTTCAAGAATATAGCTGATAACTCTTGTATGGAAAAACTTTACCAAATTTACCATTTTCCAACAATTCATCAGACAGCAGTAAAAGCACTAGCACTTGCCACCTCATTGGGGATGAAATGCCCAGGAGCTGAGCTGTGGAGAGGAAAGATTCACACAGCTGTAGAGACAACAGCAGGACAGGAATACAACTTGCACGACAGTACTCCGTCAATGGTACAAATTTAAAGTCTGTTGTAATATTAAACAAAAACTATGCAGAAAATAGTTTTATGCATGTCATGACATGACAGTTGGATGGATGAGGATAGAATGAAATTCTGAATTGTTGTGTGGAATAAGTGCTCTTGTGCAGTGCACAACAAAATCTTTTGAGGGTTCTTCTTGAGATTTTCTTGAAGGCTACTTCTTGGTTTTCAGGGGATCCTTTTCATTCTCACTAACTCATTTTGTTTAGATGACTTTAGGCCATCATGGTAATACCTTCTGTGTTGATGTTAACGTGTGGTATTTGGATTCTGTCAAGCAAAATTTGAAGAATCCATCAATATCCTTCATTATCAACTCTCCATTCAACTAAGTTACGTGACTCAAGGAAAGCATTGTGACTTCTAGTGTGGTGTTCATGGTGTCATGGCCAAAGTAACTCTGAATTTGATGAACAACCTTGGCATTGAATGCTGAAGACTATGAAACTGGTTAAAATGATCTGATTTACTATGCTGCAGAATTAATTAGCTCAATAAAATTTGTAACATCAATTTTCTGCTCTTGTTTCTTTTTAATGTCAAAACAGTAGGCATTGATACCAACTATTAGTTTATATTTCATACTTGGTGTATAGATTGATCCCAGTTTTTTTGGAAGAATTTTTTGAAGCTTTGAAAGTCAACTTATGCACTTGCATTCATGGGATTTTGGAATTTTATGCCCTGAAGCCCCTTCAACCCTCTCGGTAATCAATGATATCAAAACAACAGACTTGAATTCGTGTGCTACTTTCCATTGTGCCAAGACATCTCTATACTTCATGAAGTATGCCCCATTGCCCAAGAATGTGGTGGAGGTAACTATGACTTTTAAGGGAATTGATTGACCACCTTGAGGCTTTTTTCTAGAACACAAACGAAAGTATTGGGAATTGCATTGGCTATGTTGGTCTTAATGTCAGCATAGACTCAATAAGTCAAATGGCCTCGTAATTTCTGTCACTTCAATGTTGCAAAATACCATCGCCTATTTCTGAACAGCAATTGTATTAAATTACCTAAAGCTGTTCGCTGTCGTTGGTTGAGGGTTATTTATGACCAAGTATGACACAATTGTTCATATCTTTCAGGTGGGGTCTCCATTTAATGCTTTATCCAAAGGGGGGCTTCCCTGTATTGCCCATCCTGTAGTATGTCAACAGGGATTATGTACACGAATCCTGAAAAGGGGCTTGAACCTATGAGTTTATCATGGCTGATACTGTGAACACTAAGCCATGATCTTGTGTTAGCATACGCTCCAAGTGATTTTAAGTAATCTGTAACTTCCTGAAATTACAGTTGAGTTTGCATTCTTGATGGTAGAAGACATTTTGTTAGAAATCTATGCTGAATAGAAATATAATTGCTCAGATTAACTTCTTTTTCTTAATTTTAGGTACTTATTATTGGAGGTGGTGATGGTGGTGTGCTGCGGGAAGTGGTCAAACATGCAGCTGTGGAGTCTGTAGCACAATGTGAAATTGATGAGGTAATGAAAACAAACAGTTGATTGAACAAGAAACTATTTTCTTTTCTGATTGTTCTGCAGTGACTTAGAAATTAGATGTTTTACAGCACAAATCAGACTATTTGACCAGTTAATCCATGCTGGTGTTTATGGTTCATGGAAGCCTTGTTCAACTTCTCTAACTTTGTTAGTGTATCTTTCTACTTTTTTTTTTCCTTCATATATTATTCCAATTTTTCCCTTGAGTGCATCTGTGCAATTTCCCTCCACCACCTACTCCTGTGGTAGGAAATTACAAAGTTTTATCATTCTGTACAAGTTTGCACAGAAGTCCTCACTTAATATTACCTGAAATACAACTATAATATTGGTTCAATTAAAGTTGCATTAAGTGAGTTGGGTTTTTCCATTAATAACAATGGGAAAGCTTTGGTATGATTTTATAGGACTTATCAGAAAAGAAACTGGGGGATCTGGGTGCCCTGGTGCATGAATCGCAAGGCTGGTATACAGGTGCATCAAGTAATTAAGAAAGCAAATAGAACGTTTTGAGGGGAAATGTATATGAAAGTAGGGAGGTTATATTTCAGTTATGTAGTGTGCTGATGATACTGCAGATGCAGCATAGTTTGTAGTATTAGTCTCCCTGAAGGATGTAAGTATGTTGGAGGCTGTTCAGAGAAGGTTTGCCACTCCTGCAATGGGTATGTTGTCTTATGAATCATAGATCCCTACAGTATGGAAACAAGCCCTTTTGGCCCAACAAGTCTACTGCAACCCTCAGCATCCCACCTAGAGACATCCCCCTATAACCCACCTAATCTACACAACCCTGAAAACTAGGGCAATTTAGCATGGCCAATCCACCTACCCTGCACATCTTTGGACTGTGGGAGGAAACCCATGCAGACACGGGGAGAATGTGCACACTCTACACAGTCACCCGAAGGTGGAATTGAACCCGGTTCCTTGGTGCTGTGAGGCAGTAGTACTAACGACTGAGCCACTGTGCTGCCTCTGACACAGGCTAGGCTGGTATCTACTGTAATTTGGAAGAGGTGATTCAGTTGAAACATATGACCCTGAGTGGTCATGACCGGGTAGATGTGATTGTAGGATGATTGCCCTCGTAGGTGAATCTAGAAATAAGGGTTACTGTTTAAAAATTAGGGGTTGTCATTTTAAAATGGAGATGAAGCAAAAAAAAAACTTAGTCATGAGTCTTTGCTGGACTTTACCTGATAAGGAAATGGAATCAGAGCCCTTGAATATTTAAGGCAGATATAAGTAGATTCTTGTTGAACAAGAGTGTGAAAGGTGTGAGTCATTATTAAGGATGAGATTGTGGAAACTTACAAATGCGTGGTAAAAATAGGATTGAGTCAATCTGGTTTCTTCAAGGGGAGGTCATGCCTACAAAGTAACAAGCAAATTAGATAGGAGAACCAGTGGATGTGATCTATTTGGATTTCGAGAAGGCCTTTGACAAGGTGCTACACGTAAAACTGCTAAACAAGATAAGTGCTCGTGATGTTAGGGGCAGGGGGCAGGCATAGATAGCTGTCTGGCAGAAGGCAGTGAGTAGGGATAGAGGGGTCTTTCAAGATTGTAGCCGGTAACTGGTGAAGTTCCATGAGGGCGTTGTTGGGACCACAACCATTCATGTTATACATTAACAACCTGGACGAAGGAACTGAGAGCATTATTGTTAAGCTTGCTGATGACACAAAGATAGGTGGAGTAACAAGTAATGTTGAGGAAGCTGTGAGGCTGCAGAAGGAAAGACTAGGAGAGTGGTCAAAGAAGTGACAAGTGGAATACAGAGACAACCAGGTGTAGAGCTGGATGAACACAGCAGGCCAAGCACCATCAGAGGAGCAGGAAAGCTGACGTTTCTGGTCTAGACCCTTCTTCAGATTCTCCAGCATCGGCAGTTCCTACTATCTCTGTAACAGATGGAATACAGTTTGGGAAAGTGAGAGATTATGCACTTTGGTAGGAAGCAGAGAGACAAAGTATTTCTAAATGAGCAAAGGCTTTGGAAATCTGAAGCACAAAGGGACTTGGGAGTGCTAATTCAGGGTTCTCAAGGTTAATATGCAGGTTCATTTGGCAGTTAGAAAGGCAAATATAATGTCAGCATTCATTTCAAGAGGGCTGGAGTGCAAAAGCAGGGATGTACAGCCTCAGCAATACAAGGCATTTGGTCAAATCGCATTTGGAATATTATGAGCTGTTTTGGGCCCTGTACCTAAGGAAGGATGTGCTGGCATTTGATGGAATCCAGAGGAGGTTCACAAGCATGAACCTGAGGATGAAGGGCTTGTCATGTGAGGAGTGATTGAGGACTCTGGTTCTGTATGAGATAGAGTTTAGAAGGATGAGGGAGAATCTCGTTGAAACTTGCAGAATACTGAACGGTCTGGATACAGTAGATGTGGAGTAGACTAGTAGCAGAGACTGTGAGACCTGAGGGGGCAACCCTTTGGAATAGAGATTAGCAGGAATTTCTTCAACCACAGAAGGCTGTTGAGGCTGAGTTATTGAGTATATTTAAGACTAAGATGGATCGATAGGTCAAGGGTTATAGGAGAATGGGATTGAGAAACGTATTGGCCATGATCAAAAGGCAGAGCAGACTCGTTAGGCTGAATGGTCTTATTCTGGTCCTATATCTTATGGCCTTATGTTCAAGGAGCTGAGTGGTATAAGTCTGCTCCTAAATATAAGAAATAGGAACAGGAATAGGCCATCTGGCCCCTCAAACCTGCTCCATAATTCAGTTGGATCATGACTGATCCAACATTTGTTTTCACTTTTCTGTGCTTTCCCAGTAACTCTTGAATCCTTTTACTGATCAAGAATCAATTTATCTGTCTAATTGTCTATCTCAGTCTCAAATATACGCAAGGACCCTACCCCCACAGCTCTGTGGAAGGGAGTTCCAAAGGTTTTCAGCCCTCAGTAGAAATGCCTCTTACTCTCCATTTTAAATTGGTGCCCCTTTATTTGAAGACTATGCCCTCTGGTCTTAGACTCTCCTATGAGGCGAAACATCTCAGCATTTACCCTTCAAGCCTCCTAAGAATCATGTTTCAATGAGATCACCTCTCGTTCTTTTAAACTCCAGTTACAGTCATCACTTCCTAGGAGATCATATACTCTGAGATCATTCATTAAACCTGCCTCGTTTCCCCACTACCAAATTCATGATGGTCTGTTCCTTGGTTGTCTCCGTGACATTGCTCTTGGAAACTATCCCTAATGCTTTCTGATTTGATTTGTCAAATCATCATGTAGATTAAAGTCATCTATAATTATTGTCCTTAATTTTACATGCTTCTGTATATTGATTTTATAGCCTTGCCCATGGAATTGCTACTGTTGGCAGTCAGTGCATTTACTCCTGCTACTCTTCTTTCCCTTTTCATTTAAACTCTACTCAAATGGATTCAACATCATCCGAGCTTAGATCATCTCTCTCAACTATCCTCACTTCATTTCTTATTAACAATGCTATCTCACTACCTTTTCCATCCCTCCTGTCTCTCCAAATATCCGTGACTGTTATGTTCCCAGTTTAGATCTTCTAGTAACCATGTTTATGAAATGCCCGTGAGATAATATTCATTTACCTTGATTTGTGCCGTCAGTTTGTCTATCTTGTTCTGAATACTTATTGAGATTTGTTTGAACAAAAACAAAAAACATTACATTTCTAAATTTCTATGTTTAAATGAAAACTCTTCAAGTATGCTGATGTACTAATTGTCATCCATTCCTTCCCTTTCTTGAATCAGGAGCCATGAAATGAATAGATAGGAGAGGAACTCTTAAATTGCAAAATAATATAGGCAAACTGCCAGCTGGAGAGATGGTGACCTGGCTGATTTGGTACCAATCTGGTCATTCGACTCTGTCAGACTTGGCATGAAATTACACTAAAACAAACCACCTGACATTAAATGTGAATTCTGCCCTTATTAACTGACAGATATCAACAATGTGTGAGTGGCTTTATATTCCAACAGTTCCAGTAGAGCCTATCCCATAGTTATGTAGAGGAACAGATTTATAATGCATATGGGAGGATGTCGCAAACCTAGTTTGTATTTAAAATAATATTTATGGCGAGCTACATAGTTCACCTTTTGGCAGATTGAAAAAAGTATACTACCTATGTTTCATGAATGACAATGATCCACCCACTTGCAGATTTAAATCCTTTTTACCATTTTGAGGCAGACAAGTGGTGATCAGTGTTCCATCCAAGTTAATTTTTGATGTAACAAAAAGTATTTTAAACTTTAGAGTGCACGGCACTTTATTTATACTTGATCATTTTGTTCTTTCCTGCTATTTGAGTATAATTTATTTGTGTGACAATTGAGTAAGGATTACTACAATCATTTAACTTCTGTAAAACAGACAATTTATAGTTTTATATATTCTGTGCACAAACATCTTATTCTAAATTTGGTCAGTTCTGTCACATGAACAGAGGTGGTTTATCAGCAAGGGATGAAACATGTATGTAATAGAGACCATAGTTTTTCAAGGCTGCTGTAACAAAAAAAAACTGTTCCATGGTTCCTCTTTATTTCTAATTCATTTTTGTGATTTTTTTTTTTTGAGCTGATTTGAACGGACGTCCTTGCTATGGATCTGTTAGTTTTAATTTGACAATTCATTTTCTAATGTCACAAGCTGTTCTTCAATATTCAATTCCCATTTGCTGTACATTCTGTATTTCAATTTTTATGCTTATCAAGCTGTCAAATTAGTGAGGGGAAATTGAACTGTTCTCACTTCCCACATCAATTGCATATCCCCAGATTGGATGAAGTGACACAATCTCAATCGTGTTCCACTCGGACCTTTAAGAATCAAAAGATGTTAATTTCATCAAACCTGATCCCAGAGCTAACAGGACAGGGTGTAACACATTTAGTTTTCATCCTGCCTTTCTCTTATTTTTACCTCTAACATTATGGTGAAATTTGTACGGGCCGTTTAATGAACACTAATACTGTAATGCATACCTGAGTAATTTGCATTTTTTCAATCTTTAGGATGTAATAAAGGTTTCTAAACAGTACCTTCCTGGTATGGCAGTGGGTTTCTCGAGCCCCAAGCTGAAACTTCATGTTGGTGATGGCTTTGAGTTCATGAAAGAGAACCAGGATGCATTTGATGTAATTATCACTGATTCCTCAGATCCAGTAGGTACGAATTCTGATAAGCTCAGTGGATATTGAGCGATGTTAACTGTCTGTTGGACTGTTTTTCAGCTAGATAACCAGGTGGAGATATTCACAAATGTTGTGTAGTCTTTAGATGTTTGATTCAAAGACTAAATGATTATTTTATTATTGCCAACTGTTGTTGATCATGAAATATTCCTGTCAATCTCTTAGGCTTTTAAAGCTCTGCATAGTTGATTTTTTGTTTGAAAGAAAGCTTCTTCAATTTTATACAGCAGATGATTGTAAATAGGTAATGAGTCTGACGCCCTGCAAGCACTCGATTATATATGTGCAAAGTGCACATGTGCAGTGACTTCATTCTGTTCTGTTTGCTCACTTATCGCGCTTATTTGGGAATTGACATGCTTTTTACTGGCAGAATATTTCAGAATGTGTGTGTATGCAGAACTTTGCACGTACATGATGAACCTTTCAATGATTTCAGGAGACACTGCCTTGTAAATATTGGACTGTAAACTAGAAAAGTGAATTCACAGTTACTTCAAGCAAAAACATGAGAGAACATGCGAAGTGGTAAAACAAAATCAAGTTGGCACTGATTCCAGGAAACTGTTGTTCAGACAGCAATCAGCATTTGGAACAGATTTGTGGATATTTATAATGTTGAAAGCATGGAATTATTTGAGAACATTTTGAGTGCGGGGTAGGGGAGACACTGGACCTGGAGAGTGAAATAAGATTGGTCAAATAGCCTGACTGAGCTGAGATGTCTTCCAACTGTGACAGCTCTTTTACCTTTGGTTCTTTGGCAGGGTTAAACAAAGTCTTGGTTCTGATCACTCAACAGCACTTAACATTGCTAACTATTTTGTTAATTGTGCAAATGTCTTCTTTGTGTTCTAGCCTAAACAAAGCTTATTTTGCATGGCACAATTGCACCTGTACCAGCGGTTCCTGAGACGTGATAAAATGAGTTTTGGCAGCCTATTTTCAGCAGGTCTTCCAGGCCGATTGGTGCCTGTGATTCCCAGTTTTGCATTTAACCTTTACAGCTGTTTTGGTTAACCCACTTTTCAAGGACTGGTGATACTGTGCTAGATTGAGTTATGTGGAATCTGCTTAAGACATTTTTGAAATGCTTGTGGTTACTGGGCTTTCACTTGGAGGTCTTTGTAAATTTTTTTGAGTTTTTTTGTGTGGAAAATTGCTGGTCACAGCTGCTACTAACAATTTAGTAACCTGATTTATAAATAAATGGAAGAAATCCAAAAGGTGAAAATATAAAAATGAAGTGGATGAGTTATATAATTGGTTCTTCGTTTGTATAATCCAGCCTGCTTATAATCTTTCCACTTTTTTCTCCCCTTTTGTATCTCCATGGCTCCTATCCTTGCCCCTGTCTTTCTGTCTAACACAAGGGCCTGCTGAGAGCTTGTTTCAGGAGTCTTACTACCGGCTGATGAAAAATGCCCTGCATGAGGATGGGATCCTTGGTGCCCAAGGTAGGTGTTTTTTGCTCTGGTAGCCTGAAGAATGTTCCTACATTTGAGCAGATTCCCCAGTATTTGGAGACAAGATTTTCACATGTTTTATTAACAACTTATGCAACCTTATCTCAACAGTTGAACAATTTGTTCAAATAGCCTTCTCCACCTTTCTTTTTTAGAATTGTATCCCTTTTGCATTGCTTCTCCTTTTTCTTCCTATGAAAATGTGACATTTCTCTGCATTAAATTTAATTTGATGCATTTTCTTATTTATTAATTCCTGTATTGTGGATGCTGCTGGCTAGGCTAGTGTTTATGGCCCATCTGTAATTTTCTTGAATGTGATGGGCTGCTGCTTTGAGCCAGTGTCATCCCAACAGCCCAAGGATTGCAATGTACTTCCAAGTCAGTGGCTAAGATGTCTGTCTGTGTTTGTTTAATATCAGCAACAATTTATACATGTCCTTCCCTCTTGCATGGCATAAGTTTTAATATCCTGTCTAATCAATTTCAATATTTTGAAAGCACCAGTGTAAGTTTAAATTTCTACTTTTCACCTTTTTTTAAGATATCCTACTAATATTGTAGATTCAAAACCTGTGCCATACACATTTATAATGCAATTAATAAGAGATGTGAATTGCAGTGATAAATGTACTATAAGACATGAATGCTTCGCATGTCTGTTCCCTAATATGTAAAAGTTCTCACCATGAAACGAATCCATTTCTTCCATCTAGAAACAATGCTGCCTGCTGAATTAAGGAAATGAACCAGTTTGATCTTTTGGCCAAAGGCACAACTGATCTCCTAAATGGAAAAGGCAATTAAAATTTTAAACCCGTAAGATACTAGGCATTTGTATTTTTTTTTAGTGTTCGCTTTAGAAGTGCAGTTTATGTTAACTTACTTTTCAGATGAGTTATGAGCCATACAAGTTGGGAAAGTTTCAGGTTTCATCTGAGAATGAAGCCTCTACTGAGATTAGCGATGACCTAGAAATAGAGATCAAAGCCAAACTAGTTTTGTGCTTTTTAATGCACTCCATGTGAATTTGTAGCATGATCAGATGCCAGATTGTGCAAATTGAAGGGATAATATTGGAGAAAAAAATGTTTTACAAATTGACAATTTTCTTTAAAGGAAACCTGGATTTGTCGCTGATCTAACTGTGATTTCTGCAGGTGAATGTCAGTGGCTGCACCTCGAACTCATAAAGGAGATGCGGAGATTCTGTAAATCTTTGTTTCCTGTAGTTGAATATGCATACAGCACAATCCCTACGTACCCCAGTGGACAGATTGGTTTTATGTTGTGCAGTAAAAATCCTGTGAGTCAAGTGCCTTTCAGTTACATTTGTTTCTAATGTTCAATTCTAGATTGTTCTGTCCGCTGTCAGGTAGCGTGTGAAGTGAATAGCGAAAATAAAGGGCTAGAATTACTCAGCAGGTCAAGTGGAACCTTCGGGAAGAGAAATTGAGAAAACATTTCGGGTCAATGACCTTATTTCACAACTGGAAACATTTTAGAAATGAAATCCAAGTTTGAATTACAGAAGCAGGAGCAATTAAATGACAAAAAGAATGGTGCAAGGCAAACTGCAAGATAGTTGGAAAAGAGAAAAGGCATGAAATGGGTCTAGAGGAGCTGCAAATGGCATCGCTAGAATTGTTTTCAACAGGACCTTTCCCAAAAAAAAATATCTTTGTATGGAAGATTGTAAGGGTCCTGCTTGAAAGATGTAATTTTTTTTTAGCTTTATTTAGAATTCTAAGGACCGTTCAACGGGGAGTGGGATGAAAAATTAAATGACCAGCATCTTTGCTTGGGGAAACCAAGCCAACAGCATCTAATCTGCAAACATGACCCAAGCATTATAGAATAATACAGTTCAGAAGAAGCCCACCAAGTCTGTACCTTCAAAAATATACTACTACTTACACTGGTCCCACGTTCCCACTCTATGCCCGTAACCTTGAATGTCATGACACTTTGTTTTCATCCAAGTACTTTTTTTTTTAAAAGTTTGAGCGGTTACCTGCCTCAACAATCCTCTCAGGCAGTACATTCCAGATATCTGCCACCCTCTGGGTGAAAAGGCTTTTCCTCGGATCCCCTTTTAAAGTGAAATGCTGTAGGTTTAAAGTGTGCATCTTTGTTCTTGACTCTTTGACTAAGGGGAACAGCTGCTTTCTAATCACTCTGTCCATGCCCCTTGTTTTATACACCACTATCAGGTCCCCCCCCTCAACCTTCTGTGTTCTAAAGAAAAAATCGAAGCTTTCCCAGCCTCTCTCCATAGCTGAATTACTCCATCCAAGTAGCATCCTCATGACCTCCTTCATGTCCTCTCTCTAGTGCAATCACAGCCTTCCTATTGTATGCTGATCTTCTGTACACAATACTCCAACTGTGGCCTAACCAAAGTTCTCTGCAGCTTCAGTGTAACCTCCCTGCTCTTATCTGTGCCTCAACTGAGGAAAGTGTCCCAATATGACTTAACTCCCTCTTAACCAAGATCCTTCTGTTCCTCCCAACCTCATTGTGCCCTGGCATTCTTTGAGTATCCTATGGTCTTGTTCCTTCTTCCTACGTGCATCAGCTCACATTTATCAAGGTTAAATATCTGAGAAGGGCAAGGGTAGTAAGTCCAAGGAATCTTAGATGTTGAAGGATTTGAGAGTTTGATAAAGGAGGAAGCATATGTTAGATACAGGACGTTAAAAACAGGAGACCCTTCAGGAGTATGAGGTGTGCTTAAATAAAGAAATTAGGAGGGCAAAGAGGGGCCATGAAATATCTTTGACAGATAGAATTGAGAAAAACTCCAAGCATTTATAGGTATATTTAGAGCAAGAGGATTACCAGGAAAAGAGTGGGGCCTATTAGAAACCATGGAGCTAGAGGATGTGGGTGAAGTCTTAAATTAATATTTCTCATCGCTATTCACAAAAGAGAAAGACCTTTTTATAGCTGGGGGTTTCATTTGGGACGATGAGGTTCTATAGCATGTTAATATTGGTAAAGAGGAGATATTAGATGTTTTAGCAGGCATAAAGGTGCATAAATCCTCGGGTTCTGATGAGATAGGAAAGGCTGGGATTCAAGTCAAGCGAGGCCTGAGCAACGTCCCTTGAGGAGGTATTTAATACTTTACTGACTACAACTAAACTGCCAGATGACTGGGAAAATAGCTAATATACTTTAGTTCAAGAAGTGCACCAGGGATGGGCCAGGTAATTACAGATCAGACAGCCTGACATCAGTGGTAGGGAAATTATTGGGAAAACTTTCTGAAGGACAAGATTAATAATACTTAGAAAGGCAGGATTGATCAGGGATAGTGTAATTCTAGGCAAAAATTGGAAAACTGGATCCTAGTCTAGTCGCACACACAGCCTTCTACTACTACTTCTTGTCTCCTGCCTGTAAACCAATTTTAGATCCAACTTGTCAGGTTACCCCGTATCCCATTAGATTTTACCTTTATTAGTTTCCCATCTGGGACCTTGTCAAAGGCCTTGCTGAAATCCAAATAAATTGCAACAACTGCCCTACCCTCATCGACACACTTGGTCACCTCTTCAAAATTCAACCAGACTTTTTAAGTATGACCTCTCTCAGACAAAGCAATGCTGAATATCAATGATCAAACCTTGCCTGTGTAAATAGAGATGAATTTTCTCCTTCACTACTTTCTCTAATAGATTCCCTACCACTGAGGCTCGATAAGTTCCCTGGTCTACCTCTATCTCCCTCTTGTAAAGTGGAATCACATTAGCCGTCCTTCAGTCCTTTGGGATCTTCCCTGTGGCCAGAGATGATTTTAAAGATTTGGGTTGGAGCATCTGTTATTTCCTCCCCCATCTCCCACAGCTGCCCGGGATACTAGTTTTCTGGACCTGGTAATTTGTCCACTTTTAAACCTGCCCAAACCTCCAATACCTCCTTGCTTTTTATATCAATTTGCTCAAGAATCCTGTACTTGCATCCTCCTCCTCCCAAGTAAAGACGACATTTGATTGCTGCAGTTTAATTTCTCTTGTTTTCCACCTTATCCCTCATTTTGTTGTTTGTTCCCCTGCACTGTCTCTATTTGCATGACTCATTATCTGACTGTTCTGACTTTCAAAAATACGTCAATATGGCTTCTTGCTTCACAAATGCAGCCTCCATATTTTGCTTTTTATTTCAGATTTCTAGCATTTTGCTTTTGTGAAGTTTAATAAAAGTCAGGAATTGTGCTCATTTGATGTGAGCTGAAAATGGCTGTTTCACCATCAGATGCTGATATTCAACTGTCTCTACCTACTATTTGTATTGTAAGCGGCACTAATAACAGCAAGCACTATCATTTCACTCATGGATTATGATAGATCTGGTATGACTCCTCCAACACCAGCACCAGCAACTAACATATTTCCCCCTTTTTTTTTTTTTTGGGAATTAAGCATTTAACTGGTCTCAGCAACATCACTACCTCAAGTATTTTTGGGGGGTGGAGGGAGAGGGGAAACTAGCAGCTGAGGGTGCAGATTTCCATTTGCGTGGCTTATCAGCACATTTTACACTGATTTTGGGTGTTGTTGGCCTCTGCAAACCTTCAAACATTAGGACATATCTGCAGACAGGATAATGATACCATGATTTTATTGTAGCGACGTGTACTGTTCTCCTGTATAAATGATGAATTTGGCACTAAGGTAACTTTGGAAGTGAAAGTGGGCATTATCTGCTGATCCATCAAACTAACCATCCACTGCCTATTTCACAGTGAAGATTGTTAACTTTGAATAGTGAGAAGTGCAAATGTTAGAAAATAACTTACAAGCTCACTGCATGGACAGAGCAGCAGGAAAAGTGGCATCGAGTGCATGCAGAAGCCATTGGATTAAGAGTAGCAATTACTGGAAATGATACACATGTATATTGTGTAACCCTGGCTTCCTGATGTAAAATGTTTTACCAGGGGTTCATTTTCAGTTTACTAATTAGATTATATTTTATAGGACACTAGTTTTCGTGAACCTGTGAGACAACTGTCAGCAGAGGAAGTGGACAGAATGCAACTGAAATATTACAATGCAGATATGCATCGAGCAGCTTTTGTTTTGCCAGAGTTTGCCAGAAAGGTAATCTGCTGTGATTAGCTAATTCAGGATAAGCTTCAAGTTTAGAATGATTGATGTTGATTTCAAATTTTTCCTGTTTCTTTCCATGTCGTGAGCACTCTCCTCATCACAATTACTACTAATCTTAACTATGCTCATCAGATTTGGTTAGCAATGTTAAATCCTATTTTCCAATATGCTTTCACTTGTTCTTTCAATGTAGCCTTCCCTTGGTGAGAGAGTAATTAAATTGTTGCCTGTTCTGATGGCCTACAAGCTCATGTTAGATATACTTTTAAAAAGCAGACTTCCTGACCAATGTTTACAGAATGTTGTGGTGCTTTACATTAGTTTGTCATTCATGTGTGAAATGCATTCAGCATATGAATGTAAATATTGATAGGTCACTTTTTTGCAATAACTAAATTAAATCTATTGTTATTAAAACACATAAGCATTATTCTTGAGCTTATGCCATCAGTTTTATTCAAACCGAATGAGATCAAAGTGGAAGTCTCTTTGCAACAGGACTGCTACTTGCTATATTCCAAAAGCAACATTTTGTGGTAATTGAACTTCCTTGCACAAAATTTCTGTATTTTGGGATCAAGTCCTGCAGGCCTGACCCTTTTATTTACAGCTTTTGAAAACTGAGTTCTTGCTCAAGAATTAAATGTGTTTTCTCCTTCACCTTGCAGGCACTTGATGCATAAAGCCAACTCTATTGCCTGATGTTTGTCATCCATACTGGAAAAAGTTTTTACAAATTCTATCATCGGTTTATAATGGGCCCATAATGTATCACACTGAAATTAACCCTTTCCTGTCTTCAAAGAGGAAAATTATCCTTCGACTGCCCAGGAAGCCAGGAAACAGCAGCTCTTGTTGGGAATAAAAGGCCACGTTTCAGTTCTTTTTAAAGAAAGTCAGAGCTGTGTGAATTTTCTTTCCCCACACCCCACCCCCGGACTGTTGGGTGATCTGTGATTCTTGTGGAGTTGGCCAGGTGTGCAGCGGACCTCTAGACCTTGTAAGGTCAGCTGACTAACCAATAACCTCCACTTTAGATACTGCACATGGCTGACAGCATGGACCACTGAGGCCTTAATCCATGATGGCCCTAGACTGGAAAGGGTTAAAATTTTAAAGAAAATATTAATAAAAATGCAACCAGATAATGCTTGGAACTTGAACTTGTGTGAAAACTTTTGACATGAAGTACTTTCATACTGAGACAAAAAGGGACACAAATTTCTGATTGGACATAAATCAAACAGGATGCTTTGTGGTTTAAAGTGTGATGCTCTCTTCAATAGGATTCACTACTGTTGTGTTGAATTAACTGCAAGCAGCTACTTCAATGTGGAGTGAATTGCATCTATTCTTGAGCCCCTGCTTTTCATTGTTATTTTTCCTTTTTAAGCACCATCTTTTTACTTTCCTGTCACTTTTTTTTTTTTTTTTTTTTTTAAATTCTCCCTTTTGGGTAGGCAAGCACATACAATGTGAGTTTGCCTCTTTCTTCTCCCCACCCACCTCACCCCAAACTGGCCTTGTTTGTATTGAAATATTTCAAACCAGCTAAATTAGTGACTTCCATATTTACTATTTTTGTTAATGTACTAACAGATTCTGAAGGGGCTTGTCGAGCTAGAAAATAAGCAGTTGTTTCTCCTGTCTGGAGAATCTGGAACACAGTTGGACAAATTCAGAATTAGATACCGATTGTCCTAAACAATGTGGCAAAGATGAGTGGTAAATCGGGGGAATGTAAGTATTTCGGAAGCCAACAAAAGATTCTGGAAAAAATGAGTGAGTGAGTGAATAATCTAAAGGCAAATAAGATGATATAAAATAGACATTAAGAGCTGCTTTAAATATTAAAGGGAGAGATTGGCCAAAGTGAGCATAGACTCTTTAGAGAGCAGGGCTGGGGAAATAATAATGGAGAAACAGGAAATTGTAGAGGAGTTGAATAAATACTTGTGCACCAGTTGTCACAGAAGAAGGTACTAAAAGCAGAAGAATGAAGGACAAAATAAACACAACTATTACTAGAGGAAAAAGTAGAAGGAAAACTAATGGGGGTTAAAGGTTGACAAGTCCCCTGGACTTAATGGGTTGCAACCAAGAATTTTAAAGAAAATAGCTGCAAAGATGATGGATGCACCTCCATGAATCCTGGGGTGGTGGGGGTGGAATAAATCCCAGACAATAGCAAAACTGCTGATAAAACCCTCCTTCAAAAAGGATGAAGATACAAAATCAGTAATTATAGGTCAGTCAGCTTAACATTTTTCATTGGGAGCATGTTAGATTCTGTTATAAAGAACATTGTAGCAGAGCATTTAGAAATAACATTATCAAGCAGAATCAGCATGCTTTCATGAACGGGACTTCATGCTAGACAAATTTTATTACAGTTCTTCAAGGAGGTAACAAACAGGACAGGTAAGGGGGAACCAGTGGATGTAGTAATTTATCTGGATTTCCAAAAGGTGTTCGATAAGATCGCCCACATAAGGCTACTTAATATAAGCCTGTGGTGTTGCAGGTAGTATGTTAACATAGATGATGGGCTAACTAATAGAAGACAAAGTTAGGGTAAAGGTGGTATTTTCAGGATAGCATCCTGCAACTTGTGGAGTGCCACAGGATTTAGCTTTATATTATTGATTTGAATGACGGAAGTGAACGTACTACAAAGTTTGCAGATGACTTGTGTGGTTTGGAAGGCAAATGTGATTTCCTTACTAGAGGGATATGGACAGGTTCTATAAATGGACAATAGCTGACAGATGGAAAATAATGTGGGGAAAATGTAAGGCTATGCATTTTGGCAGAGAAAAACAGAAGTGCTGAATATTCCTTAAATGGGGAACAACTGCAGAAAGCTGCAGCAGAATGGGATTTAGACATCCATGTGCATGAATCTTTAAAAATCTAGCATCTAAGAGCAGCAGGTAATAGGGAAGATAGATGGACTGGCCTTGTACTTTTTTTTATTTTGAAATAAAAATAAGAAAGTCTTGCGAGTCAGACCACAGCTGGAATACTCTGAACAGTTTTGGTCCCCCTTTATCCAAAGAGGTATTGACGTTAGAGGCACTTCAGCAAAGATTCACTAGGTTGATTCTGGGTATGGAAGGGTTTTCTTAAAGGTTGAAGAGATTGGGCTTGTAGTCACTGGAGTTTAGAAGAATGAGAGGCTACCTCATTGAAACATACGAGACACTTAACCTCCCCGCATCTACCCAGTCAAGTCTATTCTCTGCTTGTAGACAGTACCATTCCAACCCTGCCCCTTGCTTGAGGCATGGTAACCATAAACACTTCACCAATCATTTGAGAACCGCCTGTGATCCTCTGATACTATAGTGACTTTCACTTGCCTTTCACATTAATGAAATATTGAGGAAAGGAACATTAGTTAAAGGGAGGTAACAGATGAGAACCCTGAATATTTCTGTGATCTTTAGATAATAGCATTCTGGTCAACTTATTAAAACTTATCAGCACAGGCAATTGAATTTCAGCATTTTCTTAGGTCACCTAGTCTTTAACATCGTTAATCTGCTGATGGTTCAGTACTTCGACTCGGGGTTTGCTGTCTTAAGTTCTTGGTTCCTGTTAATTGCACATCTGTGGAGAAGGGATGCTCCAAAAGTGCATGTTTTTAAAATTACCCAGTTGGCAACTTGCTTTTCTATGGTCTGTCAGCCATTGATCAGCTCCCAGTAATGATTACCATTGTCATTGTGTTCAATTATGGTACTTGTCCTCTATTGTGGAATGAGGAAGGTGACTGATTGATTTTCTTTTCAGCCTTCAGGTAGAGATTTGACTCTTTTGAAAGTATTGAGTTTTGTGCAATATTCCAGTAGAATCCTCTCATCCACACTGCTCATTTTATAAAAATAAAAATGATCCCCAGTATGCCAGTAGAAATTGTTATAAACATGGGACATTAATTTACAGTAAGTAATGACTTAATGCACTATTTAGTTACTGCCGTTGGTTTTCCATTTTGATGGGTGAACAAATTGTAGTCAAAAAGATACGCTTAAACATCTCATAATTAATAACAAAGGAATTTTAACCTACTATGTAAATGAGCAAATCTGCATAAGTATGTTGTCTGTGAACATAACAGCAAGACCTGATTTATGTAGGGTGTCTTTTGTTATTTAAGCTAAACTTCTAAAAGAAACACAACATTGTTTACATTTTCATAGGTGTTCAGCAATTGGAAGGCTTTGCAGAATCAAATTTGTTTGCAGTAAGCCTTTTTACTTTTTTAATATATTGAACTGTTCAAATCTTGTGCCACACTTCTGGAGCAGGTAGGATTTGAATCTGGCCATTTTGGCTCAGAGGTAGGGACATTACCATTGTTCTACAAGAACCCTGAGGGGGACACCTATCATGACAATTGAAATAGCTACAGCAAGCCTTTTTAAAAGGATAGTCTGAATAGCAGGCCTACAATATCATCCTCGAGCATTTCAAAGAGGAAGTAACTGTGATGTTATTAATGGTACTAATGAAGAGCCTTATGCACCTTTTTTATGAATTTCAAGAATCTACATTGCCATTTCAAAAGCCATAGTTTGGACAGAAAATTAATTGCTAATCTGAATTTAGCACCACAGAACTGGCATGTAGGAATTTTCTACTACTTTGGGGTTCTAACTCAGTTTATTTATGACAATTTAAAATAATTTAACTTATAACTTGAATTATGTATTTAAGGATTAATGTTTGTGAAATTAGCCTCAAACATCAATAAGCAGCCTTTGATGAAAGATGATCTTTAGTCAGGAACTTTCTTCATGTAAATGGAGTATAATTGCCATTATATGCAATTTCAATGAATATTTGAAGTTTTTTTTTCTCCAAATTAGAATTGACACTTTGGATTCTGTTCTATGGTTAATAGCATCTGTTGGGTCATTGTAACAAATATATAGTTTCATGTCTGGGCCTTGGGTTTTAATCCAACAAAGTTCAGTATTTTTCTGCACTACAAATGTTACATTTGGCACGAGCCTCCATATCCTGCATTAAGTTTGGCATCAAAATATATGCCTTTTGGGAGGCTAGAAGGCTGGAATGGTTCTCCAATGATCTTTAGGGAAGGAAGCTGTCATCTTTACTTGGTCTGGCCTCCATGTGACTCCTGACCCACAGCAATGTGGTTGACTCATATTGCCCATCCCTCAGAGGGCAACTAAATGCTGGCCTAGCCAGTGACACCTTCATCCCGTGAATGAATTTTTTTTAAAAAAAGCACCTGACCGAGTGATCTTACAAAGATCATTGGGCAAAATAATAGGACCATTATTACATCCCATAGTAAAGTATCTGACCTGGGAATGCTTGATTCTGCCAGCCAAGTATTCCTGCCCTAAACATACTCCCTTCCTAAATACAATTCATCTTAAAGGGACCCTGCTTGTCATTGGTTTTGGGCTAATTTTTTAAGACTTGAACTTTGACAGCAGTGTTTAATCTCTGATCATGAGGAGAAAGAGGACTTAGTAGAGATTATTTAAGGTTTTAAAATAGTAAATGAATCTAATAGAAATGCATAATAAAAATGAAGACAATTTCTGAAAATAGTGGCCTTTTCGCTGACTTGTATTTCTAATATAAAACTTAAGTATAACCTACACTTTTTCTAAAATGCTGTTTATAATATCTAATTTCCCTATACTTAGTGATTTAGTGTTATACAGATGATTTGGTATTTTTACAAAGGATTCTGTCTCATTTAGGCTCAACAAAGCCCCTTGTTACAGCGATTAATTTTGGCTCCAATTTATTTTATTTTTTTCTGCCACCCAATGGATGAATTAGTTCTTGACCATTTATCCTGTTGCGTGTAATCATGTAAATTTGAAATGGTCTGATTGTTTCCCAATTTCTGCCAGTCCGAGATGGGGGTGCCAGGTAAGTTGAGAGTTGAATTTGGAAAATCTGAAATACAGCATACTGAAAGTACAGTACAAGTTTGTTAGTCTTTGTAGGACAAAGACAGACTGATGTTTTATTGTAGTGTTGGAGGATACTGATGTTTTTTAATAGATGTTGAATAGTCTGGTGTCTTCAGCATATTCTGGTGTATATCTTTTATTACTGATGAACAGGAACTGCTTTTGTTTAACAACTAACCCTCCAATGTAAGAGGCTATTTTTAGTCCCTTTTTTGGCTTCAACCATCCTACAGCTTGTTCAGGTTTTAGAATTAACTACTCTGTCGCGGTGTGACTTCTATGTGGGATTTTATGGTATATGCCCACTATTATTTATTGGTTTGGATTTTTAACATCTGCAACTGACATTTTGTTGTCTTGGATTTTCAGCTTAAATTGTTAAAATTTTGATGTTATTCTTTTGAGTGAGATTGGATCAAAACCTTTAATCCCTCCTTTGTTTGATCATGAGCAGTGACTTGACATTCCAGTGAGTCTAAAGAGATGAGCACAGTTTCCTCCTGCTGTATTTAGTAACAAAGTTTGTAATTCCATTCTTTAAGTGATATTCTTTGTCCTCACAAATTGGTTTTCACCAATGTTGGAATGGTTTTGATCACAATGGCATCAAATTGACGTGGAAAGAGGTGGACATCCAAACAGTTTTGCAAAACATGACCCAGATAATCCTTATCTTTAACAGCAACTTCTAGCCATTGCTTGTTAGATTTTCATCTAACTAAAGATTTAATGCTGTACCATAATGTTGTTTCATTATTTATTCATTTGACTTGGCAATGTATAAATCTTTTTCATGCTACAGACATTAGTATTAAGTTCATGAGAAAATAAAACTTTAAATACTCCAGCTTTTTTAAATTTAGAATAACTTTATTACATTGTTCTGTGCCATTGAGGGGTTATTCCTCCAAATTACCTCAAACTTTGCTTGCAGTATTTGATCTGTACTTGTCTTGCAAATTTGCCATGAACACATGGTGAGGACATTCCTATCAGTACTAACGCACACCCCAAGGCCTCCCCACAATGGCATATTTCTGGGCCATTACAAGAAAATAATGGTATATATTCAAAATTTGCTGTTTTATATACACCGTGGCCCAGGCAATCTGATCATGTTTATTCTGAAAAGCTGTTATGTATGATTTTGAATGATTTAAAATGATTCAAAAGTTCCACCTTTTGAATTATAAAGTTTGCCTCAGGATGGATTCCTGAATGTCATGGAAGGGAGTTTGCGGGTAGTCTGTGGTCAAAATCATGTCACCAGTTCAACTTAATTCAAACATTGACTGCTAATATTTTGAAAGAAGGACAGGTTTGAAAAAGGCACCAAGACATGTCCAAATAAAAGAATGTGATGTGAATAGATCCATTATGCACATTACTGATAGCTGCTGTTGTTTTAGCTTAATTATTTAAATACAGTGAGGGCTGACCAATATTTAGGGGATATTTACATGCTCTGAACTGTTGTAAACTTTTAAATAGCAGGAGTCTCAATTGGTTACTTAATTTTATTTCCCATTTTTAAGACCATAAGAAAAGAATATTATGAATGTTATAATTGTACATGATAAAGGAATAGTCTAACAAACAAAGTACAGTTATTTGCTTCAGGACGTGTTTTGTTTTTGAGTCGCAGGGAGAAACATTTTCTGAAGAAGGGTCTAGGCCCGAAACATCAGCTTTCATGCTGCTTGGCCTGCTGTGTTCATCCAGCTCTACACCTTGTTATCTACAATTATTTGCTGTTGTTTGGAGAGGCATATTTACTGTTAAAGTATGTATTATCCTACTCTAGCCATTACCATTCATTTATTAAACTCCACAGCAAGACTTGATGTCATGACTTAATTGCTTTTCAAAAACAGAAGTGTTTCTTAGAAACTACAGAGTAGCTTCTGTAGATGAACTAATTTATAAGCAAGGTTCTCTCTTTATCATGTTGGACATATGACTAAAACTTTATTTCTTCACTGTGCTTAGTGCATCTTCACTGGCCAAAATTTTAGAGTGCAGGGATGTGAGTAATCTCTAATGTAGAACCTAGTGAAGATGGATGGAAAAGGCTCAAAAATGCAACTGGCTTTGGCTGGGAACTTGTACATCTATCTAGCTTTAAGTGGTGCTAGCCTGTCTCCATTTTGCATTCTGTATTTAGGTGTGCAGTTGTTCAGGAGCACAGTTATCACTGGCTGCAATCTGTAATCACAGCAATGCACAAAGAGCATGAAGTTCATATGCTTCTACGTGGCAAACAATGAGTGCTGTTAATTGGGCAAGGTGTTCCACAGGTCTGTTTTGTGAGCAAATCAGATTTTGTGGCAAATCTATTTAAAAGGTACCAGTAGGGGGATAGACTACGATGCGAGAGGATGCCTTTGTTTCACATCTTATTTGAAACTACACAGTACCAGTCCTCCCTCATCTGCCTTTTAAAAGTTGATAACATTGGACAACAATTATCATACGGGGAATACAAGTTATGCATCATATTTGCTCTTTCATGAAATCTTCTGTTTCATTTTCTTTCAAAGGGCTTGTCCTTAAAGATATTTAAGTGTGTAATACATGTCAGCTGACATAAAGGCAAGTATGGGCAGCTCGGTTTTTATGTTACTAGCTGTACCTACAGTGCCTGCCGTACCTATTTAGCAATGGCTGAACGGAATTAATTATGCACACTCCTGATCCAATTCAGACTCTGCCATCAGCTGTGAAGGCACCCATAGCTAATCGCCAACATGCAATGATCTCCTCCCACTTAAGTAGCTGATGCAGCTGTACACCAGAACAAGCACTTCCATCTTTCAATAACAACCATAGCATAGCACAGCTATTCAATTTAGATTGCATTTCTCAAACTTCATTAGTGGTGATATGGACACTCTGTAGTTCATTGTTTACGTCAATAGCTCAATATGAGTCTTGTAGCTAGAGTGGGAACGGTTTGCTATGACAATGTCCACTAGTTTTGCAGTTAAATTGCACCCTGTACATGTGTCAAGCTGCTGCCTTTGCATATGTTGTGTCTTTAAAAGCCATTTTGCGTCCTCTCATGAGGGTGGCATAGTGGGTCAGTGGTAAGCACTGCTACCTCAGTGGCAGGGACCTAGGAACAATTCCAGCCTCGGGCGACTGTGTGGAGTTTGCACATTCTCCCTGTGTCTGCGTTTCCTCCGGCTGCTCCAGTTTTCTCCCACAGCCCAAAGGTGGGCAGGTTAAGTGGATTAGCCATGGGAAATGCAGGATTGCAGGGATAGGGTAGGGGAATAGCTCTTTGTAGGGTCGGAGTGGACTGAATAGCCTGCTCCCATACTGTAGGGATTCTATGACTCTTAACTTGAATCTCTCCAATTAGATTTCTGCCTCTACCACAGCACTACATACTAATGTTATGAATGATATTTTTCATGCTTTTGACTGCAGTGTATTATTCCTATTTATCAACATCAATGTTTTGCAGCTTTGATAAGATACCTGATTTTCCTGCTTCAAAATCCCTGATGCGGTTCCCCAACTCAGTGGTAGGGCCCATTGCTCAGTGTATTAATTGTAGGCCTACACATCATTAATAGTCCTGAACATAAATCACCCAAGCCCTGACATCAAAATAGATTCAAATGTATGTGTGTTGAGTTCTTCCTTTATTTCTAATCCCTAATTGTGTTGAGTTGGTTCAGAATATTACTATCCCACAAAACAAGCTAAGTACTGAAAGGACACTGACAAACAGAAGCAGTTCAATGTCAATTCCCAGGATATATTCATGTTTTACAACTGCATAACTAAACAGTGATACCCATTCCACCTAACTATGATCAGGTTCCCTGTTTCTTAACTGAATAAATAACCGGCTGAAAGGTTTTTCGATCACTAGAAATGGGAACGCTGTTTAGAGCTAATGCATTATTCTAGGGCTCACTTTTATAATGCACTTAACTGGAGGGAGTGTAATGATGCCTGTTTGCTAGTGTCAGGATCCTGCTGCTATCCTTGTGATTTATGTCAGCAAAAAAACATTTCATATTGAATCATAGACATTTGCACTATAGAAATAGGTCACCTGATCCACCAGAGACACATTTATAACTTGCCTAGCTGTGACCCACAACTTTAAGTATGCTAAACAGAAAATACATCATGGACAGAGCTGAGTAATCCCACAGATCAGTGCAAAGCTCTGCAGAACAACTACATTGGGTAGTGAGTAAGGACTAAAAGAAATGGGAGCAGGAGTATGACCCCTTGAGGCCAGCTATGGCTTTTGTGGAACATAGAATCCCTACAGTGTGGAAGCAGGTCATTTGGCTCTTTGAGTTCGCACCAATCCTCCCCCACACCCAAACCCAACTCCATCTCCTTATTCCACATTTCCCCTTGCCAAATCCAACTAGCCTGCACATCCCTGGACACTATGACAATTTAGCATGATCAATCCACCTAGCCTGCACATCTTTGGACTGTGGGAGGAAACTAGAGCACCTGAAGGAAACCCACACAATCGCCTGAGACTGGAATCAAACCCAGGTCCCTGGTGCTGTGAGGCAGCGCTGAGGTACCGTGCTGCCCTTTTAATGTGATGTTAGCTGATCATCAATTTGAGCTCCATGTTCGTGCCCATTCTCTCTATCTCTTGACTCCTTGAGAGGTCAAAAATTGCAGTTTTAAATGTGTTCTAACAATTGAGCTTGACCATTCTCTGGGATATGCCGTTTGAGTGAAGGAATGTCTCTTTACCTGAGTCCTAACTGATGGGCCTCTTATCCTGAAACTAAGCAAAGAAAACAATTTTGTCAGAGTCTACCCTGACAAATCTCTTTAGAATTGTGAACGTTTCAATATTTCTCTCATTCTTGATCACCTTTCATTCTTCTAAATTCCAAAGAATATAGAAGCAATTTATGCAGCCCCTCAGAATGGCTTCATATTACCCATTGTGTACATGTAACTTGAATTTAAATTCTCAAGCTCTGGAAACTACAAAAGTCAGAACAACTGGAGTAGAGATGCGTTGGTTTTACCATCATGTAATCCTTTAACTCTCTCCTCTTTGGTTCTTCCCATGTTTTTCCACATCCAATGGTATGCCTAGTGTTAGTTTTCCTTTTTTTCCATCTGTCTACTTCTAACATCAAAACCCTGACTGGTGTAGTTGAGTCACTTCATTAAAACTGAAGGGATTGAGAAAGTTGACCAAGCAAACAATCCTGTATTAAATCACCAGGGGTCACGTCATCAGTCACGTCATCTCACAGAATCATAGAATGATATAGCAACATTGGCTCATCATGTCTGAACTGCCAAAAATAACTCTAAATCTACAGTCGTCTCACTTCCCTACACTTGGCCCAAAACTTTGTTATATTTTAAGTATTCAAACAAGCACCTTTTAAAGGTTGTGAGGTTTCCCACCTAAGTACCTTTCAGGCATTGTATTCCAGATTCCCACCACCTTCTGGGTGAAAAGTGTATTTTTCCTCAAATCCCCTCCAAACCTCCTGCCTTTTACCTTAAATGTGTACACCTTATTATTGACCCTTCAACAAAGTGGAATAACTGCTTTCTATCCACACTGTCCAGGCCCCTCATTATCTTATACCCCTCAATCATATCCCCTCTCAGCCTTCACTTCACTTCTCTAAGGAAAACAAGCAAGCTTACTAAGCTTCTCTTCATGGCTAACCTGTTCCATCCCAGACAACATCATGATGATTCACCTCTGCACCCCTTTCAGTACAATCCTTTCTATAGTGGTGACCAGAACTACGCACAGTACTTCAGTTATGGGCTAAGCAAAGTTTTGTACAGCTCCAAAATAATCTCCCTGCTCTTATACTTTATGCTATGACAAATAAAGGTGCCCCTAATGCCTTCTTATCTACCTTTATTAACCTGTCCTACCACCTCTAGGGATCTGTAGACAAGCACCCCAAAATCCCTGTGTTCCTCGGAGCTACCTACTGTACTGATGTTTATTGAATGCTCCCTTGTCATGTTACTTCTTCCAAAGTGCAAATATACAAAGCTAAATGAACGAAAAATCTAACAAATCTCCAAAATGATCGACCAGTTTAGAAAATGTCCTGATTGTAAGCCTATGGCATGAAAGAAAAGCAGTAACATGGGATTGAAACTTAAACTATTCTAATCCAAATATTGGAGCAAGGACAAACATTTTGTTGAAATAAGAAGTATCCTTGGGGCCTTTGCTGTCATAACTTCAGCAAAACTTTGGCAGAACCTTTGTAAGCACACAGACAGAAATTCGATCAAGTTGTGGTAGCGGGCCACCTAGTAGCTCCAGTGAAATTCAACTCCATGATCAGGCTTTTTGAGAAATCTCCCCAGTAACATTAGAGTTCTGAAACTTTTATTCCAATATTTCAGAATCTACAATGAACATAGAGATTGCAGTTTTGCCATCTATAAAAAAGGACATCTTTAAATGGAAAAAAAAACTGCAGAAAGCTGCAACATAAAGGGACTTGGGGTAATTCTTCACAAAGCCCAGAAAGCCAGCACACAGGTACAGCAGATAATCAGGAAGACTAAGGGAATGTTGGCCCTTACTTAAAGGAGTTGGAGTATAAGAATAGGGATGTCTTACTGCAACTGTACTAGGTACTAGAGAGACTACATCTGGAGTACTGAGAGTAGTTTTATGCTCCTTTTTTAAGGAAAGACGCTTCATTGAAAGCAGTTCAGGGAAGGTTCAGTATGATCAATATATATTATGGAGGAATTGTATTATGGTCAAAGGCTAAACAGCTTAGGACTCTACTTACTAGAGTTAGAAGAATAAGAGACACTCTCTTTGAAGTATTTGGGATTCTTAAGGGGCTTAACATGGTAGACGCTGTGAGAATGCTTCCCCTTATGGGAGAGTCTAGGACCAGAGAGCATAGTCTCAGAATAGAAAGACTATGGCCAATTTGAGACTGGAATTAGGAGAATTTTTTTCTCTCAAGTTGTAAGTCTTTGGAACTCCTTGCCACAGAGAGCTGTGAAGGCTTGTATGTATTTAGGGCTGGGACAGATAAATTATCGATAAGTCAGAAATCAAAGTTCACAGGGAAAATGCAGGAAAGTGGACGTGAGGAATTCTGATTAGCCATGATCCTATTCAGTGACAGAACAGGCTTGAGGGGCTGAATGGCCCACTGTCCCTAGTTCTTATGGTCTCGTTTGAAAAGATGAATTACTCCTGATTGCATTTTAAAGTATTCAACAACAGATGAATCACAGAATCCCTACAGTGTGGAAACAGGCCATTCGGCCCAACAAGTCCACACCACCCCTCCGAACCAGCATCCCACCCAGACCCATTCCCCTACGCCTGCATTTCCCATGTCTAACCCATCAAATATAAATATCCCTGGACACTAGCCAATCCACCCAGCCTGCACATCTTTGGACTGTGGGAGGAAACTGGAGCACCCAGAGGAAACCCACGCAGACACGGGGAGAATGTGCAATCTCCACACAGACAGTCGCCCGAGGCTGGGATCAAACCCAGGTCGCTGGTGCTGTGAGGCAGCATTACTAGCCACAAGGTGTGAAGTTTTTATTTGTATTTTGAAAATAACTGTGTCCTTTCTAGTTTATCCTCAGGTAGATAGAAAGAGAAATGGTTAAAAATTGCATGGGAGTGAGCATGCCAGCAGAATGAAAATGCCCAGGTGGTTCACCAGTCAGAACAAGTTTGTTTGTAGCATGAGATTGATGAACTCTTCTATGTCAACTGTACCATCACCATTCTTGTCCACTTTCTTGATCATCTCCTGCAAGTCCTGGTGTGAAAAGTAGACACCTGCAGATTTACAAGCATCTTTGAGATTGTCAAAAGTAATCTTTCCATCACCATCTGCAAGTAATCATATTGAGACATTTATATAATGAGTAACATCTCTTTTTGATTTTTGCTTTTATTATTTTTCTTAGCAATCTTGTGGTCAGGGAGAGAAGAAGATATTTGTAACAGATACCTTATTCCTCTAGATCTGCTCAGAAACTGATGGCAGGACCTTTTATGCATAAATTAAGTATTTGGGCAGCAAATCACACCACAACATCAGATGTTGACATTCCTGGAATGCTGCACTGCAAACGTCAGTGAACCTAATTATTCATAGTTGCTCAAAGCTACAGAAAGCATTTCTGCTCTGTCTTCCTTGATAAGGGAAGGGTGTATTGTATGGAATTACAATTGGCTGGCAGGCTTTATTGACGGGGACAGCAATTTGAGTGAGGGATTTAAAAGAACTCATCCATGTAAAATACCTGCATGTAGTGGCTTTAGAACTGAAAGAAGGAGAGAAATTACAAAATGCTGACATGACATTTAGTTTACCAAGCGACGGAATGCCTAATAGGAAGATATTGATGGTTACATTTGATAGGTTGAATTAAACAGTTTAGATAATAGACAGCAGTTTGTTTTTGTAAACAGTCATTACTAATACTACTGAGTTGCTGAGTGTCACTTTGAAGGTTACATAAGCAGTGGTGATATCAGATTATTATATACAAAGAGCTGGCAGAATAGCATAAACTTCAGTTGAACTACGCAATCACTAGTTACATTCATATAGCTATCACTATTTAAAACAAAATCTCACATGTATTGTAAGGAAGTATGATATCAAAGAAGTTATGTTACTGGGATTAGTAATCCAGCTGTTGGGCTAACGATCTAGTAAGCATGAATTTATATCCCACAAAGAATTTAAAATCAATTAAATAATCTTGGGAAAAGAATGTTCAGATCAAAAATGGAGATCATAAAACTACTGGATTGCTGTAAAACCCCAAATGGTTCATAACAAAAGAAAGACTGTCATTTATATAGCACATTCATGATTAACTGACATCTCAAAGTGATTGAGATAAAGGATATTATTAAGTTGGAGAGAGTTCAGAAGAGATTTACCAGGATGTTGCTAGGACTAGACAGTTTGAGTGAGAGGGAGATGCTGGATAGGCTGGGACTTCTTTTCACTGGAGCACAGGAGGTTGAAAAACCTTATAGAGGTTTATAAAATCATGGGTATAGATAAGGTGAATGGCAGATGTCTTTTCCCGAGAGTGGGGGATTTTAAGACTAGAGGCCACATTTTTAATATGAGAGGAGAAAGATTTAAAAAAGACATGAAGGGCAATTTTTTTTACACAGTGTGGTTTGTGTGTGGGATGAACTTCCTGAGGAAGTGGTAGATGGGGTTACAAAGTTTAAAAGACATTTGGATAAGTACATGAATAAGTAATGTTTGGAAGTGATATGAGTCAAGTGCAGGCAGGTGGCGCTAGTCTATTTTGGGATTATGGTTGGCATGGACTGGTTGGACCAAAGGGTCTGTTTATATACTGTACGACTCGATAACTGTAAGTACTTCAGAGCAAAATGAAATATTTTTGAAGTGTAGTATGATGAAACCCAACAACCAGTTTACACACAGCAAGATCATACAACCAGTAAAGCAATATTGACAAGATTGTCTGTTCTTGGATTATCAATTGAAGGATTAATATTTGTCAGGATATTGGGGATTGCTCTTTTGCTTATCTTTAAATTTTTGCCATGATTTTCTTTTCCAATTGGACCTCAGCTAAAAATTTGATGCAAAAGACAGATGTTCTTTAGTGCAGAGATCTACTACTTTTTCATTCTGTATTATTGTGCCATGTTGTATGCTTCAATTTTTGGTCCGGTGAAAATTCCTGCTCCAGTTTTGAAATTTGATCTCATGTTACTTACCGCAGTCAAAGAGACTAAATCCCAGTTTAATCTCCTCGTAAGTGTCTCTGGAATCTCCCTGGTGCTCCATTACAATCTGAAGGAAATCAGAGAAACTTACTCTCCTGTGGAAAATACAAAATTCAGTAACTAGTGAGGTTTTCCAACACAAACACCCTCATTCTACTCCAAAAAAAACCATAGAATGCAGCAAAAAAAATTGTAGCTGATGTAAGACAAAGACAATTGAACCATAAAGAAGGAAGATGGAAGCTATTAGCTTCCCGATTTTCTCAGTAAATGGGTGATATGTGGTGGTGCACTGAACAGACAAGCTAATGTGGTCCTTTCACCTCGTCTATACTCATATCAGACAAATTGGTATTTGGCTCCTGTATGTCTGGATTATGAAGGGGATAATATCAACCAAATTTCCACTCCTGAGCTGCATTTATTGGTATCAGCAACAACCTGAACAAGCAGTGGATATCTTAGAAGCACAATGGTTATCCCTACTGTCAAGTAACCCATGAAATTTTCCACCTTTTGTGATCCCCTAAGTGAAGATCAAATTTGCAGGTAAGGATTACAAGAGTCATATAGCCCAAAGCAGGCCCTCCAGCCCAACAGGTCCATGCCAACCAGGTTTCCTAAACTGAATGAGTCTATGTTTGACCCATATCGCTCTAAACCTTTCCAATCATGTACCTGTCCAAATGTCTTTGAAACGTTGTAATTATTCCTGCCTCTACCCTGTCCTCTGGCAGCTCGTACTATATATGTGCCAGTTGGTACCCATTTAAACCCTCACCAACAGAAGTTAGCACTTTCAGAAAAAGTGTAAAATAAAGGGGAACAGAAAGCAAATGCCTGTTTGTGTAATACAAAGAGAGCTGGAATCAGAGTGTTAAGTGCCACGGGGAAATGTGGCCATAATGACACTTACTCTTCTTTCAACATTCTCAAATTCCTCATTGTTTTCCTCAGCTCTTGATGGTTGACAAGAAATCCTAGGGTCTGCAGCGCTGTACAGACTTCATTTGTACTGAGATACCTGAATAAAATAAGTAATTAGCATAAGTGAAGCATTTTCCTCTTAGATAAATTAAAGTTCCATTAAATTCTGACTGTACTTGTTCACTGTTTTCAATATGTGTGGCTCATTAGAATTGATCAAAAAATCGTTCTGCTTTAGCAGAAACAGCAATATGCATTTCTATAGTGTCTTTAACCTAGGAAAATATCCCGAGATGCTTCAGCACCAAGCAATATGAGATACTGAACCACATGAGAAGGTGTTAAGGAAGGTGATCAAATGCTTGATCAGAGAGATCAGGTTTAGGTGCATCTTAAAGGCAGGCAGAGAGGTTTGACACAGTAAATTCCAGAGCTTCATTCCAGATGCTTGAAAGTATTGGTGGTATAATTAGAATCTGATCATATTGGCAGCACGGATATCTCCTAAGAATTAGGAGCAGAAGTAGGCAGCTCGAGCCTGCTCCACCATTTGATACAATCATGGCTAATCTCATCTCAGAGGGCTTTTTAGAGCTGGAATAGGTTACAAAGATGGAGAGGAGAAATGTGAGGAGAAATTCAAAAATGAGGATGAAAATCTCAAACAGGAACCAATATAGGTCGAGCACGGGTGAATGGAAAGGAGGTAAGATACACGTGAAGATCCATTATTTGCAGAAATGGCTAGTCACAGAGGGTGAGAGGTTAGTAGTGCTGTTAAGGACTCTTGGTTATCCACAACTTACCCACTAAAGAATACAATTGCTTCTACTTACTCTGATATCATTGGTCCCTTGTACCATCACCAATAAGAGACAAACTAACCACCGCCCCAATGGTGTTCAATGGTGTTACCATCATTTAATCCCCCACTATCAACATTACCATTGACCAAAAACTCAACTGGACTCACCACATTAACAGAGTGGCTACAAGGGCAGGCCAGAAGCTGGGAATACTGCGGCGAGTAACTCACCTCCTGACTCCTCAAAGCCTGTCCACCATCTACATGGCATAAGTCAGGAGTGTGATGGACTACTCCCCACTTGCCTGGATGAGTGCAGCCCCAAAAACACCAAGAAGCTTGACACCATCCAGGACAAAGCAGTCCGCTTGATTGGCATGACACCCACAAGCATTCACTGCCTCCATCACCGACGCTCAGTAGCAACAGTGTGTACTATCTACAAGATGCACTGCAGAAATTCACCAAAGATCCTCAGACAGCACCTTCCAAAACCATGACCACTTCCATCTAGAAGGACAGGGCAGCAGATATACGGGAACACCACCAAGTTCCCCTTCAAGTCACTCACCATCCTGATTTGGAAATATATCACTGTTCCTTCACTGTCGCTGGGTCAAAAACCTGGAATTCCCTCCCTAATAGCATTCTGGGTCAACCCACAGCAGGAGGACTGCAGTGGTTCAAGAAGGCAGCTCACCATCACCTTCTCAAGGGCAACTAGGGATGGGCAAGAAATGCTGGCCAGCCAGCAACGCCCATATCCCACAAAAATGAATAGGAAAAAAACTTATGTCTCAACACGGGCTCAGCGATATGGTGACTGACAGAATTAATTGCAGGTTAATTTTGTTGAATTTCTTAAGTGAAGGATTTTTTCTCTCCAGCTGTTGCACCCATGAATTTTGTTCTTTTTTCTCATACTCCTGGCTTGACACCATTGTGGAACACATTCTGGGTATACATACCCACACTGGCTGCACAGGGGCATCATCAGGACTGAGGCATAGTTAAGAGGTTGTTGCTGTGTTTACTCAGATGTCAGGCATCTCCCTTTGATTCTTCATCTCGTAAAGTTGTACCCATAAGTGAGCGTGCGTGTGTGTGAGAGACGGAGAGGGAGTGTGAGTTTATACTTGAGACAGTGTGTGTACGTGTGCGTGAGAGTATGTGTATAGAGTGAGGGTCTGTTTGAGTGTGTGAGCATGTGTGTGTGAGAATTTGTGTGTATGTGTGTGGGTGTGAGAGTGTATAGTGTGGTGGGGTCTCCTGTAGTGTGACATGAACCCACACACACACATTCCCTCTTGCTCCTCCACACACACACACACACACATTCCCTCTCTCTCCTTCACACACACACACACACACACACACACACTAATCTATGGGGTGAATTTGTCTTGCAGATTTGTAATTGTAGATACATTCTATTTTGTTCAAACGGCACACAATTTGTAGGCAGTCAATGTGGCATTTCATAAATTCCTACTTTGGAAATAAAACCAGTCTGACTCCAAGTTGATACACATCCAGATTCTAAACAAGGCCTCACACCTAAAATGCATTGTCTGACCTGGAATGTCACCTCTGGTATACAAAGGGAACTGATAAGACCTTTATTGTCTTGGGACACTGACTTGAAAGAAATTCTGGAATTTTGCATATTCATCCTTTCTAACTGATTAAAGATTTAACAGACATCTTAGATTTGGTCAATACTGCATCAATTCTATGACCCTTTGATCTTTTGCTTATAAATTCTGTGTCCGATGCCACCTCTCTCACTGGTACCTGAGAGAAAGAGCAAGACTCAGAAAGCTTGTGTCTTCAAATAAACCTGTTGGACTATAACCTGGTGTCGTGTGATTTTTGACCTTGTCCATCCCAGTCCAACATCAGCACCTACACATACAATATGTAGACTCTTCATTTGCAATATTTCAACGGGCAGCTACATCAAAAAAAGTTACTTCTGCTCCTGCTTACACGTCTCAGGAAAATATATCCACCATTAGATGTGATTTTGTCATTGGAAGTCACTTGTTAAATAATCCAGACTGCTAAGAATTATTGGAAGCCAGTTTAAGATCAATAGGATGCTGTAAGAATGAGAAGCCACACACATAAATACATACTAAACACCAAAATTCCCAGTATTTTGTTTTTTGCTTTGAGGTCCATGTATGGCAGCAACTTCCAGAAGTAGAAACCGGGAACTGGAACATTCATTTACATGGGTAGAATTTCCTGGCACCTGTGCATTTCCATAGGCAAAAGCATTTTGTACATACATTGTATCTGTTTTATAAATAAGGGGCATGGAGTCGGCTAACCTCTGCTGCAACTCCTTGGCAACTTCTGGAACAATCGGAACCTACCCACATTGTATGAAAATTAGATTGACAGTTAACTATTCTTACTGTATCTCC
>NC_063362.1:29035224-29057305 GCF_021869965.1 Rhincodon typus
TATGATGCTGCTTCGCCTGCTGTGTTCATCCAGCTCTGCACCTTGTTGTCTCAGATTCTCCAGCATCTGCAGTTCCTACTATCTCTCTCTTTCTTTTCAAGTCTGTTTCCTTGCTTCCTAGTTCTGATGAGTGTAAACCAAAAAGCTTCAACTTCTCTCCTTTTAGCAATGTTTAATTAAATAAATATTAAACAAGGGGGAAAACAAAAAACATGAGCTCTATTGCAGTAGACAAAATGTTGGGAAGATTTCATTGCAAACACCAAAAAATTCAAGTCACACTTTTCATTTTATCCTGGCAATGCCATTACCTCAGTGAAGAATCATCACTGTCTCCACACCAAGGATTCTTACTCACGGTGGCATAACTGTAACCAGTTTCCTTTCTATGCATTCACTAGATCCTATTATCTTCAGCTGGTATCTCCCCAAAACATAAAACAACAACCTACAAACTAAACTCATTATTAATTTAACTTCAGAGCAAACATGGGTGCCCCTGATTTCAATTTCTAGTAGTTTTCTTGCTAGATTTCTTACAGAGAGTTTAATAGTTCAGCCTCATCCCTCTAGCACACCCACACAGACTGACTTTCTGGATTGTTTTGCTTTTCTGCGTCACTGGACAGCTGTTGCTTTCTACATTTTCTTTAACTTTTCCTTCTGCTGCACTGGCCTCTGAGGTCCATACTTGGCAGTGACTTTCAGAATTGGAGGTCAATGAGTCCACATGTGAATTGGCTTTGTGGACCCTCTGAGCAGAGAGGGAACATCAGTTGCTATGAAGCAACCAATAACCTTTTTTATTAATACGTTGAAATATAACCCTACCTCTGCTTTCAGGTTGTAATACCTCATGAAAATGCATGTAAACAAAACATGCTTCCAGACTACTGTCACCAAAGTTCACAAATGAAACTCTAAAATGACTGAGATTGTTGATATGCTCGCCGAGCTGGCTTGTTTTTGTTCAGACGTTTTGTCACCATGCTAGGTGACATCATCAGTGGAGCCTCCGATGAAGCGATGTTATTCTACTCTGCTTGGAATTTATACTGTCTGGTCTATTATGGTGAGTAATGTCATTTCCAGTTTTGATCTGTATGGGTTTATATATGGCATCCAATTCTATGTGTTTGTTGATTGAAGTATGGGTGGAGAACCATGCCTCTAGGAATTCCCTTGGGCTACTGTGGTTACCTTGTCCCAGTTAAACTGATGGCCTTCATTGTCTGAATGTACCAATATTAAAGAGATTTTATCATGCAGGTTTGCTGATAGCTGATGTTCGTGTATTTGTGTATAGCAGCAAAACGGCGCGATGAACTCTCCTTAATAACATTGCTTCATTGGAGACTCCACTGATGATGTCACCTAGCATGGTGATGAAACATCTCAACAAAAACAAGCCAGTTCGGTGAGCAAGTCAACAATCACATCCACAACCTGAGCTACAGATCTTTGCCAAAAAATGACTCTCTGTTTTCTGCTTCTTAACACACAAAATACAAAAATCTGAAATAACTTAAAGTTATGCATTGTTCTTAAATGCAACATATAAAATGTTCCTGTATATATTCTGTGCTGAGTATAGCAAGCGACACAGCTAACGTTCAGAGACAGTCTGTTCCTGTTAGGGTGAAGGGCAAGGCTGGTAGGTGTGTGGAAGCTGGATGACTAGGGAAATTGATACTCTGGTCAAGAAAAAGAAAGAGGCATATATCAGATTTAGACAGCTGGGTTTCGAGTGAATCCTAGATGAGTATAAGGGCAGTAGGAGTACACTTAAGAGGGAAATCAGGAGGGCAAAAAAGGAGACATGAGATAGCTTTGGCAAACAGGGTTAAGGAGAATACAAAGAGATTCTGTAAGTAACATTATGGGAAAAGAGTAACTGGGGAGAAAATAGGGCCCCTTAAAGATCAACAAGGCTGTCTAATGTATGGAACCAAAGGAGATGGGTGAGACACTAAACAAATATTTGGCATCAGTATGTACTGTGGAAAAGGACATAGAAGCTAGGGAACTTGGGGAAATACATATTAATGTCTTGAAAAGGCTTCAAGTTACAGAAGAGAAGGTGCTGGATGTCTTATAATGCATAATGGTAGATAAATCCCCAAGAGCCAACCAAGGTGTTTCCCAGAACTTTGTAGGAAGCTAGGGAAGAGATCGCTGAGCCCCTTGCTAAGACTTTTATATCATCGATAATCACAAGTGAGTTGCTGGAATCCCAGACAGTGGCTAATGTGGTGCAATTATTTAAGAAAGGGTGTAAGGAAAAGCCAGAGAACTACAAATCAGTGAGACTTTTGTCAGTGATGGATAAGTTGTTGGAGGGCATTCTGAGGGACAGGATTTACATGTATTTGGAAAGGCAAGGACTGATTATGGATTGTCAGCATTGCTTTGTGCATCACTAACTTGATTGAGGCTTTTGAAGAGGTGACAAAGAAGATTGATAAAGGCAGAGTGGTAGACATTGTCTAAATGGACTTCAGCAAAGGGTTCAACAAGGTTCCAAGTAGTAGGGCTGGTTAGTAAGGTAAGATCACATGGGATCCAGGAGGACCTAGCTAATTGGATACAAAATTGGCTTGTATGTAGGACACAGAAGGTGGTGGTGGAAGGTTGTTTTTTGGACTGGAAGCCTGTGACCTGTGGTGTGCCGCAAGGATCAGTTCTGGGTCCACTGCTTTTTGTCATTTAAATAAATGATTTGGATGTGAATATAGCAGGTATGGTTAGTCAGTTTGCAGATCACACTAAAATATGTGGTGTAGTGGACAATGAGGAAGGTTGTCTCAGAGTACAATGGAACCTTGATCAGATGGGCCAATAGACTGAGGACTGGCAGATGGAGTTTAATTTAGATAAATGTGAGGTGTTGCATTTTGTTAAGGCAAAGCAAGGCAGGACATTTACAGTTAATGATAGGTCTCTGGGGAGTGTGGCAAATGAAGAGACCTAGGGGTGCAGGTGCATAGTTCCTTGAAAGTGGAGTCGCAGGTCGACAGGGTGGTGAAGAACGCATTTAGCATGCTTGCCTTCATTGGTCAGTGCATTGAGTATAAGAGTTGGGACGCCATGTTGAGGCTGTACAGAACATTGGTGAGGGCACTATTGGAATACTGCATACAATTCAGACCGCCCTTTTAAAGGAAGGATGTTGTTAAAATTGAGAGGGTGCAGGAAAGATTTACAAAGATGTTGCCGGGACTGGAGATTTTGAGATATAAGGAGATGCTGAAAAGGCTGGGGCTTTTCTCCCTGGAACGTCAGAGACTGAGGGTTGACTTTGTAGAGGTTTATAAAATCATGAAGGGCATGGATAGTGTGAACAGCCAATGTCTTTTTCCTCAGGTGGGAGTCCAAAACTAGAGGGCATTGATCTAAGATGAAAGGGAAAAGGTTTTGAAGGGACCTGAGGGGTAACTTTTTCACACAGAGTGTGTTGTGTGTATGGAAAAAGCTGCCATAGGAAGTGGTGGAGGCGTTTGTAATTACAACATTTAAAGGCATATGGATGGGTATGTGAATAGGAAAGGTTTAGAGGGATTTGGGCCAATTGCCGGCAAATGGGATTGGGTCAGATTGCAATGTCTGGTTGGCGTGGGTGAGTTGGACTGAAGGGTCAGTTTCCATGCTGTATGACTCTATAACTGCATGAATTCTTACTCCAAGCCTGTGGTATGTAAAGAAATAAGAATACAAGGCTCAAAGGTATGATGAAGCACTTCTCCCCTTACAGATCTTGACCAGTTTGCTGTATGTTTTCAGCATTTATGTTCTTGTTTCAGTCTTGCTGTGCTTTTTTTTCTTTCTGTGAGTCCTGAGGTATGTAGAAGTTTCTCTGACATTTACCCTGCGTTCCTTGTGTCAGTGATATCAAACACTAGCCTGAGATCCCTTATGTCCTGGGCTATCAGTTCCTGGTGAATTTTGTCTGACAATTCTCTCTTAGCCATCTCCTGCTGTTTATCCTTCAATTCATGCAGAAAAGCCAGTATCTGTGGTGGACAGAAGATTCAAGAGATCACAGGCCTCCAATGTTGTCCAACATCTCAACAGTACCAGAGAAAGTGATTTGCATTTATAGAGCGCCTTTGATGGAGTAAAATGACCCAAGGCCCATTATAATGGGGCATAATCAGAAGAAATTTGTACCAAACATATAAAAGAAACTTTAGATAAATGACCAAAAGCTTGGTCAAAAGGGTAAGTTTTAACAAATGATTTAAAAGAGGAAACAGGGGTAAAATCTAAAGTTTTGCAGAGTCAAAGTGACTCTGGGGCCATTTAGAAATGGCATGCAGGGCCTGATCTGGAGATTTTTAGCACTCCCACATTTTGCTGGCACAAGATAAGAATCTGCACCTTGCACCTGTATTCCTGATCCAGCTAGCTTCATAATCCAGCAAGCATCTCCTGGCAATCTCCAACTCCCAACAACTTTCATCGATGTTGACCTCCAAATTGTAATTAATAGCCTTTCAGAGCAGTCATGAGCCATAGTCTGGATCTGGGAATGTTTTGAAAGATACGTTCCAAAGGACTTGCTGTGTCCCATTCATGCCAACCCTTACTCATCTGCCCAGGATGCATTATGTACACAAACAATGAGATGTATAATAACAATGGCAAGTTTGGAACAGCAAAGACAGAAAAAAAAATCATACGTTGTTTTCTGGAAACAAAACCGCTGTTCCTATAACGTTCTAAAAATTTCAAACAGACAGACCATTAAAGAACAAATAACAGAGCTTTCAAATATTTCACTCCCTTAACCTTGTCTGATGATAAACTCTGAGACATTGACAAAAGAGATCACAGAGAAAACAATTTACTGTCAGCACTTAAAGGTATCAATCAAGCAAAGTCACCAATTCATTTCAGTTGTCAAAACAGAGCCTTCTGCTGAGCTAATGCTTTCATTGGTCTGGACTTAGAGCCAAGCCTCATTATGTACACTACCTGCTTCCCCACTTGGTTGATGCTGATTTACTTGAAGTCTTTTACAATTTTAAACCTAGGTGAAACCAGGAGTGATGTGCACGTACATGGGATTGTTGTTTGTGTGCTTGTGTGGTTGAAGCCTTTAAGACGTTGCAGTTTGTGTACTGCACAGGGCCAGGTTCAAAAAAGTGAAGTTGTTTGCACAATATGTTGACTAAGTTGTGTGCAAGTCATGATTGCAAAGTTTAAATTATACTGAAAACTGAGCTTTCGACATGCTTTAGAAATAGAGGCAGAGAATAAAATGATCAAGACATTTTGCTAAACCTACATAAAACATCTCAAGTAAAGTATATACTGTGGATGTTGGAAATCTGAAACAAACACTGAGGTTCTGGAGAAACTCAACTGGTCTGGCAGCATCTGTGGGGAAAGAAACAGAGTTAACATTTCAAGTCTTGTATGACTGTTCTTCCAAACCATTTAACCTCAAACCTCAGAACTTCATGCAAGACTTCAAGCACAGAGTGAGTTGTTTCAGTTGCAGGCATCCGAAGGATGTGAAGGGATGATTAAAGGGGGAGGGGTGGTTGTAAAGGCATCAGGAAAGGGGAAAAACACCAGAATTTCTCTCCCTGGCCCTCCACTCAGACACTCAGAGACACACACAGACGTACAGACATACACATACACAGAAACACACACATATAACTTTAATACCAACCAGGATCAAACTAGCATAACCAACTTTTAATATCTTAGTCCATTTATTACTTCCTTTCATTTCACCTTCATCTGAGGATCAGGTTAAAATGTGACTAATAGTTGGTAGCTAGGTTACCATCAGAGGTGCAGGGGCAGGGATTGTGGTGGGGGTAAGGGAGTTTGGTGGTGATGGGTGGCATAGTTGGCGGTAGGTATAGATCCATAACCCATAGGGAAGGAGCTTCATTAAGAGAGGAAGGGGAGGGGATGAACTAAAGAATTGAAAGATGAAATGTTTATTCTGAGTCACACAATTGCAGGGGGCATCTTTCAGTCTCTAAATGTCATATACAATAGAGAAGATGGAAAGAGCACTCAGCAAAGAGGAATTACAGTGACAAAACTCACCGAGCAGCCTCAAACATTATCAGATCAATCTTGACAATGATTCTCACGGATTAAGTACAGCTTTACCTTTTCCCTCAGCATAGAGGGTGGTGGTACAAAATCAGCTTTAGGAGGCTCTGGAAGATTCTTGTTATTAACTGATGTTTGCTGAGGCTCTTTTTTGGTGACCTTTTTCTTCTTTCTCTTGACAAAGGTTTTCTTTTTTGGAGGCATTAGCTGACTTTATACCAACACCACCAGGGGCCTGCTGCAGCTCACAAGAACACTATTAAAACCTGGTTGCTAATAGCAACTTAAGTCAACAGTCTGAGCCTGTTGTATCACGAGAGGGTGGTGTCTAAACTGAAACTAGTTCTTTGTGGAAGAGTTTTGTGTCTCCAAAGCCCAAACGGTACTTCTTTGGAGATTGAATTAAATTGTTGTTTGTAGCTTTTTCACATATAATTAATGGTAGTTGTATTATTTTTGTGTTGTTAATTTAGGATATTTGGTCGGCATAGACATGTTGGGCCAAAGGGTATGTTTCCGTGCTGTATGACTCTAAACTCGATATTTATTTGTGCTTCAATGATTTGCCCACCTTCTCCAGGGCAATTAGGGATGCACAATAAATGCTGGCCTAGCCATTGACCCCCTCAATCCCAAATGAGTTATGAAAAATTAATTAGTCATAGAATCATAGAGATGTACAGCACTGAAAGAGATCCTTCGGCCCAACTTGTTCATGCTGACCCAGTTTCCTAAACTGAACTAGTCTTATTTGCCTGCATTTAGCTCATAACCCTCTTAAACCTTTCCTATCCATGTATTCAACTGTCTTTTAAATGTTGTAATTGTACTCACCTCCACCACCTTATTGATAACCAATCCCCACAGATTCCCATTGCTTGACATTGATGCCAAGGCCAGTTAAGGTTGCTTTAAGGTGTTCTGTTAGACTCAGATTTGAGTGAGGTTCTCAGAAAGTACTTAAGTACATAACCAGGCCAAGAAAACTTAGATTTTAAACTGTAATTACTTCTCTGATGTGTGATGTGGAGATTAAAATCTTCAGTGTTGTTTTTCATATCAGCAGTTGTTTTTCATATCAGCAGTGAAACAAAACTTCAGAATCTGAATTCCAAAAGCATCAATATTGTGGAAATTATTAGGATATTCAGTGCCAAATCAGATCACAAACCCTGAGTGATAGTGAAACAGATGTGAAAAATAACTGCTCCCAGCTTAGGGCTTTTTGAGAGAATGCATTTTATATGAAACCTAACAGCTCTATCACAAACATTTCTAAGCAGTGTGTGTGAGTTTCCCTAGAAATAGTGTTTTTACCTGACGTGGCAATGCTTACATTATATCCTGTAACATCAGAAACTGGGTGTGCATGTCATGGTATTGAAAAATCCAATTGAATTTAATTGGAACTAAATATTGTGTACAAGCATTGCATTTGGCAGGCACCTAGGGCTGGATCTCATGAGTTTTCATTAAGTGTCAAGTTTCATGGATTGTTTCTCACTACGAGGTCAAGCAAGGCCTCTCATTGTAACTCACCAAACTTACCTCCTTATTGACGTCCCCTGTCCTTACAGTTCCCATTCTTGCATGATTCCAGCCCTTTTCCACCATGTGATGAACCCACAACAATTTGCCTTTGGTGAGATATATTGGAATGGACTGGAATTCCTGGTGCTGGCGCCATCTTTATAAGCCTGTTGTGCAGACGGACAAGCACTGTCTGCCTCACAGTTCCTGTCATTTATCCTGTAGGTGGCAGAGAAGAGGACATTGGAAACCCCCACTTTAGGGACAGGGCCCTGGGGTTTGTGGTGAATTGGATTTTGCAGACATGGGAAGTCACCTTCCTGCAGGACTGGTAGGAGAGGCCCCAGTACCAGATCGTGTTAGACTGGTCAAAGATTGCCACCTGAATCAGAGCTATCTTAGCTGACAGGAGGAATGCTCAGCAATGTAGGAAGAAGCTCAACAAGCTTTGCCGCTCTGCCATTGTAAGTGCCTCCATCTCCTCTCCAATGTCTCATATTCACTCTGTGTCTGCTATTGCACCAAGGCTCATGCTCTAATAGTCTCATTATTGCATGCAACATCTTCCTCTACTTGCTGTCCCCTACTCTGATGGAGTTGTTGGTTGGTTCGCTGAGCTGACTGGTTTTCATGCAAACATTTCATCTCCCTTCTATATGACATTGTCAGTGCTGTGTAGCCTCCGTTGAAGCACCGTTGTTCTGTCCTGCTCTGAATTCCAGTCTGCTATTTTTCTGAAGAAGGGTCCAGACCCGAAATGTCAGCTTTTCTGCTCCTTTGATGCTGCTTGGCCTGCTGTGTTCATCCAGCTCTACACCTTGTTATCTCAGATTCTCCAGCATCAGCAGTTCCTACTATCTCTGTTATGGTGACGGTCTTGTTTCTGGTTTTGCACCGTAGCGGTATGTACATGGGATCTATTTCAACATGTTTGTTGATTGCATCAGTGGTTGAAAACCAGGCCTCCAGGAATTCTTGTACTTGTCTTTGTCTCGCTTGTCTGAGTACTGTAACTTTGTCCCAGTCAAACTGATGTCCTTCTATGTCGGAGTGTATTGAAACAAGGGAAAATTGTTCGTGCCGTTTTGCTGCGAGTTGGTGTTCATGTATCCTGGTGGCGAGTTTCCTGTGCGTTTGTCCTATATAGTGTTTCTCGCAGTTGCTGCATGGTAATTTTATATATCATATTTGTTCTGCTCATTGGGGGTATGGGTCTTTCATCTTTGAGAGTAACTGACAAAGTGTGGCTGTTGGTTTGTGTGTCATCCTTATTCCAAGATGTCGTAGGAGTCTTGTAGTCAGTTCTGATGTGAAGAAGAATATCCTATGTCTTACAGTCATAGAGTCATACAGCACGGAAACAGACCTTTCGGTCCAACCTGCCCATGCCAACCATAATTCCAAACTAAACTAGATATACCTGTCTACATTTGGTCCACATTCCTCCATATTCATGTACTTATCTAAATGTCTTTTAAACGTTGTAACTGTACCCGCATCCATCACTTCCTCTGAAAGTTTATTCCACATATGAACAACTTTCTGTGTAAAAAAAATTGCCCCTCATGTCTTTTTTAATGTTAAAAATATGCTCTCAAGTCTTGAAATCTCCCACCCTAGTGAAAAGACACCTGCTATTCTTGAAATGGTTAGACAATTAGTTTCTGGTCAAGGTCCCCCTGCATTTTCTTCCCAAACATAAGTTTTGCTGGTTATGATAAACCCTTCTCCATTGATGAAAGGTGTAAACCCGAAATGTCGACTTTCCTGCTCCTCTGATGCTGCCTGACCTGCTGTGTTCCGCCAGCTCCACCAAATACCATGCAATGACTGCCACAAACATTACATCAGGCAGACAGGAAGGAAACATGAACATCAGCTAGCAGCAAAACGGCACGACGAACTCTCCTTAATATCGGTACACTCAGACAATGAAAGCCATCAACTTAACTGGGACAAGGTAACCATAGTAGACCAAGCCAAACATAGACACACTTGGGAATTCCTAGAGACCCATACTTCAATCAACAAACATATAGAATTGGATCCCATATACAAACCCACACAGATGAAAACCGGAAATTACAGTACTCACCATAACGGACCGGACAGTATAAATCCCAAGCGGAGTCAAATAACATCGTTTCATCAGAGGCTCCACTGATGATGTCACCCAGCATGGTGATGAAATGTCTGAACGAGAACAAGCCAGCTTGGCGAGCAAGTCAACAACCTCACATGAAAATCTTGCTATGTTGCTCGACACTAAATGATCATTGATCTGATTGGTGCTAATTTACTTTAAGCTTTTGCCATTTTGAACCTAAATGGAACCAGAATTGTGCACCAATCGAACATATTCGTTCAAGGTATTCTTACTTGCACGTGGGATTGTTATTTGTTGCTTGTGTGGATCAAAGTCTTTTAGATGTTGTTAGCTGTTACTATGCATTCTGCTGGCCTATTTGAGCATGGTTAATGGGGTGAGAATGTGATATGGGTCACTCCCAACATAATACACATGTCTTGAAATGGTTTGCCAGTGTACTGAGACACACCGACCTTCCAAAGAGTATTCCTCCCAGACCTACCCCATCTCTGTAACTCTGCATTTACCATTGCTATTCTACATAACTTGCACCACCACAGACACTATGGGCAATTTAGTATGGCCAATCCACCTAACCTGTACATCATTGGATTGTGGGAGGAAACCAGAGCACTTACAGGAAACTCACACAGACACGGGGAGAATGTGTTACCCGAGGGTGGAATTGAACCCATCTCCCTGGTGCTGTGCAGCAGCAGTGCTAACCATTGTGCCAACCCATGTCACTGAGCAATGGGAAATTGTGAGAAGTAATCAGTCACAAAGATGTCATCATCTCCACGTGTGAAAAAATGGCTCTTTTTCTCATTTCATGAAAGGAGTGGAGGAAGATTTTGTGGATATAGACACTCCATCTGCTTCTGAAGTTAATACATTAGGCATGTCTCAAATGCATTCACAAATTGTTGTGAGTCCTGCTTCATCCTTGGCCAATACACAGACTCATATGCTCACCATCTTGTGTGTTCAATACATATATCCATGGTATAAACTGGATATGATATTTTGGCTTACTGCTTTTGGTATTAGGACTTGTTTGTTCATGAAAATGATTTATTTGCATGAAAAATATGGCCTCTGTATGGCCAACATGAACAAATCTTCTCAGGTATACCTTTAAAGACCACAACTGGATAATGATCCTCTCATCTTGTCGATACTCATCTTCAGCAGCCACTGATTGCAACTGTTCACAATGGATCTGGTTGAAGTGTAACATATCAACCTTGAGAAAGTCTTAACTTTGTGTTCTCAAGCATTGAGAGGAATTTCATTGTCTTTGTTTGGACTGGGTAATCGGCTCAGTGTGCAATTGTTCTGGTCGCTGGCTTATGTTTCATTTCAAAATCATAGTGTGGGGCATCATTGATTGATTCAATTTGTGTTATACAGCTTCTGTTCCACTACAGTGCATGTGGGTTTGTGTCTTGTGAAGTGTGACTACGTTGAGATTTGTGCATACCAGTAATCCTGCCACTGCTCGACTTTTGGTATCTATGAGGTGGAATATTTCAGGAAGCCAAGATGAACTTGAGCATTGTGATTCTGTCAACATGCAGACTTTGTGATCTTTTAGATGTCTGCTGAGAGATGATCTCTCCTATGCTGTACAATGGAGAAAGACTTCCTGAGGTGAGTATAGAGGTAATATGTTGGCATTAACTCGTGTTAATTTTAGCTTTTAGTGTGCGTTGTTTTGCCTTTTTAAGAGGTGATACTAATAGTTGTAATCATTTCAGATTGCTTTATGCCATTGACATGATGGGTAAAGTTAATAATGTGGAAAACTTGGTCATCTTCTGAAATTTCATAGAATCCATACAGTATGGAGGCAGGCCATTCTGCCCATTGAGTCCACACCGACCCACGAAAGATCATCCAACCCAGACCCAAATTTGCCTTTCACTTGATTGATTCTGAACCCCATCAATGTGCTTGTGCACAGTCTTAACCCTTTCCTTACTGCCAGTGCTGTGGTGTGGTACCATCTTGTTGGTTATCTGTGTTTTGTTCAAGGCTCTGGCTTGGCCTTTTGAATTAGATTTCCGGCACAGGTCCCTTGGTGCCACGTGCTACAGAGTGGCATTGGGATGGATATCACCAGGCGGGTCTGACCAAAGAAGACCTGGGAAGTACTTTTAAGGAGGACCTCGAAGAACAAGGCACTACCCGTGCTGGAACAAAAAGAAGGATTGCAATGGACCAGGACTACCATATGGTGGCATCTCATTGCCCCGTGTGGGATGAGTGGAACGAAGTGTAAGTCATGGATAGCACTCAAGAGCAGGAATTTTGGCTGATTTCTCTTTCTCTAGCCCAGGGTGGCATTGAGTTGATATCACACTCAGTTCGAATATAAGGTGTTCCTGATCTGTAAGATGGATCAAAATGATCCAGTCCATGTTTGCCAGTTGTATCTGTGGTAAATCAAATTGAAGATTAGATGCAACATTTCTATCCACAAGATGGCAAACACAATCCTGAGCCAGGAAATCAGAGAGGTACTTTATCAACAAACAGGTTCAGCATAGGGAACCTGCTGTTATCAGACTTATGAGCGGGCCTCGCAGATATTAGAGGTGATCTTTCTCTGTAGCCATAACATTATATTCTACTTTCTGCTCTATTACCCTGATGTACTTATGTAAGGTACGATTTGTCACGTTGGCACACAAAACAATACTTTTCATTGCCTCTTGGTACGTGTGACAATAATAAATCAAATCAAATGAGCTCAGTTGAAAAAGTCAATCATGGCCAGAAACGTGATGAAGTGTTACTGCAATAAATCATTAATAAGTCATTGCTGAGACACAATGGAGTAGCGCTAAGGGGTAAAACACAACTTTGGAGACCAGCGTTGTGTTTTCACTTTCTGACAGGAAGGAAGAGAAAGATTCACCCCTTCCACCTTCCCCCCTATCCACCACACCCTCAGTACCCCCAACCTCAATTACTCTTAAACATTGAGTGGGGCTTCATGATGGAGAGTGGGGGAGGTGAAGCACAACACCAGAGACTTAAGAGCAAAAAGCTACAAATCACCTTTACGAAATAATTCCCTGGGGTAACAAAAAATGATAAGGATATCAGAGACAGGTGTCTGATGTCTCTTCAATTATACTTGAGATGTTTTTTGTAAACTGATATATTTTTCACGTTTTCCAGAAACTGCATTACATCCTGATGCAGGTGGGTCACAAGGAGAGGAGAGGTTGGCTCTATTGAACTTTAGCTATGTGTAAGCAACAGCCACATATTGGGCCGCATTTCCAAATTATAGAGTCAGAGAGTTGTACAGCACGGAAACAGACCCTTCGCTCCAACTTGTCCATGACAACCAGACATCCTAAATTAAGCTAGTCCCACTTGCCAGCATTTGGCCCATATCCCCTTAAACCCTTCCTTTTAACATACCCATCCAGATGCTTTTTAAGTGTTGTACCTGTACCAGCATTACCACCTTCTCTGGCAGCTCATTCCATATACACACCACCCGCTGCGTGAAAAAGTTGCTCCTTAGGTCCCTTTTAAATCTTTTCCCTCTCACCTTAAATCCACGCCCTTGAGTTTTGGACTTCCCCAACATGGGGAAAATTATTCACCCTATCCATTCCCCTGATGAAGAAATTGTGAAGGGTGAGGCACTGTCTCTGCTATGTGAATGAACACATCACTTTTAAAAATTACTTTATGAACAGGAAAGAAAGTGCAATGAAAGACCTGACATTTTCTAGTTCTTAGATTGTACAAATAGAGTACCACATGGATCTCAGTGTGAAATGACCATGTCCATTGAGAATGCCTGTGGTACTTTCTCCTTGATTTGATTTTTCTGTTAACTGTGAAAGCAAAATGAGCTAATGACATCCTGATTGATCGATGCCACTGAAAGCATTGTTCCTTCCCGGTATTTAGCGCGTTTACAGCTGGACCCGAAAAGACTCACCACCCCGCACCCCCCACTCCCCACCTTAAAATGTTCACTTTTTCTTACATTGTCAATTTTTTTTTAGGTTATATTTTCTCGCCATCTGTTGCTAAAGGCAAGTCATGTTCTGCTGTTTTATTGATAATCGAAGTCTTTAAAAAGCCAAGAAACGACGCACAGGTTCTCTCAGCTTATTTAATTTGCAATTTTCACTATTCGCATTCACTGCTGAAGTCTACCCTCATGGAGCCTTTTGTGACTAACTTGGTGGCTGAAGAATTTGTTCTCGACACACTGTAAAATCCCTTAGGGGTCTCATTAATACAACCTCATGCAATCCTATGCTTGGATTGTCTTTCTAACTTTCAAAGAGACAGATTTCATGGCTGAAATTAACATCTGATTGAATGAATTAGCTTTATTGTCACATGTATTCACATGAGTGCAGTGAAAAGTTTACAAGTCACCACTTGTGGCACCATCTGAGGTACAAAGATATCTAGGTACAGATTCTTCAGTCCAAGTTCTGAGGGAAAAACAATTAGAAAAATAAGGAAATAAAAAGTCCAGCATTGCAGGTTGTAGGAATAAATTAGAAAATAGAGAAATAAAAAGTTCAGAACAACTGTCCTTCCAGCCCATTCCACACTGGCACCTAGCCTCCAGTCAGAACTGGGTCTTGAATGCAGACTGCGCTCGGCTTCACCTTAAGGAAAGCCCTCGAGGCCAGGAGTCGCTCTGGGATCACCTCGGAAATCCACACTGAAGCCATGCTGGGTTGAAAGACCGCCACGGGCCACTGAAAGAACACCACGCTGGATCGAAAGGCTGCCAAGCCAGGCTGAAAGATCGCCACATCAGGCCGTTGAGAGGCTGGTATGCCAGGTCAAAAGACTGCCAAGCCGGGACAAGACATTGCCACACCGGGTCGAAAGACTGCCTTACTGGGCCACCAACAGACCACTACGCTGACTATACACACATAGAATCAACTGTGTATTGCTCCATTTTATTCCTCCCTCTCATCTCTTGATAGTGTTTCCTCCATCACTGTGTGAGAGAAGGACCTCAGGGGTTCTTAAAAGGAGGAGAGAGAACAAGAGGTTTAGGGTGGTAATTCCAGAAATGTGACCCTGCTGGCAGCCAAAGCTGGAGAGAGGGAAATTGGGAATGCTTAAGAGTTCAGAGTTGTAGAAGGGCAGAGATTTGAGTCTGCAGGAGAAGGAGACTATGAAAGAATTAGAAAACAAGAGTCAACACTTTAATATCAAGATGTTGCCCAACTTGGTGCCACAAGAGGCCTGGAAGCACAAGGGCGAAAGGTGAATGGAATTTGGTGTGAGTTAGAATATGGGCAATAGAATTTTGGAACAAAAACAGAAATTGCTGGAAAAACTCAGCAGGTCTGGCAGCATCTGTGAAGAAAAATCAGAGTTAACGTTTCAGGTCCAGTGACACTTCTGAGGAAGAGTCACTGGACCTGAAACATTAACTTTGATTTCTCTTCACAGGGACCTGCTGAGCTTTTCCAGCAATTTCTGACTTTGCTTCTGATTTACAGCATCCGCAGTTCTTTCAGGTTTTAAGTACGATTTTGGATTTAGATTTAGATTCAGGTCTTATTGTCAGATGTACTAAAATACAGGGGAACAGTGAAAAGTGTATAATGTCACCATGCCCAGTGCCACCTTAGGTACAAAGTATTAGGTGCAAAAATAGAAAAATAAAGAAATATATTAAAAAGTAGATGGGCTTAAGTGTGTGCAAAGTGGCATAGAAAGCATTGGAATAGTCACAGCAAGAGGAAACAAAGATGTGGCCAAGTGTGTTTGGAGGCAGATGGTCTGAGACCGGAGCTGATTGGAGAATGTTACTGAGATGGATGTGACTAACTGTGAAGGTCAGTAGGGTGATCGAAACCATTTCAGTCATTGATGATGAGATCCTATCCAACTGCAGTTGCATCTGTCCATGACAGTTTCAGTAAGAGAGACCATTGCACAGACTTTGTGGAGACAAAGTCCCATCTTCACATTGAGAATAACCTCCATCGTGTTGTGTGGCACTATCACCGTGCTAAATGGGACAGACTTTGCACAGATCTAGCAACTCAAGACTGGGCATCCATGAGGGACTGTGGGCCATCAACAGCAGCAGAATTGTACTCCAGCACAATCTGTAACCTCATGGCCCAGGATATCCCCCACTCAACCATTACCATCAAGCCAGGGAATCAACCCTGGTTCAACGGAGAGTGCAGGAGGGCGTGCCAGGAGCAGCACCAGGCATACCTGAAGATGAGGTATCAACCTGGTGAAGGCACCAAACAGGACTACTTGCACGCCAAACAGTGAAACCAGCAAGTGATAGACAAAGCTAAGCGATCCCACAACTAACAATCAGATCTAAGCTCTGCAGTCCTGCCACATCCAGTTGTGAATGGTGCACTATTAAACAACTCACTGGAGAAGGAGGCTCCACAAATATCCCCATCCTCAATGGTGGAAGAGCCCAGCACATCAGTGCAGAAGATAAGGCTGAAGCATTCGCAGCAATCTTCAGCCAGAAGTGCTGAGTGGATGATCCATCTCAGCCTCCTCCAGTGGTCCCTAGCATTACAGATACCAGTCTTCAGCCAATTCGATTCACTCCACGTGATATCAAGAAAAGGTTGGAGACACTGGATACTACAAAAGCTACGCGCCCTGACAACATTCCGGCAATAGTACTGAAGACTCGTGCTCCAGAACTTGCCGATCCCCTAGCTAAGCTGCTGCAGTACAGTTACAACACTGGTATCTACCTGACAATGTGAAAAATTGCCCAAGTATGTCCTGTACACAAAAAGCAGGATAAACCAACCCAGCCAATTACCGCCCCATCAGCCTACTCTCGATAATCAGTAAAGTGATGGAAGGTGTCAGTAACAGTGCTATCAAGCAGCACCTGCTCAGCAATAACCTGCTCAATGACGCCCAGTTTGGGTTCCGCCAGGGCCACTCAGCTCCTGATCTCATTACAGCCTTGGTTCAAACATGGACAAAAGAGCTGAATTCCAGAGGTGAGGTGAGAGTGACAGCCCTTGATATCAAGGCTGCATTCGTACGAGTGTGGCATCAAAGAGCCCTTGGAAAACTGGAATCAATGGGTATCAGGGAGCAAACTGGCCAGTGACACATAGGAAGATGGTTATGGTTGCTGGAGGTCAATCATCTCAGCTCCAGGACATCTCTGCAGGAGTTCCTCAGGGTAGTGTCCTCAGCCCAACCATCTTCAGCTGCTTCATCAATGACCTTCCCTCCATCATAAGGTCAGAATTGGGGATGTTCGCTGATGATTGCACAATGTTCAGCACCATTCGTGACTCCTCAGATACTGAAGCAGTCCATGTTCACATGCAACAAGATCTGGACAATATCCAGGCTTGGGCTGACAAGTGATAAGTGACATTCGCGCCACACAAATGACCATCACAAATAAGAGACAATCTAACCACCACCCTTTGACATTCAATGGTGTTACCATTACTGAATCCTCCTGCTATCAACATCCTGGGGGTTATCATTGACCAGAAACTCAACTGGAGTCACCACATAAACACAGCGGCTACAAGAGCAGTTCAGAAGCTAGGAATACTGTGGCGAGTAACTTACCTTCTAACTCCTCAAAGCCTGTGCACCATCTACAAGGCACAAGTCAGGAGCATGATAGAATACTCCCCACTTGCCTGGATGAGTGCAGCCCCAGCAACACTCAAGAAACGACACCATCCAGGGCAAAGCAGCCTGCTTGATTGGCATTATATCCACAAGTGTCCATTCCCTCCACCACCGATGCTCAGTAGCAGCAGTGTGTACTATCTACAAGATGCACTGCAGAAATTCACCAAAGATCCTCAGACAGCACCTTCCAAACTCACGGCCACTTCCATCTAGAAGGCCAAGGGCAGCAGACATACGGCAACACGACCACCTTCAATTTCCCCTCCAAGCCACTCACCATCCTGACTTAGAAATATATTGCGGTTCCTTCACGGTCGTTGGCTCAAAATGCTGGAATTCCCTCTCTAATGGCATTGTGGGTCAACCTACAGCAGGTGGACTGCAGCGGTTCAAGAAGGCAGCTCACCACCAACTTCTCAAGGGCAACTAGAGATGGACAAGAAATGCTAGCCAGCCAGTGGGGTGCCCACATTCCACAAATGAATAGAAAAATAAGTGGGAAACTCTGTTAATACAACTGAGGAACAGTGGAGGGTATTCAAAGAAATATTGAATGCCATTCAGAAGTAGTTAGTACCCCGAGAAGAAAAAGATCTACTTCGCAATAAAAGAGTCATGGACATCTAAGGAGGTATTAGACAGCTTCAATTTACGAGAAAGGGCTTATAAAAATGCAAAAAAAAACACTGTAGATCCCAAAGAATGGAACAAATATAAAGACCACCAAAGGGCCACAACATAGCTTTTAAGAGAGGCTAAAAGGGATTATGAAAGGAAACTTGCATTGGTCATAAAAGACGACAAGAAAATGTTTTAAAATTATAGGCCCTAGAATTTAGAAGGTTAAAGGGTGATCTAATCAAAGTTTTCAGGATCTTAAGAGGGAAAGATAGGGGAGATAAAGATAAATTATTTCCACTGGTTGAAGATTCTAGAACCAGGGGGCATTGTCTTAAAATTAGGGCCAGGCTATTCAGGAGGGATGTTAGAAAGTACTTCTACGCATTAAGAGTAGCAGAGGTTTGGAATTCTCTTCCTCAAACAGCAGTTGATGCTAATTTAATTGTTAAATTTAAATCTGAGATAGGGAATATTTTTTATTAAGCAAGGCAGGCATATGGAGTTAGGCCACAGGTCAGTTATAATTTTGTAGAATGGCGGCACAAGTTCAAGGGGCCGAATGGCCTATTCCTGCTCCTATGTTCCTAACAGCAGGCCTGAGGCTGGGAATCCTGCAGTCAGTAACTCACCTCCTATCTGCCCAAAGCCTGTCCACTATCTACAATGCTCAAGTCAAGAGTGTGATGGAATACTCCCCAATTGCCTGGATGAATGCAGCTCCACCAACACTCAGTAGGTTCAACAGCACCCAGGACAACGCAGTCTGCTTGACTGGGCATGCTGTCTAACACATTCAACATTCATTCCCTCTACCACTGAGAGTAGTGGCAGTGTGTAGCATGTACAAGATGCACTGTGGAAACTCACCAAGGGTCTTTCGACAGCACACCCCAAATCTCTACCACCTAGCATGACAAGGACAGAGGATAAGTGAGAACACCATAACCTGCAAGCCACTCACCATCCCGACTTTGAAATATATTGCCATTCCTTCACTCTCGCTGGGTTAAAATCCTGGAACTCTCTTACAACACAAACAGCACTGCACATCACCACTGCATTTTTAAGGGCAGTTGGAACAGGCAATAAGTGCTAGTGGAGCCAGCAATGCCGACATCCATGTATTTTTAAATACAGCCTCCTCCACCTGTGGCCCCGAACACCAGAAACCTAATTCCCTAAGAAACCAGTCACCTTTCAGCTGGCCCTTGAGAGGTCCGGTGTTCTCCAATTGCAGCTCCAACTAATGGGAGAGCTGCCAGCACAACACCGCTGCAACCCATCCCACCCCACCTCCTCCCGAGGACTTGATTTGAGACTGAGACTTACTTATCGCTTGTTGGAAGGAGTAAAGGTGGACCCACTTCCGAAGAGTCAATCCCGATGTCTCACGAGATTGTGAGCAAGCGAGTGAGACACTCGAAAGAAGGTTCCAGCCACTGTCTCTGACACTGCGTCGGACTCAGACACCTGAATGCTCTGGCTGCAAATTCAAATTGGCTTCACTGTTATCGATAACGCTAATGACTTTTATGTGGTAGATGTAACATGAAATTGCAATTTTAAAAGAAAAAATGATTGTCCACATTTAATATATTCTGAAATTCAAGCACATAATCAACAAAATACACAATTTGTTGCAATTCTGGTATTTTGAATGTCAAATATGAAAGTGCAATTGCACCATTTCATGAATGTCTGGAGATTCTGTTTGAAGGCTCATTTTGCGTCCAATTCCTCACCACTCACCTGGTGGAATCCCTTATGGTTGTAAGGAAAGGAAAGAGCTAAATAGTGCCTGGTATGGCATGAAGCTATACCAAAAGTATTTTATGTCAAATGAAATATTTTTAAAACAAAGGCCTCTAAAGATCATGTATTTTTATTTTCTGCATTTTTAATTCTGGACTGAAATTGGAAAAGAACTGTTGTAATACACAGAAGGACAGTACATTTTTGAAAGCAAGTGACTTGACACTCATTGTAAATACTGTTTGCATAGCTGCTGGTTCAAGCAGCAATAGGGGAAGAGCCAAAGTTGTGTACAAATGGAGATTCAGTTGGCAACAAGTAGCTGATTGGTTTGTGGACCAGTGACCAGTTATTGATGACAATGACCCTCTGCCTGCCGACAGCTATGTGATTGGTTCTCAGGCAGCTGAACAGTTTGTGGCTGTGAACAAAACACTGAGATATTATCAGATTTCTGCCAGCCTAGAAACTGTCTCTGTTTTCTGCAGCAAAACCCACTTTAAGCCTGAAGAAAATCAGTTTATTGTTCCTTCAGCAGTTGCTGTATGCTGTGACTTTTAATGAATAAATCAGTCACCTTCTAAAAGAGTGAACCAGTCACCCTGTGTCTCCTGCAAACTAGTGAAAGCATCCGGAGAAGGAAGATTGATGAGTAGCATTCTGATCATAGCAAGAACCATTTCAGCAAATGCTGTGAAGTAAACTGCTTTGGCAGTCTCTCTCTTTCTGCTGTTCATGTGTGTGCATACAAAGAGGAGTTTATAAGGGGATTACAGCCTTAACTTGTAAAGTTATATACCGATGGTTCATGATTGTGTAGCTAGAATCCATTTATTTGTAGTAAATCATAATCCTGGTTAAGTACAGAAACCTGGTCAAGTGTTTTCTGTCAACCTGGATATCAAAGACAGGCAAATTTATGAATTCTGCATATTTAAAAAATCATCTACATTTATTTTGACTCTGAGAAGAGAGGGGCATGATTTCTGGTGTGTTACCCCAGTGAAGCCACTGCAGCGAATTTTTATATGGTGAGCCCTCATGAGTAGCAATGAGATAAGACTATTTAAACTGCTTTTTTTAAATATAGTGTTGTTGTTTGAAAGATAACTATTAGCCCAAACAGCAAGGAGAGCTCTGCTGTCTTCTTTGAATGGTGTCTGGGTATATTTTCCACCTACCTCCCTGAGACAGCAGTTGAAGTTTAACGTCTCCATCCTGGTTCGACTTTGGAGCATCGGCCTAGACTCGTCAGCTTATGAGGATTAACAAAAGCCCAAGACTTTTCCAGGGTGCGTCTGGACAAGGATGGCTGACGACTCATCCTTGTGGAGCATCACACAAAAGCTCATTTCCAATCTTGCCCTTGATCAACATCTGATGCACGTTTCCCAGCAGGAGATATTGAGCTACATTCACAAGCCGGAAATTACACTAATTGTTTTGCTCCTTCTCCGAATGACTTGAGGTCTACATTGCCTCCTCCCTAACACTGCCCTGCCAAGAATGTCATATCTCAGCTGAGAGGGGGGAGTCAAACTTGGGCCATCTGGCATATACAGCTCAGTCCTATGCTGAGCTGAAGGGAGGGATGCATTGAGTCACACTGTATGACTGCGCTGAATGGTTGCATTTAGTTTCCTGCAGAGGAAAGGAGATTAAACAGTTTCTCAAATGCTTCTTTTTGAGAAAGGATTTCACGTCACACGAAATGTCAAAATGAAATCCAATCCAGCCGCTCCATTCCCTGAATCCCCCCTCCCCCCACCTCCTTCAGCCCTCCAGGCACCATGACTGTGTTTAAACTGTGTTTACTTAGAACCAGAGACCTTTAGCATGTGTCAGCAATCAATTCCCAAAACTGAGAGAATTCTGTGTTTTGCGGAATGTGCTTTCATATTTGCAAAGGGCTTGTTAAAAGGTTACAGAAGTAATTTGGTGCCCTTAAATGTCACACTTTCATTTATCTTATGGTGTTTCCCTCACCTGTTCAAAGACATTTTTTAAATATCATTTTTTCTTTGGATTGGGCATGTGTTTGCGTTATTTATTTCCCTAACATTTTCTACTCTCTCTTCCTGCAGGCTCCAGTTAGCTAGTTATTAGTGATGAGAAAGAAAATGTAAATGTTAGAGTGTTGGAATTAAGATACAAAAGGCACAAAATAGATATAATGGGGAGGCAATGGCTTAGTGGTGTTATTGCTAGACTATTAATCTAGAAACTCAGCTAATGTTCTGAGGAAACAAGGTGTGGAGCTGGATGAACGCAGCAGGTCAAGCAGCATCAGAGGAGCAGAAAGGTTGACGTTTCGGGCCTAGACCCTTCTTCAGAAAA
>NC_063362.1:29057705-29107795 GCF_021869965.1 Rhincodon typus
CAGGAAGGCTGACGTTTCGGGCCTAGACCCTTCTTCTTTCTGAAGAAGGGTCTAGGCCCGAAACGTCAGCCTTCCTGCTCCTCTGATGCTGCTTGGCCTGCTGTTTTCATCCAGCTCCACACCTTGTTATCTCAGATTCTCCAGCATCTGCAGTTCCTACTATCTCTGAAATAATGTTCTGAGGACTCAGGTTTGAATCCCTCTGCAGCAAATGGTGGAATTTTTAAAAAATTCAATAAAAAAAATCTGGCATTATGAATCTACTGATGACCATGAAACCATTGTTGATTGTTGGAAAAAAATCCATCTGGTTCACTAATGTCCTTCAGGGAAGGAAATCTGTACCTGGTCTGGCTTACATGTGACTCCATACCCGCAGCAATGTGGTTGACTCTCAACTGGTCCCTGGGCAATTAGGGATGGGCAATAATGCTGGCCTAGCCAGCATTGCTTTTCTTCAATTAATGAATTTTTTAAAAAAGACAGTTTAAGTTGAGTTACTTCACATAAAGACTTATGCCCAATGTTACAGCTCTGATGAAGTATCACTGGCCTTGAACACTAGGGCTGATATTACCTCTCCCACAATGAACAGGAGAGGGTTGATATTAAAAACATTTGGGGAGTGTGTGTCCTCAATGTCCCAAGAACATCATCACTTTTACAGCAGTTTGTTTGTCATGTGTGTGTGTCCTGTCTTGGAAAAGCAACTGACTTTGTAAATGTATCTGAATTAGGCTCACACAGTACAGTTGGGAGCTCCTTTTAAATCGTAGCAGTTCCTGATTGGGAAACCGAGGGCTCAGAAAATCTGGCAGCCAACTAAAGGCAGGAACCACCAACTATAGCAGGTTTAGTGCTTTTTACAGCAATCCACATGGGTCAAGGAGTGCTGCCCAGCTCCTCAAGCAAACCTTCTGCCGATTGCAGTTACCTTCTCTCTGCCTCAGTTGGCAAACCTTCTTCATTTCCAACTGCCCCATAATTGTCCAACCACCAGCTCTGCCAACATTCAGCCTCCCACTAAGGGGATGGTACAAAGGCACAACGCAAAGCGAAGCAAGGATGAGGAGTGTGAGTGATCGTGTCGGCTCAGCATGAGTGGGCACTAAGAGAGAGGTCCAGTCCTTGAGTGGGTGTGTGTCCCTGAATGCACGCTGACCTTGCTGCAACATTATAATGAGAGTTGTCAGTGCAGCCCGAGGTGTGGAAGTGTCCTGTACGTGGATTAAAATGAGCCATGAAGAGGCTAGTACATGTTGAATGCCAATGTCCGTGAATGTAGAGTGTGTGTGGCCGATGCCCATGGAGCGTGTCCTGACATGTTTGTGCTGAGTGTTCAACATCAAGGACATTTACAGTGAACTGAAGTTGTCAGGTACCCGCTCTGACTTCCATATTGAGAATTCTCAGCATTTAGTTTGCTTATGTTGCATGGTTGTACAGGAATTTGTGTATTAATGAGGTGAGATCTGCTGTTAATAATGTTGTTACAAAGCAAATATGCCCCTTAATAGACAATTTACTGCCGTCTAGTGAGAATCTCTCCTTTACTAAAACAAACAACTGCTGAGGATCTGAGGCAAAAACAGAAAGTGCTGGAGAAACCCAGCAGGTCTGTCAGCATCTGTGGAGAGAAAGCAGAGTTAATGTTTCGAGTTCAGTGATCCTTCTTTAGAGCTGCCTGACTTGCTGAGTTTCTCCAGTGATTTCTGTTTTTGTTTCAGAATCTCCCTCATACCCAGGACCTCCATAAAAGATGCAGTGAGATGCTCCTGATGTCAAGATGGACCTTGCTGGACTTCTTGTGCAATTCTGCCATGTTTTCTGTCGTAGTTCATATTGTTCAGGTCTCCATTAGATTCCAGATTCTGTTCTGAGTTGTCGATACAACTTGGCAATTGGCTGATTGCACAAAGTTGGAACAAAGGGCCACCTGTCCATTTCACATTGCTAAATTAGGCCTGATCTCTGCTTGCTCCTTTTCAGTAACAGCAAGAGTCAGAAAATCATCAAAGCATTAGCCACTTCCTCACTGCACTGTGCTAAGGCCATTAGTTGCACTTTCATAGAATCCCTACAGTGTGGAAAGAGGCCCTTCGGCCCAACAAGTCCACACCGAACGTCAAAGTATCCCACCCAGACCCATCCCCCTATAACCCACACCTCCCTGAACACTGTGAGCAATTTAGCATGGCCGATCCACCTAGCCTGCACATCTTTGGACTGTGAGGGGAACCTGGAGCACTTGGAGGAAACCCACGCAGACACAGGGAAAATGTGCAAACTCCACACAGACAGTCGCCCGAGGATGGGATTGAACCCGGGTCCCTGGTGCTGTGAGGCTGCAGTGCTAACCACTGAGCCACCGTGCTGCCCAGAGGGAAAACCAGTAAAGTTGGAAATGAATGTCCTGTTGTACTAGAACTCCATTTTGAAGTATTCCAGACGAGTCAGACAAGTATGCATCATCCACAAATTTTACTGGTTTTTCCTTCATCAATCTAACAGATTTTTTTTCTTAGTCTGTTAGTTCCTTTCTCTTGTGCTCTGTACAAGAAACCTTTATGCTTGGAAACAGAAGATCTATCTGATTTAGGTCCCAGATGTCAGCATCAAGTTGGGTAGAGAAACTGAAGACTAATTTCAATACCTGTTTTGTCACTTGGTTCTCTCTCTTTATTCAGGTATCAGGCTATGAGAAACAGAATAGTGCAGAATCTTGTTATGGTGGCGAGGTCTTGTCTGCAGCTGGAAAGTTGGTAAGAAACTTGTTCTACCCCTTTCAGGGAAGGCTGCCCTGTGCCAACCAAGCATTGGTGAGGCCCCTAGCAAAATCGTCTGTTCCCAGAGCTGGCAAGTTTGGAAGCAGGAAGGGCACACTATCAGGTGCCGTGGTATCCAGGTCCCACAATCTCTGGCCTCTACTGGAATTTACGTTCTGGGCAGGAAGACCACGATCGATCTGTTGGCTCGGCCCTCAGCTGAAGCCCTCGAGTAGCCAATGAAGGACCTCTTAGGTGCCTCAGCTCACTGTCACTGTGTTTAGCCCACTTGCAACTTGACTTGTGCATATCCAGCAGGTCAACCAGAGTGTGCAGTTTGTTAGCTGTGGGGATGGGGAGTGAAATATCTGAGTTTCTTGATCAAAGGCACACAGTGTCTTATCAAGGGATTGAACATAGTTCCCAGAGGGACAAACCAGTAAGACAAAACCTCTACTGCTTGAAATTGAATATAGTGGTGATATTGAAACTCCATTCTGAGGGATACAGAGTGAATTTCACCGATTATGCAGTTTTCCTGATTTTTCTTCCTGGGCGATCCCTCTGAGAACTAGTGCCTTGGATTCCCACCCTTCTTTACCGTCTTTCTTCCCTGACCTCCCAACCTGATAACCACCTCCCCATTCTTTATTCCTGGAACCTGAGATTCCAGGGAGTGCTCTTCTGGGAGCAGCCACAGGGTCTCCTGCGGTGCTGCTGATTGAAAGAGCTGCTGGCCTCTAACTGACTGACAGGTCTCTCTGGCTGGGAATTCCACCCCAGGGGCTCTCAGGAGCAGAGTCTGTCAGTGATCTCACCAGCACTTGACTGGCGTGTAAGTCAACAGGTGGCCCCAGGAAGAGGCAGTGTGGGCCTCTCTCTCCCTCAAGCTCTCAACCCAGCTAGCAAAGGACAGTGCCTCTTCCTCCTTAAACCTCTTTGTGGTTCCGCATGTCCACAAAGACTCTCGTCAATTTTTATAGATGCACCATAGAAAGCATCCTATCCGGATGCATCATAGCGTGGTATGGCAAGTGGTCTCCCCAAGACAGCAAGAAACTCACAGAGAGCCATGAACACAGTCCAGTCCATCACGCAACCCAGCCTTCCATCCATTGACTCCATCTACACTTCCTGCTGCCTTGGGAAAGCAACCAATATAATCAAAGACCCCTCCTACCTTGGTTATACTCTCTACCAGCCTCTTTGGTTGGGGAGAAGATATAAAAGTTTGAATACATGTACCAACAGATTCAAGAACAACTTCTTTCCCACTGTTATCAGACCTTTGAATGGACCTATCAAATGTTAATGATGATCTCACTCTCTCTCTGCACTTTCTCTGTGGCTGTAATACTGTACTCTGCTCTGTTCTGCTACCCTGATGCACTTTGAATGATATTATTGCCTGTATAGCACGCAAAACAACATTTTCCACTGTATCTCAGTAGGTATGACAACAATAAATCAAGTAAAATAGAAAAACGATTCCATCTGGTATGTGGAAGGCAGCAGAAACAAGGTAAATACATCTAGAAATTGCTGGAAAATCTCAGCAGGCCAGGCAGCATCTGTGGAGAGAAATCAGAGTTAATGTTTCGGGTCGAGTGACCCTTCCTCAGTAGCTTCTGAAGAAGGGACACTAGACCCGAAATGTTAACTCTGATTTCTCTTTCCACAGATGCTGCCAGACCTGCTGGTATTTTCCAACCATTTCTGTTTTTGTTTCCAATTTCCAGCATACACAGTTCTTTCTGTATTTTTTATTAAAACTAATCTCAGTTGTCAATAGGTTGAATTGAGATCTGTGTACATAATATAGCCTGATATTTCATGAAAGTACTGAGGAGAACGAGGTGCTGTTCCTTGGAAGATGCTCTTCCTATCCAAATAAGCATTTAAGATCGCTTGCCAATAAGCAGTGGATAGATCCCCTTGATATCTGGAACAACATTCCTCATTGAATTAATATCACCAAAATCTCATTGTAGTATGTTTATGACGCAGACTGATTGTTGCATTATCCACATGACAAACCAGTGCACTCCAAAGATTAACTGATTGTGTCTGAAGCATTTCAGATACAAATCATACATTTTTATTAAAAGTTGCTCAACTCCCACATTATCTGTTGGTTCAATTTTTTTGAGTACTGTATGTGTTTTACTTAAATGGAATAACTGGATCATTTGAAATTTTGTGTAATAATCATTTTGTATGAACGAGGTTAAACTGTACTGTAATATGTGACAAGATGCTAATTAATTTTTTTTCTCTTTCATTCTATGGGAAGTGTTGCATAGAGAACTAGTTTATGTATTTGTGAGACCCTGATCTTCAGCTCTGGCACCTGATCTTGTAAATAGCTCAGGCTATTTATTCTCTCTGCCTCTGGTTGTAAGGATTTTGGTAAAGAAAGGAATAAAAGAAGTGAATATATGTGTGAAAATGATATACAAACACATAAAAAGTGATAGGTTAATGAATCTATCAAGCCTGCTGCGCACTGTGAAGCCTAGTGTGCATACTACCCCTTTGTCTATGCACCACACACCACACAACCCCACACTCAAACTGAGCAGCCCTTGACCCTCTTAATTCATTTCACCCCATGCAATCTCCTGGAAGAAGCAATAACACATGAAAAGACTGAACAATCTGGTCATTCCTCAAAACCACGGACCCAGGCTGAGCAAATTCACTGGCTTCTTTAGGGTGTACAAGTTCCTGTTTCTGATGAAAGAAATCCAACAGAAAAAAACAAAGAATAAAGCAGAAAAGAAAACAAGGGATTTGAAAATGGCTTATTTAAACTCAGGGCTTGTTTTCCAAGAAAAATTGTTCATTTTCAGCTGGTGATAATTGCACGATCTGATACTACATTGCTAGGGGTACACTTTGGGCTTGGTGCTCAGTTTGTATTGAGTGAGCTGATCTCTAACAGGTTGCTCCAAAATTGGCATCAGCCTTGGCATAGGAAAGGGAGAATGTACTTATTTCCAGGTTCCTAACTGCTACACAGTAATGCCTAGTGAGGCATCGGGCACCAGCTGTAATGCTGGCATAGTTGAATAATTTGCTAGCATCCATCACCCAGACTCATATGTGAAAAAGGGGCACTTGGAAGGAATACTGCAGTACAATCTCCTTGTATGAAACTGTTCTCGCCAAGGATAAAACATGTCCAGGAAAGGCAGGTGAACAAAAAGGGAGTAGGGAACCTGTTTAATTTGTGAAAACAAAACAATCCAATTCACTGGAAATCAGTTTTTGACACAAATATACCATCAGATTTAGCATGTTTTAAAAAATTCAGTCATCAAATAATATCCCACAAATGTCATGAGGAAGATCTTTTGATCATATTTTAAAGACCTTATTAGATATAGTGACAGTCATTTACATTTGCTCAATCTTTCAAAAATCCTTAGCACAAAGAAAAATTCTCACGGAGAAATGACCATCACTCCCTGAACATTTTAACGTTTTTCCCGAAGAAAAGGATCCTGCCTTAAAACTGCAGACAGAAATTCAACATTGAATTTAATTTTGAATTGAAGACTTCCTCCTCAGTGCTTCTGCAGGCAGAGAATTGCACTATTTCAACATATCTGATTGGATGACCTGGTTCTAAACTAAATCTGGTCAGTGAATGGTTAATCTTGGACTGGGTGTAATTGTGTGTCTTTGATGGAGTCTTAATGTTTAATGAAGCTTTGGTCTGTGCGTCAGTGAGTGGGGCTGTACTGGGTTATAAAAGGGGGTTGGAGACTGTCAAAACCACACAGAGACTTCAAGGGTCGAGGCACATTGCAAAGATCTCGAAAAGGCACCACTTCAATCCAATTCCAAGCGACTGAGAGAAGAGGCAGCATGCAGCTACTGGGGTCAGCGAGCTTTGTGTCTATACTGCTCATTGTGTCCAGTGTGAAGGCCACAGCACCTTTGGAAGACAGACTGAGTCTTCGGGCAAATCAGGTGAGTAAAGTCTTAAAATGTGGGAGCAGTACGTGACCAAAAGATAAATCAGTGGAGAGAATAAGTAAGAACCTTAAAGGAATCAAGGAGTAAGAATCAGTGTGGGAGAGAGGTAGATGAATTTAGTTGGCAATTATAGAAAGTGAAATTCGTAGACAAACAAATGACATACATCGGGGGTGTTGATTGGAGATAAAAAATGTGAATAGTACATGATTTTATTACAGAGCAGTGAAATAATATTTTTAACCCCTTATGCAGAAAGAATTAATCCTTCAGAAGAGGAAACCAGCGAGTGAATCAGATTGAGAGGAGCTGAAAGTAATAGTGAGAGAGAATGGGGCTAAAATGAGAGTACGAGAAAATAACAGGTAAATGGAAGAGTGCAGTAAGAGAGTGGGCATGTTAAAATGGGAGGGAACAAGTGCATGAGACAGAAAAAAAACAAAAAACGAATAGAAAGGGACAATAGAAAAAAATAGAAGACGAGAGAGGAAGTAGTGGAAATAGTAAAAATTAATTGACAAATGTTAAAGAGAGAAAGACAAAACTGCGGGTAAGGATGCACATCAGAAACTGAGAATGACAGAGTGAGATGGTGAACAAGGGGCAGAAGCGCAGTGTAGGGGAATCAAAAACTGCTTTTACACAGGAGCTAGTTTTGTTTGGATGTCAGAGACTGATTTGCATGACGAGTCTCTTGTGTTTTATTCCCCAATAGTTATCGCCGTGGTAAGTTTGTAAACCCTCAAAAACTTCAGCGCACAAGCCAGGCTCTGGAATAAGACAACCAGAATTAATAGTGCAAATGTCTAGGCCCGAAACGTCAGCTTTGCTGCTCCTCTGATGCTGCTTGACCTGCTGTGTTCATCCAGCTCTACACCTTGTTATCTCTTAATAGTGCAAATACCATGTTCACATGAGCAGTTTCTCAGAATTCGACTTAAACCTGCGTCTCTATAGAAGTGGGAAAAGAATGAGAGTGAAAGAGATCAGAAGACAGAAAGAGCAAATTGAACAGATAAGCTGGGAGTAAGTGAAAATAACCCTTTCATTCCCTCACACAGAATATCTTTTGAAAAGTAGTAAGGCTTCACAGTAAGTAGGAGAGTGAGTGACAGAGACAAAAAAAAACCTGAAAGGCAGATGGAGAACTAATAAGCAGAGAGACTTGGCTCTGACAAGCAATAACAGTGCAAACTATATGGTCTGACCTCCCTGGTGCACAATCTCTGCAAAGACTGCCCCTTGTTATGAGACTAAGTCACTTCAGTCACTGTTAGTGTCACGGCAGCTTACTCACCAGCTCTGCTCATTGATGCCACACCATTCCCCTTATTGTTCAGTTCTCAGTGCCGTGTAGCTAAAAGTGATTCCCAAACTACAAATTACTGTCAGTGTTGTAATTGTACGAACGTTTCATGCACTCATATCTGACTCTCCTCTGGCTCAGCAGAGCTGTTAAAATGTTAATAATACAACAATGTGAATGCAAGTCTGGACTTCCAAGTACAGGTTCTAGTTTTTATAGTGTGTATTCCACATTAATTTTCCCTTTGCTGTTATCTCTAACAGGTGCTCCTGTCCTAATAAATCGATCGCATTGTCGTATGCATTTCTATTTAATTATAAAGGAGCAAGGAAACCAAGTGCAGGACTCTCCCTGTTGCTGAGTTGAAGGGAACAGTCCCTGGCAGATGTTACAACTTTGTATTGGATACATGGCTAAGGAGAGATTTAAAGATAAGGGACAGTTCTGCTGTTGAGATCAGTCTTTATTAAATATATTATGCTTATTACATGCTGATTTCCATTTATATTATCAATGGTCAGCATAGCTAGGTCCACACAGTCACCTGTTTTCATCTTATATCTCAAGATGAGTGGAAGAGTGAGCCTTCATAGAACCATTTGCTCCAGCTTTGGGTGACATATTTACAGATTCTGTGCATCAGTTCAAAGGCTCATCAATCAGACTTGCTTTTGATGAACCTTTGTGTCTATCAAAATGACCAAAAATTAATAGTGTTCTCATTTTAAGGGAGCAATGTCCTCTCACAGGTCAGGTCTGTCACAGATACAGCTCCTTCTGTGCTGTCCCAACAATATACCTTTAACTTCAGTCCCCTCGGTCAAAACAGGCACGAGAGTAAAGATTTCCTTTTTCACTCCAGTCATTCCTGTCATCTCTCTGAGTGTCCAATTGCTGCTAAGGTGGGTCGGTATGTGAGTCTCTGAAAAGCATTGGCTGAGCCTTTTGTTTAGCAGAAGCTAACAAGATTGAAAAGCTGATTATCCTGTCGTTTTAAAACATGCTTGTTAGGCCATTAATTTAATATTTTACAAGATGGAGTTATTAAATCCATTGGAATATTGGGTATCATTTTTGGAGGTTGAGCATATCTTGAAGCACTGTAATGTCAGGTAATGAGCTCAACTTCACTCTAACTCTAGGATTTTGGCAGCAGGAAATTTCCCATCTCGTACAAACCTATTTTCTGTACGAGGGGCAGGAAACAGCAAGGGAGTTTCGGTGAGGGCTGGGGGTGGGGGGTGCGGTGGTGGGCAGTGGTGCGTGGGATGTGGGGTAAGGGAATTAAGAGGCAGAGTGGGGACTGTGACTGGGACTGACTCCACTCCAGAAGTGACTTTGCGTCTGTCATAGATAACAAGGTGTAGAGCTGGATGAACACAGCAGGCCAAGCAGCATCAGGGGAGCAGGGGTCTCGACCTGAAACGTCAGCCTTCCTGCTCCTCTGATGCTGCTTGGCCTGCCGTGTTCATCCAGCTCTACACCTTGTTATCTCAGATTCTCCAGCATCGGCAGTTCTGACTATCTCTTGCATCTGTCATAAGTTGCTGGCCAATCAGATTCCTTGCTAAAGGGGAATGTGCTGCACTGGAGAAACAGATAAATGAGGCAAGTGGACGAATCACATTGTTTCTACAGAGAGTAGAGGGAAGCAAAGATGCATGATCTTTGTGACCTTAAAAAATCTTTCTCCCCAGTTATTCCACCTCAAGATATTTGCCACTAAATAAGACTTAAGACCGACATTAATGTGCAGAAGGAATAAATAGTGGTGGTGATTATCCACCCAAGGGCAGGACTCCGGCTTATTTCTCTTTGCTTTGTGGTACTGAGGTGTCCTGCCTGGTTGGCAATCTGACTAGGCAAGAGGGGACATGAGGTAGTTTCCTCCCATCTTCCTTGTGTGCTTAAAGGAAATGCAGATGCTCTCCTGCATCCCTTGCCTGTAAGCAGCTTGTTTCTAGAGGTTCTACCAACATTACCAACACTGGCTTACAGCCTTCAGCATGGCACCCTCAGCTGGGCCTGGCTCCGTCTCAAGAAAGGATAGGAAAAATCTGTCCCTAAAACCTCAAATGACCAGTAAATAACGTTGCTGAGATTATATTCCACTGGGCTAAAGGCTAAATGTTTCATAGATACCACTGAACAATCCCCCTTTCAGACTAAAACTCAGTCATTCCTTGGTTTGTTATAATATGCAGAATTTTACAGTTTCGGCATGTGACTGTCTTTTGTTGCAAATTGGCCTTGCTCCAAGTTTTCTCTGGCAGTGGTTAGAGGGGCAGCACGGTGGGTCAGTGGTTAACACTGCTGCCTCACAATGCCATGGGGCCTGGGTTTGATTTCACCGTTGAGCGACTGTCAGTGTGGAGTTTGCATATTCTCCCCGTGTCTGCTTGGGTTTCCTCCTGGTGCTCCAGTTTCCTCCCACATTCAAAGATGTGGATTGGCCTTGCTAAATTGCCCACAGTGTCCAGTGATGTGTAGGTTAGGTGGATTAGCCATGAGATATGCAGGATTACAGGAATAAGGTAGGGGTTGGGTCTGGGTGGGTTGCTCTTCGGAGGGCCATTGTGGGGTCAATGGGCCGAATGGCTTGCTTCCACACAGTGGGGGTTCTGTGTTTTCCCCTCTCTGTTCCTTAAGGTGATGACCAATGGCAAAATGTGGGAACTTCCTAATAACCCACTTGAGTGTGAGGCTGGACTATGAATATCTGATCATGTAAGTATAGGTCTAGAGAGGGGAATAATTACCAATTGAACGTTATCTTATTTTCGCCTGGAGTTCACAAGCATTAATTTTTTAGTGGAATGTAAAATATTAATAGACACCCTCTGGTCATTTGCAGCTGGACTGTTTTGTTTGAGGTCAGCTAAAAGCATTCCGAGACTGTGTGGCTCAGGACCACAGCAGAAGGAGTGTCTGATGATTGATTTATGTGATATGTGGCCATCAGCTCTTTTTAGCCCTCAATACCTTGATTCTGTTGCTCTATAAGAAAGTGCTGGGATTGTTCATATTTTACTGAGCTGTTATTCAGCTAACTTCCAGGCTCCAATCAACTAGGTAACTGAAGGAAACATTAAATAGCGAGTGCAGGAAGACAGAAGAAATTCTCTCCAACAGCCTGTGTATTATTTTATTAAAATATTGAAATGGCGGAAGGCTTTGTTTAAGCTGAGTGCTATACGACTTTACATGGAAGGTAATAATGGTTCATCTTTAATATCCTGCGTGCAGCTTTACTTTGTTGTACGTGTTGGCACCTTTTATACTTGTATCCTGCCTCTGCAGAAAATTACGCTGAGTGCCTGTGGTGAAGTATCTCCGCAGATTATAAAAATACAATCACAAATGCAGTCATTACATCAGCAACATAAATCTGACAGTATTTTAAATGCTGCTCTGTGAAAGCTTTAAGTGTAGCCAGTTATTTTATTTAGAAAAGGCACTTATTCATGGTTATCGTAGAATCTTACAGCAGAGGAGGCCATTCAGCCCATTGTGCCTGCAATGGGTTTTAGAAATACCTATCCAATAAGTCCCATTCCTGGATTTTTCCTACCAGTAAATGAGCTAATCTGAATGTTCCAGATCATTCCTTGGGCTCTGCTGGATTGGTTAATCTTAGTTGGAGAAGTGGCTTTGATGTTACAGTCGGTTGAACCCATCAGATTAAGGGCTGGGTAACATGGGGAGGCGATGGCCTGTTGGTATTATTGCTGGATTGTTGACCCAGATAATGTTCTGGGGACCCAGGTTTGAATCCTGCTATGGCAGATGGTGAAATTTGAAATCAATAAATATCTGGAATTAAGATGACCATGAATCAAACAAATCTGGTTCACTAATGTCCTTTAGGGAAGGAAACTGCTGCGTGTACTCCATCTGGCTTGCATGGCCTGTCTGAATCCAGACCCACAGCAATGTGTTTGATTCTTAACTGCCCTCTGGGCAATTAGGGATGAGCAATAAATGCTGCCTGGCCATTGACGCCCTCATCCCATGAATGAATGAAGGAAAAAAAAATCCTGGTTATCATTCTGCAACACTTGTAGAGAAGTCTCCGTGAATAAAGAGTCTGCTGACTCTCACTCTCTGGACTGAAACACTCAGCTGATGTTTTAGAAGATAGCATGTACTGAGTAAACTATTCAACCAGCAAGAGATGCCGCGTCTTGTGCAGGAGTGGGACGGGGGATTGGGGTAACGGGAACAGAAAAACAATGTGACACTCAGCACTGTCATGTCTGAGTCAGAGTATTCAATCCCATTCCACAGAGCTGACCACATAATTTAGGCCAAAAAGTGACTGTGAGGATGTGCTGTCTTGTTTGAGGCATCTTTTCCAAGACAAGATGTCAAACAGAGGCCCTGCCAGATGAATGTAGACTATCCCACATCAAGTCAGAAATTGCTGGAGAATCTCAGCAGGTCTGGCAGTGTCTAAGAGAGAGAGAAGCAGAGTTAACGTTTCAAGTCCAGTGACCCTTCCTCAGAACAGTAAACTATCCCGTGTGTTTCCTGACCAATATTTGCCTCTCAATCAACATTACTGTTACTCGGCCCTTCCTGAGTGTAATTTGATTGCTGCATTTCTGAAAAAAAATTCTTAATTGCGATTAAAGTGCTCTAGAAGAGCAAAGATGCAACATAATTGCAAGTTATTTCTTTAACCGGTATGTGTACAAAGGCTCAGGTTGGGGAAAAAAAATTACTCTTTTACACATGGCAGGCCACCCATCACGTGTACAAAATAAAACCTCCACCTCAGCCAAATAAATGGGCTCAATCCTTCAGAGTGCAATTTGGCACAGGTTTTCACAGAGCGGCAAACACGAATAGTTCTGAGGAAGCATCACTGGACCTGAAACGTTTACTCTGATTTCTTACCATAGATAATACCAGACCTTTTCCAGCAATTCCTGTTCTTGTTTCCGATTTACAACTTCCACAGTTCTTTCGGTTTTTGTGAATGAGTTTCGTGTTTGTCTTTAACAGGAGCTGAATAAAGAAAGGAAAGAGGTTGTTCTCAAGCTGTTATCTGCACTGCTTGACTCCAGCAGCAATCAAATGGGGATTGAGAACACGTTCCCAGATCAGGAGGACATGGAAGAGATGAAAGTGGAAGACAGGTCCCGCTTCAGTCAGTTACCACAACGAGAGCGGAAGACATCCTGCAAAAACTTCTTCTGGAAAACCTTCACCTCCTGCTAACGTCAGACGATGACATGTCGCTAGGAACTGATTTAGCACTGTACATAAGCTGGTGTTGTTTATTTTCTTTGTTTCTTGGGGGTTACATTTCTTTCATGCACAAGAAAAATTTAAAAAAAAAGCATGAATGTGTGTAATTTTGCTGCAACTTGTATGTATTTCTTTTCCAGCAATGTGGTGCCGCTCGTTCTGTTAGAGCAATAAAGTGGATCCGAAATAATCAAATTTGATTTGATCGTTTACTGACTTGGCCTTTCCAAAGCTCTGTTTGAGATCTGTTCAGGGGATTGATGTCTTAAGTGAGAGAGGGAAGTCATAGTCAAAGCTACAGGGGAGGCAATGGCCTGGTGGTATTATCGGTGGGCTGTTAATCCAGAGATCCAGGTAATATTTTGGGGACCCGGGTTTGAATCCTGCCATGGCAGATGGTGGAATTTGAATTCAGTATAAAGAAAAATCTAGCTGGTGCTCTGGTTTCCTCCCACAGCCCAAAGATGTGCAGGCTAGGTGGATTGGCCATGCTAAATTGCCTATAGTGTTCAGGGGTGTGTAGATTAGGTCGGTTATAGGGGGATGGGTTTGGGTGGGATACTCTGAGGGTCGGTGTGGACTTGTTGGGCTGAAGGGCCTGTTTCCACACTGTAGGAATTCTATGACCTATGATCTATAAAGATGACTGATTGTTGGAAAAACCCAGCTGGTTCACTAATGTTCTTCAGGGAAGGAAACTGCCATTTGCACCTGTCCTGGCCTACACATGATTCCAGACCCCATGGGAATGTGGTTGACTCTCAACTGCTCTCTGGGCTGTTCGAAATGGGTAATAAATGCTGGCTTAGACAGTGACTTCCTAATCCCATAAATGAATAAAAAAAAATATATGAAGGGACTGTTATCACACAGGCTGGTGACAGAGACAAAGAGAGAGGTCATGGAAAAGAGGGGAAGAGCAATAATAGAAGATGAAGAGTGAGCAATAGTGAGAGATACATATAACAAAAGAAGGAAAGCCAGAACAAAAGATATCAAGTCTTGTGCTGGTAACACAACATCAGTGAGGAAGAGAGGCATGGAGGAGATTAAAGCAGTGTGTAAAAGATTAAGGAGAGTAAGAATGGGACACGAGGAGGACAGCACCTCAAACTGCTTAAAAGTTAAACAGCATGAGAGGGAAAAGTGATGGGGAGAAATAATCTATCATAGAATCCCTACCGTGTGGAAACAGGTCATTCGGCCCAACAAGTCCACACCAGCCCTCAGAACATCTCACCCAGACTCATCCCCCTATAACGTATCAATCTAAACATCCCCGAACACTACGGGCAATTTAGCATGGCCAATTCACCTACCCTGCACATCTTTGGACTGTGGGAGGAAACCCACGCAGACACAGGGAGAATGTACAAACTCCACACACGCAGTCACCCAAGGTTGGAATCAAACCCAGGTCCCTGGTGCTGTGAGGCAGCAGTGCTAACCACTGAGCCACTGCGCTGCCCATATTCTTCCTTATCAACATGTCTCCAGTTTTCAACTGTGCTTACAAGAATCAATAGCAGAGATCTGGACAGTTGAGTTTAATCCTCTATAAAGACTCCTCATTTGTAAAGAGAGATAACAAGGTGTAGAGCTGGATGAACACAGCAGGCCAAGCAGCATCATCGGAGCAGGAAGGCTGACGTTTTGGGCCTAGATCCTTTGTAAAGACACTGGTTATTTCAATTTCTAGAAATTATAAACTGAATTCATGTTTAGAACAAGAATTCACTCTCACGGACATAAATGCTCAATAGGGGGATGATAATTTAAAAGAGCCAAATCTAAGATAGACACTATTCCAAGTGTATACATTAATCTCTGCCCATTACCTGTTCCAGCCACTTTAAAATGTTAGGCAGAACTTTCTAAAACCTGGCTGCTTGTGAATTGGATACATGCCTTTCCACAAAAAAGGTTTTCAAAAGTCTGCCATCCCTGCTACTATCATTCATCCATTCTCCATTTTGTGAATAATTTCAATAAGTTTGTATTCTGAGGCAAGACCAAAGTCATGCCCAGAAGATGCTTGATAAAAGGCCGATAAATTGAAAACATTGAACATTGAAGTGAAAACAGAAAATCAACTCCAGATCATTCAGCGTCTCAAAGAAATTAGGCAGGTTATCAGAGCTACTAACTTTCCCATGAGAAGTTAAGACAAGATCACATCAAAGCAAACTCACTGTGGATGCTGGTAATCTGAATGAGACAGGAAACGCTTGATAAACTCAACAGGTCAGGCAACATCTGTGGGCAGAGAAACCGAGTTAATGTTTCAGGTCGATAGCTTTCCACTGAGATCGGGGAAAGTTAGAAATGTAATTGTTTCCATGCAAGTGAAATGGAGGACAGTGGAGAGAAAACAAAATGGAAGTTCTATGGTAGAATGGAAGACTGGAAATACAAATAAGAGAAAGGGTAGTGCTGCAGAGTTAGACAGAACAGCAATGAGACAAGTAGAGAAAAAAAAGATCTGTCTCGAGGAGGTGCGAATGGCAGCCTGATAAATAACTGCCAAAATCAAAATCAAGAGGAAAGCACAATTCAGACTGAAACACGCAAAACAAATAAAACAAAATGAGGACCGAGGTTACAAGGTGAAATTGTTGAACTCAACGTTGAGTCTGGAAGACTGCAAGGGCCTAATCAAAACATGAGGAGTTGTTCCTCGATCTAGAGTAAAACTTCATTCCTGCCAGAGGTGAAAGACAGGGAGGCTTGTGTGAAATCAAGGTGGAGAATTACTAAGGCATGGCATTGGAGGCTTTAGGTCATTTTTCATAACTCAGTAGTGGTACACCCCAAAGTGGCCACCCAATCTGTGTTTGGTCCTCCCAATGTAGCGCAGTCTGCATTGTGAGCAGCAAATATGGTACGCGAAACTAAACAAAGAAACATGTTTCACCAGGAAGAAACATTTTCAGCATTGGATAGTGAGGTGAGATGTAAAAGTGGCAGGTTTTGCATTTCATGTGCTGACAAAGGTGCCATAGGGAGGGGAGAAGGTGTTAGGATTGATTGAAGAGCTGTCATGCACAGACGGGTCTTCAGAATGCTGAAAGGGGAGAGGATGGAGAGTTATTTTTGGTGCTGTTACCATGTTTTGTAGTTAATGATTTGAGGTGATTTGCAGTTTATAATCGATTGAATACGAAGGCTGGCGAGATGGAGGGTAAGGACAACGTGAACACTATAGTGATTCTGGGAAAGAGGAGAAGGGTTGAGAGCTGATGTTAGCCCTTAAGATGTTAGTGGCAGAGGACTCAATCTGTTAAAATTAATGGATAGAAACTTATAGCAGCAAGTCTATGAGTCTCTGTATGTATGGAAAGTCAGCAAGAGTTTCTGCCAATAGCACATTCACAGAGTGGGAAAAGCAGCTGTCACAATGTGTTACTGTGAGTTCCTATTTAGGATGTTCTGCTCTCAGAGAGTGTTACTCAAGGAGGCAAAGTCCATGATTACATTTGATTTAGTATGTATTCATCTATGTCTGAATTATCAAACACAATAAGCATAATCTAAACAGAAGCACTGAAGGAACTGACATCTTTGGGCAGGTCATGTCTTTATAACTCAATTGAATTTTTTGTAGAAGTAACAACGAGAATTGATGAGGGTGATGTGTTAGATGTTGCTTACATGGATTTTGGCAAGGCCTTTGACAAGCTCCCACATGGCAGATTGGTCAGAAAAATGAAATCCTGTGGAATACAGAGCAATACGTCAATTTAGATCCGAAAGTGCCGCAGTGACAGGTATCAAAGGATGATAGCCTTTGGATTCTTTTATGAATTGAAATAAGTATTCACTGGTATTCCACAGTACTCAGTGTCAGTCCTCTTGCTTTTTTTTTTTAAATCTATATTATTAGTTGGATTTATCTGTAGGAAACATGTTTGGGAAATTTGCAGGTGACACAAAAATTGGCCATGTAATTGACAGTGAAAAGAATAATACTGTGTTAGGGATTCAGGACCCTGGAGCAATCTTGTGATGATGTATAGAGCTGCACAGGAAAGAGCATAAATAGCACCGTATGGGGTACGTTAGAACAGGTGAGAAAGATTTACAATATATAGACATGAATACACAAAGAAGATAGATTAGCCTTTATCTAGTGTAACAATTGTAATAAATAGTGCCAGTTTGAAGTGCAAGCCTGGAAACAGTTCTTGACTTTGCCTTCTCCTTGATCGCTCTGCCTTGAACCCTATCTCATAGTGTGGCATCGAAACATGTGATAAAAGTACATCAACTTCAGGATTCACTGCTTAGAAAATAGTAGCAGCAGTGAAGATCAAACAAACAGACCTTGGATTATCTGGAGACAAAAAGAATCCAAAACATGTGTTTTTCAAAGAAGTTGTTTTAAGACCAGCTATCAACCAGAAAAGCCACAGACATGGATAACTGCAAAGGAGGAAACATCTCTGAACAGAACCCTGTTCTGGGTAAACCAACAGAACAGTGATTGTGAATGATTTACTGGTAATTCTCCATTCATTGCAGAGTGATATTTTTCAGAGGATTCATCAAAGACACTTAGGCACAACCCAATGCAGAGCAAGAGCTCGTGGTGCTGCATGGTGGCCAGGGATCTCGAAACAGTTAGAGGAAGTTTCTGATTGGCCGGTATGGGTATGGACTTGTTCATGTATGAATGTCCTTCTTACCTCATCATAGTTGAATGCTATTCAAGATAGTTTGAGGTTAAGAAACTGACACCAGTCACCACTGTTGTGAGATCTATGGGAGATGACTGCCAATCACGGTATTCCGGATGTCATTGTTTCTGGCAACAGCCCACAGTTTGCTCGTGAGATGTTCGAAACATTTACATTAACTTGTAATGTGGATTTCAACATGTCACAGGTTTGCCCAGATGCCCTCAGTCTAATTGAGGCAGAGCTAATGGCTCAGATGGTGGGTCTATGGTGGCACGGTGGCTCAGTGGTTAGCACTGCTGCCTCACAGCAGCAGAAACCCAGATTCAATTCCACCCTCGGGTGACTGTCTGTGTGGAGTTTGCACATTCTCCCCGAGCCTGTGCGGGTTTCCTCCGGGTGGTTTCCTCCCACAGTCTAAAGACGTGCAGGTTAGGTGGATTGGCCATGCTAAGTTGTCCAGTGTCCAGGGATGTGCAGTTTGGGTGGTGTAGCCATGGGAAATGAAGAGTTACAGGGATAGGATAGGGAGGTGTGTCCAGGTGGGCTGCTCTTCAGAGGATCAGGGCACACTCAATGGGCTTATTGGCCTGCTTCCACACTGTTATGATTCTATGAGACGGCAAAAAATTCTGTTGAAGAAGAATCCAGACATTCTTTCTGTCCTGCTCATTTACCATTTCCAGTTTATATTTGTCTGCGTGTGTGTGTAAGAGGGAGTTTATAAGGGGTTTGGAGTTTTAATTTGTAGCGTTACTTAATTTGCTTAATAGTTTGCCTGTAGCTAAAACCTAATGATCTGTAATAAATGGTGATTTTTGTTAAGGATGGAAAACTGGTCTAAACTTTCCATTAACTTGGATCTGAAAATCGGTAGTTTGGGGATTTTGTATATGTCTTATGACTTCAGGAATAGTGGGGCTTGGTTTTCTAATGTGTGACCCTAGGGAGTCATGCCAAATTTAACTCCACACCTTATTAAGTAAATTGATTCCAAGAAGCAACGGTAGAGCAGTTCAGACTGTTTCACAGAAAGAATGTCAATCCTGGAATGGCCAGTACAGAATCTACTGTAAACATTGACCCACTAATGCATTGCCTACATTGTGACATCGACAACTGGTTTGAATAAGGGGCCTTCATAGCAAGGATACTATCTGGAATCAAATGCCTGGGGCACCATCTATGGTTCCTTTAAGATGCAACTGAAGGTTCAATCAATTACAGTTGATGTCAGCTCACCTCATTGCTTGCAGCCTGCCCTGTTACCAGAGAAACCAACAGCACAACTGGAAGAAAATCAGACACGACTGATATTGAACATTGGGTACGAGATAAGGGTAGCTGTTCCTCCTTTCAATTTATAGACGCATAAAGGAGCAAAATCAGACACCATCACCAGAGGCGGTATGGTGGATCAGTGGTTTGCACCGCTGCCTCATATTACCTGGGTTCAATTCCAGCCTTGTGCAATTGTCTATGTGGAGTTTTCACATTTACCATGTGTCTGTCTGGTTTCCTCCCACAGCCCAAAGATGTGCAGGTTAGGTGGATTGACCATGGGAAATTGCCCATAGTGCTCAAGGATATGCAGGCTAGGTGAATTAGCCATGGACAAAATGCAGGTTTACAGGGTATGGGTAAGGAGGTGGGTCTGGGTGGAATGCTCTTCAGAGGACTGATGTAGACTCAATGGGCTGAATGGCCTGCTTCATAGTGTAGGGATACTATGACTGTGCCATGAAGTACCAGTACTTCCAACCAGAAACCTTGGTTCATCCAATTGATTTAGGGATGTGATCAGATTGAAGGAATCTCTGATCTAACTGAAGCCAGCAGAAAAAAAAATTCAATTTTCCCTCAAGTATTAATATATATACCTGGTCATTGATTTTTCTGATCTATTTATTGAAACAGATGAATCCATTCAAAGGTTTGGTGGCAGGAAAGAGAAAGAAGGAATTAAAGTCTACAGCATATGTTGAGAAATAAAGTAATCTAGATCACTCATTTGGGAATGTATAGAACTGTTAATTAATGCTTAAGACAAGAGAAAATGATGGAGAGTGGTGTTGTATAAGGGCTTCAGGACCCTGGAGCAACTTTGTGATGATGTAATGGAAATGCATATCTCTGAGTATAAATAGCATAGTGTGGTCTGAGTTAGAATAGACTGGCAAAATGGAGAGAGTACATAGACGTGAACGCACAAAGTGATAGATTAGTCTTTATCTACTGTAACTATAAGATCAGAGCCTTGTATATCTATGATTACCTTATACAACAATATTAGTATTAATGCATAAAAAATAAGGTTACTTTGAGGTCCTCAATGCTGAACAACACTCCGAGGAAGCACTCAGGATGGCAAGGGCACAAAATGTACTCTGGGTGGGGGATTTCAATGTCCACCACTAAGACTGGTTTGGCAGCAGTACTACTGATCGAGCTGGTTGGGTCCTAAAGGACATAGCTGCTAGACTAGGTCTGCAGCACGTGGTGAGGGAACCAACAAGAGAGAAAAACATACTTGACCGCATCCTTACCAATCTGCCAGCTGCAGGTGTATCTGTCCATGACAGTATCGGTAAGAGTGACCATCGCACAGTCCTTGTGGAGACGAAGTCCTGCCTTTACATTGAGAACAACCTCCATCGTGTTGTGTGGCACTATCACCGTGATAAATGGGACAGACTTTGCAGAGATCCAGTAACTCAAGAATGGGCATCCATGAGGCACTGTGGGCCATCAACAGCAGCAGAATTGTACTCCAGCACAATCTGTAACCTCGTGGCCCAGCATATCCCCCACTCAACTATTACCATCATGACAGAGGATCAACCTGGTTCAATGGAGAGTGCAGGAGGGCATGCCAGGAGCTGAACCAGGCATACCTGAAGATGAGGTATCAACCTGGTGAAGCCACCAAACAGAACTACTTGCACGCCAAACAGCGAAACCAGCAAGTGATAGACAGAGCTAAGTGATCCCACAACCAACAGATCAGATCTAAGCTCTGCAGTCCTGCCACATCCAGTTGTGAATGGTGCACTATTAAACAACTCACTGGAGGAGGAGGCTCCACAAATATCCCCATCCTCAATGATGGAGGAGCCCGCCACATCAGTGCAAAAGATAAGGCTGAAGCATTCGCAGCAATCTTCAGCCAGAAGTGCCCAGTGGATGATCCATCTTGACCTCCTCCAGTGGTCCCCAGCATCACAGATACCAGTCTTCAGCCAATTCAATTCACTCCACGTGATATTAAGGAACGGTTGGAGACACTCGATACTGCAAAATCTATGAGCCCTGACAACATTCCAGCAATAGTATTGAAGACTTGTGCTCCAGAACTTGCTGCTCCCCTAGCCATGCTGTTCCAGTACAGTTATAACAGTGGTATCTACCTGGCAATGTGGAAAATTGCCCAAGTATGTCCTGTACACAAAAAGCAGGATAAACCAACCCAGCCAATTACCGCCCCATCAGTCTACTCTCGATCATCAGTAAAGTGATGGAAGGTGTCAGTAACAGTGCTATCAAGCAGCACCTGCTCAGCAATAACCTGCTCAGTGATGCCCAGTTTGGGTTCTGCCAGGGCCACTCAGCTCCTGACCTCATTACAGCCTTGGTTCAAACATGGACAAAAGAGCTGAATTCCAGAGGTGGGTGAGAGTGACGGCCCTTGATATCAAGGCTGCATTTAACTGAGTGTGGCATCAAGGAGCCCTTGTAGCAAGTAGCAAAACTGGAATCAATGGGTGGTTTGAGTCATACCTGACACATAGGAAGATGGTTGTGGTTGTTGGCGGTCAATCATTTCAGCTCCAGGAGTTTCTCTGCAGAAGTTCCTCAGGGGTGTGTCCTCGGCCCAACCATCTTCAGCTGCTTCATCAATGACCTTCCGTCCATCACAAGGTCAGAAGTGGGGATGTTCGCCAATGATTGTATAATATTCAGCAACTCCTCAGATATTGGAGCTGTCCATGTTCACATGCAACAAAATCCGGACAATATCCAGGCTTGGGCTGACAAGTGGCAAGTGACATTCACGCCACACAAATGCCAGGCTATGACCATCACCAATAAGTGACAATCTAACCACCACCCCTTGACATTCAATGGTGTTACCATCACTGAATCCCCCTCTATCAACATCCTGGGGCTTACCATTGACCAGACACTCGATTGGACTCACCACATTAACACAGTGGCTACAAGAGCAGTTCAGAAGCTAGGAATACTGTGGCGAGTAACTCACCTCCTGACTGTTCAAAGCCTGTGCACCATCTACAAGGCACAAGTCAGGAGTGTGATGGAATACTCCCCACTTGCCTGGATGAGTGCAGCCCCAGCAACACTCAAGAAGCTTGACACCATCCAGGGCAAAGCAACCCGCTTGATTGGCACCACATCCACAAGCATCCACTCCCTCCACCACCCACGCTTAGTAGCAGCAATGTGTACTATCTACAAAGATCCTCAGACAGCGTCTTCCAAACCCATGACCATTTCTATCTGGAAGGACAAGGGCATCAGATATCCGAGAACTCCACTGCCTTCAAGTTCCCCTCCAAGCCACTCACCATCCTCTCTTGGAAATATATCACCATTCCTTCACTGTCGCTGGGTCAAAATCCTGGAATTCCTCCCTAATAGCATTGTGGGTCAACATTGGGGACTGCAGCGGTTCAAGAAGGCAGCTCACCACCACCTTCTGAAGGGCAACTAGGGACGGGCAAGAAATGCTAGCCAACCAGCGGTACCCACAACCCACAAATAAATAGAAAAAAAACAGTCTAAGCCTGAAGATACCTCTTACCATTTCCTTCTCCTCGACCAATCTGTCTTGAACTTAAATTCATAATGTGTCATTAAACCACACGTTAAAAGAGGTAGCTGTTGAATCCAGAATCATATCGTTGGTTTGATTGAGTGGAAAAGAGTGTGGACAAAGAAGGTTAGGGATTACTCAATAAATAGGAGGGTGTCAAGGGAATGGAGGTACAGGAAGTAAGAGATGTTGGAGTGCATGTCTACAGGTCTCAAATGTTGGTAGGACAAGTAAATAAATGGTAAAGAAAGCATGAAAATACTTTCCTTTATTAGATGAGGTATATATAATACAAACATAAGTATGCATTGCCCAAACTATATAAAATAGGCCACATTGTTATGATCCCAGCTGATATTTTTACTGGCCAAGTCAGATCCGAGACTGAAAACTGGCTTGATGGACTGTATTTTGATTTGTTTTGGTTTTGACACACAGTGCTGCAGCATTTTCTTCAACAACAAAACAGAAGCTTATTAACAAAATAAATCAAATCAAATAGAAGGAAGCAAACCATCTACATATAACACAAGTTCAAAGATTTTAATACACAGTAAAAGAATCATCCCATTAATTTCAAAACATACCTTTATAAATTGAAAGGAGAAACCACACCCCTGGTACAGAACCCAAAAGTATACCGTGTATAGTGCCCAAAGACATCACTCATACAGTACTGAGACTAGAGTCTCTGTCTCTGACACCTCAGTAGTTCTAAGTTACTAGGCATCTGGATGTTTACATGAATAGGAAGGGGTTAGAGGAATATGGGCTAAATGCAAGCAAATGGGACTAGATTAGTTTAGGATATCTGGTCGGCATAGACAAGTTGGACCAATGCGTCTGTTTCTGTTCTGTACAACTCTATTACTTTAGCTTTTAGACTATAAATGCAGATAGCTTCTTTCTGGAGCTAGAGTTAGGGCTAATGCTTGGGCCAAAATGTACTCAGCTTTAAGTAACCTCTTCGGAGTTTTATCCTGACACTTTTGGTCTGGGCTAACACTAATTCTTTACTCTGTGATCATCTGTATCACTGTATCCTTCTCTTGTCAGGACCACTGGACTATGCAACCGGCTTCATCTAAGGTCTTCATAGGATTGTTCATAACTCAAAGTAAACCTAAAAAAAACTCTGTCTACAAGCTACAGGTATTTCCCTTTAGCTTAAAATACCTCTCATGACCTTCTCACACAAAGCTTGTTTACTTTTTTTGTCTGAAGATCTACCAATGTGCACAAAACCCCATTAATTCTAAAGCTAGGTCAAAAAAACTTCTGAAAGAAATCACTACTGCAACAGAAATATTCATAAGTTGGTTATTCATGCACACAGAAAAAAAATGTCTCACGAACCCAGAATTCAAGAACCTAAACTTGCAATACTATTAACAATGTATATAAATCACACTACTTACATCAGAAAAGCTAGAATTTTAAGTTCAGTTCTAGTCACCATATTACAGGTAGTGTGCAATTGCTTTGGAGAGAGTACAGAGGAGATTTACAAGAATGTTGAAAATTGAAGCTTTGAGGAAAGTTTGGATAAGCTGGGGTTGTTTCCTGTACAGCAAAGGAGACTGAGAGGTGACTTAACTGAGGTTTGCAAAATGATGAGGGCCTAGATAGAGTTCATTATACTTCATTTCTCCATTTTACCCAACAGTAAAACAGTCCAAAAACATTACAGTCTAGTAAAACTTGGCAAAGCGCAGTCAATCCATAAGTGCAAGGATCATTCATGCTACACAAGTGACAAGCAATGATCATCTCCAATACAAATCTGACCATCGCCCCTTGAAATATAATAACGTTACCATAGCTGAATCCCTAGATAGAGTATATAGGAAAGACCTGTTTCGTCTAGTAGAGAGGTCAATACCAGAAGGCACAGATTTAAGGTGATTTGTAGAAGGATTATCAGGATGTAAGGAAAAACCTTTTCACCCAGAGTGTGCTCGGTGTCTGGAATTCTCAAGGCTGATTTGATGGTAGAGGCAGAAAACCTCAAGCCGTTAAGAGGGACTTGTATCTGCATATCGAGTACTGTAACCAGCAAGACAATGGACCAGGTGCTAAAGATGGGATCGGAATGGGAATCTTTTGTCTTTCTTCTTTGGTCACTGCAGACATGATGGGCTGAATGGCCCCTTTCAGTGTCATAACTCTTCTATACTTCTTTAAATGTTGTCCTTTGAGACACAGTCATGGAATCAACTTACCAGTCAACGTCTGAGGTAAGGGGCAGAATCAAACTCGCACCAGTAAACGGATAATGAAGTTTTAATGTACATCTTGATGTCTTGATGCTGTGTTGTGCACTGATCCTAGGACAGTCTGTTGGCTTTAATGGTGTTACACAGCTTTCAATTTCCACCACCTACTTGGATTTCTTGACAAGTCGAGGAAGCATGAAGTGAAATGTGGCTTTGCATAGACTATTCTGTTATTTTTGCTGTGAATATATATCTGATGTAATGCATACAAAAGGTGCATGACAAGTGACAAAAGTATTAGGATATATTCTTCACTTATGGTGCATGGGTGTTGTTGGCTGGGCCTGCATTTATTGCCCATCCCTAGTTGCTCTTAAGTGAGTGAGTTGCCTTCTTGAAGTACTGTAGTCCATGTGCTGTAGGCAGCTGTAGATTATGAGAATTGTCTGTCTGCCTTTTCTCCCATTCTTTTGCAGTGGCTCACTATTGCCTCCTGCAGGGTAGCTGACCAGGACACTCCCCCTACCTCACCAACCACCATCAGGAGTATTGGAAGGATTTACAGGCCTACAATCAATCTCTTTGGCAATATTACCATTGTACCATTTGAAGGATGAGTGAGTATAAAATTAAAAGAATGAGATTGTACTTGTACAAGAATTTAATCAGACCACAACCAGAATACTGTCTTCAGTTTTGGACCCCCGTGTAGCTGGTACTATGAAGGCCTGGAATTGGCTCAGCAATGGGACGTGATAATGATCCCTGGTCTTTAAACTGAGATAATAGGCTGAGATAACTTGATCTTTCTACTTCAGAAAAGCGTTGGTTTTAAAGTGAAATAAATGAAATGATTAAAATGGTTAATAGACCATGTTGCATCTTTATGGACTAATTGTTTTCAGTAAATTTATAATGGCTTGCTTATGTGCCAAGCAAGCAAAGGGGAGAAAATTAGATGTCAGAAGATTTTCTTTATGTTAGAACTTAAGTTAAAACTTTGTACAACTTAGTTGTTCAAATAGTTTGGCTGCAACTATTCAAAAAGGAATTTCAGAGATCGCAAGAACTGCTGATGCTGGAGACGGAGATTGCACAGTGTGGAGCTGGAGAAACGCAGCAGGCCAGTCAGCATCAGAGGAGCAGGGAAGTTGACATTTTGGGTCAGGACCCTTCTTCAGAAATGTGGAGGGGGAAGGGAGCTCTGAAAGAAATAGAGAGAGGAGGGTGGGGCTGGGGAAGGCAGGTGTGATGGTGATAGGTGAATGCAGACAGGAAGTGGTGGGGATTGGTCAGTGAGGTGGGGGGAGCGGATAAGTGGGAGAGAAGATGGACAGGTGTGTCAGGTCAAGGAGGCAGGGATAGGAGGGAGGCTTGGACATGGCATGAGGCCAGGGACAGGGAGATTTTAAAACTGGTGCTTAGGCTATTGGGCTGTAGGCTCCCAAGGTGAAATATGAGGTGTTGTTCCTCCAGTTTGCATGTGGTGTCTTTGTGGCATTGGAGGAGGCCCAAGATGGACATGTCATTCAGGGAGTGAAAGAGGGAGTTAAAATGGTTGGCAACCAGAAGAAGTTGTCGATTGTCCTGTACAGATCCGCCAACTTGGTCTACTGTATCTGTTGCTCCCAATGTGGCCTCCTGTGCATTGGTGAGACCAAGCACAGACTCAGAGACTGTTTTGTAGAGCATCTGTGCTCTGTAAGCGACAAACAACAACACCTTCCGGTCGCCAACCATTTTAACTCTCCCTTCCCACTCCCTGGGTGACATGTCCATCCTGGGCCTCCTCCAGTGTCACAATGACACCACACGCAAACTGGAGGAGCAGCACCTCATATTCCGCCTTGGGAGCCTAAATGTGGACTTTACCAGTTTCAAAATCTCCCCACCCTTGGCCTCATCCCATGACCAACCCCCTTCTCATTCCCGCTTTTTGACCTGATACAACCTGTCCATCTTCTCTCTCACCTATTTGCTCCTCCCACCTCACTGACCAATCCCCACCACTCCCTACCTGCAATCACCTATCACCATCCCACCTACCTTCCCCAGACCCACCCCTCCTCTCTCTATTTATTTCCGAGCTCCCTTACTCCTCTCCCATTTCTGAAGAAGGGTCCAGACCTGAAATGTCAGCTTTCCTGCTCCTCTGATGATGCCTGGCCTGCTGTGTTCCTCCAGCTCCACACTGTGTTGTCTCAAAAAGTAATTTCTTGCTTTAAGTAATAGCACTAATTGTTAAGGCCATTCGAACACTGCCTAAGTACTTTGTGGTCACTGTGATCTTCTGTAACTCTTTTTGATCACCTTCAGAGATTGGAAGAAATTTCCATGATCTACTCTCTGCTGAATTGCCCTTTTTTAAAAAATGTGTTCTTTTTAGCTCTTTGAGGAGGTTACAGAGCCACAAGAGTCCACCAGCAGCCAAGATGCATGGATATATTGTTAGGAGCAAGGAGTAGTATGCCTAACTGCAGAATAAGATTTGTATTTATATAGTGCTCTTCAAGAACACTGAATACCTCAAAGCTCTATATAGCTAAGAAAGTTGATGGTGAAGTGTAGTTATTGCTGTAATGTAGGATACAGCTTCACACTGTCACAAACAGCAATGTGATATTGACCAGACCATCTGTTATTTGTGATGTTCAGTTAGGGACAAATATTGGCCAAGTCCTCAAGGATTACTGCCCTGCACTTCTTCAAAATAGCACAAAGGATCTTTTACATCTATCTCAGCAGAGTGAAGCCTCAGTTTAGCATTGCATTCAAAAGGCAGGAATTTTTATTTGTTCACAAGATGTGAACATTACTGGCCAGGCTAGTATTTATTTTCCATCCCTAATTGCCCAGAGGGCAGTTAAGAGTTAACCACATTGCTTTGAGTCTGGAGTCACATGTAGGCCAGACCAGGTAAGGAAGGCAGATTTCCTTCCCTGAAGGACTGTAGCAAACCAGATGGGGTTTTCCCTTACAAACAGTAACTGTTTCACAGTGATCATCGGACTCTTAACCCTTCTCCCATATTGAATTCACATGTCACTATCTGTTATGGCAAGATTTGAACCCAGGTGCACAGGACATTAAGTAGGTCTCTGGAATAATAGTCCACTGATAATAACACTAGGCCATCACCTCCTCATGATATAAAACAGGCTTCAAGGTACAGGCCTGTTTGACCTGGGATCTGTGCAATAATACAATAAGCACCACTGACAGTCATTGCTGTCCTGGGGTGTCAGCTGTGATTTTTGAGCTCAATTCCTGGAGTTCAGTTTGAACCAAGAACCTTGCATTTTGGAGACTAGTTTGACAGTAATTGTGATGTGTAATTCTTGGCTAGTTCTGCAGTTCATCAGTGAAAATTACACTCAGAGACCTCTTGAGTGTCGTAAACTGCAATCATCCCAATAGTGGTACACATACCTTTTCCTTAACCACTGGACATCCCTCCCTACACCTCCTTATCTCTCCACTGCTCTCTTATCCTTTATTACATACCCTTTTGAGACCAAGACGTATCTCAATCTGAGGCACAGTGAATTTTGTTTCATATTGTTGCTGTTCAGGACCTCGAGACATTGTAATTCTTTACAGGTTTTATATAAATGCAGGCTGCTGTGGTAGCTCGGAGATATCCAACATGCAGTTCCAGGGCCACATTCTGAGCCCTAACAACCAGCTTTTGGAGCTGAGGTAACTCAGTGTTTACCGGGATATCATTCATTTTGAAATGATACAGACTTGAGGAGTTTTGGAAGGCTAGCTTTTAATTGCTATTACCTCACTGGTGAATAAATCCTAGATTAAACAGAAAGCTCTGTAGCATGAGCAATGTGAAGCCTGTGCAACATTATGGGAACATCGATTTAAATACTGAAAGTAAATGGTGGGGACATATTATAATTTCCCAGCTTCAAAAATATGCAACAAAAAGCCAAAGACATTATAAAACCTGTTGTGTTACATCTCACAGTCTAACATAGAAGAGTGATAGTGACTGCACTTGGGTTCAAGGCTACATTTGATTGAGTATGGGATTGGGGAACCCTGGCAAAATTAGAATCGATGGGAATCGGGGAAATCTCTTGACTGGTTGGAGCCCCACTGACAGTAATTCACTTTTTGACTCCCCAGAGCCTATCCACCATCTATAAGACGCAAGTCAGGAGTGTGATGGAATACTCTCCACTTGCCTGGATGGGTGCAGTTCCAACAACACTCAAGAAGCTTGACACCATCCAGGGCAAAGCAACACATTTGACTTTTGTCCACATACATTCACTCCATCCACTTCTGATGCTCAGCAGTAGCAGTGTGTACTATCTATAAGATACACTGCAGAACTTCACCAAGGATCCATGGATAGCACCTTCTAAATACATGACTGCTACCATCTAGAAAGACAAAGACAGCAGGACACGTAGCAACACCACTGCCTACAAGTTTCCTTCCAAGCCACCCATCATCCTGCCTTAGAAATGTACTGCCATCCCTTCAGTGTTGCTGGGCCGAAATCCTGGAACTCACTCCTTAATGCACTGTGGGTTTACTTACACTAAATGAACTGTAGTGGTTCAAGAAGGCAGCTCACCAGCAGCTTCTCAATGGCAACTAGGGATGGGTAATAAATGCTGGCCCAGTCAGCAATGCCCAGATCCCATGAATGAATATGAATAAATATGCCTTTAAGGGACATATTTTTGATGTCATTGCTATCATAGCATGTGACCTGATGGCGTAAGAGTCTCAGTTTCCATCTTACTGAGGCCTCTTGCAGCATGACATGCTGAGGAGAGCTTGCTACAGTTTACATCTGAATTACTTAGCTTGAGCACAGACAAACAAGTGTCTGTAAGTGTAATATATTTAGACACTAGGAACTGTAATAAAATTTTATTGTATCCTTCATCCACTTGCCTTGCTCTTATGTTACGGAAGCTATCATAAGTATCTCTTCATCAGTTACGTATACCCTACTGAAGGCAAAAAGCCCATGACTATACCTACAGCAGATCGAGAGGGTAGGACAGGTCTGGCTTATCAACAATGTCTGTTTACAAAAGAAATGACTCCCAGACACATCACATCATATGACTGCAAAACGATTCACTATGATTGATTTTATGGCGTAGATATATTTAAGGGGAAGTTAGAAAAACATATGAGGCAGAAAGGACCCAAAGGACTAGGTGGAAAGGAGAGTGAGGAGGCTTGTCTTCTACATAAACATAAGTATAGAGTATTGGGGATGAATGACCTGAACAGCCTGTACAGCTTTGCATAATGATAACAAGCCAGCGCAATTTTATATAATGTGTGAGCGAGATCTCATTGAGCATTCAGTTTGTGATAGCCATTTCATTCATTTATTTGTTTGCCATACATTGCTGTTTTTCATACCTACAGTTCTGCTCCTAAGATAAAGGAGCTAGATTTAATCATTATGTCTTAAGGGATAGAATAAAAATCTTGGAATTTGAACTAACTAACCACGAGCATAAATAAAGCTGAACAGCAATTGTTTGGAAGTTTCAAGTAACAATTTGTTTAGAGTTTTTAAAATCATTCATGGTCGTTGGGCATTGCCCCATCCCTAAAGCCATTAATTGTGTGGCTTCCTTAGCGATTTCAGGGGACAAATAAAAGTCAACCGCATAATAATAAGACCATAAGACCATAAGACATAGGAGCAGAAATGAGGCCATTCGGCCCATCAAGCCTGGTCTGCCATTCAATCATGGCTGATAAGTTCCTCAACTCCATTCTCCCGCTTTCTCCCCGTAACCCTTGATCCCCTTGATAATCAAGAATCTACCTATCTCAGTCTTAAATGTACTCAACGATCTGGCTTCCACAGCCTTCTGTGGCAGTGAATTCCATAGATTCACTACTCTCTGGCTGAAGAAGTTTCTCCTTATCTCTGTTCTAAAAGGTTTTCCCTTTACTCTAAGGCTGTGCCCTCGGGTCCTAGTCTCTCTTACCAATGGAAACATCTTCCCAACATCCACTCTGTCAAGGCCATTCAGTATTCTGTAAGTTTCAATTAGATCCCCCCATCATCCTTCTAAACTACAATGAGTATAGTCCCAGAGTCCTCAAATGTTCCTCATATGTTAAGCTTCTCATTTCTGAGATCATTCTTATGAACCTCCTCCGAACCCGCTCCAGGGCCAGTACATCCTCCCTGAGATATGGGGCCCAAAACTGCACACAATACTCCAAATGTGGCCTGACCAGAGCCTTATAAAGCCTCAGGAGTACAGCCCTGCTTTAATATTCAAGTCCTCTCAAAATAAATGCCAACATTGCATTTGCCTTCCTGGTTACTGGCTCAACCTGCAAGTTTACCTTGAGAAAATCCTGTACTAGAACTCCCAAGTTTCCTTGTACTTCAGACTTCTGAATTTTCTCCCCATTTAGAAAATAGTCCATGCTTTTATTCTTCTTACCAAAGCGCATGATCTCACACTTTCCCACATTGTACTCCATCTGCCACTTCTTTGCCCATTCTCCTAACCTGTCCAAATCCTTCTGCAGCCTCCCCACATCCTCAATACTACCTCTACCAATCTTTGTATCATCTGCAAATTTAGCCAGAATGCCCTCAGTTCCTTCATCTAGATCATTAATGTATAAAGTGAAAAGTTGTGGTCCCAACACTGACCCATACGGAACACCACTTGTAACTGGCTGCCGTCCTGAGAAAGACCCTTTTATCCCCAAACTCTGCTTTCTGCCAGACAGCCAATCTTCTATCCATGCTAGCACCTTGCCTGTAACAATTCTGCGAGCACACTCACAAATACTCACTAATGAAGTAAGCATTTATGGGATGCCTGCTTGGATAAGTAAAAGGAGCCCTGACCCCGTGAAAAATAAAAGAAGAAATACTTGCATTTATATATTGCATCTTACATAAAAATATCCCAAACCACTTCACAACCAATTGAGTATGTTTGCAGTGTAGTCACTATTGTAATGCAGGAGATGTGGTAGCCAATTTCTAAGCAGCAAGCTCCCTCAAAACCCAGAGAGACAATAAACAAATAGTTAGTTTTATTACATAAAGGCAGAAAATGTTGAAAGTACTCAGTAGGTCCTAGCAGCATCCATGTAGAGAAAGTCAGAGTTTTGTTTTCCATACAGAAGTGCTTTCACGTACAACTGCATGTTTCTTTTCCATCGCCAAAAATACTGTTACTTTGCAAGACAATCAGAGCTTAGAAAATCAGAGTTGATGTTTCAGGTTGATGCTTTTCAGCTGCTTAATTGTCATTGGGAGAAGAAAGCTGAAAAAGAGAAAAGGAATCCCTGGGAGATGTCAACTTGGGCACTTAAAGAGCCCACGGACTGTGAAATTTTACATTTGTTATGAAATAGCTGAGTGTCTTAACTCGCAGTTCTGAGCACAACTGGGAAGCCAGAAGTAATATCAACAGAGCCACACTCCACTGCATTGAGTGAAGCAGAACAACAGGGAGCCTCAATCCAATTGGACATTCTAAGTATACAACCAGCAAAGAAACAAATAATATTTATAAAACTCTGCAGACCACGGGGAAGCAGACAGCAATAAATGGATTGCGTTTGAATGTTGTAGACACAAACCTGGATTTAGAACTTTATCTGTTCCATATATCTGCCTGATGTAACATAATTATTATCCACTCAGATTTAAAAATTTTAAATATACAGAATAATGGATGGTTGAGAGGGAACAACAAGGTTGTAATCTAATTGAGGCATTTGGATGACATCATAAGTCATCAAAACCAGGCCAAAAAGTTCACAGTCGTCACTTCAATTTCTCGATTAAATTATAGTCTAATCACTCACGTTGCCACATCTATAATTTTTTATGATACATATATTGTGGGCTCTTTAGAATGAAAACAATGCTGGTGATAGTTAAAAAAACAGAGCTATATTCACACGAACTGTGAGAGGCCGCTGTGATTTCAATGTGGTAGAGGAATACTGACACACAATTCACAGCAAGGCATTAATATGGAATCATCCATATGAGGGAAATAAATCTTCTAAATGTTTTCTTCCAATTCTTGTGAATAGCAGGTGAAGGAACTAAACTATCCATGACCATTTGTAAATTTCTTATTCTTTCATTGCAACATATTTTCCCACCTATTTTAGTGTCATTTGCCGATTTGGCTCTAGTACCTTCTATCTCTGCATCCAAAACATTAATATAGATTGTAAACAGAATCCCTACAATGTGGCATCAGGCCATTCAGCCTGTAAAGTCCACACTAACCCTTCAAAGAGCCCTATCCCTGTAACCCTGCATTTCCCATGACTAATCTACCTAGCCTGCACATCCCTGAACGCTTTAGCATGGCCAAACCTGAACATCTTTGGACTGTGGGAGGAAACTGGAGCATCCGAAGGAAACCCACGCAGACACAGGGATAATATGCAAACTCCACACAGACAGTTGCCCGCGGCTGGAACCAAACCTGGGCCCCTGGCGCTGTGAGGTAGCATTGCTAACTACTGAGCCGCTATAATAGTTGGGGCTTGAGGACTGAACCATGTGGTATCCCATGAGTTACATCTTACCATCAGAACAAAATAACATTTATCCTGACTCTGCTTTCTGCTGGTTAGCTATTTGTCCATCCAAGCTAAAAGAAATTCCCCTAGCCCCATGTGATCTTACCTTGTGTTTTAACCTTTTACTAGCACCTTATCAATACTGATAGATCCTTGGGTACAAGGGCAACATGCTAACTTCACCTCTATTCTGGTGTGATGTGCAGTGCCCAGCTTAGGTAGGAAGGTCATGGTCGTGTGTAGACTGAACATTATTGGCTTCCTGAACCCTGAACTCTGACTTCCACTTTTTGTGCAATGGGTTTCTCAGGCTTCTTGGAATTCTTCTGCTCACTGAGACTCAGTTTAGGTTCCACCAGGGATACTCGACTCCTGACCTGATTGCAGTCTTCTCCCCAAAATAGACAAAAGAGCTGAACTCCAGAGATGTGGCAAGAGAGAATGCTCTTGATATTAAAGCAGCATTTGACTAAGTATGGCATCAAGGAGTCCTAGCAAAACTGGAGTCAATGGGACCTAGAGATAAACCCTGGAGTCATACTTAGCGCAAAGGAAGATGCCTGTACCAATACATGACTGCAGGAGTTCCTCAGGGTAGTGCTCTAGGCCCAACCATCTTCATCATTTCATCAATGACCTTCTGTCCATTATAAAGTCAGAATTTCACTGATGACTGCACAATGTGTAGCACCATTCACAACACCTCAGATACTGAAGCAGTCTGTGCTCAAAAGTCTGGACAATGATCAGACCTGGGTGATGACAGTCTCCAGCAACAGACAATCCAACTATCATCCCTTGACGTTCATCACCAGCACTGATTATCATTATCATGATAGCACTCGTTATCAACATCATGGAAGTTATCATTGACTAGAAACTGAACTGGACTTACCACTTACAAGAGCAAGTCAAAGGTTGGGAATCCTGCATTAAGTAACTCACTTCCTGACTCCTCAAAGCCTGTCCACCATCTACAAAGCACAAGCCAGGAGAATGATGGAATACTCCCCACTCACCTGAATGGATGCAGCTCCAAAACCAGCCAAGAAGTTTGAAACCATCCAGAACAATTAGCCCACTTGTTTGGCATCTAAGGTTCAGCCTCTGCACTAAAGTTGCGGCAGTGTCTACCATCTGCATGATTCATTGCTGTGTAATGTTCAATTCCGCCCCAAAGTAGCTGAGGAGTCCTAACTGGAGGCATGTCTAGATCTGGCATATCCCCAGTGCTTCTGCCAATGGAAAGCAGATGGGGATGGCCACCTCCAATTCACTGCCTCTTTGTGCTGTTCACTGTTCTTGTCTGCTGGAAGGAGAAAAGTAAGAGGCTTATGAGTGTGAGAATTGTTAAGTTTGGAGAGGTCGGAAGGGCATTTGCGAAGAGGCACTGTGAAGAATTGCTGTGACATTACAATAAGATGAGAGTGATTATCAGTGGCAGCTAAACAGACAGGGATATGAGGGAATTGTATATACAAAGATAAGGTGTCTGCACTTCAGAGTGATGTGCCAGGTAAGGAAGTCCATGTGAAAGTGGTTGATCAAAAGTAGAAAACTGCAGATGCTGGAGATCTGACACAAAAACAGAAAGTGCTGGATGAACCCAGCAGGTCTGCTATAATGAGGTATAAAGATACTCGACAGTATGACTTTGGAGAGTTGTTGGGATTAGACACACATCTGGATATAGTCAAATATTTCAGACTGCTTACTGTTCCTGCGCTAATTAGGTAATTAACTGTCATGGCACCGTGTCCTAGAGTGTGGGATCACACTGATACTTAGGATCTTCTCAATGATTTTCAACCAATGCCTAATTTCTTTCCCAGATTCACAGAACACTGAATATCCCAGAGGACCCCTACAGCAGCATCATGTTCAATAACCTGTCACTGAAATAGTGAGCCACCTTGATTGGTTCTATCCTATTACCTGTATCTTCTGACTCTGCACCAATTTTTCAACACTGATCCATAGACAGTTTCTGTAAATACTTCAGCTAAAATACTGTGGTGGAGGAATACATTCCTCAGCCAGCTGATTCCCTATAATTGATTGGAAAACTTGGAGGTCAATTACAAATTCAGTATTTTGTTAAAAAGGCATTGACAAACCGTCTATTGAAACTTTAAGTTCCTGACATGACCTCCCACTGTAAACGGGTCGGAAAGTTAACATTCTACGTGTCCGGATTCATTTTTGTGCATTTTACTTATGTGCCCCTGGTATTTAAAAGATTAACAGTTCAGGAATATTTCTCCAGGTTTGTTAAAGGTGGAGTCTGACTCTGAGTAGCTCAGCTTCATCAAACCTACTGACCCTCACAGCTCTTGAACATTAATGTGATGCAACTTCTATGCAAAAAAAAACCTTCTAGATGAAGGTTTTATTCCAACCTTCTTTGGAAAAGAAGTGCGACAAGCTGATTCATCAGTTCTCTGTTCCCTGGCCAACATCTCTGTCTAAGGCTTGTTGCAGTGCTCCAGTGGAGCTCAGTGCAAGCTAGAAGAACAGCACCTCATTTTTAATTTGGGGATCCTGTAGCCAGCTGGACTCAATAACAGGTTCAACAACTTTAGGGCTTTAGCCCTCCCATGTCCATACCCCAACTCCCACCCACCAGGCCTTGTTATCACATTGACTGCTATTACATACAACCCATTGTTAACCACAAACATTCCCCATTAGCAGCTATTCACCCTCCTGGACAGATCGTTATCCACTCCTTTGTCTGTCCAACTGTTCTTCTGTCTCTTTGGGCTCTATCCCCACCTATTTTTTAGTCCTTAGCTTGTCACCTTCACCCTATCTTCTGCACATCAACCAACATTTTCCCAAATGCCATCAGTTCTGAGGAAGGGTCACTGGACCCGAAACATTAACTCTGATTTCTCTCTACTGATGTTGCCAAACCTGCTGAGCTTTTCCAGCAACTTTTGTTTTTGTTTCTGATTTACAGCATCCGCAGTTCTTTCAGTTTCTAAACTGATGCATCACGTCTGCAATGATTCACCATGTCCATGTCTCACAGACTCTGCTGTGTATCTGTAAGATGGAAGCAAAGAAAATAATCTGAAACTTATCCTACATGTAAAGAATGATGTTTTTCATGCTTGGCTGCTTCCGATACACAAATAAAACCACAACCGTTGCTTAGCAGTGCCAAGATTCATAATATCTTTTACAAGACCCATTGAGTGGACCAGATGGAAGAGCTTTCATTTATAATGTAAGGTGGTCAGCATAGTCAATGCTTTCAATCTCACAAGGATTTGTTGATCTTATGTGTTTGATTGACCAGGAGAGACAAATGTCCTTTCCCACATAAACTGTGAATCATGTTAAAATGGTTGCTACAACATCCATAAACTGTTAATGAAATTAGAGGATTTGACAATATCGGACACCTTACATCAAAATGGCTCATTAGTGATAGGGGACTTCTTATTCATTCGTCTCTTGAGTTTCTGGCCAATGGTAACGCCCAGGATTTTGATAGTGGGTTATTCATTGATCATAACACTATCAAGGGGTAGTGGTTAGATTGTCTGTTATGGGAGATGGCGATTGCCTGGCATTTGTATGGAGCAAAAAATGTAAATAGTTCTGGTCACCCTTCTATTGGAAGGATGTTGTAAAGCTTGAGAGGGTGCAGAAAATGTTTACGAGAATTTTGCTCAGACTGGAGGGTTTGAGCTATAGGGAGAGGTTGAATGGTCTAAGCCTTTATTCCCTGGAGAGTCAGAGGCTGAGTGGTAACCTTACAGTGGTTTATAAAATCATGAGAAACATGGATAGGGTGAATAGGTTGGGGAAGTCCAAAATGAGAGGACATAGATTTAAGGTGAGAGGGTGAAGAGTTAAAAGGGACCTGAGGGGTTAAGTTTTCATGCAGAGGGTGGTGCATGCATGGAATGAGCTGCCAGAGGAAGTGGTGGAGGCTGGTACAATTATAACATTTAAAAGGAATCTGGATGGGTATGTGAATAGGGAGGGTTTAGAGGGATATGGACCACATGCTGGCAAATGGGACTAGGTCAGATTTGGAAGTGTGGCTGGCACACTTGGTACAAAGTGTCTGTGTCCTTTATGACTCTCTGCCCCATTCAATTAACAAATTTGTTATTTTCACTCTCAGAGCCAGGACATGCATGACTTTAACACCATTAGATATTCAATTCAGAGGCAGACCAAGCTGGCAGAGTTAAATTCATATTATTGCATCACATGACACTGTGTTTTGCAGATGCCTGCATTTTTCCTGAACTTTACAATTATTTTAAAATTGGGATGATCCTGTAAAGATTAGCTTGTTCCATGACTGATCACAAAGCAGTCTGTAACTTGGTCAGATGTTTAGAAGGCAAGAGCTGAGAAGTATCCAGACTCTTCCATACAGAGAAGAACAATTGCTGAGCTAATCACAGTAGGGGTACATTCAGTGAAGTGACTCAATTCCTCAATACTGCACCAATGCCATAAGGACAAAGGTCTCTGGATGCCTCATGCAGTTAATGACAGTCTTTAGTGTTTGTTAATGGAATCTTAATTGCAGAGTGGTGTCCATTTGGAGTACCAAGATGTCACTGAATTGCCTCTTGGGTCCTTAGATGAACATAAATAAAGCACGTTGAGAACATGTAACAACAGGTAATTTCATAACTGTTTCTCCTGAAATCAGAAGAAAATGATTCCGAGAGCAAAAACTACCTGGATTTTACAATAGATCTCAACAATAAATTGCATTTATAGTTTCTCTGATGTAATAAAATGTACCAAGGCACCTCACAGAACTTATAAAACAAAATATGCTACAGAGGCACGTAAGGAGATGTTAGGACAGATGATTAAAAGTTTGGTCAAAAAGACATGTCCTAAAGAAAACCTTAAAGCAGAAAAGTGAGGTGGAAATGGAGAGGTGTAAGGAGGATACTCTAGAGCTTAGGTGTACACAATTGAAGGAGCGAATACAAATGGTGGAGCAATTTAGGTCAGGGGTGCCCAAGAAGCCAGAATTAGAGGACTACAGAAATATTGGCCATTTCTAGGGTAGGAGAGGACTGACAAAAAAAGAGAAGGTTCAGGTCACAAGGAGATTTGAAAACAAGGATAAGAATTTTTAGAAATGAAGATATTGATTGACCTAAACAAATGTCAGTGAACACAAGAGTGATATGTAAATGGAGCTTGGTGTTGGTGACTATGCAGGCAGTAAAGATTGATTGATTGATTGTATTGTCACATGCACCGAAATACAGCGAAAAGCTATGTTTATGAGCGGTACAGGCAGATCACAACAAGCAAAGGATGTACAGATCAAAAAGACTTAGAGGCAAACAGGTTACATTATTTGAGGCTAGAGCCCATTCAACAGTCTAATAACGGCTGGAAAGAAGCTGCTCCTGAATCTGCTCGTGCGTGTGTTCAGGCTTTTGTATCTTCTGCCTGAGGGAAGAGGTTGTAGGAGGCCATTATTGGGGTGGGAGGGGTCTTTGATGATGTTGGCCACCTTTCTGCAGCAGTGAGCCATGTAAATTAAGGTCCATGGAAGGAAGGTTGTCTTCTATGATGGTCTGGGCTGTGCTCACCACCTTTTTTAGTTTCTTATGGTCCTGGGAAGACGAGTTGCCATACCAAGCTGTTATGCACCTGGACAGTATGCTTTCAATGGTGCATCTGTGGAAGTTGGTGAGGGTCCTTATGGACATGGCCAAATTGCCTAAGCCACCTGAGGAAGAAGAGGCGTTGTTCTGCCTTCTTGACTGTCGCATTTATATGGGAAGCCTAGAACAGATCGTTGGTTATCATCACTCCGAGGAACTTGATGCTCTTCACCTTCTCAACCTCAGTTCCGTTGATGTGGATGGAGCTGTGTTCTCCTCCTTTCTTTCTGAAGTCAACGATCAGGTCTTTAGTTTTGTCAAAGTTCAGATCAGCTCAAGTTTACAGAGGGCTTGAGTGCACTCAAATAGTCAAGTTTGGAGATAAGGGAGGCTCAAGTGAATGATTCAACAGTATGTGAGCTGAGACAGGTAAAATCAGTCAATCTTACATGGTGCAAACAGCAATCTTTTTAGTGACCACACAAACAGGAGATTGGAAGGTCATGACAGAGTCAAAGGTGATATCAAAATTGCAAAGAGTCTGGAATAAGCTCTGACTGTTACCAGACAGTCAGGAGATAGAGAGGGGGGTTTAGAGCAGGGAATGTAAACAATGGTCCTGTTTTCCATGTATTGAAATAAAGGAGATTTCTGCTCTTTCAGCACTGGCTGTCAGGTTAGTACACTGATGATTTAGCAAGAACCGAGGAATTGACAAAAGTTTCTGGTGAGGCAGAGCTCATTGTTGTCAGCATACATGTGAAAGCTAACCTGCCCACGTTCTGATGTTGCTGCCAAGAGGTAGCAGAATGTACATCGGATACACACATCTCTCATGTAGGCAGCTTGGTGGCTCACTGGTTAGCATTGCTTCCTCGCAGCTCCTGGGACCCAGGATCGATTCCACCCTTGGTCGACTGCCTGTCTAGAGTTTGAATGTTGTCCCTGTGTCTGCGTGGGTTTCTGTCAAGGACTCCAGTTTCCTCCCATAGTCCAAAGATGAGCAGGTTAGGTGAATTGGTCATGTTAAATTGCCCATATTGTGCAGGGATGTGTGGATTAGCTATGGGTTAAATATTGGATTATGGGGATAGGCTAGGGGTCTGGATGGGTAGAATGCTCTTTGGAGTGTCAATGCAGTTCTGTTTGTCCAAATGGTCTCCTTCTGCACTGCTGGGATTCTATGAATAGGAAATCAGAGGTAACAGTGCAGGAGTATGCAATGAAACCATTGCAGGAGATGCCCTGGGTATAATTAGATAAATGAACCTGGAACCAGGCAAAGGCAATCCTACCAAGTTGGATGACATTGTAAAGTGTTGGAGAGGGATAGTGTGACCAATAATGTTAAAGGCAGGTTAATAAGGAAGAGGAGGGAATGTTTAACTTTGTCATAGTTACATTGGACGTAATTTGTGGCTATGAAAAGTTCTGTAGCAGTGGAAACTATATTGGAAACATTCAAATGTTGAGATCTCAAAGTGTGAGTGGTTTAGAAAGGCAACAACACATCTAAGGACTTTGGAGAGGAAATGGAGAATGGAGAAGGGATGGTCGTTTGCAGGGAGAATTGCATCAAGAGTTTTTTTTTGTTTTGTGTAGCGGTGTGCAAGCAGATTTCCAGGACAGCACTTGAAAAGAGAATGGTTAACCATATCAGCTAACATGGGAGATGGGAAGCTGGCCATTCATCCGAACGAGGAAACAGGAGGTGGGTCTCATGGACAAGATGAACTCAGAGAGAGCATGAAGGAAGTTAGGAGAAAAAAACTGGGGAGATTTAAGTTCAGAACCATGGGTGTGGTTGAAGATTAAAGTATGTTTGGTCAGGCATAGTTCTGGAAGGGAGGGAAGTGACAGAACCAACAGATAATGATTTTGATCTTAGTAACAACAAAGGTTACGAGCTCCTCGGGTTTTTTGTTGAAGGTGAGGGTAAATGGGAGAAAGGTATAAAAAGACCATTTGCAGGAGACGCAAGAAACTGAGAAAATGGGTATTTTTTTTATTCTAGAATCATCCAAGGATAGGGAAAAGTATTAGCAAACAAGCGCAGGACCCAAAGTTTTTAACTGGTCCAAGTGATCTGACGGTGTATGACTAAGCCAGTTATCCACCACTTCCTTTCAATCTATGTCCCTTACGCTTTCAGGAGGGGAAATGAAAACAGTACCAAGCCAATAATCAGGTTGAGGGAGATAAATGGCTTTCTTGAAAAGTAGTGCATTGAAGGCGGTTGTACAAATCAATAATGGCAGAAAAACTGTGGCAAAGGAAAGACCAATAGATTGATAGCTGGGATTCTGAAAGTGCAGCTGAAAGTGAATGGTGGTCTAGTTTTTCTCTTCCCTCGGATAGACACAGAAGGAGACAGGGCAGTGGTATGAAGGGTATGTGTGGACTGAATGATACAAGAAAGAAATAATAGATGACTTTGTCTGTATTTGATACAATGGCATTATTAAGATAACGTAAGATGGCAAGATCTAGGAGCTGACAATGACTATGGGTTGGGTAGTTTACATGGAGGGAGAGACAAAGTGAGAATTAGGGGGCAATTAACTTAAGTGAGAAAATGTGATGAGTTGAGAAGCCGTTTGAAATTGCTGAGGGTGAGAATTCATTTGGTGCAGAATCTCAGCGATGAAAGAAAGCAGTGAAGTTATCTCCTTGGGGAAATGTTCTTGTTCTTGGGAGAACGATAGGGAATGCTGATTTTGGAAAAGAGGTACAAGGCAAGATGGTCCAGGAAAAATGCCACAAGAAGAGGAGCTAAGGGCAATTTGGGATCTGGTCATAAGTACCAGACCACCATTGCAACAGAATTGTCAGGATGAGTGGTGGAATATGCAGCCAGGGAATGGAGGCTTCATTATGGGACTAGGTGTTGTTACTCCTTAGCCAGGTTTTGTTCAGATTATGGGTATATTTCCTTCCCCACCCTTACCTGCCTTCCGCAGGGACCACTCTCTCTGCGACTCCCTCGTCTGCTCCACATTCCCCACTAGCCCCACCACCAACGTTCCCTGCAACCGCAGGAGGTGCTACACCTGCCCCTACACCTCCTCCCTCACCTCCATCCCAAGCCCCAAGAAAACCTTCCACATTAAACAGATGTTCACCTGCATATCCACTAATGTGGTCTATTGTATCTGCTGTTCCCGATGTGGTCTCCTCTACATCGGTGAGACCAAGCAGAGGCTCGGAGACCGCTTTGTGGAGCATCTACGCTCAGTTCGCGACAAACGACAACACCTCCCAGTCGCGGACCACTTCAACTCCCCCTCTCACTCCGTGGACAACATGTCCATCCTGGGTCTCCTCCAGTGTCACAATGGTGCCACCCGGAAACTGGAGGAACAGCACCTCATATTCCGCATTGGAACCCTACAACCCAATGGTCTCAATGTGGACTTTACTAGCTTCAAAATCTCCCCACCCCGACCTCATTCCGAGGCCAGCCTCCCCTCTCATCCCTGCATCCTTGACCTGTCCGTCTTCTCTCCCACCTATCCACTCCTCCCGCCTCACCGACAAGCCCCCGCCCCCACTTCCTATCTACACTCACCTACTAGCTTTATCCCCGCCTCCTTGACCTGTCCGTCTTCCCTCCCCGCTACCTGCCCCTCCCTTCTCACTGACCAATGCCCATCCCAACTGCCTACCTACACTCACCTTTACTGGCTTCATCCCCGTCTCCTTGACCTGTCCATCTTTTCTCCACCTACCTGCTCCTCTATCCACCTTCTATCCCCACCTCCCCCCTCTCTATATATTTCAGAAACCCCTTCCCCTCCCCCATTTCTGAAGAAGGGTCCAGACCCGAAATGTCAGCTTTCCTACTCCTCTGATGCTGCCTGGCCTGCTGTGTTCCTCCAGCTCCACACTTTGTTCAGCTTATGATGTCTATAAAGTAACACTCAGTCAGGTCATGGATGGCAAAGGCTTTGTTCACAAGTAAATGGACATTCTAGTGAGAGAGAGCCAGCGAGATTAATCTGTCGCCAGAATCCACAGGGTCAGCAATGGAAGGTGAGAGTCAGATAGGAAGAAGGTTAGCAAGTTTAACCTGCAGAGGATGCACTGGGTAGCAAGCTCAAGAAGAGAGTAGGATAGAAAAATTGCACCAAAAGCCTCGATAAGCCTATCAGGGGATGCAAAGAGGGGCACAGCTGGAAGCTGTAGGCTTTGTGACCAGAAAACCAAACCAGGAACAGAAGCATAAGATTGGTAAGGTTCAGGAATACTGATGGATTGAAGTAGGGAATTGGGTGGACACATGAACCTGAAAATGGAAAACTGAAAGGAGGCAGGCGAATAGAATGGGTTGCAGGAGGCTAAAAAGAAAAGAAGTTTAAAAGAAACAGTGTAAGTGGAAGTTGAGCAATGGCTCAGGTCTGGATCTGTAAACATGATGTACATGCAAATTGACTACGACAGACTTCAAGTTACACACATCTAGTCACATATTTAAAAAATAGGGTACTCAGAAACCTGGTAGTAAGAAGAAAAAGAGAATTAAGTAGATTGCAGTATTGAAATCCAGGTATGTCCATTTTTTAACATCCTTAGCCCCTTGTCCAACTGTCACATACATTCCCTCTTCACTTTTGCTAAAGTAGCAGTACATCATGTCAACCAGTCAATTCTCCTGTGTATTACTGTAAAAGCATCAATTAATTCCCATCTGCCATTCTTTACCCCATCTGTTTATTTTTCCTGAACTCCTTCCTGTGCCATCAATCTCCCTGCACAGGCTATGGAAGCTGGACAATGGCCCTTACTTTCAGTGGAAATGGGAAAACAAATGATGTAGTAACTAATCAGGTGGTTTACTAAGCTTTGTTCAGATCAAAAATACGTTCCTGATCTCTTAGTGTCACAGTCAGTAGATAGACTGTGGAATGGAAGTATATAAGCTAGGACAGCACCAGGTTTGTTCCTTAATCTGTGGCAACACATCAGAACCACCATGCTAGTGGGCATGCTAAGACTGTCGTCAGTGCTACTGAGTTAGAAGATATCAGCGAAGAAAAATAGCTCAAACGATAGAAATCTAAAATAAAAACTGAAAATGTTGGAAATACTCAGGAGGTAAGCAACATGTTTGGAGAGAGAAAAACCAGGTTATCATTTTATGTTGATGATCTTTTGTCAGAATTGGAAAGAGTCAAAAACAATGAAAAATGTCAACATTTTGTGGAATATCTTTTTGTTGGCAATGGTGACATTTGCCAAACTTCTGCTAAAGATCTGCTAAACTTTGAACATGGATTGTGTATGAAATGGCCAAATAAACTATGACTGTGGATCGTTGAAATCTGGGATAATTCTGTACATAAATCTAGGTTAATTTTCATATCTGTTGCGAAGCAAAGCATCTACTGTAGTAATAATATACTCAATGCAAGATTATTTAAACTTCAGAGGGACACTTGCACAGATTTATCATCTAATTTCGCCATATTCACTCACTAAGTCATAAATTGTTCTCTAGATCATAAAAGGTTGGGGACTGGAGATTGATGGCTGAGGTGTGGTGGGATATCTTCCTCCATGTTTCTTTTTCTCCTATTACTTTTGCCTAAAAATCGCCTATTTATTAATCACCATCATCTGAGTGAGAGTGTCCACTTTTCCTGAGCCTGACAAATCTCAGGCAAAAACTGCTACGTCACAGCGCCAGGGACCTGGGTTCAATTTCCCCCCTCAGACGACTGTCTGTGTCTGCGTGGATTTTCTCTGGTTGCTCCAGTATCCTCCCAAAATCCAACGATGTTCCGATAACGTGGACTGGCCATGGGAAATTGCCCATTGTGTTCAGGGATATGTAGATTAGTTGGGTTAACCATGGGAAATGCAGGGTTACAGGGATAGGGTGAGGGGTGGGTCTGGGTGGGATGCTCTTCCGAGGATCATTATGGATTCAATGGGACAAATGGCCTGCTTCCACACTGTAGGGATTCTATAACACTATAAAAATGTGGTATTCTCCCAATCTACGCGCAAGGAGATGTCAGTACAAGTTACTTTATTGAGAAGACATTTAATAACCTCATCCTTGTGCATACCATGTTTTGTATGAACAAGTGTAGGATCCGTTACACTTGTTGCTGGTACTGGATGAAGTCAATAATGTTCTATTTTTCACCATGGTCCTTGAGAGATAAAATTTCTGGAAAGCCCTGAAGACATAAGAACATAAGAACTAGGAGCAGGAGTAGTCCGTCTGGCCCTTCGAGCCTGCTCCGTCATTCAATAAGATCATGGCTGATCCTTTCGTGGACTCAGATCCACTTACCCGCGTTCTCACCGTATCCCTTAATTCCTTTATTTTTCAAAAAAAATCTACCTTTTTTTTAAAAGCATTTACTGAAGTAGCAAAAACTACTTCACTGGACAAGGAATTCCATAGATTAACAACCCTCTGGGTGAAGAAATTCCTTCTCAGTTCAGTCCTAAATCTGCTCCCTCTAATCTTGACGCTATGCCCTCTTGTCCTAGCTTCACCTGCCAGTGGAAACATCCTCTCTACTTCTATCTTATCTATTCCCTTCATAATTTTATATGTTTCTATAAGATCCCCCCTCAATCTTCTGAATTCCATCATTTATGTATTGCAGTCTGGTCATTGGGACACCAGATAATGAATCTTTATTTGGTGCTTATCATTGCTCTCTACAATTTTCAGTCTTGATCATTTGACTATTTCACATTGTGACATCTATTTGGCATTTAGACTTCACGTGTAAGTGTCTAGCCCCTCATATGGAGATTGTGGGACAGTGAATGTTGTCCTTAATTTCTCAAATACAACACAGTGCACTTTTCTGGTGATCATAACTTTTGCTGATTTCATCTTCCCCATTTTATATAGATCTTCTACTGAATCACATCTGAACAACAGTGAAACCTATAGACAACAGCAAAAGTAAAACAGAAATTGCTGGAAAAGCTCTGAAGAAGCGTCTGAAGTTCTGAAGAAGGCTTATCAGACCCAAAATGTTAGCTGTTTCTCTCTCCACAGATGCTGAGCTTTTGCAGCAATTTCTGTTTTGGTTTTGTTTCTGATTTCCAGCATCTGCAGTTCTTTCAGTTTTTTGAACAAAAGTAACTTGAGCAAGTGATCAAAGTTGCAATGGACATCGATTATATAGTTGTTTTTTCCAGTTCTTGGTTGAAAGTAGAAGCTATCATCAATATTCTTGCAGATAGCCAAACGCAGATCAGTAACTGATGGGAATTAACCTTGATAACTGTGAGAAGAAGTAACAAGGCAAGGGAGTACTTGGAAGCTCAGAGGAACAGAGGGATCTTGGGGTACTTGTCTACAAACTCCTGAAAGTAAGAGAGTAGTTAAGAAAGCATATGGACACTTGCCTTTATCAGCCATGGCATAGATTGTAAGAGGAGGGAGGTTATGTTGGAGCTGCACAGAACTTTGGTTAGGCCATAGCTGAAGTATTTTATGCAGTTCTGGTCACCACACGATAGAAAGGATGTGATCAGACTGAAGGGAGTGCAAAGGAGACTCAAGTGGTTGCTGCCTGATGTGAAGAGAAGCCTGGATAAAGTTTTTCTGAAGAAGGGTTCAGACCCGAAACGTCAGCTTTCCTGCTCCTCTGATGCTGCTTGGCCTGCTGTTTTCATCCAGCTCTACACCTTGTTATCTCAGATTCTCCGGCATCGGCAGTTCCTACTATCTCTGGATAAAGTCAGATTGTTTTCTTTGGAGCAGAGAAGGTTAATAGAGGTGTATAAGGTTATGAGGAGCCTAGAAAGGAGCTGTTCCCCTTTGTTGAAGGGGAAATAACACGGTTACACTTTTAAGTGAAAGGCAGGAGATTTAGAAGGGAGTGGAGGAAAATGTTTTTCACCTGTGGTGGGGGAAGCGGGGGAGGTGGTGTGGTCTGGAATATACTGCCAGGGAGGGTAGTAGATGCGGGAAACTTCTCAAATTTTACAAAGTACTTAGATGGGCACTTGAAATATCATAACAACTAAGGTTATGGGCCAAGTGCTGGAAAGTTAAATGAGAATACGTTTAGTGTAGTTTGGCTGTACAGACACAATGGGCCTGAGGGTCTCTTGATTCACATTACAAAGAATTGTTTATGTTCACCTGCTTGCTGAATCAGGCTGCAAATGCGATCAACACCAGTCATCGTATATTAGCAACTTCTATGAATGATCTGGAGAACATTGCTGGGATTGGGTATCAACTGCAGATCTGCTTTGCTGTCTCCTGAGAAGCATGACACTCACTTCCACATCCAACCAAGAGTGTAATCTCATCAACGATCTCTTTTGTTGGGTTGTATCATCTCTCATTGGAAGAACCATTGCAGATATTTCTTGTCAACAGATATATTGCCTGTTGTTTGGAATATGTGACCAGGAGAGAAAGAAAACTGGTGTTGTGTGTTCCTCCATCTGGCCTCAAACCCTTTCATCAGACATGATATTGTTAGCCTTGTATCAGCTCGGAATCAAAATATCACTCTTGACATCCATCTCCACTTATCTCACCAGAACATTCAGTAATTGAATTAATGCCAAAGTAACCCATATCCATGTTGAACCACTTGGGATCACATCATTGGATGAAAGTGGGTTAACTCACGCCTTTAGAAAGCATGAGAAATTTGTTTGTCTTTGTCTTGGTTAGGGGCCTACCATGATTAGCCAGAGGAAAAGGTAACATTCCCAATGTGTGAGCCAGCATTTAACTAATGTCCACTTCTCTCATTCCAGTAACTAATAGTCTGGCAAATAGATTCCAATCTCAGAATAATCTCCCGACCTTTCCCCAAGTTGCAATTTCATGTTCCTGTGCCTTTGAAAGTTCTTCAGTTTAAGCTTTTTGACAGGGTTATGAAATCTGACATCTTGGTGTTGTAGTTGCTTCTGACTAAAAAGAATGAATGCTTCCTCTCCCCTTGCCTTCACTTCTGTAAGGTCCTTGACTACAGTTGCTGGTGCAGCTCAGCCTGCTGTGATGTGATACAACCGATCTGTCTCCAAGGAAGGATCAAAAAGATTAACCACATTTTTCATGGTTTAAGTCTAACCATCCTTCCTTGGTCTAGGCACATCCCATTTGTCTTCCCAAATACTCGCTGTTAACTATTTGTAATCAAATTCTCAACTTTTACCACATTTTCCTTCCTCTGCCAAATTGTGCGCATTCACTCTGACAGAAGAACATATGAAGCAATAAAGGGGACACAAATTATAAATGGATAATAATTGCTACACCTGACTCAGAGAATATGAAAATTGTTTCAAATGCCATGACTAACATCTGTCACAAAATGTGAAGAAGCAGAATAAAAGCAATGGAAAAACAAGCAACTTTTAAATATGTCAAAAGCTGACAAAGACAGAGTTAATTTTCTGATTTTCAGTAGCAGAAGGTTTGTTCGTATCATTGCAAGTTATTGAGTGGCCAGAGATGTGCCTCTGACTAACTTATAACAACATACTTGAACCCAAGAACCAGAAACTCCTGGATCTATTACAAGTAGCAATTTGCAACACATGAGCACCCAGGGCTGCTAATGTCAAACAACAACGCTTGTGCCAAATTGCCTAAATCATTAAATCTGTCACCCTTAATTACAAGGTAGAACATCAGTGAGTAAAGAGAGTGTGAATTCTGTTGGGCAGTTATTAATTGAATGTTAAAATGAATAGAAAACTACCAATATAAAAAAAATGAGAAAACTAATTAATTTTTTCATAAGTAACTTTAAGTTTTTCCAGTTTCTTTCTTTCTAATCTTTGATTTCTTACATTTGATCTACCTAACCCCTATAGCACATTCCTGACACATGGGAGCTCGGTGCTTTGGAAGTATAAAACCATCACTATCTGGACCAGAGGGATTGGAGTCTGGGCCATATCTGAGCTATTCTGGATCTCCAAAACCTTTCAAAGACGAAGCCAAAAATCCTGGGCAAAATTACAGCAGTATTTCTTGCAATCTTCCCCTTTTGACAAGATCCCTCATGGTAGGCTCATCCAGAAGATTAAGATGCATGTGATCCATGGTGAATTGACCGCGTGGAGTCAGAATTGGTTTGCCCATAGAAGGCAGAGGGTGGTGGTGGAAGGGTGTTTTTCTGGCTGAAGGACCGTGACTTGTAGTCTTCGGCAGAGATCAGTACTGGGATCTCTGTTGTTTGTGATATATATATAAATGGCTTGGATGAAAATGTGGATGGGTGAGTTAGTAAGTTTGCAGACTTCACAAAGATCGGTAGAGTTGTGGATAGTGTAGAAGGTTGTCAAAGTATACAGTGGGATATAGATCAGTTGCAGATATGGGTGGAGAAATGGCAGATGGCATTTAATCTGGGTAAGTGTGAGGTGCTGGACTTTGGGAGATCAAATGTTAAGGAAAACAGTTAATGGCAGGGCTCTGAACAGCATTGATATACTGAGAGATCTTGGGGTTCAAGTCCATAGGTCCCAGAAAGTGACCAGACAAGTAGGTAGGGTGGTAAAGAAGGCATATGGCATGCTTGCTTTTATTGGTTTGGGAATTGAGTACAAGAGTTCAGAATGTCATGTTGCAGCTTTATAAGACTTTGGTTAGACTGCACTTGGAGTATTGCATTCAGTTCTGGTCACTGCATTACAGGAAGGAGGTGGAGGCTTTGGTGAGGGCACAGAAGAGGTTTACCAGGATGCTGCCTGGATTAGAGGGTATGGGCTGTAAGGAGAGGTCAGTAAAACTCAGAGATAGCAGGAACTGCAGATGCTGGAAAATCTGAGATAACAAGGTGTAGAGCTGGATGAACACAGCAGGCCAAGCAGCATCGGAGGAGCAGGAAGGCTGACATTTCAGGTCTAGACCCTTCTTCAGAAA
>NC_063362.1:29108195-29126767 GCF_021869965.1 Rhincodon typus
CCTAGGCCCGAAACGTCAGCCTTCCTGCTCCTCCGATGCTGCTTGGCCTGCTGTGTTCATCCAGCTCTACATCTTGTTATCTCAGTAAAACTCGGGTTGTTTTCGCTGGAGCGGCGGAGGCTGAGGGGAGACTTGATAAAAGTCTATAAAATTATGTGATGCATAGATAGGTTGACGGTCAGCATCTCTTTCCCAGAGTTGAAATGTCTCATACAAGGAGGCATGCATTTAAGGTGAGAGGGGGGAAAGTTCAAAGGAGATGTGGTAGGAGTCTGGAGCACGCTGCCGGGGTGGTGATGGTGGAGGCAGATACAATAGGGGTGTTCAAGGGACTTTTAGATAAGTACATGAATACGCAAGGAATAGAGGGATATGGACCAAGAGCAGGCAAAAGGGATTAGTTTAATTTGGCGTCATGCTCAGCACAACATTGTGGGCCAAAGGGCCTATTCCTTTATCGAGTTCAATAATTTTAGGGCCTGAACTCTCCCATGTCCTAGCCCCTTACCCCACATACCAGGCCTTGTTATCACATAGCCTGCCATTACACACTACTTATTGTTAGTCAATAACAGTCCCCATTAAAAGCTATTCACCCGCCTAGCCAGATTTTTATCGACTTCTTTGTCTGTCCCCTGTTCTTCTCTCTCTTTGGGCTCTATCCCCACCTAGCGTTTACTCCTTATCCCCTCCCCCCAACCTATCTTCTGTTTGTAAACTGACATTTTCCCAACTACCATCAGGTCTGATGAAGAGTCACCGGACCTGAAACCTTAACTCTGATTTTTTTCTTCACAGATGCTGCCAGACCTGCTGAGCTTTTCCAGCAACTCTGTTTCTGTTCCTTTGTTGTACTGCTCTATATTCTATGTTCCACAACCACACATAAGGAATAGGACCTGTGAGCTAGTATTAGCTGTTCTAAGTCATGCTGAACTGCACTGAAATAAAAAAAGTGGTCTTTAAATCCTGGCTTTTGCATATGTGTAAAATAAGGCGATATCTCCCCAGATTTAAATCCTTGTTGAGCAAACCAGTCTTCTTTAACACAGAGGTGTTTTATTCCAGCTTTTCAGTCCTGATATTAGCTGGCATGATAATTCCCCAATTCTGATATTTATCTCAATAAGCCATGGTTGTTCTTCCCTTAGTTGTCCCTACATTTGTGAGCGTCCAGATAAAGCAGACATGCTAATACTCCCTATACTGCATCCTGGGTGAAAATGGCATCCCTTTTTTTTCATTCTCAGGCCTGCCTTCCTCATCACTGAACAACTGATTTGCATTGGGAAAGCAGCACATCTCATCAAAACATTTTCAAAGGTTTTGAGTTCAGGAGAAAGATCAGTGGCACTCTGCCCTCTGTGTCTTGAAGGCTGTGGACTCACGTTCTGCATGAACCTGATGTATACTCCAGTACAGAACGAATGTTGTTTTGTTTATTGGACCTTCTGTCCTTTCAATGAGATGTTAAACCAACGTCCTGGTGCACTCATGTATGGTTGCAAAATAAAACTATGACACTTTTCCAAAAGAAGTGGTGGAGTTATCCCTTAAACAACACCATTAAAACGTAGACAACAAGGTGCAGGGCTGGATGAACACAGCAGGCCAAGCAGCATCATAGGAGCAGAAAGGCTGACGTTTCGGGCCTAGACCCTTCATCTCTGATTCACCATTAAAACATGTTGTCTTGCTGTTATCACATTTTGATTGTGCAAAATCCCTATTTCCTCCATTGCTACCAGAATTACATTTCAAAGGTACCTCATCGATTATAAAATGTCTTGGGACATCCTGAGACTATGAAAGTTGCTATATAAATGCAAGTCTTCCTTCTATGCTAAGGGGATGTCCCACACCATTGACACCAATCTGCCTACATTATGCAACTGTTATTGACATTAGAATCTGAGAAGGTGTTGAGGAGGTGGTAAAGATGGTCATGAGATGGATAATAGTTCTTCCTGATTCATCTCCCTCTGGTAGGGTGCCTGAAGACGGCTGTGGCTTGCAATGTAAGGGAGAACTAAACTGTTCACAAGGCAGAAAACTCATTGGGCCACCCATTAGATACATGCTTATCAGAATAGTGAAATGGGCACAAACTAGTTGGCTATTCAGCTATTCAGCTCTGTTTTTCATTGGATTAATTGCCATACAGATATTGTCCAGCAAGAGATGTAACAATCTTCTGAGGCAGCAGTGTAGATCTGTGTTCCACAAACTAACATAAACATTGTAATTAATGTCCACGTAGGAATTTCTAATGAGCAATTTCTGCAGGAAGTGCATCTCATTGGTTTGAACATGTTATTAACCTCACTTTTCTGAGATTTGCTGCAAGCCACCATAGAATAATACAAAAGGCATTGAGCCATTGTGCCTATGAGTTATCGAATTAGTTCCACCCATGCGTCTGTAGCTCTGCAAATATTTGCTGTTTGTGAAATTGTCCAATTCCTTTTTCGAAAATTTCTAAAGATTCTCCTTCTATCACCCTTCTTCCAGGTGGTGCATTCCAAATCATGGTAACATCCCACATGAAACAATTTCTCTTTATCCTCCCTGTTTTATGTTTTGAAAATTATTTTAAATCTTGAATGCCCTCGTAGCTGCCCCTTCTTCCTCCAGTTGCTTTTTTACATTATTCACTCTTGTGAAATCACCCCCTTAATGCATTCACTCAATATTATAACCTATCCACTGCTCCAGCTGAAGTATTAACCTGCTCATTTAAAATGGATTAACACCTCTGTTAAAAAAAGGCTTGGTTACACAAACGCGTCAAGTGTATTTCTACTGATAGTATCCTTGACAATTATTCTCACGCTTGCATGATTAAGGCACTGCCCCTCCCCAGCCATACAGGTCCCTGAGGAAGGTCTGAAAAAAGGAGGAGGGGAAGACTGCTTCTGGAACTGACAGACATGCTCCAATGTGATTCTCTCCTTGAGAGAGCCCGCAGCATTATCTCTTCCATTCTCCATTGAGGGATTGTTTCTTCTCTAATTTTGTTGGAATAGAACACATTCTGAGGCTCTATACTGTGAATAGAAGAGATTAGTTCAGGGTTGAGGCAATTTTCTTTCAATGAAGAGGTACATGGCACATTGGTCAAAACTGGGAAATGGACTTGATGCAGTCCATAGTCCAAAGTCTGGATGCCACCACTTTATCTAATTTACACAGAAACACATACAGATGAGAAACAAGTGATGCACTGTCAAACGTATCTTTATTAGAACTTCTGTTCCTTTTGTGGATTACAGTACAGCCCTTTCAGCTCCAAGACACAAGATCAAAGCCACACTCAATGCCATGCAATGCCCCATGCACACTCTTGACCTCTGTCTCCATCAGCACCACCTCATACTATCTCAGAGTTGTCCTGCCCCCAATTCCATTTCATTCTCCGGCCCACTTAACGGTCTAACAAGAAACCTTTTCTCCTCCTTCAGGCATTAAGGAACACAAGATGCAACAATTCAGAGGAACCCCAAGCCCTCTGGAATCTTCCTCCCTGCCCACCATCCCCTCGGACTCCATCCCTTCTCATAACCCCACTATTTGTAAGGTGTTTGCTTATTTCCCATCCCTTCTAATCTTCTGCTCTCTGATGCTGAACATTCTGCACTCAGCAAAGTTGTTTCAGTTTTATCCTGCTGCATCCCCACTTTAATTAATTTCAGGCACAACATGATGTTGAACTCTTCTCCTGTCGCCTCCAGCTCTATACCAATTTCTTTGGTCAAAAGTCCTCTTCACCATCCCACAGGCCCCTTCGACCACCTTCAATACCTACAGCCCTCTCTCTGACCTTTTACCTGCACTCAACTTATTGATTGAGAACTATCGATGTGAAACCGGTCAACTTTTTAAGTTCTCTGCCCCCGCTTACCCATTCAAACCCATCTCCCCATGAAACTAACTGCACTCCGTGCTCTCAGATCCAGCTGTGACTTTGTAATTAAGCCTTCCAACAAGGGTGGTGCTGTTGGTGTCTGGCATACTGACCTCTACATTGCAGAGGCTGAGCACCAGCTCCTTGACACCTCCTCCTTTCTCCCCCGGACCATGACCCCATCATCGAGTATTGGATCATTGTGTTCATGACTGTAACCAACCTCATTATCATTTGAGATCTCTCCATGACAGCCTCCCAGCACATAGCCCCCAACCTACCTTCTCCCCAAAATCCACAAACAGGACTGTCCAGGCAGACATATTGCTTCTGAGTCCTGATGAAGGGTTTCGGCCTGAAACATTGGCTTTCCTGCTCCTTTGATGCTGTCTGACCTGCTGTGTTTTTCCAGCCTCACATCTATAGACCCTGGCTTCCAGCATCTGCAGTCCTTATTATCTCCATATTGTTCCTGCCTGCTCCTGCCCCACAGAACTCATCTCCTCCTACCTCGACTCAACTTTTTTTTACCCTTGTCCAGTCCCTTCAGACTTCTATCTGCGATTCCTTTGACATTTTATGTCAGTTTCAAGTTTCCAGTGTGCCCTCCTCTTTACTGTGGACGTGCAATTCTCCTACAAATCCAGCCCTCATCAGGATGGTCTCAGGGCTCTCTGCTTCCTCCTGGAAAAAAGGCCTGAACTGTCCCCATCACTATCCCCTGCCTCCGCCTGTCCGAGCTCGTCCTCACTTTGAAGAACTTATCCTTTTACTCCTCCCACTTTCTTCAGGTCAAAGGGGTGGCCATGGGCACCCACATGGGCCCCATTTCTGTTCAAATCCTACTCAGGCCCCTCCCCACAACTCTTTCAACGATATCGTTGGTGCTGCTTCCCTCTCTTGTTCAGAATTGGAAAAATGATCAATTTTGTTTGCAATTTCCACCCCGCTCTCACCTTTACCTGGGCCATCTCTGATCCTTCTCCTACCTTCCTCAATATCTCTGTTTCCATTTGTGGGGATAGGCTCTACATCAATATCCACTTCAAACCCACCAAAACCCACAGTTACTTTGACTACACATCCTCCACACTCTGCCTTTTGTAAAGGCGCCATTCTATTCTCCCAATTCCTCCATCTCCGTTGCATCTGTTCTGATGGTGCCACCTTCCACAGGGAGGCCCTCAGAAATGTTTATCTTTTTCCTCAACCCAAGGATTCCCTGGCACCGTAATTATCAGGGTCCTCAATCGGATCCGACCCAGCTCTTGCACTTTGGCCCTTGCTCTCTCTCTTCCTTCCCACAACAGCGATAGGATCCCCCTTGTCTCACCTGCCACCCCACCATTATCCACATCCAGAGGATCACTAGTCACCATTTCCACCACCTCCAGTGGTTGCCACCACTAGACACATATTCCCCTCCCCTCCCTTGGGAGCCTTCCCTCCAGGACACCCTGGCCCACTCCTCCCTCACTCCCAACACCCCCTCACAACTCCATGGCACCTTCCCTTGTAATTGCAGAAGGTGTAACACTTGCCCTTTTGTCTCCCTCTTCCTCTCTATCCAAAATTCCAGACATACCTTCCAGATGAAGCAGTGTTTTACCTGCATTTCACTCAATCTAGTCGACTGCATTCACTGCTCACAATGTGGTCTCCTCTACATTGGGGAGATGAAACACAGACTGGGTGACTGCTTTGCAGAACACCTACGTTCCGTCCACAAAAATGGCTCTCAGCTTCTGGTCGCCTGCCACTTCAACACATCACCCTGTTCCCTGTCCCAGGCTTGCAACAGTCTCCAGTGAGATTCAGTGCCGGCTGGAAAAACAGCACCTCACTTTCTGCTTGGGGTCTTTGCAGCCTTCTGGACACAATATCAAGTTTAATCATTTTAGAGCCAATACCCCAGATCCTGTCATGAAATAGGCTGCTTTTAACAGCCAACCCATTTTCACCCACTCATTGTCTCCATTATCAGCTTTTCTACTTCCCTGGCTTATGATCAGTAATCACTTTGATTGCCTAACTTCTTTTCCTCTCTTTCTCTCTCTGGGCTCTGTCTCCACCTAGCCACTCAATCCTTTTCCCCTCTTTCGCCCCACCATCGTCAAAATAAACACCATGATGTCAATTGTGAAGAAGGGTTGCTGGACTCGAAACATTAACTCTGTTTCTCTCTCCACAGATGCTGTCAGACCTGCTGAGTTTCTCCAGCACTTTCTGCTTTTGTTCTGAACTATAGCCTTGTTTTCTGGATTACTAGTCCAGTGCAATACCATTATGCACCACCTCCCGTCTAATGTAATTGTCAATCAATTTAGACTTGAGGAAAATGGTAAAGAAATGCACTGGTGTAATAGAGATTGCACGTTTGAGGTACATCACTTGGAAAAGGAGGAGGGAGATTTACACTGTCCTAACGCAGTTACTAAACTTCAAAATGAGAAATTTTTTATTCCTTCATCACCAATGCCAATTGAGTTCTCAGAAGATATATGCACTAAAAATAACATGTTATAAGTGAGGGGTAGCTATTAGATTTGAACCTTAACCTCCAACGATTCTTCCTGATTGAAATTCTTTGGGCATCTCCTGTCCTGTCTTGGCTAATCCAGCAGGGTAGGCCACTGGCCTGATCTTGCTGGAACTCAGGAGGCGATCTATTGGAAATGCAGTGCTAATTTTCTGATGAAGCAATGCAGGAACAAGATAATTGCAAGAGATTAAGAGTATTCAATCCCAGCTCAGTCAGAATCCCCCTTTTCATAACCAAAACTAGTTATTTCTTGAAGGATTTCATGTCTTTTGATCTGGACCCTTTACTGTGTATCTGTCGGAAATGTTGACTGCTCATTGCTGCCTTTCTAAAAGGCAGCACCTCACATTTATCTGAATTAAACTCCATCTGCCACTCCTCAGCCCATTGGCCCATCTGATCAAAGTCCCGTTGTAACCTTCTTTATGTTGTAACCTTCCACATCTCCAATTTTGGTGTCTTCTGCAAACTTACTAACCATATCTCTTATGTTCACATCCAAATCATCTGTATAAATGATGAAAAGCAGTGGACCCAGCACCGATCCTTGTGGCACACTGCTGGTCACAGGCCTCCAGTCTGAAAAGCAACCCTCAACCACCAACCTCTGTCTCCTACCTTTGAGCCAGTTCTGTATCCAAATGGCTAGTTCATTGTGACCTAACCTTGCTAACCAGTCCCAGAGATGTAAATATTGTAATTACTCACTGGACAGGTGAATGGAGGTTTCCTATTCTCCTTTGAGTTATGCTGGGTTTAACTCAGAAATAGACAAATCAAACTGATCCAGCTTTGGGTGTTTCAATCCCTGCCCACACTTGAACCCCAACTCCTTGCCAGTTATGTTTCTGCCTCATGTGAGCAGGCCTCCTGTATTGTTTTAACATTTTCTCTCTTGTCTTCTAAACACTTGCAAATATTCACTCTTACTTAATCACTGCCCTGTATTTAGTGGCATTTTTTTCTCTGCACAGCCTTCAAGCTCATGGACTACTGAGGGCTATTTTCTTGTCAAAACACATTAAGCACGCATCAAGGGACTTGAAAAGATACTTAAATGGGAATTTTTCACATCATTAACCTTGACTATTGTTGAAGACGGGTAGTTCTTTTATTGATTTGTGATGAAACCTGCAAAACGTCTGCTAAGTGACACTACAAACTGAAAATGCAGCTCTGTCTGGCCTCTTTCTTGGCGAAAACTCCATGAAGAGCAAAGATCCATCATCAGCAAGATTAAAGAGATGGATTAAACCAAGCATGGGGTGACATAGTTTATCAGAGGAAAAGAAGAATGCAAATTACATCCTTTTCAATGATTCAACCAAATTCCTCTCGTAAGTTACTGCTGAATCTACATCTCCTACTCTTTCATGTCGCGCATTCCAAATTTAATAAAGCAGAGTGAGGAAAGGATTGTCACAAACCGCAGAAATAAATTGAAAAGCAGAATGTTTAGATTTGAGATGTCACGGCGGGACAGAACAGGATATGAACCCCACTTTATGACATCTAAAACCAAGCTACAATCTTTGAATTCTTTCTCCAGGGGAGGTGATGGCCTAATGGTATTATCGCTGGGCTGTTAACCCAGAGACCCAGATAATGTTCTGGGGACCTGGGTTTGAATCCTGCCACAGCAGATGGTGGAATTTGAATTAAATAAATATCTGGAATTAAGAGCAAATGGTGACCATGAATTCATTGTCATTTGTTGGGGAAAAACCCATCTGGCTCATTAATGTCCTTTAGGGAAGGAAACTGCCATCCTTACCTGGTCAGGCCTACATGTGACTCCAGACCCACAGCCATATGGTTGACTCTTAACTGCTCTCTGGGCAATTAGGGATGGGCAATAAATGCTGCCTGGCCAGCAATACCCTCATCCCATGAATGAATAAAGAAAAATTATCCCTGGTGCTTGGTAGAAGATGCAAATAGATTGCCTCCCTTGGATATTTCTTGTAGCAAGTGATTTACAATACTTGAGCAAAGCCCCTTCTGCCTAGCTGAGTAGTACAATAGATGTAAAACTTAGCAAATTTGAAAGTGAATAGATGACTAACATTGAAAGTTCCCTAGAATCCCTATGGTGTGGAAGCAGGCCATTTGGCCAATCGAGTCTACACTGACCCTCCGAGAAGCACCCCCTACCCTATCCCTGCACTACCCATGGCTAATCCATTCAGTATGCACATCCCTGAACACAATATACAATTTAACATGGCCAATCCACCTAGCCTGTATATTTTTGGACTGTGGGAGGAAACCGGAGCTCCCGGAGGAAACCCATGCAGACACAGGGAGAACGTACAAACTGCACACGGACACTCACTCACTAGTGGGATTGAACCCGGGTCCCTGGTGGTGTGCAGTGCTAACCATTGAGTCATTGTGCCACCCTTGACTAACATGCCAATAATGGTCACTAATGCGTTGGTGAGTGCGGGCTCATGAATATGGCTGCATTTCTGTATTTGTGTATCGGTGTGTGTGTTGAGTGTAGGTTTGACTGCATTTGTGTTTAGGAATATGTGTTTACGACCGACTCATGCACTAACGACGTTGTACACACCAGCAGATTAGATATTAAAGGAAAACAGCCTTGATAAATAAGCACTTGGATTTTTGAGCTTAGCGTCATTTTGCTCTTGTGTTTTACAAAGGAAGTAAAAGCATTTTAGCAAAGGACCTTTAACCGAAGCTGAGGTTTCCCTTCAAACTGGAGCTGGTCTGTGAAAATTTCCATTTCAGAGCAGCGAATCTGCATATCGAGAAATGATCAGGGGCAAAAGCAGACAATTCTGTCTTTCATTTACGGAACAGTCACTTCTACTTATACAGAGATAAGAAAATGATAAATGGCTAGAATTAGACAAGATGGAGAGCGAATCATCTCTAATCTCTTGCGACAAGAGAGGGATAGAAAAAGTGACATGCCTTCAAGCTCAAACAGCACAATGGTCCTAGCCATGAGGTCCTACTTGCAAATTCAGACCGTATCTGTAATCTTCCACATCAAAAGAAATTGACAATTACAAGAAGACAGAATCATTTTAAAGGGAAACCCCCTCCAGTGTCTATTATAAATCAAAGTTAGTACCTTCAAGTCTAATTTTCTCCTTCAGCTCCCAAAGGTACTGCTTCATTTTTTTAATATAAATTTTCTGTATTTTCAAAAATTTAAACAATTTTTCTCATTAACCTGTTCAAGATGTTATTACACACATTTGGAGCAGATGGAACTTGATCCCAGGCCTCCCAGTCCAGGGGCAAGGACTCTACCACTGTACCACAGGAGGGCCCTCCTACCTGCTCACATTATTTTTTTAAATTTAACATATCTTTCCTAACCGGCCTGTTTAGAAATGTTATTACACACTTCTGGGAGTAGGTGGGACTTGAACCTAGGCTTTACCAGTCTAGGGGTAGGGACTCTGCCACTGCACCATAAGAGGACCCTCCCACTGTCTCACATTAAAGGGTAGTTTTATCAGTTCCAGCTATCCTCCACTACCCAAATCAAATAGCCCAAACTGTGAACAACATCAGCTCAGGGATGCAGGAATGTTGTGTTCAAGCATGTCATCATTGGGATGATAGAATCCATAAGGTGTAGAAGCAGGCCAATCAGCACATTGAGTCCACACTGACCCTCCAAAGAGAATTCCTTCCAGACCCAACCCCTTGCTCTATCCATGTAACCCTGCATTTCCCATGGCTAACCCACCTAGTCTGCACATCCCTGGATACTACAGGGCAATTTAGCATGGCCAATCCACCTAACCTGCACATCTCGGGACTGTGGGAGGAAACACATGCAGACACAGGGAGAATGTGCAAACTCCACACAGTGAGTCTCCCAAGGGTGGAATTGAATCCAGGGCCCTGGCGCTGTGAGGCAGCAGCATTAACCACTGAGCCACCAGGCAATCTGTATCTTGTTTGGGTTGTTGAAGGGAGGGAGATAAGGGGGCTTGCAATCCTGTATGGCTGATAAAACATAACTCAATATGGAGAGTAGAATTGATTGGAACCACTCGTAGGTCAGGCAGGATCAGTGCAGAGAGAAAACAGAATGAATGTGAATGATCCTTCATCAGAATGCCAGTCTTGCCAGCAACAAGCTCCCAGTCTAAGATTTTTTATTCATCTCTAAACCATGACAGTTTGAATGAAAGGCCATAGAGTTGAGACATCAACCCTGTAACTCCTCTCTCCACAAATGTGACCTTATTTGCTTAATATATCCAATACTTTGTGTTTGTGTCTCATTCAAATTGCCAACATCCGTTGTGCTTTGTCTTTCTCTTATGTGTAGGGCAGGTATATTCATACAGCCAGAACCAGAGAACCTCAGATAGGCAAACCAACAAGATAGAATCTAAACACTGCCTCCAGAAATGCAACAGTGTTAATCATTGCTGAATTCTGAAGAATAAGCATCCTCTTGGTCATCCTTGGCAAGAAACGTAGCTGGCATACATAAATATTGCAGCCACAAGAGCAGGGAATACTCTGATATTCATTTCTCGACTCTACAAAGCCTTTCCGTAATAACTACAAGGTACAAGTTAGGAATGTGAGGGAATACTCTCCACTCAACTGGATGGGTGCAGCCTCAACAACACTCAAGAGGTTTGGCACCATCCAGGACAAAGCAGCTGCTTGATGGTAAACCATCCAACTTATACATTCACTCCAATCATCACCGGGGGCAATGTGTACATTACATCACCTTGGCTAGCAACCAGGGGCTGGAAAGCAGGACTGGAATGGGCGGAAAATTCATTTAGTTTGCAAAGACATGATAGACCGAATGGTCTTTTGCAGCGGTGTGACTTTTCTACGGCTCTGCGGCATCTTTGACAACCCCTGTGACACCTACCAAGAATGACAAGGGCAGCAGACGTACGGAAATACAACCACCTGCAAATTCCCCTCTTAGACGCACACCATCCTGACTTGGAAATGTATCACTGTAACTGAGTTAAAAGCTTGGTGCTCACTCCCTAAACGTGGGTGTACCTACAGCACAAGGAGTGCAGCAGTTCACAAAGAAGGGTCATCACAAACCTTGCACAGACAATGAAAGGTGGCAATAGTTATTGACATTACTAGTGACGAACAAACATTGAGAAGCCTGCTTTAAAGGAATGGGGAAAACCACAGCAAAAATAAATGATATACAGTCTGCTGTCAACAGCTATTCTCTTTTGTTGCCAGTGGCAATGCAGTCTCCAGAAGAGGTTAGAAACACTTGGCTCTTTGTATTTAAAGTCACATGTATTTAATGGCTCTCACAGACTGCACACAGAGGCACTTCTATCAGGAGTGGAGTTCACATGAACTAAAGGAAGCCTGCAAGCACATGAAGGGTACAAACACACTCTCCAAACATCCCACTTTTAATTTCACAGAAGCACACTTTTGCAGTTGCAATTTATGTCAGTTATTAAATAATCATGGCCACAAAGAAAATTATAAGTTATTAACAAGCCAGTTTGTTAATTCTGGTCAGTTCCACTTTCCTCAGTCTTGGAATTGAATGAAATTAGCTTTATTGTCACATGTACTCAAAGGAGTACGGTAAAATGTTTACAAGTCGCCACATTACGACACTATCTTAGGTACAATTGTATCCACATACAGATTCTTAAGAACAAATTCTTAGGGGAAAATAATTAGAAAATTAAAGAAATAAGAAGTCCAGCTTATGGATCATAGGAATAAAATCTTGTTATGTCTAGAAGGTGGGAAATTTGAGGGGCCTGAACTGCGTGGGCTATGGTGAGAAATGGGGCAGAATCACACGCACAGTCCAACGAGACCATTCCCAATTGTGAGAGCCACTTGCTGCATCTTTTTACTACGTTCTGGGCACTAAGGTGACTTTCCCACCAGATAGTGGTGATTTGCCCGTTAAAGGGGGATTGTTGCACATTAATGACTTATTAACTGCCCACCTTCCGCATTAATATGCTGCTCCCTATCACGCTGCAGGCAGACCAGACATCAAGAATTCTCGACATTAAAGTCAGAGTGGGAACCTGGTGACTGGCTGCAAAGGATCTCCATGTTGTATACCAGGCACCAACATCTCAGGGCACAATCCATGGGTACTGGCCACATGCACCATACACCCATGGACATTAGCAGTCTCTAAGAACACTCATGGTACATTTACGATCCACCTAGAGGATGTTTTTGCACTTCAGTGCTGCACCTCAGGCTTCACCAATACCTATCATCTTAATACTAAAGCAAGGACACTGTGTGCTCAGCGATATGCACCCAGCTCATGCTTTGGAAAAGGCTCCATCTCCAGCTGTTCACTTGTTCTCCTAGCGCTCACTCACGTTAATGTACCTGCTGCTCTCAGCATCCCTGTCTTACCTTGCCTCATGGCAATACCCAGTTTTTACCAGGAACTCAGGTATTTTACTCAACTATTCTCACAAGATTCCCTGCCTAAGTGGTCTAAAGCCTTCCCGGCAGCACAGTAAAACACTAGACAAGCAACTCAGCCCGAGCTCTCTTCAGCGGTAACCCTGCCAGCTTGTACAGCTACCATCTTCCACTGAGCCAATACCGCAGGAATCTAATGCCTTCCCTCCAGCACCATCTTTCCAGCCAGTCACTCATCTGCTTTCTCCTCCTGTTGGAACTCACGATGGGCTATTGACCTCGTGTCAGGTATTAAAGGGAGATAAAAGTGGGTGGCACAGCTGTCATTAGTAGTGTTGGAGGTGAGCTGTCCCATGAATAGGTGGTGCAGAGGGCATGCAGGATAAATGCTGGTAGTGATTTGGGTAGATGGCAGAGAGTGAGGGGAGATGGTGCAGGTAACAGTAAGAATGATGGAGCATGAGCCTTGGTGGAAGGTGGGTGTAGTAGCAGAGACAGGGGAAGTATGAATTATCGTGGAGAAGATGGTGGCATATATGCTGGTGGAGTGAAGACAGACGTTGACCTTTATACAACATTGTTGCATATTCCTCCAGATGCTGAGACTTTTAATTCACAGGATGAGGGCATCATTGTGTGGGCCAGCAGTTATTGCCCATCCCTAATTTCCCAGAGGGCAGTTAAGTGTCAATTACTTTGGTGTAGGAGTCACATGTAGGCCGGACCAGGTAAGGATGGCAGTTTCCTTCCCTAAAGGGCATTAGTGAACCAGATGAGTTCTTTTCCCCAATCAATCGGCAATGGATTCATGGTTATCATGAGACTCTTAATTCCAGATTTTTTTTTTTGAAATCAAACTCCACCATCTCCCATGGCAGGATTTGAACCCAGGTCCCCAGAACATTTCCTGGGTCTCTGGATTAACAGCCCAGTGATAATACCACCACACCATCACCTCCACTTCCAGTCCTGTGGTTAGTGGGCATTACACCTGTGCACCACCCTATCCTGCAGGATCATCAGGTACCTGCCCAGAAAGCAGTGTGCAAACTTTCCCTGCCCTGGCATCTCTGCAGCAAATGACAGGAACCCTGCTCCGGCCTGACAGTTTTTTAAAGCTGACGCCAGCCCTAACGATGCCGATAAATTCGGGAATATCCTGGTCGTGATTTTTTTCCGGGGTGGCAAGTGGTAGGGTTGTGCTAGAATCAGGCAAAGGTGCACCATGGGTATGGAGTAGGTAGGTAATGAAGCAAGTTTAGTGAGATATGATGAGAGAGCTCCCTAGACCTTGCAGAGACACCTTTCATGAAACTTGATGACATTGAGACTGACCCAGATGTCTTCCAACCTCCTCATGGCATTTGTGTGCGGTGTTGTTGACTGTTCCTCGTGTATCTGCTTATTTTTAAGGTGATATTCCTTCTCTACAAGTATCACTCCCATGTGTGAGTGCTGTTGCTATGATTACTGTTGTTGCTGATCCATTTCTGTTGCAGGGAAACAGTGAACCCCTAAACCAGATGGTTGTCTGTACTCTGTGCAGCTTGTGGGATCAGGTCTTGCAGACCCACTGCCTGCAAAGAAGGCACAAGTTTCTTTTACTGTCTGTAGATGTGTATGTTTGCGACAATATAGCTGGTCTTTCATGTTCACCATATAAAATCAACCTGAAATGTTGACTTACCTATTCCTCTGATAATGCCTGACCTGCTAAGTTCCTCCAACTCCACGCTGTATTGACTGCGCTCCACAAAGGTCCCAAGTTACTGGATGGGCTGACCTTTGTTGAGAGTGATGAACATTTGTACTGTGACTGGCTCCCCAGTGCTGAGTTCTGAAGACGAGACCCAGAATGTTAACTTTGATTTCTCTTCACAGATTCTGCCAGACCTGCTGAACTTCTCCAGCAATTTCTGTTTTTATCTCCAGTGCTCAGCTCCAACAATGATTTGACAGCTCGATCAAAGTGAAAATCAGCTTTCTGCCATTTCATTTTGTTCTTGTCACTCATGCCTTTGAGTACTCGGGCTTTTGGCAGCGTAGTTAATGTGCAGTGGGACGCTAGGCTTTGGACTGGGCTAATTTCCTGGCTGGCAGTAGTATATTTCTCAAGCGGTACTGTGTCCAAGTCTGTGCTGGATTGGCCTGATGTCTTTATGGCACCTTTGGGGCTTTTCACTGTCACTTCAGCCTCTCTGTTTGACTGGGGATTGTGTGGACATGATATGAGGCATTACATTTCCCAATCCTTTATGAAGTGGCTGAATTTTTCACTCATGTATTGAGGACTGTTGTCACTCATCATGATGCCTGGAATGCCATAGTGACCGCAGTGTGCCCTCTGACCTTCTACAATTTCATTGGTAGGCATTGAGGTCAGCTGATTACAGTCAGCAGGTTAGTAATCAATAGTGGGGGGCTCTTGTAGTGCAGTGACAGTGTCCCTACCTTCAACTCAGGAGGCCTGGGTTCAAGTCTCTCCTGCTCCAGAGGTGTGTAATAACGTCTCTGTACAGGTTGATTAGGATAACATCTAATGGTTGAAGGTGACTACATCATCAGCCCCTGTGAGAGTGAAGAGATCTACTCGAAGCTTCATTCATGGTCTATCTAGAATGTCATGTGTTAGAGTGGCTCTTTAGTTTGCTCAGTTTGGTATTTGTTACAAACACTGCACAGGCTGATGGAGTCCTCAATCCTATTGCTCATACTTGGTCAGCAGGTCACTTCCCTTGCCTTCTTTACTCTAGACTCAATTCCTTGATGATGTGCATCAATGTGCTTCAGCATCCCTTTCTCATCGTCTGAGAGATAATTGCACTATTTCCACTGTATAAGATGTCAGTTTGGGTTTACCTCTCCTTCTCAGTATTCTGTTATAACAACAGGTCAGTCCTTGATATTCTCAGGCCATCCTTTTATCGTTACTTCCTGCAGTACACAGAGAGTGGTGGCTTGGTGTGTAGTTGGCTGGATTTGAGCAAAACATTTCTCTTTCAGATTTAAAGTGTCTGCTGGGTTGATGACTTCCAAAATATGTTGAGCTTAGACCTCTCCGTACTCCCGACCTCCCTCCTACAGACTCCCTCCCTACTCCCTACATTACTCCCACAGATCCCTCTCCCAGACTCCTTCCCCACTCCCTACATCCCTCCCACAGACTCCCTCCCTACTCGCTATCTCCCTTCCACAGATCCCTCCACAAGACTCCCTCCCTAATCCCTCCCTCCCTCCCATAGACTCCCTCCCTAAGCCCCTCCCTTCCACAGAATCTCTCCCTACTACCTCCCTTCCTCCCACAGACTCCTTCCCTCCCATAGACTCCCTCCCTACCACTTCCCTCCCTCCTACAGACGCCCTCCCTACCCTCCTCCCTTCCACAGACTCCCTCTCTCCCACACATAGGCTCCCTCCCACAGACTCCCTCCTAGAACTCTCACTTACTCACTCACTCATTCACTCACTCACACACACTCACTCACACACACACACACTCGCTTGCACTCACTCATACACACACACACACACACTCACTCTCACACACACACTCACTCACTCACACACACACACACACTCACTCACTCACACACACACACACTCACTCACACACACACACACTCACTCACACACACACACACTCACTCAGACACACACACACACACACAAACACACACACACACTCACACACACAAACACACTCAGTCAATCACACACACACTGAAACATTCTCTCACACACAGACGCTCACTCACGTCCATGTCCCATGAGTGAATAAAAGTGAATTCCTGAAGGGTTAATAACCTGTAGGTACAGACTTACCGTGATTTGGCAAAATCGACTGCGTCAACAGGGCCTGATTCAATGCCATACACCTCTATGGCTCGATGACCCTCAGCATGTCTGAGCGGCAGCGCCTCAGGAGGGTCAGGCATTCCTGGTAAGTTACTGCCAATGTCTGTAGTGTCCTGGAGTGACACTTGTTCACCAAGGATTATGAAAACACGATTGCTTTATTGTTTCATTTACTGCCAATTCCCTTCTCGGGATGCCCAGCTTGAAATCTGCTCTTCTCTGCAAGGGACTTTAATTTGTTTTTTTTACCTTCTTCAATCTCATTCTTTTTTTCTTCTAGTGGTTTGATCAAGTGTTTAAAACTAAAACTAAAACCTATTCACACAGTGACAACTGTTTTTTCTTCAGCAACTGTCTCCTGTTCTGACTCCTCTCCAAGTCATGTGTCGTCCTGAATTGGATGTAAGTGGCCATGGCTTCCCTGCCTATCAACACCTTCTCCATTCTGTGTGCAGAACTTGAAGAAGAAGGTTCATTACCACCTTCTCAAGAGGATTCTACAGATGGAGAATAAATGTTGCTCTTGTTCGTATTGAACACATACCAACAATAATCAAAATTAAATTCCACAGCAATTCTAATGAAGATCTGAAATGTAAACCTTGCCTTTGGCTTTCCATAGAGGCAGCATGATTTACTAAGAAATTCTAGGGTTTTCTGTTTTTGTTTCAGAATCCTAGCGTCTTGTAGTTCATTGTGGTCATTCCCAGGTAAATACATTGTCTTACTTTAGTCTGTTTTGTGCTGGCATCTAAAAAAACAAAGTAGCCATTAATTTTGGCCCTCGGTCACAGTCCCGATGGAAAATGGTCGTGTATGAGTGTCGTAGTTCAGTTGCTGTCTCTTCTGCACCTCTTGTTCAAGTCTTGTCAATACTCATTGAGTCAGACAGAATAAACTTATCAGTGATGCCACATCCTGTGACTGAATAAAAAACAATCATTGTCAGTTTATTAGGGTAACTTTGAGTCATAGAGTCATAGAGCACGGAAACAGACCCTTTAGTCCAGTTTGTCCATGACGACCAGGTTTCCCAAATTAAAGTAGCCCCATTTGCCTGTATTTGGCCCATATCCCTCTAAACCTTTCCTATTCACGTACTCATCCAAATGTCTTTTAAATGTTGTAATTGGACCCACCTCTATCACCTCCTCTGAAATAAATTGATTCTTGTATAAAGTGATTATCCACTGAACAGGTGAAATTTTGCTTCACACGAAATGGCCCCGAAGCTCAAAAAAGTTAAATAAGGAATCGATGCTGTGTTTTGTCCCACTTAGCCTGAACACTTGAAGTCTGAGCCAATGACGCAACTGGGCACGTGTAAGGGAGAGCCTAAAAATAACATATCAGAGGACAATTGGACCTAATCTGAGATGCTGACTCTCACATATTAATTTCTAGGTTTGCAACAAAAGAGTGACTATTCTTGTAGCCACCACTGCACTGAAAAGCCTTCCTTTGTGAGATATCCATTAGACATTCAGAACATTTGTTAACCAAAATCGGGCACAAAATATCTTTGAAAGGGGAGGAAAATTACACCATAAGAAATAGGAACAGGAACAGTCCATTCAGCCCTTGAACTCTGCTCCACTTCCCTGCATTTTCCCCCTAACCCTTGATTCCTTTACTGGTCAAGAATCTATCTATCTCAGTCTTAAATACTAAATTAAATTAAATTAAAAAGATAAATTCATGGGGAAATTCCTTTCAATTAAAAAAAATTGGGATAAAGTTTGGACTTAATAAAGAATTAGGGTTCTTTTTTTAAATTCTTGTCCATTTTTCCCTGTGATTTTTGTTTCTTTTAAATGATACAAAAAAAAGTGAAGGGGTAGTAGGAACTGCCGATGCTGGAGA
>NC_063362.1:29126867-29143890 GCF_021869965.1 Rhincodon typus
CGGGTTGAGACCCTTCTTCAGAAATGGTTTCTGAATGATTTCTGAAGAAGGGTCTCGACCTGAAACGTCAGCCTTCCTGCTCCTCTGACGCTGCTTGGCCTGCTGTGTTCATCCAGCTCTACACTGTGTTATCAATAAAAAGTGAATGTGGTTTCTTTTGAGAAAGTACAGATTAAGCTCTGAATGGATCTATTGCTGGAGAATCCACGCAGTATTCAAATACTTAGTCACAGCAGCTGTCAATATCGTATCATTTAACTGCTGATAGAAGTGCTCAACATGATGACATTCAATCAATGATGCTGATCAACAACAGCCTCCAAGAACATAACAGAAAAGAACAAATTGTTGAATCTTCCCTGGCTGTGAATTATTTCGACTTTAGGTGCTGAATTGGGTTTGGAATTATTGAACGAGACATGTGTTCTGAAGAGAATAGTTTATTCCACAGTCGATCAGTGAAAAGAGCAATTTATTTCAGAATCAATCAGTAAGGTGTGATAACTCTCCACCCGCTGTTTATGCTTAAAGTTTAAGCTGCTGCATTTCATATACTTTGCTTGTCTGAATCAATCTGTCACTTTTGCTGTCTCAGTCCTATATGAATCCACAGCATGCACAATGTGACAATTTTGTGAAGGCCTTGACACAATATTGATGCTCAAGGATGATTTCACATCAAGTTTCATTGTCTGCAAGAAAGTTAATAAAATAGTAACTTTAAAAAAATACTTAGAATGTGTTTTTGGGACAATGTGGAGAAACTAGCTCCTAATTGTTAATGAACGTGGATTCAGGCAGGATTGTGCATAGCTGTGCTACCATTTAATAGTTTTCTGACACTAATTATCATGCTCATAGACTGAAGTTAATTATTTGCATTTTGTATCAGCGTTCATTGAAAACTACTCCTTTCAACGACCTCATCCACAACCCGAGCTACAGATCTTTGCCAAAACTTTAAACAATTCCTTTTTCTTACATTGCATTTGCTCAGGAAAGCAGATGATTGATTAAGGCCACTTGTACAAAACACTGCTAAGATTGACAAGAATAGGAGAGTGCACAAGTTAATTATTGTTCACTTGGGTCTTTAACGGTAATGCTCCTACCTATTCCAGCCATTGTATGTTCAATGTTCTACTTCAGAGTCCTGAGCTCATAATCTAGGCAAAGAGATGTGTGCCGTACTTGGAGAGTGCTGTATTGCTAGTGACATTGCTTTCCAGTGACAAGATGTTAGGTTCTCTGACATTTCACGTGGATGTAGAAGATCCCATAGCACTATTTGGAAGAAGAACAGCAGTTATCCCCAGTGTCTCGCCAATATTTATCCCTCAACCAACGTTTCAAAGCAACAAGTCTTGCTTTCAATTTTATGAGAAAACATGGAGAAAGGTGAACAATGGGGGAGATATACATCAACATTTACCACTTGGGTCATAAAAGGAAGATGAAATCAGAGGAAAAACAACCCGTATTAGTATTAGTAAAACTCAGTCAATTATGCAATGGAAAAGTACTTGCCCCGTTTCATTTTGAAAACACTATTCTAAGATAGGGGTGAAAGATGGGACTTGATCTCACTCACCAAACTGCCTGTCCATGTCCATTTTCTCAACCTCCAGTGTTGGTTCCTTGAGTGGTACAGCGAGCAGTAGGTAAATAAGCCTTCAAACTGTGTATTTTGCAGATGTTTTTGTCAGAGTATATGTTCCACTAAGCAAATAACATAAACAGTTATAATTGGGTGTAATTAGCTAACATAATTGGCAACAAAACAAAGCTATGAACTTGCATGAAAACCCCAGGAAATTACTGCTGTTATTAAATAGACTTGGACGGGCTGAAAGGACAATCAATTTTCCGTTGAAATGATTTACAGCCAAGATTTTGGATACAAGGGATTAATCAGCACCAACTCATAAATGTTTCTCTCCCCTCCAAAGTTGGTGGTCCTATTTCACCTCCCTTTTAGAGGCAGTGGCAGCTCAGTTGACCACAGGCTATGAACTGGTGAAGTGGAGGGGAGGGAAGGGGAAAAAATATTTTAGTTAAGTCTAATATTTGGATCACTAGGCAGCTGGAAAACCTGCGCACTTCCTTTTCCTTCCCAAAGGTATATTGAGACCAATTCTCTCCCAGCAGAAATGAGCTCTGCTCAAAACTCTGATGTGGCGTAATGGTTAGCACTGCTATATCACAGCACTAGGGACCTGGGTTCAATCCCAGCCTCGGGCAATTGACTGTGTGGAGTTTGCACATGCTCTGCACAGGTTTCCTCCCACAGTCCATAGATGTGCTGGTTAGGTGAATTAGCCATGGGAAATACAGGATAGGGCATATGGATGGGTCTGAGTGGAGTGCTCTTCAGAGGGTTAGTATGGGCCGAATGGCCTGTAGGGATTCTAATATCTGACAGGAGGATTTAAAGTGGCACTCTCTTGGCCTCTATATATTTTCTAATCAACCTGTTCAGAGATATTATTAGGTGGGACTTGAACCTGGGTCTACCTGGCTCAGAGATAGGGACACTATCACTGCCCCACAAGAGCACTATTTCTCTGCTAATGTGAACAATGGTCCAAGATCGCTCATTTTATTTTAAATAAATCCAGTCAAGGGAAGGTCTATCCCCTTGGAAGATTGTTCCTTTTCAAACTAAGAAGAATAAAGATGTGTTATCATCTGAATTTGTGAGTCACTAACTCACAACCTCCTGATTTATCTCGTTTGAGGCAAATGTATTCAGTGCACTGATTTTTTTTTGCAGCATATGTACTTTGGTATTCCAGAGCGTCAGTTTTCTCATTTCACAATAATGGCACCAAAATAGACAAAAATAAAAACAGAGCCATGCAGAGTAAATGGTGGCATTTACTGATAAGCCCTGTGACATCTAGAGAGAGAAAAGTCTACGTTGACGAGATCTTGAAATTGTGCAACAGTCACCAGTTTTAGACTTCTGCTCCCCCAGGGATGCTTGCTACACTTCATTTATTTATTGTTTCTTTGTTTGTATCATATCTTCTCCCACTCTTTGCAACCTTCCCAATGTTGTGTTTCATGGCCCTTCGCCCAGCTTCCTCTGTAGCGGGGAAAAAATACTGTAATGATTTATATTTGTGACTGTACATGCTGTTATTATTCCACTCACAAACCTTGTCAATCCTCACTATGTTGTGGGCATCCTTCACTTGTGGCGAGACATAATATACCACAGCAGAGCTACTTCAGTGAATGTCAAAGGCTGACTGACTATTTGCTGAGGGTCATTTTCAGGAGAACTGTGCAATGATTACTCACATAGCGAGCTCTTGGTTCCAATCATGTCAAAGTGACCTGTTGCCAAGTGGAAGTGAAGTGCCTCTCCATAAGGAGAGAGGAAGAGCAAAAAAAAAGTACAGGACCAACTTTAATCAAATCTTTTCATCCAATTGACCATGATGTGATGAGTTTTGATTTGAAAACAGTGAGGCCGATGTAGAAAGAGCAGTAGGTAGAATAGAAAATCCAAATATCTAATTCTTTTGATTCCTAGCTTGCAGAGAATAATGTTTAGTTTGGGAATTGGAATTTTTCAAGATAGGTGATAGCAACATAAGAAGTAAGAGTAGGCCTTTCAGTCCTTCTGCCCTGCTTTTCGACAAAATCATGGCTGATCTGACCCAGGCCTCGACTCCTCTAACATTCCAGCTCATTCTTGCCCTCAACTCTTCAATGTTTCAAAAATCTACCTGGGATAGGGAATTCCAAACATTCACCACCCTCTGGAAGAAGAACTTCCCTTGCATCTCAGTTTTAAATGAATGTCCCCTTATTTTGTAACTATATCTCATACATAAAAACACAAGGTTTGAGTAATCAGTAAACAGACTTGCAAATTAAAGGCTGGTGCACACTTATTTTTTAAAGTCATTTGACAGAACTTAAATATTACCGAAAGGAGTTGTATTTTGTCATCTTGCACTCATCAGGACAATGTACCAATGTAAGGGGAAACCAACACTTACACTATCTGAGAAGAAGATTGTCGATTTGTTGGCAAGTGGTCACTGGTTGATGGAGGTGTTGCCATGGAGAATGCACCAGTTAAATGATGAATGAGAGTTAACCACCAAGCTTCGTTTAAATTTTAAATCAGGCAGGTTGGACCTTAATGATCAAGAAATTGCCCTGAGAAATGAACAAGTGAATGACAAGTTTGTTGCGATGATACTGGCTCAGTGTGTTTATATGTTTTATCTACCAGGTGCAATTTTCGCACTTTGTGTTTCAGACGCCTGGGTCACCAAAATCAGACAGGAATCAAGGCAACCGCTGAATTATTGGACAGCTGCCTCCACAAAATGGGCATGTAAAAATGTGACCCAAACTTATTCCCATTGCAAAAATAGTAGGTGCCATGACAGCTTTCCATAACTGATAAAATTCAAATCTTAATAGCAGTGTATTGGATATCTTCAGGATACTCTATATGACTTTGACATTCTTCTTAAAAATGACCTGAATCAAGCAAACCAAAATAATCATCTTCATATGAAATATGCAAACATATTTTATCTTATTAGATGTGCAGACTGCCTAGAGTCGGCTTAGACTATAACACCATAAGCCATTGAAGCGGAAGTAAACTATTTAGCCTTTCTGCTCTGCTCCGCCATTCAATGCGATCATGGCTGATCTGATCATCCTCAACTCCACTTTCCTGCTTTTTCTCCACAATCGTTGATTTCTTTCCTGATTAAAAATCTGGCTATCCCAGTCTTGAATACACTTAATGACCCACCCTGCACAGCCCTCTGTGGTGAAGAATTCCACAGATTCACTCCTAGCTGAGAGAAGAAGTTCCTCCTCATCTTTGTCTGAGATAGACGACCCCTTATTCTGTGATGTTCCCTCTAGTCCTAGACACTTCAGCACTCTTAGGCTAGTGATGGGGTAGTGAATGTTAGTAAGAGTTCCCATTTCTAAGTGAGAACCAGTGTCTCTGATGGAAAGTGCACGTGTATTGGTGTCAGGGTTGGGCTCAGTTGCACTTCGTTGTTGAATGAACACATTGTTTAGCTCCGTACGTGAAGAATGCAAATTAGTGCAAGGAGTAGAATATCATCTGCAGTCTTGTGGCTGTGTCTGAGAATAAGACATGACTTGCAGTTGAAGATGGGCAAAAAAAAAATTAGATTAGGGGATGGGGGAAAATGATCTGCAATATGTAAGCATGGCTCAGCTAGTACTGCTGTTGCTACTCAATCAGGAGGTTTCAAACCCCAATACAGGGGTGGTGGCTAATAGTGGGGGGTCTCACCTTTCAGTTTAGTGCCTTGTATTGCCTCTATCTGGGACAGGCCTTCGCCAGGATCAAGAAGCCCAGTAACATCCTGGGGGTTATCTTTGACAAGAAACTCAACTGGACTCACCATATAAACACAGTGGCCTGAAGACAGGTCAGAGGCTAGGATACTGAAGTGAGTAACTCACCTCCTGGCTCTCCAAAGCCTGCCTATCATCTAACAGGCACAAGTCAGGAGTGTGATGGAATACTCCCCACTTGCCTGGATGAGTGCAGTCCCAACAACATTCAAGAAGCTTGACACCATCCAGGACAAAGCAGCCCGCTTGATTGGCCCTACATCCACAAGCATCCACTCCCTCCATCACCGACACTCAGTAGCAGCCGTGTGTACTTCCACAAGATGCACTGCACAATTCATCAAAGATCCTTAGACTGCACTTTCCAAAACTGAGCAGTTACATGGGAACGCCATCATCTTCACATTCCCCTGTAAGCCATTCACCATCCTGACATGGAAATATATTGTGTTTCCTTCACTGTCGCTGGGTCAAAATTCTGGAATTCTGTCCCTTAGGGTATTGTGAGTCAATCTACAGCACGTGGACTGCTAACAGCTCAAGAAGGCAGTTCACCATCATCTTCTCAAGGGCAACTATGAATGGGCAATAAATGTTGGCTCAGCCAGGGATGCCCACATCCCACAGGCAGCTCTTCATTGCTCCGCAGTGCCAACAGGGAGGCAGGGGTGCTGCTACCACCACATCCATTGAGGTTTTGGATTCCTAATGGAGCTAGGCACGGGTTAGTGAGGGGAGGAATACGGTAGATGGGCAGACGGGCCGCAGCAGAAAGGGAAAGGAGTAACTTCGGAACTTGCTTCCTCAAAAACGATGGAAGAAGAGTCTTTGAATCTTTTTAAGGTAGTGAGAAATGGGTTCTTGAGAAGGCTATCAGAGGTAGGAGCAATCAGATCAGCCATTTTCTTATTTAATGGCACAGCAGTTGTAAGGGTGCAGTGACCCCTTCTACTTGTGATTCATATCTTTGTCTGTTCTAAGGTATTTAATTGCAATAACATGTCTTTGAACATCCCGAGAAAGCAGTCAATGATATGTAGAATGAAATAACTCATATTTATATAACATTGTTCACAACCTCAAGACATTACAACAGCAGAACATTGACTCAGTGGTTAGCACTGCTGCCTCACGACACCAGGGACCTGGGTTTGATTCCAATGTCCGGGGACTGTCTGTGTGAAGTCTGCACATTTTCCCCGTGTCTGTGTGGGTTTCCTCCCACAGTCCAAAGATGTGCAGGTTGGGTGGATTGGCCATGCTAAGATGGTCATGTGTCCAGGGGTGTGCAGGCTAGGTGGGCTAGCTACGGGAAATGCAAGCTTATAGGATAGGAAGTGGGTCTGGTGGGATGCTCTTTGGAGGGTCAGTGTGGACTCAATGGGCAGAATGGCCTGCTTTCACCCTTTAGGGATTCTATGTCAAAGTGCTTTACAACAAATGGAAATACAGATACTGTCCAGGTAGTGAGAGTGTAGGAGAATGTAGTTCATGTTTTGGAACCATTATGATTCTTCTTTGATGAAGAGTCATCCTGGACTGAAAACGTTAACTCTGTTTCTCTCTCCACAGATGCTGCCAGACCTGCTGAGATCCCTCAGCTTTCTCTGCGTTTGTTTCAGATTTCCAGCATCCACAGTATTATTATTTAACAGAGCAGTTAGTATTTTGCTGCCCGTCATTCATCTGTCATTACTCAGCAAAATGTCACCCAAAAGGGTTTCTCCTAATCATTAAAAAATAGTGTCTAAAATTACAAATTACAGATCCCAAATCCATCATGAGAATCTCCCAACTTCATTCCCTGCGCAATATACAGTTGTTACTACCTGTTGCATGCTCAAATAGCATTAGGCCAGTCTCCTCTATTTAATAATTAGCTTTTGTCATCCTTACTCTTTATCAGATACACAGTTTGCTGCCAATCTATTCTGGAGGTGACAAGCTACAAATACAGACTGACATTTTAAAAAAAATGAGATAAATACTTTGAATGGATTAATACTTAATGGCCTTGCTGAAGATCCACTAACCGACTGTGACTATATAATTACCGTTTCATTCCTTGACTAAAACAGATTTTCTGAGAAAATGAATTGTCACCAGGAGAAGCCCTGACGTTCAAAATTCTTGGTTGCCTTGACAACCAAAAGTTGCAGAGAATAATGAGATGTGAGAATTGAGACTTGAAACCTGCCTAAGTACCAGAATAAGATTCACATTCGTTTGAAAGTTTGTTGAAAGTAAAATATTTAGTTTTAAAACATCTGGAACAATCCAGGATGGGACGCTCTCTTTATTCTTTGATCATTGCCTTAATTCATCCTCATTAAGAAAAGGCTGACAGAGATTTCATTTAAAACAAATGTGATCATTAAGCAGGCAGTCAGGCTAGAAAACAACATATGGAGGGCTTAATGTAAGCCAACAGATGTCAAAAGCTAAATTGAAATCACAACAGATTTCTGAACACAGGCCTTGAAATTTTAAACAAAACGTTCAAAGTTGATTCCTCATTGCTAATTTTCTTTCATTATTTTTGCTTCTTTCAACAAAAGCCACACATGACATCACTAAGGTCACATACACCAAGGGTTGAAATTTGTCACTTTCTCTTTCTATCGATGCTTTTCTTTTCCTTCTTACTCAGATTTTCATATCACGCTAACCTGATTATCTGCCATCATTTTGAAAGACAGAAATTGGCCTTAGAGACCCATCTCCTTACATTGTCTCCTTTTATAAGCACTTGTTTCAGTTGGTTATTAAATAAAACAATGTACTGTTTCTCTTGGTGCTTTACATGTCTTCATTCCTGTCCCAGGGAGATTGACCAACTATGGACTTTGGGTCCAATCTGCAAACTTGCATTTATCCATGGTCTCCAAATGGATAAGGAGGAAATAGCAGTTTCCTCATTACATTGGGCAATGCCACCACGATAAGGAGAAAGTAGGTGTTTCCCATTATGTTGGACAATACCACTTGAATAAAGAGGGAGAAAGAGTTTCCCCACAATGTTGGACAATACCACTAGGATACAGAGAAAGTAGGAGTTTACCTATTAAGGTGGACAGTGCCACCAGGGTAAGGAGGGAGTAGGTGTTTTGACATTACGCTGGACAATACCACTAGGATATGGAGGAAGTAGGAGTTTCCTGATTAAGGCGGGCAATATCACCAGGGTCATTCCCATTCCATTTCATAGCATCAGTCTTTTCCCACCATGTGAACACCAAACTCAAACGCGAAAGGATAAATTTGGGAAGAGGGCCACATTTGAAGTCCTGGATATGATCCTGAACTATCCTGATTTATGTGAAACTGGGGAAGAAAATATCTGAGTGGATTTTTAACTTGCATGAACAATTATTGCAGTTCTGTCGCCCATTATAGAAACCACCTGATTTCAATCTCCGTGGATCAAGCTGATACTCAGAGCAGGATTGCGGGAGTGTCGCACTCTGAGAAATGTTGTGTTAAACTGAGGTCAATCCTTACAGGTGAATGTAAAAGATCTTACGGATTATGTTGAAGAACAAAATATTTCCAGTACTCTGGCCAATATTTATCCCACAACCAACATCACAAAAACTATTTACCTGATCACTTACCTATTGCTTTTTGTGGAACTTTGTTGTGTGCAAGTTAACTCCTGCATTTCCTGAAATTTAACAATTGGCTGCAAATTTCACAGCTTCATTGACTGTGAATTGATTTGGGAAATCCTGAAGTTATGAAGGCATATACACCTTCGTCTTTCTCAGTTTCTTTCTTTTGAGATCTGCACCTCTGTTGACGTGGTGGAAATTTTCAAGATACAAGAAGGAACAGACAGGAGAGGCAGCAAAAAGTAATTTCCAGTGTTTGGGGAGTCTAAGACAAGGGGGCAGAGTCTAAGTGTTAGAGTCAGACATTTGACGGGAAAGATTATAAAACACTTTTACTCACAAGTGATATGAACATTTGGAATGCCCACAAACAGCAATTGACGATGGCTTAACTGTTCATTTTAAATCGAAAGTTGATGAATTTTTGTTAATTGAGTATATTGAGGCAAAGGTATAGTCAGGCTGCAGATCAGCAATTGAGTGAGGAAGAGACTCAAGGTCTAACTTATCTCCTCCTGTCTCTATGGTCCTACTAGTTTTCAGTCACAATTACCCTCTAAATTGTGGCCTGTTTTCTCGCAGCATGACCCCTTTAAGATTGTCCTGCAGTCACGCATGTGGCTAACCTCAAGGAATCACTGCTGTTCTGGGCCCTACTTGTTTCCTGCGTGGAACATTTTTGTTGGCTCAACCATGCAACCATTTAGCTTGGAGGGAACATTGGCAATAAAACATCATGAGCCCAGCTTGCTCAATCGGTAGAGCATGAGACTCTTAATCTCAGGGTTGTGGATTCGAGCCCTCCCATGCTGGCCCCCCAACCCCCTGCTGGCCATCTTTGTTTCTTACAACTTCACTTTCTGAGGTGAAGCCCACCTCTTCATTCCTCTAGCAGTATCACTGCCCGAAACATGGTTTACTCAGATACCGGTTTCCAGCTTCTGAGTGAAAACTGTCTCCGCTATACTGGAAGTCCCAGAGATCAGCTTGTAGGATCAGCTGCATTACAATAAATGACGGGGTGGCTCAGTGATTAGCACTGCTGCCTCACAGCATCAGCAACCTGGGTTCAATTCCGCCCTTAGGCAACTGTCTGCGTAGTGTTTGCATATTCTCCCCGTGTCTGCGTGGGTTTTCTCCCACGGTCCAAAGATGTGCAGGCTAGGTGGATTGGCCATGCTAAATTGCCCATAGCATTCAGGGATGTGTGGATGAGGTGGGTTATAGGCAGATGGGTCTGGGTGGGATCACCTGAGTGTAAGTGTGGACTTGTTGGGTCAAAGGGCCTGTTTCCACACTGTAGGGATTCTATGATCAATCTTCCATTTATCAACAGTTCCTTCAGGATGGCTCCTTTAAGAGACTCACTCTTATGGCTCTCTCTGATAGCAAATCTTAACAGCAGTTTTTGTGGTAAATAAATCATTCGATTTTCACCTAAACCAATTGTGCAGTACTTGGAGAGTTTTTGAGGCACCTGCATTATTACTTACTGATATATTGGATATAATGTGAAACAACATTGACTCACCAGGGGTGACTCAAATATGAAGAGGAATCAGCCATTTTCCTCACAGCAAACACATTTGGCCTTTCAAAGCTGAAGAGTATGAAAGCAATCATGAGCAAAGGTCACAATCCTGTGTGAAACTGCTTTATATTGTTGAAAGAAAGACTTCCATGCATGTAAACCTGGAGGTGATGGCTGGTGAATTGAGTCAATGAAGGTTAAACTATGGAGCCCTTACCGTGCCCATCAAACTAATGGATTCTTCAAACTGGCAGAAAAATAAAAACAAAAAAAACAAACAAAGAAAAATGCTCAAAATGATCTTTTGTCACTCACCTGGCTCAAGAGAGAAAACAAAGTCAATGATTCTGCCTGACCTGCCATTTGAGGCTCTCTGGATTTTTAATTTGGAACTCCAGCATCTGAAGCATTTTGCTTTCGTAAGAAGAAACAGGGTATAAAGTATCCCTGAGGAAATAGACAGAGGAATATCACATGAAACGTCATTAAATAACTGTCCATTAATGTCACAAAGCATAACTCCTTTACGATGCTTTAGCATGTGATCAATGATCTTGGAAGTATCTCCAAACTCATTGTGTCTAATGAATTACCTTGAAGTGCAGCGATTGTTACTAAGTAAACACAAACCAAGATCCCATTACCAACTATGAGACAAATGAACAGCTAATCTGTTTTGTTTGCGTGGTGTTGATGCAGGATGATTGGAGGCCGTGATATCAAAAGGATTTCCCACGCAGTATTGCAAGATATTTAACCTCTGGGTGCTTGCTGTAGGGAGCCACACCTGCCAGAAGTAGGCAATCTGTTGGTTTTTACAATTGTTTATCCCAGAGGCATTGTGTGATGAACTGTTGAGTTTGCAAGATTGAGATTGATAGATTTTGAACATCAAGGAAATCAGGAATCGTGTGGCAAAGTGAAGTTTATATAGAAGCTCTGCTGTGATCTTCAATGGTAGAACATGCTTAAGGGGCCACAATGTCTTTATTTTATTGTATAATAGGAGTTATTACGAAGACTAACATTTTCTGCACATACTTAATTGCCCTCAAGAAGCTGCCTTCTTGAGCTGCTCCAGTCCATGCAGTGCAGGTACACCCACTATGCTACTGGGGAGGGAGTTCTAGAGAAACTGAAGGAAAGGTGATATATTTCCAAGTCAGGATGGTGGAAGGGAACTTGCAAAAGGTGATGTTCTCCTCTGTCTGCTGCCCTGTTTGATGGTAAAGGTTGCAGGTTCTGAAGGCCCTGTCAAAGGAGGCTTGGCAAGTTGCTGCGCAATATCTTGGAGATGGTACACACAGTTTCCATTGTGCACTGATGTGGGGAGACTGAGTGTTTAATCGTGGGTTCACCAAGCAGGCTGCTTCTGTACCTAATCAGGATTCTGATTAATTATCATCACCCCTCTTCCCACACTGTAATCAGTCTCCATTGAGACAAGTTTGAAAAGAAATTTCAGGAGAGGATGAGAAGAAAGAAACGTTATGTTAATGTCCCTTTAAGTCATGTTCCTTCACAGCTCCTACGCCTTTTGATGAGTACCATTGATGTTTTCAAATGTAATTCTGTGAGACGGCTGCATTAATCTGCTTTTGAAGTCTGTACGTTAGACTGAAGCAAGTGTAATAAGTAATTGTTAAACTCCAGACTTCAACCATTATCAGAACCAAGATTTATCATCACACCAGGATGGGCTATTTGTTGGAAATGTAATCAAATTTCTGTACAAACAGAGGCAAACAGAGGATTTAATTGTGTTATAAGGAAGCTCCAGATAAGATTAGAGAAATTGGATTTGTTACCCTAGGGGTAAATTTAGCTTGTAATGGAGTTTAAATCCACTCAAGAAGTGAGTAGTTAAACTTTCCTATTTGTATTTTAGTCGACTGGAACTTGTTTTGTGCATGGTAAGAGTTAAGGCTCTTGGTTGATTATTCAATATTTAGTTTAGTCAGCTAGTGAATAAATTTTCTTGAGATTATCTTGAGGTAAAGCTGTCTGCCCAGGAATGTGGTCACAAAATGAAGGTATAGATTTTCAGCTTACGTATCATCATGGTGACCATAGAACATAGAACAGTACAGTACAGGAATAGGCCCTTCGGCCCATGATGTCTGTGCTGACCATTATGCCATTCTCAACTAATCCCATCTGCCTGCATATTGTCTGTATCCCTGTATTTCCTGCCTGTTAATGTGTCTGTCTAAATGCCTCTTAAATGTTGTTAACATATCTGCTTCTACCACATCCCATGGTAGTGCACTGCAGGCACATAGCACCCTCCGTGTAAAATATTTTCCTCGCACATCTACCCTAAAATTATCCCCTTTCACTTTAAACCTATGGCCCCTAGTATTTGACATTTCCATCCTGGGAAAGAGACTTGAACTATCTAGCCTATGAGTCCTCCTCATTATTTCACAGGTAGTTCTCCTATAATGCGATAGTTGCGTTCTTGTATGACCTTGTACTATAGAAAATCCCGTTATAGGGAAATCGCTATAGAAAATTGCTATACCTGTACAGCAGAAGGTTTATGTTATGCAAACAGCATCTACTATTTATCAATCGTGTTACAGCCAAAATGCGTTAACAAAACACATGTTATAGCGGAACTAAGACAGCGAGAACTGCAGATGTTGGAGTCAGAGATAACAAAGTGTGGAGCTGGAGGAACACAGCAGGCAAGGCAGCATCAGAGGAGCAGGAAAACTGATGTTTCAGGTTGGGATCCTCCATCTCCACACTTTGTTATAGCAGAACTACCTGTATATACTTCTATCTTGCATCCTTGAGTAGTCCTACCCATTTTCAAGTTAGCCTCTTACTCCTAATCTACATATAAAATGCGTTGGGCTTCTCCTCAATCCTACTAGCCAAGGACATTTCCTGGTCCCTTCTCACCATTCTAATTTCTTGTTTAAGTTCTTTTCTGCTTCCCTTATATTCCCAAGAGCCTTCTTTGATTTCAGTTTCCTAAACCTTACACATGCTTCCTTTTCCTTTTTGAGTAATCTTTCAAAATCTCTTGTTATCCAAGGTTCCCAAATCTCCGAATCCCCAAATTGATGTTCTTGGTTGCAAATCCAGGCCTACTGAGTTTCCTATGAAGGGAAAACACTGCAAATGCTAGAATTCCGAAACCAACACTGAGAATGCTCGGGAAACAGTGAAGAAAAATCATATCAGACTTAACTTGTTCATTCTGTTTCTCTGTCTACAAATGCTGCTGGACCTGCAGAATTTCTCTAGCGTTCTCTGTATTTGTTATCGATTCACTTGCATTTTTCGGGAACCTCTCACAGCGGCTTAGCATCTGTCCACAGCCTACTTTTGGATCATGAAGTTACAGCTGCCTGTTCTGGTGATAGAGGATGGGAAAGTTTCCAATATTCTGTGAGATTTCATGTTATTCTGTGCCACGTCATCATAAATTTCAATAAACAACAGAAATACTGCAGAAGTGAATTAAAGGCTGTTCTTGTGCTCCCCCTTAGAATTGTACCCCCTGTATTATTTTGTCATTCAATGTCATTTCTACAAAAATGCATTATCTCATTTTCTTCTGCATTGAAACATATCTGCCACCTATCTTCTACCTCACCAATTTGCCTATTTCTACACTATCCACCTCACACTTTACAATACTTCCAAGTTTTGTGTAATCTGCAAGCTTTCAAATTGCCCTCTGCATACCAAGACCTAGATTGTTAATATATATCAGGAAAAGCAAGGGCCCCAATACTGACCCCTGGGAATGCCACTACAGACCTTACACCAGCCAGAAAAAGCACCCTTTGACAATGAGTCTCTGTTTCCTATCACTCAACCAGTTTTGTTTCCATGTTGCTGCTGACCCTCTTATCCCATGACTTATACCTTTCCTTACAAATGAGCTGTGTGGCACTTTATCAAGCACCTTCTGAAAGTCCATCAACAATGTTACCCCTTAACCAGCTTTTCTGTCACCTCTTCAAAAAAGCTCCAGCAAGTTAGGTAAACATGACTTGGTGGCATCGTGGCTCAGTGCTTAGCACTGCTGCCTCACATCACCAGCGACCCAGGTTTGATTCCAGCCTCGGGCAACTTTCTGTGTGGAATTTGCACATTTTACCTATGTCTGCGTGGGTTTCCTCCAGGTGTTCTGGTTTCCTCCCACAGTCCAAACATGTGCAGGTTAGGTGGATTGGCCATGCTAAATTGCCCATAGTGTCCAGGGGTGTGCAGGCTAGGTGGATTGGCCATGCTAAACTGCCCATAGTGTTCAGGGATGTGCAGGCTAGGTGGATTGGCCAAGGGAGATGCAGAATTAATAGGGTGCAGGGTGGGTCTGGGTGGGATACTCTTTGGTGGATTGGTGTGGACTCGATGGGCTGAATGGCCTGCTTCCATACTGTAGGGATTCTATGATTTCTCATTTAGAAGTCCAAAATGACTCTTCCTAACCAACACACCCTCTTCCATTTAACTACTAATTATATCCTGAAGATTTGTCTCGAGATTATTCTCTCCCACTGAAGTTAAACTGACTGGTCTGTAGTTGCTAGGATTATCCTTAAAACCTTTCTTGAAAAAGGACAGTCTTCTGGCACTCATTTTCCAGCCCTTGTCACATTGCTTTGTCTACCTTGGATCACAAATGAATATCTAAATAGTTCCTGAATGTTATGAGGATTTCTCCCTCTATAACACTTACAGGCAGTGAGTTCCAATATTCCCACCATCTTCTGGGTGAATTTATTTTCTGAGATCTCTCCTAAAGCTCCTGGCTCTTACCTTACTTCGCAATCACTGTCCTTAATTGGATAGTGAGTGTGGAAGCTGCCAATTAGGAGACTACACAAGGGCAGGACGGTAGGACCCTGGGGAGTATTGTCAAACAGACAGAACTAGGAGTTCAGGATCATAGTTCTTTGAAAATTGTATCACAGGTACACAAGGTGGTGAGGATGACGTTTGGCATGCTTGACTTCATTGCTCAGACTATTGAGTATAGGAGTTGGGACATCATGTTGCAGTTGTACAGGACAGTGATGAGACCACTTTTGGAGTATTGTGTACAGTTCTGGTCGCTCTGCTTTAGTAAGGATATTATTAACTTGGAGAAATTGAAAAGACTGACAAAGATGTTATCGGGACTGGAGGGTTTGAGTTATAAGGAGAGGTTGGATAGGCTGGGGACCTTTTCTCACTGGAGTGTAGGAGGCTGAGGGGTGACCTTATAAGGTTTATAAAACCATCAGGGGCAAGGTAAGGTAAATAGCAAAGATCTTTTCCCCAGGATAGGGGAGTTCAAAACTAGAGGGCATATTTATAAGGTGAGAGGAGAAAGATTTAAAAGGGACCTGAGAGGCAACTTTTTCACACCAAGGGTAGTTTGTATATGAAATGAACAGCCAGAGGAAGTGGTAGTGATGCAGGCACAACACTTAAAATTCATTCGGTTAGGTACGTGAATAGGAAAGGTTTAGAAGGATTTGGGTCAAATGCAGACAAATGGGACTACTTTAGTTTGAGAAACTTGGTTGGCATGGAAAAGTTGCACCAAAGGGTCTGTTTCCATGCTGTATGATTCTACCAGTAAGTGTGCGTGACAACACCATATGATCCTGAAGTCTGTGGTATAGAATCCTTACAGTGTGGAAGCAGTCCATTCAGCCCATTAAGTCTTCACTGACCCTCTGAAGAGCACTACCCAGAACAAATTTCCTATTCATTTCCTGTAATTCTGCATTTTCCATGGCTAACCCACCAACCTACACATCCCTGGACGCTATGGGACAATTTAAGCATGGCCAATCCACCTAACTTGCACATCTTCGGACTGTGGGAGGAAACCAGAGCACCAGGACGAAATCCACAGACACAGGGAGATCATGAAACTCCACACAGACAGTCACCTGAGGCTGGAATTGAAGCTGGGACACTAGCGCCGTGAGGTATTAATGCTAATCACTGAGCCACCATGTCTCCCAGCTGTAAGCCAGCACAATATGAATAGTTTATTTTCCTTGGCAACTAATTCTGAGGAAGGGTCACTCAACCTGAAACATTAACTCTGATTTCTCACTGCAGATACTGTCAGACCTGCTGAGATTTACCAGCAACTTCTGTTTCTGTTTCTTACCTGGAGTGTGTCAGTTGTGGTTCTTGCCTGAATCTGGAGATTGTGGTCTAAAGTTGCACTCCATGACTTGAGCATATGATTAAGGCTGACATTTCAATGCAGTGCTGAGGGCCTATTATATTGTTGAGGGTGCAACTTTGGGTGAGATATTAAAACAAAATTCTTCTGCTTTCAATTGTAAACAACTGAATTGCAGCTATTTCAAAAAAAAATCCTGAACAACTTAAGTTTAGAACTTTTTGCCTTCTGTCTTTATGGATGGGAATTATGGCCTGTAACAACAAGGTGCAGGGCTGGATGAACACAGCAGGCCAAGCAGCATCATAGGAGCACTGCTTGGCCTGCTGTGTTCATCCAGCCCTGCACCTTGTTGTC
>NC_063362.1:29144290-29151519 GCF_021869965.1 Rhincodon typus
TGTTCATCCAGCCCTGCACCTTGTTGTCTCGGATTCTCCAGCATCTGCAGTTCCTACTATCTCTGATTCAATTATGGCCTGTGCTCTGGCCAGCAATTATTGTCCAATTAACATTACAAAATAGATTATATGTTCTTGAGGACAGTTGTTTTGGGAGCTTACTGTGTGAAAATTGGTTGCTGCATACATTACAATAATGACTACAATTCAAAAGGACTTCATTGTCCATAAAATGCTTTGGGATGTTTGGTGATCTTGATAGGTACTATGTAAATGCAAGTCTTTCTTTTTATGAGAGGCTTTGCTGCATTTACTCCTCCGTGACCCTTCAAATTCAAATGAGCTTCCATTTATTGCGTGACTGATTTCTCATTTTCCCTGGCATTGTTTGGATCTGTAACCATCAAAAGTGCTTGCACTCATGTAACTGATCACTTTTTTTCCTTCTCTTTTCCAAACAGTATACTCCCACACGCATCCCTGATTGTGATGAAAAGGCTTTCCTCCTTGCTCTGTTTTCAAGTGAAAGAACTGATTGTTTATCTGTCTGAAGAGACTGACAAAGATAATTACCTAAACTAGAATCTTAAACCTCTTTCAGAATTATTGCTGCTACTCTGTACCTGCAAACGGATATGTTAAACTCATTCTCTGATTTGTGCCCCAGTATCTAAGAAGAAGACAGCATTTAATCAATCTCTTTGAGCATGGTATCTTTCTCAATTGAATACAGACATGCACCTGAATTTGCTGAGATAGATTACAAAGTACAACAGCTACCAAGCAGCACAGTCTGGAAGCTGGACAGTCTAATTGAATAGTTAACACGTAGCACTAAGTATGGTGTGTACTGGATGTGGTGCCTAACCAGGAAAAAATCATGCATTCTGAGTGTTCTTTCTTGGAAGTAGAAACCTTTAATTCTCAATGAAATGTCGCAGAGCACAGAGGGATAAATTACTTGTGACATGTCTTGCTATGCAGCACTGGTAAATAATGTTGCTGGGGAGTCACTTCAGTAACTGGAAATGCTATAAGACCATAAGATATAGGAGTAGAATTAGGTCACTGCAGCCCATCAAGTCTGCTCTGCCATTCAATCAGGTCTGATATGTTTCTCAAGTCCGTTCTGCTGCTGTAAACCTTTTAGTTATCTAAGACAGTAGGCACTTTACCATTATTTTTACAACTCTGTGTTACTGCTACCCATAGTGATTGGAACAAGGTCAGCCAAGTGGACCTCGTAGGAAACAAAAAATGCTGGAGATCACAGCGGGTCAGGCAACATCCATGAGGCGGCACGGTGGCTCAGTGGTTAGCACTGCTGCCTCACAGTGCCAGGGACTTGTGCTCGATTCTAGCCTCGGGCGACAGTGTGGAGTTTGCACATTCTCCCCATGTCTGCGTGGGTTTCCTACGGGTGCTCCGGTTTCCGCCCACAGTCCAAAGATGCGCAGGTTAGGTGGATTAGCCATGCTAAATTGTCCATAGTGTTTAGGGGGGGAAATGCAGGGATGGGGTAGGGGGTGGCATGCTGTCCAGAGGATCAGTGTGGACTTGATGGGCTACCACACTGTAGGGATTCTATTAAAAATAAATCAAGCTAACGTTTCAGGTCTCGATGACTCTACATCCAGATTGATTGGACCTTGTAGAATGTGAGTTCCCTGATTGGAGCTGTTAACCTGGTCCAATCAGAGATCTCTGGCTGACAGAGATAAACAGGAGTGTCAGGGGAAAACAACAAATTCTAGAGACCACAGCGGGTCAGACAACATCCATGGTGAGACAACAAGCTAATGTTTTGAGTCTAGATGACTCTTCATCAGAGCTCTCTCTCTCCATCAATGCTGTCAGACCCACTGTGACACCCACCATTTGTTGTTTTCAGTACAGATTCCAGCATCTGCAGTAATTTGCTCCTGCAGGAGTGTTACAGGTTCTGTTCACTCTAAGAGCTGTCTCTGGGCTAGCTAGGCCAGTGTCATGTATATACACGGGTGGAGTTATTTCTCTACCTAGACCTGAAACATGACTGATCCAAATCTACATCACTCTGGTCATTGTAAAGATCACCGACTCTTTCTGCTTTACTTACATTCCTATACATTGCCACTAACATAATCTCATGAGCCCTTCTCCAAGATGTCACTATTTAAGCCCAGATAGGATATTAACTACTAAAACAACTCCATCTACACCTTCATGGTAAATATTAATTCAAATGAAAATGTATCAAAACTGCCCATTTTCAAAAAAAGGTTACATTTGTTCTTGGGATATAGGTATATCCATTCCTAATTAACTTGCAGATTGTTAGTTATTGGGAGCAGAAAGCAAGCAGATAACTCATAGCGCAAGATTTTACTATAAAGGGCAAATATTATAAAAATTTGCCAGTCTTAAATTTATGATTTCAGGTCTGTTCACTGGAACAGTGATGCTTTCACCACAATCTTTCATGTCTCTTTTATGTGCTGCACAGATAATATTCAGCATTCAGGTTTTATAATGATTGCTGTAGGTGTTTGATTAAATGGAAAATGAATTTACACTTTGCACAAACACTGCTAACTCTGAAGGTTAGAATGCAAGGTACAGAATTGGCAACGTTGAATAAATTATTGTTAAAATCTGATGCAAAATGGTCAAAGCAGCAGCCAATTTGAAAAGTGCTCAACTGTTACCCCAGGGCTAAGAGCTAGTTTTCTGCTTGAATAAACGTTTGAAAAGTTGGTGACAAAAACGTATTTTTTTTCCATTTCACTTCTGACTGCGTCAATTACTTTCATTACTTTCGAGGTTTGCTGTGCATGGTCACCTTTGGCTTGTCAATTGTTGTTCATTACAGTCTCGTAGCTTTGTAGATTAATATACTGCATGATTTGTGATGGGGAAATGCAATTGCTGCCCTTTTCTTTGTCAGGTCTTCTTTCTTCTGTCGAAGAACAAGCTTTTAATGCTTGTATCTTCCAGCTACTTTGAAATAGAAAGTGGCAGGGTCACAAGGTGCCCATGTATAGGCTTACACTTTGATTCAGTGAGCAGTATTTTCACTCTCTGGAGTCACGTTGTTCCAGTTCTCAGCATGAATTCAGTTTATGACTTCTGGCTCACACCTGAGAAGGAGGAAGCCTGTGGGCAGAATGTCACATTGAGGCAGACAGCGAAGGATGGATAGAATTCGATCCACATTCATTCAAACTTCACTGGGACATGTTCCAGCAGATTTCAGACAGGTGGTCTTCATCATAGAGTCCCTATAGTGTGGAAACAGGCCCTTCGGCCCAACAAGTCCATACCGACCCTCGGAGCATCCTGCCCAGACTCATACCCCTATAATCCACCTAATCTGCACATCCCTGAACACTATGAGCAATTTAGCATGGCCAATCCACCTAACCTGCACATCTTTGGACTGTGGGAAGAAACCGGAGTACCCGGAGGAAACCCACAGGGGAATGTGCAAACTCCATACAGACGGTCGCCTGAGGTGGAATCGAACCCAGGTCCCTGGCACTGTGAGGCAACAGTGCTAACCACTGAGCCACCGTGCCATCTGAAATGGCTTGGAAGGGAAGGGGTTAAACACACCATCTGCTAAAATTTCACCCACTTTCCCAAAGAGGAGGTTGAGGTATTGCTGTCTACATCATCCCTTACCACCATTCTGGTGAGAGGAAATTAAAATAGCTGAGATAAAAGTGTTTTGCATAGAGGGTGTGAATTTTAGGACAGCTTTTGTTTAGTTCATCATTTGCTAGCCTAATTTCTCCCCTTTGCTACCCTTCCTTCCATTCCATTCCTGCCTGCATTGATTCAGGGCAGGTTAAGGATGTGAAAGATATTTGCTTTAGCCCACCTAGGAGACATGCACAATGCCAAAAGGGGTATTGAATGAAACTTTGTGTTCTCATTACATAACATTCCATTTTTGCCACTGGCTTTTGAGTCATACAGCACAAAAACAGAACCTTTGATCCAACATGGTTACAGTTCACCCATTTCCTCCCCAAATTTGGCCCCTTTGCCTATGGGTTTGGTGGGGTTGGGGGAGGGAGGGTGGAAATTGTTAACCCATGCCACCACTCAACGAAACTTCCATTCTCAGATTGTTTTATTTTCGCCTGGATTATTTCCTTCCTTGAGGGAGGTATTGGGAGTTGGGAAAATGTCTAGTTTGGTCCCAGTCTCTTTGGCTCTTGTGGAGTGAGGGTCACTTGTGGGAATGGGCAGACGTTGGCCAACCTCAGTGCTAGATGAATTTTCAACTCAGAATCTGTAATAAGCCTTTGCTAAGAGGCTAGACATCCATGAGACATTTAAGACTGCTCAGCCCCAAGGAAAATCCTTGCCTGATTCACAATTCTAGCACTCAAGTCTCTTACATGAAATTTTGCTCACACAAACTTAAGGGGTTTTAAGTGTTTTCAGTTTCTGCTGTTGATGTTTAAAAAGAAATACATGGGTGTGTTTGACATGCCCTGTATTAAATAGAAGGTAATGAATGAACTACTGTTTTGTAAAACTCGTTGTACACATTCTATTGTCACTCTGGGGAGGCAATGGCCTATTGGTATTATTGCTGGGCTGTTAATCCAGAGACCCAGGTAATGCTCTGGGGACCCGAGTTTGAATCCTAGTAGATGGCGGAATTTGAATTCAATAAAAAATCTGGAACTAAGAGTCCAACGGTGACTGTGAAACCATTGTCATAAAAACCCAGCTGGTTCACTAATGTCCTTTAGGGAAGGAAACTGCCATCCTTACCGGGTCTGGCCTATATGCGACTCCAGACCCACAGCAATGTGGTTGACTCTTAATTGCCCTCTGGGCAATTAGGAATGGGCAATAAATGCTGGCCTAGCCAGCAACGCCCTCCTCCCGTGAATGAATAAAAAAAGACTCATTGCTTCTGTACTATGTGAGCACATCAATGGGGATGTAAGAACCATAGTTTAACCTAGAGGGTAAGGAGGAGCCATGAAGAGTAGGTGCAGAACATAATCAGGTATGGGGGCAAAACGGGCCTTTTTATATCCGTTCATGGGACGTGAGTGTTGCAGGCTGGGCCAACATTTATTTGTCATCCAAGTTGCCCTTGAGAAGGTGGTGGTGAGCTGCCTTCTTGAACTGCTGCAGTCTATTCACTGCGGGTACGTCCAAAGCTCCATTAGGGAGGGTTTGACTCAGCAAAACTGAAGGAAGAGTGATCTACTGTTTGCAGATAGTGGTACCCCATGTATCTGCTGCCCTAGTCCTTCTAGGTGAAAGTGATTATGGGTTTGGAAGGTGCTGTCTGAGGAATTCTAGTTAATTTCTTCAGTGCATCTTATAGATGGTATACACTGCTGCTACTGTGTTTTGGTTATGGAAGAAATGAATGTTCGTGAATGTAGTGCCAATCAAGTGGGCTTCTTTATCCTGGATGATGTTGAGCTTCTTGACTGTTGTTGGAGATCCATCCATCCTGACAAGTGGGGAGTATTCCATCACACTCCCAACTTATGTCTTGTAGATGGTGGACAGACTCTGGGGAGTCAAAATTCCTAGCCTCTGACCTGCTTTTATAGCCACAGTTTTTATATGACTAGTCCAATACAGTTTCTGGCCAATGGTAATCCCCAGGGTTAGTGGGAGATTCAGTAATGATAACACCATTGACTGTCAAGAGGTGATGGTTAGATTGTTTCTTGTTGGAGATGGTCATTGCCTGGCATTTGTCTGGCGTGAATGCCACTTGCTATTTTTCACCCTAAACCTGGATATTGTCCAGATCTTGTTGTATTTGAACACAGACTGCTTCAGTATCTGAGGCATCATGAATGGCGCTGAACGTTGTGCAATCATCAGCGAACATCCCCACTTCTGAAACCTCAGAGCTGCTGACTCTCTGAATGGACCAGAGATTTCTGGAGCCCCTACCTCACCACTAATTTAGAAGGTAAACCTGCAAGTGATCAATCTAGTGGTAAAATTGCCAGGGTGTTCCTACTGCTGCTTGCAAATGTGGGCCTGGGACCCACTTTTCACCTCGGTGCTGGGGTCCTGATGCCCCTCACAAAGTTCAGGCCTGTATCTTGGTTTCTCTCTCTCCACAGTGGCTCCCTGACCCTGCTGAATATTTCTACCACTTTCTTTTACACAATCCACCATTGGATTTGTTGTCACTGGTTTCCATGGGAATATGAACCTCCTAATCCATTGCCTTTCCAAGCGAGGTTCATGTTTACAGATCTCAGTGTGCAAGTCGTGAATGATAGTTGCAGATCATCTTTGGTAAATCCTTCTCTTTCTGGCATTCCTTCATTGATTTCCCTCGTTCTATCAAATTTCGCTGGTGTTGGGCAGCAGGGGTTAGGCCCCTCATCAGCACATGGAAAGTACCTAATACTCATTTCATAACATGCCCAAAGTCTGATATCACTGCCTCAACAGTATATGAGCCTACAGGTTGTCATGTACTCTGGATGCTGTTGGGGTGTGGGGTAATTCATTGCAAAGGTACTTCTAGATTTGTTTTGAAGCCGAGAGATGGGCATACCAGAGTCCAATTTCTTGTCCCAGCTTTCTTCAAAGCTGGGAAGTCTCTTTTTCCAACTGGGCAATTAACAGAACAAATTAAGTTTTTTTTAAATGTAAATTTTCTTCTGTGGGAGCTACAAATGCAATTATATCTCAGACAGTACCTAGTCCTCTGAAGGAGATTCTTACCTTTAGGAGCTACCTGCAGCAAATTCATAAATACCTAACAGACATAACAATTCCATTATCAATCAGGAACATTCTCATTAAATTTTCTGTCTTCTGGCAGGCAACCCTTTTAATGGCAATTGACTGAAAAGCTGGAAGGAACATCTCTCTTTGCTGCAGCTTATACTGACACTTTCTGGTGAAAGTAAGTTATAGCAAGAGCCAAGGCAACCTGACCAGAACCAATTACCCAGATCTATGGTCTCCAGGTAAAGAGAGTCTGCACGCAGCCTGCAAGGTGAATGTTGGGACAAGACAGACATCTTGACACAGGTGATTCTATGGGAATTGTCCTGGAAGTCAAAACCAATCTGGAACCCTCTGAGATATCCCCAGATCTGAGTAAGAAAAGAATTACCTGAATAGTCCACCAAGACAAATTAAGGAATCAAAACTTGCCTTAAGTCCCAGCTAACTATAAAAACTCACACCCAATCACTCACACTCAATCTCTCACACACACCCAAACATTTACA
>NC_063362.1:29151529-29195106 GCF_021869965.1 Rhincodon typus
CATTTACACTCACCCTATTCACTCACACACACTCACACTCAATCACTTACATTCACACCCAAACACTCACACTCAAACCTAACCTTTGGGGGTGGCACAGTGGTTAGCACTGCAGCCTCACACACCAGGGACCTGGGTTCAATTCCAGCCTTGGGTGACTGTCTGTGTGAAGTTTGCACATTCTCCCTGTGTCTGTGTGGGTTTCCCCTGGGTATTCTGGTTTCCTCCCACAGTCCAAAGATGTGCAGGCTAGGTGGATTGGCTATGCTAAATTGCCTGTAGTGTTCAGGGATGTGTGGGTTATAGGGGGATGGGTCTGGGTGGGGTGCTCCAAGGTCCAGTGTGGACTTGTTGGGCCAAAGGGCCTGTTTCCACACTGTAGGGACTCTATGATAATTACACACACTTAGAACCAAACATTTGCACTCAATCACTTAAACTCACACCACTCAATCACTCACTTTGACCTGCTTCACCTTTACAATGGACAGCCTGGACAAGACCAGACTGGATTCTCCCTCAATCCCCCAGTCTGTTGGACCCAATTAAATCTTGCTGCTTCCCCACACACCCCCAACTAACTCCTACTCTGGCTCCCCCACACCCCCACTCCAAAAGTTAACTCTATTTTTTTTATTCCAACATAACTAAGCTCAACAGATTCTATTTCTTTTTTCTTAGCTTTTGCCATGAATTTATGGAACCATATAAAATCTTCCACTTGCTGTTCCTTCACAGGCTGTTCTTTGATCTTTTGTAGGTTACAGTCTTCTGACTTTTGAATGAGATTGTGCTTGGTACTGACTGTTCTACACAAGAGTGGCATGTTCTATTTGTGAAGTGCATATAGGTTTTCTAGTATTTGGTGTACTCTATGTTCAAGAATTATTTGTAGCATACATTTAACATTAAGTGCTATGCCCCCGGACCCTGTAGTTGTACTTCTGCTGGCTTTAGGCTACATTTTCTCAACCCCGGTTCATTGTCTGACAATATCATGACACATGCTCTTGTGCCTAATTTGACATGTGAGATGTATATTGCCATAACTACCAGTTTGCTGGGTTGCTAGCTCAGGGTCCTCCAGGAAAACTTGGGTTTGTCTTTTACTGGAGAGTGCCCCACCTCATTATGGGGAGGTAATAGACCAGTGGTATTATCGCTGGACTGTTGATCCAGAGACCCAGATAACATTCTGGGGACTTGGGTTCAAATCCTGCCATGGCAGATGGTGGAATTTCAATTCAATAAAAAAAGTCTGGAATTAACAGCCTAATAACAACCATGAATCCATTGTCAATTGTTGGAAAAACCCCAACTGGTTCACTAATGTCCTTTAGGGAAGGAAACTACCATCCTTACCTGGTCTGACCTACATATGACGCCAGACCCGCAGCAATGTGGTTGACTCTGAACTGCCCTCTGGGCAATTAGGGATGGGCAATGAATGCTGCTTCGCCAGCGATGCCCTCATGCCATGAATGAATATAAAAAAAAACCTTATTTAACCCTTTGTGTGGATAGTTCTATGTCTTCTGCTTTTCTATGACTAGGTTGAGCTTCAGCTTATTTTCTGAAAGAGACCTACTGTTTTAACAAGCATTCATTGCCCACGCTTGTGTGGTTTCTTTGCTGCACTGCATTGGTATTGGTCTTCATATTTGTACTCCTGTATTCAGGTTTCTGCCTTGGCCCTGTTACTTCTGCTTCTCTTAGCCATGTCTCGTGGTATGCATCTGATCTGAGCTGTCCATTACTTTTTGAATTGTTACCCTCTCAGTCTATGTTGTCATCTTCTAGCCATACATTCTCCGAGGGCTAATGTGGTCTAATGTAGATGGGATAGACAACCACAGGTCTGATTGGAAGAGCTGCTTGCAGTAAACAAGCTTGCATCTTTATAGTTATTTGCATGCTATAAAGATATGGTATTAGCTTTATTGTCACATGTACTCACATGGATACAGTGAAAAGTTTACAAGTCATCACTTACGTTGCCATCTTAGGTACAAAGATACCTAGGTACAGACTCTTAAGTACAAATTCTTACAGGAAAAAAAGTTAGAAAAATAAAGAAATAAAAAGTACAGTGTTACAGATCATAGGAATAAATTAGAAAAATACAGAAATAAAACATTCAGAATAACAGTCCTTCCAACCCAGTCCACGCCATCACCCAGCACCGAGCCTTGACTCCAGGCTGCACTGGGCCTCACCTGGAGGCTTTTGAAGCTGGGAAACCACTCTGGAATCACCTTGAGTCTGGGAGTCCACACTGAGGTGACACTGGGCTGAAATACTGCCATGCTGGGCCAAGAGACTGCCACACTGGACCTTAAAAGCACGGACAATGCCTCCTTATTACAATAGAATGCATGTTAAACCAATAGGTCTCCTTCAGAAAATGAGCTGAAGCCAGAGAAAAGCAGAACTATCCACACAAAGGGTTATATGAGGTGGAACACTCTCCAGTAAAAGACAAACTCAAGTTTTCCTGGAGGATCTGGCAGTCCCAGAGCTAACAATCTGGCAAGCCGATAGTTACATCAATATACATCTCACAAATGCCAAATTAGACATGTGACATCTCGGCTGGGCCGAGAGACTGCTATGCTGGGCCAAGAGATAGCCTCGTGGGGCTGAGCGACCGCCACATTGTCTATTAGGAAGAACTGGTCTGAGGTCTGACTCCTTCAAAACTTTTAGTTACTGTCTTCACCAATCCTCCTGGAATCATCACAGTGAGTGCAACTGTTACACTCAATGAGAAATTCCGACACATTTCATAGAATGTGCCTCCTCAGACAGCTTGAGGAGACAACTCTTTCGGAGGCAGATTATGACACATATAGAACCATCTATGAAGTGTCTTTCAGGTAACCTCCCAGTTGAATAAGTGATAAGGTGCCCATTGGCACCAGCTCTGAACAATTTTTAAGAGATTTATTGGCAGTCAGTGGACCGGGATAGTCAGCTACTTATTAAATAGTAACTTCAGCCATTTATTGAAGACTTCTGGCATTCTTCAGCACTTACATCCCTTGGGAAGTGGTTCTGGTTTTTAAATATTGCGCTCTTATTCAATCGTGACAAGTTTTCAAGAATTTTTGAGTCAGAGGGGATGCTTGCAAAGCGATAAAGGAAACTGGAAATCTAAGCACACGAGCTGTTTTCCTGCAAGAATTACAGTTCATGGGTAAATGTATTAAGCTGCTGTAACGTCACTTCAAACACCTCATTCTGCAGCTGTGCAGAGCTGGCCTATTATTGGCTTGCCATGATTAATTTCAAAGTTCCTGGACCAGGAGAGGAGGGTTAGGAGGCAATAAAAACTGAGCCAGATTGCTTGCTCCTTCTACTGGAGAATTGCTATTCATTTGGATTATGGTGGGGGTCAGCCATGATGGCCCTGTGGTCGAATAGCTGGCCAATGCTCACCTTTGAGACGCACATATACAAAGGAAATTAGGTCGTGATGGAAAATTGGAGGGGACCACAAGATATTTCTGGAAGGAGGATGGTAAGGGGAGACAATTGATGGGAAAACTTTCAGGAGGGGAAATGAATCAATTTACTTCACAGAGTAAGGAACATGCTAGAACCCTGTACCATTTATTTGGAATTTGTCTCACGTCTAAATTACAGAGTCTCTCGCTTTAACTGGCTCAATGATACTTTCTCTCGGAGTGAATTCTGTCCCACTTACATTGCAAGCAAATCCCACAAAACCAGGACAGACTGAACACGCCTGCAGGTGCGTTCATGTCCTGATGTGTTCCTCTAATTTCCGTCTGTCAGACCCTTTGGTGCTGTCAGAAGTGGAGCTGCCAGCCAGGATTTGCTGGTTTGATAAACATGCTGTATATCCTTAAGCGGGGGAGAAAGACCACAAATCACTAACCCATATCCATTTTATGCTTGGCTGTTTGATGCACTTTTTCGGAACATACAACTTCCCCTGGAACAGAGTGGGACCATGTGAGAACAGAGAGTGGAAGGGGGAGTTAGTGTGGGGCAGGACCCAGGACAATGGGGTAAATCACAATCCAATAACTGGGGCTTGAGGTTCTGGGAGACCTATTGAGCTTGGGTCAGAAGATGGGGCCAAAGGCATCACTGGGGCCTCTGGTTTCTCTGCCTGCCCCTAGCATGGGGAGGTTCAGCATATCGGGGTGCAAAATGAGTTTGGTGAAGGATGAGAATAAAATCAAAGATTGCTTAGTGACACAAGACAGGTTGAAAGAAAAGATTTACAGACATGATCCCAGAATTGAAACAAACAACTGCAGGCTGTGGAAATCAGAAACAAAGCCAGAAATTGCTGGAGAAACTCAGCAGGTTCGACACCATCCGTGGAGAGAAAGTAGAGTTAACATTTCAAGTCCAGTTCTGAAGAAGAGTCACTGGACTTCACGTTCACTCTGATTTCTCTTCACAAGACCTGCTGAGTTTGACCAACAATTTCTGATTGCAGAATTGACTTAAGTTGGCAAAATGACCTTCTCTATTCTATCTACAATGGTAAGAAATCCTCCAGTAGGCAACCTCCACCTTGTTAAAGTGAGCCTCCAAAGGATACAGGCCCATTTGTTTCTGTGGTGAGTCTCCTTGGATCAGTAGTGCAGTTTCTAAGTTGATTTAATTTGATTTATTATTGTCACATGTACCTAGATACAGTGAAAAGTTTTGTGTCGCGGGTAGTACAGGTAGATCATACCATACAAAGTGCACAGGCTAGTAGAACAGAGCGAAGAATGCAATATTATGGCTGCAGAGAAAGTGCACAGGCAGCAAGATCAACAATAAGTTTAAAATTTGAGAGGTCCATTTGAGAAGTCTAATAACAGCGGGGTAGAAGCTGTTCTTGAGTGGTGGCACAGTGGCTCAGTGGTTAGCATTGCTGCCTCACAGCGCCAGGGACCCGGGTTTGATTCCACCCTTGAGCAATCGTCTGTGTGGAGTTTGCACGTTCTCCCCGTGTCTGCGTGGGTTTCCTCCCACAGTCCAAAGATGCGCAGGCTAAATGGCTTGGTTGTACTAAATTGCCTGTAGTGTTCAAGGATGTGTAGATTAGGTGGGTTACAGGTGGATGGGTCTGGGTGGGATGCTCTGAGGGTCGGTATGGACTTGTTGGGCCAAAGGGCCTGTTCCCAAACTGTAGGGATTCTATGAATCTGTTGGTATGTGTTTAAGCTTCTCCATCTCCTGTCTGATGGAAGAGATTATAACCAGGGTGGGAGGGGTCTTTGATTGCATTGACATTCTAAACATAGTATCCTGGATGTTTTTGATAAAGGCAGGTTTGAAATCCAAATGGCATATGGTTGCACAGTAACCCTCATTGCAAGAAACCAAGGGGTTAGCAAGTGTATTTGTGTCCATCTAGTGACATAATTCTAGCCACACAATTGGGTTTTGGGCATCTGTGCATTAAAGTATAGTCACCATAGTCCCACTCTCTCATCAGACAGAGACCACTGGTGATGGTTTAACCTGAGGGTCGCCACACCTCAAATGAGGGAAGAAGCTGAGAATGAGGGCCCTTCGTGGTAACGTCAGCTGATGCAGGAATTGAACCCACGCAATTGGAGTCAGTCTGCATTGCTAGCCAGCTGTTCAACCAACACTGCTAACCAACTCCCTGTTGGTGCATTAGAAGTCATGCGAATCCCCTTTAAAAAAACATCTTGTGGGTTAATTTTAATCCAACTCACCAATGAGGACCCACGGAGTTGGGTGGAACCCTGTTTTCACATCTGATTCAATATTATTGAGCAGAGTGTAAGATCAGCTTTGTCCCTAATCCTTGTGGGCAGGCTACATTCAAACTGACTGTCCCTCTTCCACGATCCCCTACCTCAGAACCATATTGGAGAAGGTGGCGTTTCAACCCTGAATAGAATATTCAAATTGTCACAGACAAAAGGAAGAAGTGAAATGAATTAGAGATAACACAGAGGGGAACGCAGCAGGCCAGGCAGCATCAGAAGAGCTGGAAAGTTGACATTTCGGGTTGGGACCCTTCTTCAGAAATGAGTTGTTTCATTGTTCTTTCTTGCCTGTAAGCAAAAAATTCTCTAAAATTTTCTTTTCTCTCTTTCCTTTTGAAATTGGCCTTGTGTGTGTTCCCCCCCTCTGTCTGTGAAGTCCATCTTTTAAAATGACCTGCAACAAACTCCCTTTTAAGCTTTTGAAGTACCGTGTACAATTCTAATAGCCCTGCTTACAGGAAGGATATTGTCATATTGGAAAGAGAGCAGAGGATATTATTACAGAGGTTAGAAGATTTGATTGAGAAGGAGAGGCTCCATCAGCTGGGACTTACTTCACTGGAGTGAAGGGGGTTGAGAGGTTACCTTTTAGAGGTTTCATGAGGGGCATACATAAGATAAATAGCAAAGGCCTTTTCCCTAGGGTGGGGGAGTTCAAAGCTGGAGGGCATAATGTTGAGGTGGGAGGGAAAGATTTAAAAGGGACCTGAGAGGGCGACTGTTTCACACAGAGGGTGGTTCATGTGTGGAATGAACTGTCAGAGGAATCGATAGATGCAGGTACAGTTACAATATTTAAAATACATTTGGACAGGTACATGATTAGGAAAGGTTTGGAGGGGTATGGGCCAAACTCAGGTAAATGGGAATAGTTTAGTTTGGGAAACCTGGACAGCATGGACGAGTTTGAGCGAAGGGTCTGTTTCCGTGCTGTATAACTCTATATAATCAAACCAGGGGAATGACTGTCACAAAACACGGAGACAAGGAAGTGAAAATAAGTGAAGGAAAGCACTTTACCATTAAGAAATAATTTCAAACACAAAGATATAGACATTAATCACATGATTTTATTGCCTGAGTCCAGAATGTTTGGGGCCAGTGAAGGCTCTGGCTGTGCATAATCTGTTGGGTTCTTTGCAGACTGCCTCAGTGTTAACAGCAAACTGCTTTATCGCAGGCTCAAACCAGGCAATGCAGAAATTTTGTCAAAGGTCACGAGTCTTTGGTCATGTGTCAGATTATCTGGATGAATCGTTCTCAATTTAAAGTAGTTTCCAAGCAACAATTGGATTCTACCTCTCTAACCGGCACCATCGTTCATTTGTATGAGATTTAATGGTGAGCAGTTAACTCAATTCAATCATGACTTTTAAGAGCTCCCCTTTGTTCAGAATTAACTGGGGACACATCGTAAATATTGGTCTCTGTGTGTTTGTCCACAATGCAATGGTGGGACACCCCAGAGGGTGATGTCTGAGTTCCGTCCTGGTAACAGCTGAAATCCTTCCAGAAATTATGGTCAATTTGCATCATGTGATCAGCTGTGGCCATGTTTGTTCCGACCCTGATCGTTTTAAAATATAAGCAAGAACATTTGGCTTTTAAAACAATGTATGATCACTGTTTCCATTTTGTCAGCATGACAGGACACAGGCTGGACACCATGCTGCTAGTAAATAAGTTGTGGGTCTGAGCAGACTAGAGTCCCTTCAAGATGTGACTGGATTCAAATGGGAGTGCCTGATTCTTTTTAGTTTCAGAAAGTGAACCAAAACGTTTTATGACAAACATCCCTTATTTTCACTTATCTCTTCATCTCATGGTATGGTGACATTGTTCATTTTCAAGTCAACTAACCTCAGAATAACTTCCACCTCAAGTCCTTGCATGATTACCGAACTTGGTCGAAGATGCTAGATTTGTAATACACTGAAGAGTCAGTCTAGCTTATGTGTTGGAAGAGATTAGAAGACTGGGGTTATGATTTATAGCCTGTTCAGACTTTAACTCTGGACTTCAATTCCAGCAGGCTGTCAAATCTTACTTAAATTCTTTTGGCTGTTCATCTACTTTCTGTTTCTGGTAATCAAATAGTGTCATATTGCACTGCCTTCTCATTAAGATTTCATTCGAATTTTGGACAAGCACCTGTGACATACAGAGCCACTTATAGGAAACTTCTTTCAAAAGCAATCATCTTGTCACAGCCTGTTTTCCAGGGGGAAAAGCAGGATTGACATTTATGCTTTGACCCTGTACACAGCTCAATCTGAATCTAAAGCATCATAATGAGCTGAATTGCATTTTCTTTTGGCTAAGTCTGAGTTGTATTTGAGGTAGTGGGATAGGTAGTGTGGAGGAGGCAGGAAGGCTGCGGAAGGACTTGGCCAAGCTAGGAGAAGGCAAAGAAGTGGCAGATGGAATACAGTGTGGGAAAGTATGAGGTTGTGCATTTTGGTCGGAAGAATAGAGGCATAGACTATTTTCTAAGCAGGGAAAGGCTTTGGAAATCCGAAGCACAACAGAATTTAGGAGTCCCAGTTCAGGATTCCCTTATGGTTAACATGCAGGTTTAGTTAGCAATTAGGAAGACAAATGTAATTTTAGCGTTTATTTCAAGAGGACTAGAATACAAGAGTATGGATGTACTACTTAGGCTATATAAGGCTCTAATCAGATCGCATTTGGAATATTGTCAGCAATTTTGGGCCCTATATCTAAAGGAGGATGTGCTGGCCTTGGAGGGAGGTGGTCTGGAGGAGATTTGCAAGATTGATCCCGGGGATGAAGGGCTTGTCATATGAGGAGAGGTTAAGGGTTCTGGTTCCGTACTCGAGTTTAGAAGGATGGGGGAGGGGAGAATCTGATTGAAACTTACAGAATACTGAGAGGCCTGGATAGAGTGGATGTGGAGAAGATGTTTCCACCAGTTGGAGAGATTAGGACCTGAGGGCATAGCCTCAGAGTGAAGGGACGATCCTTTAGAACCGAGTTGAGGAGAAATTTCTTCAGCCAGAGGGTGGTGAATCTGTGGAATGCATTGCTGCAGAGAGCTGTGGACAGAGATAGTTCTTGATTAGTAATGGGGTCAAGGGCTACGGGGAGAAGACAGGAGAATGGGTTTGAGAAACATATTATCCATGATCGAAAGGTGGAGCAGACCAGATGGGCTGAATGCCTTAATTCTGCTCCTAAATCTTATGGTATTATGGTATCCAGTGTTTTGGAGGATTTGTCACTGTGAGATCTAATGATTTATCTTGTTGTAACTTACTAAACACGCTTCAGTGACTTCCTGCTCTGCTCCGCGGCATCTCTCACATCTGCTTTCCACCCTGTCTACCAGATGCTGTTCCCAGAACGACAGCCGATATTCAGGAATTCACTGGCATACCTTGTGACTGTGCCATTTTTAAAAGCCCATCGTGCATCTGTACCAGCTCAGTCAGTCTGGAGCTGCGCTGCACAGTTCCTGACATTTGCACTGGACATGGTAAGGGATGACATCAATGTTCTGCTTTGTGGGCAGGTTCTGGAGGTGTTGCTGGCCACAGTGCTGCACATGGGATTTCCTCTTCAGGACCAGCAGCGGAGGCTGCGATGCCAGACCATTCCCATGTTAACGCCTGGGTCAGTGCAGTCTCAGCCATCTGGAGGATGGCACAACATTGTAGGCAGAAGGTCAATGACCTTCTCATCTCCAGAAGTGTGAGTGCTCCCACCTTCTCTCCGAGACCCCACACTCACTCTATCTCCACTACTGCAGCCATTTCCCACCAAGACTCATGCTCTATCACTCTTGCTATTGCCTGCAACATTGTCCCAGTCACTGTCACCCACCTCAACCCCCAACACTGCTAACCTGCGTGCGCTGTGTGCTGCCTACTCACTCACTCGCTCCCCATACTGCACCCCCCCACAACACACCAACAGTAAAAACTAGACCACCAGTTTTCATCTCCCATATGTCCTGCGTCTCTCTCATCCCAGGAGGAAAACAGTCCACAACAGGACAGAAAGACTCAAAATGTGCTGCCCATCATTTGTCTCCTCACCCCGTAAGTGGGTGGTGTCCTGCCTCTGACATGAGCTGACTTGGTATTGGAGAGGCTGTCCTTGATTTACTGCACTCCTGACTAAAGGCTATGCCCCTTGACTCAACTGATGCCTGTTGACAAATACGACAAGCTTCCTGGCTTTGTGTTTTTATCAAATAGCATAAAGGCAGAAGTAATATGGGCCTGGTATCTCTGGCTGAGGGGGCAAAGCACAAAAAGGCAATGCAAGGCAGGGTCCTGTGAACATCCAGGTATGCTCACAGTGAGTGAGTGCTACAACAGTGAATGAAGAGCCTCAAGATACAGCCTGGTCTTATCTATGAGCTGGGGGTTTGTCCCTGTCCAGTATTACAATGATAGCTGCCGATGCAGACCAAGGTGCAGCACTGAAGGACAGAAACATCCTGTAAGTGAGCGGAGATGTGGCATGAGGGTTCTTAGAGGCTGGCACTTATCAGATGCCAATATCTGAGGATATTGTCCGGTGCCGTTGGAGCGTGACCTGATGAATTGGCACCCTGGGTCCAACAATGGAGCAAGCAACGGGTTGAATCTGCCTGGTTTCCTTATTGAGTTTTCCTAACATCCGGCCTGTTGGCGAGTTGGTAAAATAGGAAGTTGAATCTTAATGAAGCGAGTTGGGCCATTAACTATTCCCCTTAATTGACAACTCGAAGTTGCCTTGCATGAAATTTGCCACACTGCACATCAAAAGCATAAGGCATGGCATGATTGGTTCCCAATATCAAGATCACCTTGGCTGAATTTCTGTCACAATTCTGTCATACATCTCATCACAGCCCATGTTACTCAGATCCCCCTAAGATTTTGTCCATTATATCTGTGATGGGCTGTGTTTCTGATTCTCCTTTAAGAACTTAATACACACAGAGTGGGCTGCTCTACATATTTTTTAACACCAAAATGAAAGAGTTTATTTTAAATGATTAATACTATCAAAAAACCCATCAAGAAAATTAGTGCAAGCTCAATAAATGTTTGTGTATAATGGTTGCAAATTTACCACCATAGAATTTGATAAATTTGGAAGGAAAATTGATTGACTAGTACTGGCTATGCAATGAACTTGATAACAAAAACATAAAGAAACACAACAATAATTTGTGCACAATGAGCTTCCACAAACAACATTATTTAATCATTATCTCAATCTGCTGTTGGTCAGGTGGCCAGCAACAGCTTACAAGACTGGTTAAGAGCTACAATCAAGCATGCTGGGAATTTTGGTCAAGCTAGTTTAAACTCTGACCTCAGTTAAAACTGCAGCCAGGACCTGCAGTTTCCAATCTTGACTAAATAAAGGAGGTGTCACGGTGGTCCACTAGATATACTGGCACCATACTACCTTATATGGAGCATGATATGTGGCTGCTTATAACTTGGTGTAAATACTTGGAAGTTGTTTACCATTGGCTGGAATCGACAGTGTGATCGGGTTTGGTCAATTCATTGGCTGAGTGCCAGAGAAGTTTCTGGAAATAATGATCACCATTTTGTGTTAAAGTTATAGAGAAACAAAAGATTTTGCAGGTGGAGGCTTCAAGACCAACAATTGAGAAGTACCTGCCCTGAAGTTATCTTCAGAGAAGATAAAGAACCACGAAGCAAGATCTACACCGAGAGTAAAAGTTGATGGCTTCACTTGAATAAGGGTGGTGTTTGTTTCAAGCTAAACTTATTGAGTTAAAGTAAGAGTTAGCGTTAGATGTGGGTTACACTGAAGTAAGGTAAAGTGAAGTTACCTGGAGTGAGTTAAAGTTGAAATTAAGTTAGATGAAGTGAGAAGAAAATGTTGTAACGAATGAATGATTTGTATTGAGCATTGGTTTGTAAGCAATTAAATAAACAAGGGAACAAGAACATAAATTGCTGGAAAAGCTCAGCAGGTCTGGCAGCATCTGTGGAGAGAAATCAGAGTTAATGTTTCGAGTCGAGTGACGCTCCCGCAGAACTAAATAAAGAAGGGTTTGTTTAAGTAGAAAGTCTGAGTCAACTCCCTGTCTTTGTTTGTCACACGAGGGCTAAGAATACTGGGTTAAAGGTTTGAGTCCTCCTTTCAGGCAATTTAGGCTATGTCAGTTTTAGTTGAAAATGGAGAGAACTCTTCCAGTATTAATTCCATTTGAGAGAGAAGGCAGAGACTTGGTTTAACATTTCATCTGAAGGACAATACCTCCAACAGCTGTAGCACCCTCTAAGTGTTGCACAGGAATGTCAGCCTGGATTATGCACTTAAGTGTTTGAAGTGTGATCTGAATGCATGACATCTGATAGAGAGAAAAAAGTGGTATAAACAGAGCCACAGAATCATCAGAGATAAAAGACAGAAATTCCAGATGGATGCAGCAGGTCCATATGATAAAAGGAGACAAATTTACATTTAAGTTTGAAGATATTTATATTTAAATGTGAAGAATTCATTTCCCTTAGGAAATATCTGGATGGTATTTGACAGATGAAATGTGACATGGATGAAAATATGCACTGATCCATCTCGTGTCTTCTACAGTTGTAATGCCCTGTGGATCACAACACACACATTATCCATCACCCCAGGGCCATGTAAACACTTGGGGCATCCATAAACCAAATAAATATTCAGGCCATTTAAGGAAATAAATCTGGGAAATTCCTATCTCATCCCCATTTGCAATCGAAACAAGTCAAGGAGATCAATGTCAAGAAGTACAGAATAGAGAAATTGAATATTATTTGAATAGAGAAAGATCGTAGAAAGCTGCAACACAAGGTTTGGGAGTCCTCATGCATGAATCTCAAAAAGCTAACACCAAGTTCAGCAGGTAATAGCCAAATGGAATGTTGACCTTTATTTCAAAGGGAATAGAATATTATAATAGGGAAGTCTTGCTAAAACTATACAAGGTACAAGTCAGATTGTAACCTCAAACACTGAACAGTCTTGGTTCCCTTATCTGAGTAAATCTAGCATTGAAGGCAGTCCAGAGAAGGTTCGAGAAGTTTCTTCTGGGTATGGAGGGATTTTCTCATGAGGAGAGATTGAGTAGATGGGGTTTGTGCACATTGGAGTTTAGAAAAATGAGAGGTCACGCCAATGAAACATGAAGAATTGTTGGGCTGGGGAGACTTGACAGATTTGACGTGGAGGGAACTTTTTTTCCTGTTATGGGAGAATCTGGGAGCAGAGGGCATAATCTCAGAGTAAAGACACAAAGCCACACTAGGCCCATAGCATTAAATGTATGACACTTCAATTGTTCATCCACTGTGAGATTTCCTGCCTCAAGTCTCCCTGCTATAAGAAGGATGTTATGAAATGTGAAAGGGTTCAGAAAAGATTTACAAGGATGTTGCCAGGGTTGGAGCGTTTGAGCTACAGGGAGAGGCAGAATAGGCTGGGGCTATTTTCCCTGGAGTGTTGGAGGCTGAGGGATGACTTTGTAGAGGTTTATAAAATCATGCGGGGCATGGATAGGGTAAATAAACAAGGGATTTTCCCTGGGGAGTGGGAGTCCAAAACTAGAGAGCATAGATTCAAGGTGAGAGGGGAAAGATTTAAAAGGGACCTAAAGGCAACATTTTCATGCAGAGGGTGATGCATGTATGGAATGAGCTGCCAGAGGAAGCGGTGGAGGCTGGTACAATTAAAACATTTAAAGGGCATCTGGATGGGTATATGAATAGGAAGGGTTTGAGGGATATGAGCCAAACACTGGCAAATGGGATTAGATTACTTCAGGATATCTGGTTGGCATGGACGAGTTGGACAGAAGGGTCTGTTTCCCTGCTGTACATCTCTATGAATCTCTAACTACCTTCCCAGGCAGTGCATGCCAGGCCCCCACTAGCCTTTGGGTGAGAAGGTTCATTTTTCTCAAAATAATGACAGAAAGTTAGTATGCTGGTCTAAGGAGGATCTCTTTCCTACAGAAGGTAGTGACTTTGTGGAATTCTTCACTACAGAGAGCTGGGCTGTTAGTGCAAAGGTTAAACAGGTTGGGGGTCACTTATTGGAATTTAGGAGAATAAGAGGTGACCTCTTTGAAATATGTAGGATTCTAAAGGGGCTAACTCTTCAGCTAACTCATCCTTCCATGGAAAAGGGCTTTTCCTCCTTCCTCGTCACACTGACTCTTAAACTCTGACAAAGTTTCGACCTCCCGCTCTGTTCCAAAGATTACTTCCTATACTAATTACTGCATCCATCATAAGCCTGTGAACAATCTAACAAGACAGAAAAAAAAACAAAGAACTGTGGATGCTGGAAATCTGAAACCGAAACAGAAGTTTCTGGAGAAACTCTGCAGGACTGTCAACATCTATGGAAAGAAAACAAAATTAGCATTTTGGATCCAGTGCTTCTTCTTCAGACTGGATTTATCGAGAGCTCCATTAACTTTGAACCTGTGCCCTATCAGAGGACATTAACACACCAGGAAAATATTGAAAGTGATAAGGGAATCTATATAGGAGCCTATATTTAAACAGGCAGAGGCAAAAAGTAGAATACAATTGGGGCTAATAAATCAAGAGGAAAGGGCATTTTCAGGTGGCACAGTGGTTAACACTAGCTGCCTCACAGCACCAGGGACCCTGGTTCAATATCACCCTCAGGCCACTGTCTGTGTGGAGTTTGCACATTCTCCCCGTGTCTGCATGGGTTTCCTCCAGGTGCTCTGGTTCCTCCCACAGATGTGCAGGTTAGGTGGATTGGCCATGCTAAATTACCCATAGTGTCCAGGAACGCGTAGGTTAGGTGGATTAGATATGCTAAGTTGTCCCATGGTATCCTGGATTGATTAGCCATGGTAAGTGTGGTGTTCCAGGGGTGGTGGGATGCTCTTTGGAAGGTTGGTGCAGACTCAATGGGCCAAATGGCCTCTTTCAGTGCTGTAGGGATTCTATGATTTTCCCCAGCTCAGTGCAGTAAACAGTCCACCAGGGCTGATTTACAGGGGCCGTACCTTCAATGAAAGTGTTTGCCAATCCCATAATTTGGCAGAATTAGATTGGTCTTGAGCAATTTCTGTTATATTGTGTAGAAGATGGCCAATTCTGTATTTTAACATTTCTGTAATTGTGTTTATAAACAGTCAGGTGAAGGTGTAAGGTAAGGTAAATCACCATAGTCTTACCAAACCATAGGCTTACTCTCTCATTAGAGAGAGATAACTGGTAGTGGTTTAACCTGAGGGGCACCACACCTCAGGCAAGGGGGGAGGGTGAGAAGGAGAGTCACTCGTATTAAGGATAAGAAGGAAGTAGTCCTTTAAGAAGGTAGTATCCCTTTAAGATATCCTGCTTTTGTTTTGACAGGGAAGGTGATAGTGCAGTTCAGTAACCTCAGATACAGAGGCAAAAGGTTAATCGGACAGTAAACAAGTTCACCATTTCTGCTCATGTGCAGACATGACAGGAGTTCACCGAAACTGGGGTGGGTGGGGAGTTTTTAAATCAGACAGGACAAAATGCAGCAATCTCTGACAGTGTGGTAAGTAAAGCCGACACAACATTAACTGGGCAGGGCTGATCAGTAAAACCATCCATCAATGGACCCAGGTTTGAGCTGGAGAATTTGGAGGCTTAAAATAAATTGCTGCTTTTAACTTTCCTTTTTTTTTAAAAGAAGAACTTCTTCAAATGGATTATGTCAGTTTTTCCCATGGCTGTGCTAATACATAAGACTTTTTTTTTGTTTGGGGGGAGGGTGAAGTTAATCAGGAGAATGAATTGGAATTTCAACTTGCTGTCCTGGGTTGTGAATGTAACTTGGGTGGCTGAGACAGGGAGGGGCTCCCTTTGCTCAAAGGCCACGACTGGAGATCAGTTCGGGATCACTCACAGCTATTTTCAGTTGGGCACCATCTCACACAACTCAACATTAAAGTGACAATGCCCCTTACAGGAGTTGTCAGGGTGAATTGTTTTAGGAAGGTTTATGTGCTATCTTGGGGAAGGACAATAGGGAAAGTGCAGGGGAGTTAAATTCATTTTGCACAGACAAAGTGGGCTGAAGATTTGAATAGCTTGATGTTATCATAGAGCCATCGAGTCATACAGCACGGAAACAGACCCTTTGGTCCAACCAGTCCACACTGACCATAATCCCAAACTAAACTAGTCCCACTTGCCTACACTTGGCTCATATCCCTCCAAACCTTTCTTATCTATGTACTTATCCAAAAGTCTTTTAAACATTGTAACTGTACCTGCATCCATCATTTCCTCTGGAAGTTCATTCCACACACAAACCACTCTGTGTGTAAAACAATGCCTCTCATGTCTTTTTTAAGTCTTTCTCCTCTCCCCTTAAAAATATGCCCTCTAGTCCCGAAATCCTCCACCCTAGGGAAAAAGCACCTGCTATTCACCTTATCTATGCCTCTCATGATTTTATAAACCTCCACAAGATCAACCCTCAACCTCTTATACTCCAGTGAAAAAAGTCCCAGCCTATCCAGTCTCCCCGTATAGCTCAAACCCTCCATTCCCAGCAACATCCCGGTAAATCTCTTCTGAACTCTTTTCGGCTCGATAATATCCTTCCTATAACAGGCAGACCAGAACTGGACGTGGTATTCCAGAAGAAACCTCATCAACGTCTTGTGTGTTGCATGATTCAAGTTAGTAATCAACTGTGGCTTGAGTGAGGAATGACACTGAAACAGAAGGAGCTTTATAAAATTAGTTGCTGCCACTGAATACCAGACTGCAAAAGTATTTGATTCCCTGCTGTGGGTTATTTTCAAGCTAACGTGCAGCAACAACAACCTACATTTATTTAGCATCTCCAGCATAATAAAATATCTTCACAGGCAGTTTATCAGATAGAATATGACACTGAACCAAAAGGAAGGAGGTAGCAAGATTGGTGACCAAAACGTTGGTCAAGGGGAAGTTTTTAAGGAACATCTTAAAAGACGACGGACAGATTTAGGGATGGAATTCCAGATCCTAGCGCCCAAGTAGGTGAAGAAGCGATGCCAATAGTGGCATACAGAAAGTCAGGGATGTTCATAAGGAGCAGAATTGGCAGAGCACGGAGTTCTTGGAGGCTACCTTGGAGGAGTGAGGACAAAAACATATGAAAATAATAGTTTTCCCAACTGCTGCCGCCCAATCAATTCCAAGTGGTATATTTCATCATGTTCATTGTTTTTTTCAGGTTAGTCCTATGGGTCTCACCCACGCTTCCTGCAGTTTTTGGCTTTCCATTGAATGAGAGGTTTGGAGAATTGCAGTCTCCTGGTTTTCCAACTGCATATGGAGACAATATCTACCTGACCTGGAACATCTCTGTACCTAGTGGATTTGTGATAAAACTGTATTTCTCACATTTCAGCCTTGAACCATCCTATCGTTGTGAATATGACCACATTAAGGTATCACCACTTCCATTGAATAAACTCAGTTTACGCAAACGATAGGAATGAGTATTGGGTACACAAAATATAGATTGAAAAACAGTCCTGATATCTTAGAACAATATTGGTGTAAGAATTAATTTGGCCTTTGTAGCAACATTTGGAATTCATTTTCACAGGATTCTCTCTATAGTTGTTGCTAACAAAATACTTATATTGTTAAAAATGCTGGTGATTTTACTATAAATGTAGAGAAATTGTTTTTAATAGATTCATATCACTGTGATAATGAAAGACGAGTTGATTGTTGAATTTAGCATGCACAAAACTTTTACTTTCATGCGGTTGTAAATTTAATAAACTGAAACTGCAAAGTGTCAGACTTAGAATCACAGAGTCATACAGCACAGAAACAGACCTTTCAGTTCAACCAGTCTATGCCGATCATAATCCCAAACTAAACTAATCCCATGTGCCTGCACTTAGCCCATATCTCTCCAAACCTTTCTTATTAATATGCTTATCCAAATGTCTTTTAAATGTTGTAATTGCGCCCACATCTACCATGTTGTATGGAAGGTCATGCCACACACAAAGCACTCTCTGTGTAAAAGAGTTGCCCCTGTCTTTTTTAAATCTTCTCCTCTCACCTTAAAAATATGCCCCCTAGTCTTGAAATCCCCCATCCTCGGGAAAAGGCACCTACCATTCAACTTATCTATACCCCTCACTTGGATGATACAAAATTCTGCTTGTGTCAAAGTTAGTCTCTAGCAGCAGACTAAAAGCTATAGAATGGTGTCTGTGATTATCTGAAATTCTGCACTCGTCAATCCAGGTTATCCAAATTTTGTCAGGAGGATATATGCTGAAAAGGCATCAGGAGATCTCTAACCAATCAGAAGGAGTGGTTGGGCCCAAGCGTGCACAAGTGAGGCAACTTGCAAAATAGTGGGATTGACAAAACCTGTGAGAAAGTTAAAAATGTTCCCAATTGGGGAGAAGACAAGTGGAAAACCCATCAGATGAAACAGAAAGTGGAGATCACGGAAGAGTGAGAGGTTCCACCATCAGGTCTTTCCACCATTTTGAAAACCAAGAACACAACTTGGAACAGTTCAACTATGACAGACATTATCTCCAGTAAGGAAGAGGGTTGAGAATAACTGCCTAGCCAGATATTGGAGAAGCTGAGCCGATGCAATTCAGGGCAGCTAAAATAGAAAACTTTCCCATTCCAGCCCAATCCTGCAGGAAAGGAAATCTCCATGGCAACCACACAGTTCACCTGTAGCAACAGATGGCTGAACCACTTCAATACGAGGCACAACAGTTAAGGGTGAGGGCACCATCGCTATGATAGCAATGACAGATGATTGACTCCCAAAATGGTCCTGTTCCTATCTTTAATGAGTTTGCGCAAAAAGACATTGTTAATTTGGATGAAACTGGGATGTACTTACTGTCTTTTGCCGGGGAACCGATTGATGTTTAAGGGGGCACATGTGATGGCAAAGACTGCATTATGGCTTTGCGCCAACATGGATGGCACTGAAAAGCTGCCACCTTTTATGTGAGGGAAGCCTGAGAAAGCGAAGATACTACCTACGCAGTGCAAGACAAATCAAACACCTAGATGTTTGCTCAGAAGTTTTAATGTGTGAGTCAGGAGCAAGGAAGAATTGATCAACAAATGATAAGGGAGATTTCCATCATCATGGACAATTGTCCACGAACCCTGAAATTGCTGCTCTGAAGATCATCAAACTGATGATTCCCCCTCCAAACACCAGGGCCAGGCTCCAGCCCATGGATCGAGATTATTAGGAATCTGAAAGCCCATGACAGTTTATTGACTGCGTTGATTGGAAGCAGCACTGCAATCTCACAACGTTGGCAGCCATGTTGATATTGAACAAGGCATGTAGGGTAATGAAGGGGCCCACAGTCAACAAGGAGGCTCCAACCACACTGTGTTCAAACAACTTACAGCGGCACAAGACAAAAAAAGGGGCAGAATGATGCCAAACCCAAACTTATGCCAAACACTTCTTTCTCACCCATGGGAGGCTGGAGTGGAGATTCTGGCATTCTTGACTGAAGTAGGATATGCCAAGCAATGCATGATGGGTGCAGTGGGTTCTTCAGCAGATGGCTCTGAAGATTCAGATGAGTGAATGACTGACTACCCATCTGTTTCCTTGGCCAATGCTAAGAAGGCCATTATAGATGTTCCAGGATTTCATCATGCAGCGTAAAAATACCAGCACCATGTTTGACTCCAATAACAACGTGACAGGCTGTAAGGAACTTTAAGAAAGCAGCAAATTAAGCAGAAACTACTATGGAGTTTTCTCAATTTTAAATGCAGCCTTTCTCAAGGTTGAACACAATGTAAACCATCGGCATGAACAAATGAAAGGACTTTTAATAAATTTTTTAATGTGTGTTTTTTAAAAATTCAATATTTTAAGTGTTAGAAGTGTTTGTGAGCCTATCAGATTGCTTAAAGTAACATTTATGTAGAAAATGGGAATGTCTTGGTTATCAGGAAGCTCTACTTAACCTGATTCAAAGGCAACACCCCTGGGATTTGACATTTTGAGAGTTTACTGTAATTACCAGCAGCAGATGGGACCAGAGATGCAATGAGCCAACAGGTCATGTAGATTATTTCATGTCAAACCTCAGAAAGTGCTTACATTACTCTAGAGTGATTGAAGGCAGGAGAATGGGTTGTCAGGAGCTGCTAATTTCACAAAGCAAGTTCGGAATGAAAGCTGACATCCCATTATGCTGCTTGGTACAGAGTATTATGCCGAGAATAAAGTATCTGTCAGCTTCAGCGTAAAAATACATCTATGAACAGTAGCACAAGGATTATAAAAGAGGAGAAATGAGTTCAGGAAAAATGTTTTCAAATTATGTTGTCAAAAATTAGTGAATAGAACGTGTTAGCATGCATGCAAAAACTTTCCTTGCTCAGTGTGTAAAATGTTAATTGCTAAAGTAATGGCTCGAGGTATACTGTACATACCTTTTGTTATTAATACACAGACTTTTTAATTCTTAGAGCAATATAGGCTTACAATAGCAGATAAGAGAAAAAGGAGCAATTTAAAAGAAACTCCAAAATGTTTTATAACTATGTACAGATCTTGATGAATGGGAAACGGCTGGCAAAGCTCTGTGGTGAGACCAGCACAGATACAGAGGAGGCTCCCGGTAACAAAAGATTCTATTCCAAGGGGAACAACATGACAGTGATATTCAGAACTGATTACTCAAATGAGAAGAATTACACTGGATTTGCTGCACATTATGCAGCTGTAGGTAAGACCCTACTTTAGATGAAATTCGTTTGCAAGAGAGGGGCACCTTTTCAGACGTGTGAAGGGCTAGGATAGAACAAGTGGCAAGAGATTGGAACCCTAAACTTACCAAGCCTTGCAGGTTACCTTATACCCAAATGTATTGATTGTAAGATCCTTGATTGCGTATCAGGACAATGAATGAACCTTCCACTGCATGGAGACTGATTTATTTCTTTGTCCTCTGTGTTACTGTCATTCCTTCAGATGTTGCTCAGTCTTCTGGAACTCCTTCTCAAAATCCCTGCACATCTGCTTTCAAGAGCTTCTGGAAAATCCTGACTTTTTACAAAGCTTTAGGCATCTCTATAACATTGTCATTATTTTCATTTTCTCACTTCTTTAATGTTTCATCTTCCTATAAAATGCTTGAGAATGGCTACAAATCCATTCATTCATTATCCTTGTGCTTATTAACCTGCATTAGCTCCCAGTCCATAATGGATCAAATTGAAAATTTTCATTTTTTGTGTTCAATTCCTACTTAGCTTCATCTCCCCCCTGCTGTTTCTGTTACCTCCCCTCATGTTGCAACCCTCTAAGCTCTTAGTGATCCTCCATCCTGGGTTTCTTTGGTGTTCCCAGTTTCTATCATCCCACACTAGGTGGCTGTGCCTGTGACTTTCTAGTCTTGAAGTTCAGGAATTCTCTCTATGCACCTTTTTGTTTTGCTACCTCCCACTCCTACTTTAAGATCCACCATTTAGTCATCTTTCCCAATACCTCAGGATTTAATTGTCATCAAACTGACACCAAGTTTTGTTAACTGCCTTTTGAAGTTTTATGAAATTAAAAGTTGATTCATAAAGACCTGTATTGAATTGTGCGTGGTTGATGTGTCTCTTTACACAGACCATGATGGTTGTGAAGCCAGATTGATGCTAATACAGTGAACTCATTTAAGACTCTTATGTAAGATGCTGTAAATAGGATTGAGGATAGGATTGGGATTCATAAAAACATAAAAGAAAGAAGAAACCATTTATCACCCAAGAGTATTCCGCGTTTGAATTAGATTATGACTGACTTTCTGTCATATCTTGCCTTGATAGACATTGACGAGTGCGATCAGACAGCTTTTGAAGAACCATCCTGTGACCATTATTGTCACAACTACCTGGGAGGGTATTACTGTTCCTGTAAGCCAGGTTACTTCCTAGATTCAGATAACAGGATCTGCAGAGGTAAGAACATCAAAACAAATTGTGTGGCTCAGGGATCAACCTCGACCAAAAGCTTCTCATTTCTTTTAATAGTCTGCTCAAGAACACTGCACCATGAAGTGACTGGGCTCAGAACTGTATCTGTAGTTCCCCACATAGTAAGCTTTTGATTTCAAGTAGTGAATCGGTATTTCCCAATGGGGAGAGCAGGGAGAAAAAAACTATAGGTCAATAGTTCTATTTACTACGGGCCTTTCACATGTTTAATGAAAACTGAATAATACTGCGCTCAGGATAGTTCTTTGCCTTCTTTCAACAGAAAAGAAAAGAGCTTCTAGCAAGAGTAGAGCTCATGGGAAAGTGACCTGTTAGTGTCCTCCAGGCTCTATTATGAGTGTGTCTACTCTTTCTGGTATATCCCAATTAGTCAAATGATTAGTAAAACAATATCAATCTATTTGAAGAAGGAAACAGAAACTAGGAACAGGAGGCAGTGGTGTAGTGGTAATGTCACTACTAGTAGTCATTTTAAAAACCCAGGCCAATATCCTGGGGATGACAGTTTGAATCTCACCATGGCAGGTAGTTGAAATTAGAACTCAATACTAAGGAAAATGAATAGTTGGTCTAATGGTGACCACTGTCAGTTGTTGGAAAAATACATCTGGTTCACTATTGTCCTTTAGGGAAGGAGTCCTACCATTATGTGACTCCAGATCCAAGGCAGTGTGGTTGACTCTCAACTGCTCGCTGTAATAACTGCTTACTTACCCCAGCCAGTGATGGCTGCATCCCATTTGGCCCTTTTAGTTTACTCTGCCATTGTAAATGATCATGACTGATCATTCAACTCAATGCCCTGTTCCCACTTCTTCCCCATACCCACTAACATTAAGAACCATATCTAACTCTTAAAAACATTCAATGTTTTAATTTTGACTGTTTTCTGACCGGAGAATTCCCCAGGTAATTGTTGCAAGGCCATTTGTTTTGAGTCTTTTTTCCTCCCTGTGTATTTATCATGAAGCTGTTACCTTATTCCATTCCACACCCATATATTCACTAATCTTCTGATTTGGTTCTAACCTGTTGCCTGATATTTCTCCCAGTCTCTTTGTTTTATTGATTATATCAACATGCAAAGTTTCACAACTGGAATTTTTAAACCAGTTCATTGGTACTGGAAACTGAATCTTAAATTAAAACGCAAACTAATTATTAGTTTATGTTAAGTGAAGAGGTGTGCTGACCAGGAATGAGATCTAAAGATTATAAATGTGGAAATTCTAAGGGATCAAGTTTACACATATATATAACATCTTCTACAAAAAATCCTCTTGTTGTGCAGTGCTAGTGTTCCTATCTCTGGGCCAGAAAATCTGTGTTCGGTACAATGGGAAATGGTGACCTAATGGTGACCGCTGTCTGTTAAGAATACATCTGGTTCACTATTGCCAAAGAATATGTCATGAACCTACCTCAACAGGTCATTACAAATAACTACAAGGTTCTACTGCAATTTAATGTGTACTGCTATTATACTGACAATAAACTATTTAAATGTAAAGTTCACTGAATAGAAAGTCTAATCTAAAATTATCAAATTATCGTGACTGAATTTATGTTCAATAAAAATAGAACCGCATAAAGCATTGGGTTGCATTTTCTGAAGAAGGGTCCAGACCCGAAACGTCAGCTTTCCTGCTCCTCTGATGCTGCTTGGCCTGCTGTGTTCATCCAGCTCTACACCTGGTTGTCTCAGATTCTCCAGCATCGGCAGTTCCTACTATCGCCTTCTTCAGTATCCTGTCTACCTGCAACTCCACTTTCAAGGAACTATGAACCTGCACCCCAAGGTCTCTTTGTTCAGCAACACTGTCTAGGACCTTACCATTAAGTGTACAAGTCCTGCCCTGATTTGCCTTTCCAAAAAGTGCAGGTTTCTGTTGTATCATGTGAAATGAGACTAGCTCATTACTGACAGTGCATGTGAATTAACACTGTCATAACAAATGCAAGTATAATTGCTGCAATATAACCACACTTAAACCTTGCCCACACTTCCAAGACAGAGCGTCAGAAAGAATAAGGCAAGTGAAACTTCTAAATTTACTTCTTAAAAAGCAAAATGGGTTTAAAGAACTAAAAAAACATAAAATTGAGTTAAAAAAAGAGACGAGCTATGAGGTTAAAATATCAAAGTAGGAAATTGTAAAGCATTTGAAAGCTTTGATGTTTTATAAAGATTAAACACATAGAACATTTAGTTTTAGCACTGCAATCACAATAATCAATATATCTAGTGTTGGAAGAACTTTACCATCATATTGACAACTATTTCAGTATGAAAGCAAATGAGCTGAAAATGAACCTGGCCCAGGGAGACAGCCACTTCCCTGGTCCACTAATGTTCTAGAGTTTATGACCACTTCATGTTTCAGATACTGGTTTAGACAGAAAGTTCTTTTTTGCTTCCATTAAACTCCATCTTCTGTTTCTTTTCCAGTCCTCCGCAAAGCGTAGCCAAGAAATTACAACCCAAAAGCCAGCCTTTGTACATCAGGAAATGAGAATGAAATTTTCTGATACCCAGAGATACCTGACAGTAATGCAGCTCAACAGTAAATGAATAAAACAATATCTTCTGTTGCTTTCAGTGACATTTTTTATTGAAAAAAATAAGGCACCAACTAAAAATGAATTGAAGTAGGAATGACCACTTGTCTCGTGCTCAAATAAGTTTCGGGAAATATTTGCTTGATAGTTGTAGGTTAATGATTAAGTTCTGTTGTGCTAATAAGTAGCATACATCATTGGTGAAGTCTACTGTCATTAGAGACAACTGGAACCTGAGCAGCAGAGTTTGCAGAATACTGCCACCCATTTACCTTTATAACTATTGTATATAATTTAATGAAGGTTTTTGGTCACAAGCATCCACTCCAGAGCAGCAACAGAACATGGTGGCAGATGTAAAACTGAAAGAACATTTTTAGAATGGCACCTGTGAAAATTTAAAACAGCACTCCCTCCATCATTGAGCATCAGCAGCAGTGTGTACTATCTACAGGATGCACTGAAGAAATTTACCAAAGATCATTAGACAGCACCTTCCAAACCCACAACCATTTCCATCTTGACGTTCAAGGACAGCAGATACATGGGAACACCAGCATCTGCAAGTTCCCCTCCAAATCATTCACCACCTTGACTTGAAGACATATCGCTGTTCCTTCAATATCACTGGGTCAAAATTCTGCTGCTGCTTCCCGAACGGCGTTGTGGTCTTACGAAAAGCAAATGAACTACAGTGGTTCAAAAAAGCAGCTTACCTCCACCTTCTCAAGGACAAAATGGATAAGAACAGGAGTGTTAGGCATCCTGTTCACTGACCACTGGCTCTGAGGGAGCTGGACCAGTGTCAAGGACTTTGCACATTGAATGAAGGGTTCTTGTATGGAGTTATTTCAAGGACAAATACATGTCTCACACAACAGAACCATGAGACTGAAGCTGATTCCATTCTGGGTCTGTACAACACTGTACCAAACCACGTATGCAGTGTTGAAATCATCGATTCTCAAAATAGGAGCCCATGGAGATCTTCTAGGGGGTCCCCTTTTTAGGCTGGCCCCTGCATTAACAACTGAGGAAAGGGCACAGTGGTCAGGAAAAGCAAGTGAAATGGCAGTAAGTAGTGTGTTCTGAGTCACCCACAGCACCACATGCTTCCACACTCTCTACATTCTCTGTATTCTTTCTCTCTCTCTTTGAAGCATATGTCAGGTATAGACAGCAGAAATCGAATGATTCCCTCAAAGGGTATAAAGGCAGTAGGAGTACACTTTAGAGGCACATCGGGAGGGCAAAAAGGAGGCATGAGATAGCTTTGACAAATAGAGAAACAGAGAATCCAAAGGGATTCTACAAATACGTTAAGGACAAAAGGGTAGCTAGGAAGAGAATAGGGCCCCTTAAAGATCAGCAAGGCCACCTACGTGTGGAACTGCAGGAGATGGGGGAAGATACTAAACAAGTATTTTGTACCAGTGTTTACTGTGGAGAAGGATATGGAAGATAAAAAACATAGGGAACTAAGTAGCAACATCTCGAAAAATGTCCATATTACGTGCGGGGCGTCTTAAAACCCATAAAAGTGGGTAAATCCCCAGGACCTGATCAGGTGTAACCTAGAACTCTGTGGGAAGCTAGGGAAGGGATTGCCAGGCCCACTGCTGGATATTTGTGTCATCGATAGCCACAGTTGAGGTGTCAAAAGATTGGATGTTGGCTAACATAGTGCCACTATTTAAGAAAGGTGGTAAGGAAAAGCCAGGGAACTATAGACCAGTGAGCCTGACATTAGTGGTGGGCAAATTGTTGGATGGAATCCTGAGGGACAGGATTTACATGTATTTGGAAAAGCAAAGACTGATTAGGGATAGTTAACATGGCTTTGTGCCTGGGAAATAGTGTCTCACGAACTTGAGTTTTTTTGAAGAAGTGACAAAGAGGATTGATGAGGGCAGATTGGTGAATGTGATGTATAGGGACTTCAGTAAAGTGTTCAAAGTTCCTCATGGTAGACTGGTTAGCAAGATTAGATCATATGGAACAGAGGGACAACTAGCCATTTGGATACAGAACTGGCTTGAAGGTAGAAGACAGAAGGTGATAGTGGAGGGCTGCTTTTCAGACTGGAGGCCTGTGACATCCAGTGTGCCACATGGATCGGTGCTGGGTCCACTGCTTCTCATCATTTATATAGATGATTTGGATGTGAACATAGAAGGTACAGTTTGTAAGTTTGCAGATGACACCAAAATTGGAGATGTAGTGGACAACGAAGGTTACCTCAGAGTACAATGGGATCTTGATCAGATGGGCCGAGCAGTGGTAGATGGAGTTTAATTTAGATAAATGTGAGGTGCTGCATTTTGGAAAGGTAAATCAGGGCAGCATTTTTACACCTAATAGTAAGGTCCTTGGGAAGTGCTGTGGAACGAAGAAACCTTAGAGTGCAAGTTCATAGTCCCTGTAAGTGGAGATAGTGAAGGTGGTGTTTGGTATGCTTGCCTTTATTGGTCAGCACATTGTCCTGTACAGCTGCAGCTATACTCATTCGTTAGACCACTATTGGAATACTGGGTGCATTTCTGGTCTCCCTGCTTTAGGAAGGATGTTGTGAAACTTGAAAGGGTTCAGAAAAGATTTACAAGGATGTTGCCAGGGTCAGACGGTTTCAGCTATAGGGAGAGGCTGAATAGGCTGGGGCTATTTTCCCTGGAGCATTAGAGGTTGAGGGGTCACTTTATAAAAAGCATGAGGGGCATGGATAGGGTAAACAGACAAAGTCTTTTCCCCAAGGAGGGGGTATCCAAAACTAGATGGCACAGATGTAATGAGTGCAGGAATGAGAGCCCACGTTTATTGTAGTAAAATTTTAGTGTAAGGAGGTGGTTGTGAGATAATTGGTTCTCGTACCACTAGCAGTCACCCTGAAGGCCCTTTGCTGACGTATGATAACCTGCAGATTAAGCTCACCACCAGTTGTGTGTCTCTGATGAAAAGGCAGCCCATGGTCCACTGGCACTATGATGCTTTTCAATGTAAAATCTGGGCCATTAACTTTTCAAAAGGGCTTTTTTCCTTTGAAAAATGACAGATAATTTTCCATGTACCTTGAGACAGACAATTGCAACACATTCAGTATTTTGAATGCTTTATGTCTACAAAGTGTTATTTCTAAGGATAAACATTCGTTTTCAATTCCAGGGTTCCCTAATTAGCAGTCACAGGGTGGAGCTAAGAGATAGGACAGTTTTCAATCTATAACCATTAGTCTGTAATGAGATTGCTGATCCCAGCTGAAATAGAATAGAAACATTACAAAGAAAAGCAAGAGGGGTTAGAATGGAAGTTGAAGTGATGAGGTCTGAAGCTCAATCGTGCACTTAATGATAATTCAGCCAAGCTATCAGCTAATCTGCCTCATGCAGAAGAACTGCATTGTGAGCAATCAGTGATGTGCATTGTAAGTCATAACAAATTGTTATATACGCAGGATTTTCCCTTGACATTGGGAAAATTAGATTTAAAAGGGGAGGTACCACAACTGCTGCATTGGACTGAAAACAGAAATGGATCAGTTCAATATTGAAGTTGCTGGGATGGAAATTAAGGGATAATGGCAGAAATGTAGGATATAGGACAGGCTGAAGCCTCTGTCAACTACTGTGGAGGAAATCATTGAATACAAAAGGACATATATCACTGGCATAATCGATGCAGTGGAGACCGAAACTAGGATATAAAAGGATTTGAGGAAATGTAATCAAGATAGCTGCAGGAGTTGTTGGGCTTACAATGGAGATAATCATAGGGAAGAATCACTTGTGTACCGTGGCAAAAGTGTGCGCAAATTAGAAGCTTTTGTATTTTCCATCTTAGGATGGCCACATGGAAGTGGTGTTGACTCAGCTATTGTACCACAGGAAATTAAACTGGGTATCTTGAATAGGTCTTCAACAAAATATTCCACATATACAAAAATGTGTTATCTAAAAGACCAATTTGTCTTTCCAGACTGCCATCTTTCATTTGGAGAAGACAAGTGAAATTAAACAAAATGTTCAATATAATTCTGGCCAGATAGTGGAGTTATCCGAGGTCACATTTGACCTGAGGAAGCAAAGCACCCAACATTATCCTCCAATGGACCTTGAGGAAGGCTGGATCTCCATGCTGAGAAGGACATGCTAGATACACGAAACAAAAACCAGATAACATGGCAAAAGGTGAAGATGTTGCAGGAGGTCGTCAAATGAGGTAGGTGTTACAATCTCAGCTCATGTTATTACTGAAAAAGTCAGATACCAGGCTGAAATTTGACTTGATAGATCATGTCTTTATTTGATAAACTGGTCAATGACTGAAACAAGCATACAATGCTGCAGATTTGGTTTCAATAATAAGCTTAATTATGCAAAAATAAATTAGAATAAATCAAACTATTTACGCAAAACAATGAAAGGTTTCAAATCAGTAAAAAATACAACTAACCAACAAGCTTTGTACTCAAATACCAGAAAGGATTCCCTTTTATTGCATCCCAGAAGTTTAACTGCTCTTTCGATTTTCAGTATTATTTAGCAGTCTGTACAATGATTAATCACAAATATTACCATCTTTTTAACCAAATATTTTTGCTCTGGAACTTAAACTAAAATCCTTACAGTGAGGTAGCCAGTTTCCTTAAAGTTTTGAACTATCTTCTTTCTTCAGGAGAAACCACTTCATATATGTCTTCCACTAGGACCTCAACTGAAAAACAAAAGCCTTCAAAGCTAGGCAAAACTAACAAACATCTTAAATCACAGGACATGAAAAAAAAGTGTTGGAATTAAATTTCATGGAGCAGAAACAAGCCATAGTAACCACCACCACCCCATCCCAATTAAGTTTGTGCTTGTTAAATTTTAATACACAGTAAAGTTGGCTGTTGGGTACTTTGTGTGCATGTGGGGGTGGCAGGAGGTGAATGGAAACCAGGGAAGTAGTCATTGGAAGGAATGAGATCTCCAGGGGAGATACTGTCAATGGCACTAACATACTATTCAGATGCCTTGAAATCCAAGTTCTAGCTGTGGATGGAGTACTCCCTGGTCAGACTGCTGCTCACAATTACCTCCCAGTCTTGCATTGCAACCTTCCTCATTGCAGTCAAAATAAAGTAACCAGTACACATTACAGCAATTACTTTTCCTGTTGTTCCGCAAATTACCAATGTGGCTACAAGCTCTCATTTCAGTTAGAAATGCTGCTGCTCATCTCAAAATTACACCTGTCCCAGTATTTTCCCAAAATGTCCTGTACATAATGCCTAAAGATTAGCTAATGCTGCCACCTCATCAATCCCATGCAGTGGCTTGTTCTGACAGGTTACCAAAGTTCACACTTCAGAGACAGATAGTAGGAACTGCCGATGCTGGAGAATCTGAGATAACAAGGTGTAGAGCTGGATGAACACAGCAGGCAAGCTGATGTTTCGGGTCTAGACCCAATGGAATCCAATATTGTTTTCTGAAGAAGGGTCCAGACCCAAAATGTCAGCTTTCCTGCTCCTCTGATGTTGCTCAGCCTGCTGTGTTCATCCAGCTCTACATCTTGTTATTTCACACTTCCTACTTTGCTTTTGCCCAGCTATTCTTTATTGCTATTTGCCTATTAGCCATTGGTACAATACACCTTTGTAATATTTCATCTTAATACAGAAAAGGATGTTCAGTAGACACCTAACTGACTTAAACCTGTTCAATACAACTTTCCAGTTAATAGTTACACCCCTTTCTTGAAATGCAAGATTTCCTCCCCAATGGAATCCAATATTGTTTGATGTAAAACTGTCTATTGCATTGTAGAGTGTTGTGGAACAAAATGGCAGGGTAAACAATATTCTGATCTTCAGACTGTCAAGGTTAGTGACATTGAAGAGGCCTTACGTTAAGACGACAATATCGATTAAGGTAATACGCATGCTGTAATCTTTAAGAAGTTTGAAGGTATTCTGTAACTGAGTGAACTTCAAACCTGTAATAAGGCTTCTTGGTCATGTGTATGAACTCAACAATTGTCTGATTTCCTAAAGTTCTCTACTATTTTGCAAACTTGACCTGTAACAGTAATACAGATTAACTAGGAGGTCACCAGATACAGTTGGGTTAACTTTAAAGCACATTTAAAGCTCAAATATCCAACACTAGTATCAAACAGCAGAGAATCTTCAAGATACTTTTGTCCGCTGCGTTGTCCCAAAGGGTGATCCTATTTGGAGCTGGTCAAAGATTAGAAAATACAAAGGCTGAACAACAAGATACAAGAAGCCCTGAAAGTTTGAAAAATATTATGATAAAGGACAACTGACTCAGTATAAATAACAGGTTTCATAACTGGATACATGTGCTTTCATTTCATTCTATGTCCCATTGTTTATATTCAATAAGCAAATTATTGCGTGGAGACTTACAAATGTTCAATAGGACTGTCACACCTCTACTTAATACTGGTTTCATCAGTTGAATCATCTGTTTGACCAAAATATTGTTATTAACTTTGCAAAAGAAAAAATTCAAAAGGAAGCTTTATATGTCAACTCCCAAAAACCATTCACTTGCTTACTGTTAAATCTCACTGAATGGCAATGAACTTGCATGGCCTAATTCTATTAACTATTTCATATTAAGAACAGAGACAGAGACAGAGACAATCTGCAACAAAAAGCACAAGAATTTATTAATTTTATGTTCTCAGCAAAAAACTGCATTTAACCCAAATCAAGCACATTTTTTGCATTTCCAGTAAGTGTTTCAAGCGTCTAACATGTCTACTAACATTTTAAAAAAGGAAAAGTACAGCACTAGGCACATTTAGTGACAGGGTAGTAGCAAATAGGGAATTCTGTCACTGATCAATACTTGGGATTTCACTTTTTACTTTATTCTTATAACCTAGACTTGGGCACAGAACAGTTCCAAAGTTGGCGATGAGAAGTTCAAAGCATTAATGAACCGTGGGGTAGTGGTCAGAATACAAGTGGAGATTGAGGCTTAGTTTTAGTTAGAAGGAAGTGAATAAAGGGATTTAAAGGGACTGCCAAATGTCAATTAATTTTATACTGAAACAAATTAACTAAAAAGCACAATTCTACCTCTTGACCATAATGTCCTGGATAAAGTCCGATCTGTCCCAGGAGGTGCACACCTAAACAGCTTGCATTTTAAAAATATTTTACTTTTAAAAGTTTAGAATTCTAAATGCAGTGCACTGGGGATATGCGCACTGAATTGTTAAAATGTGGTGGATACTAGTTGAGAAAATGATTAAAGCATACATGTTCCTGTGTTTTATAAAAAGTATGTGTATAAAACAGGGTTATGACAAACCTATGGAACACTGTTTTGGCCTCAACTGGAAGGGTCCAATTTAGGACAACAGATTTCATCAGGTTCATGAAGACATCAGAAAGGGGTACAAGAAAGATTTACATGAATGGTTCTAAGGGATTTCTGTTATTAGCATAGATTAAAGGCAACAGGCTCAGTTTCTCCAGAAAAATTAGTTTTGGGGCAGGCAGATTTCATAGACATGTTCAAAAATCAATATGAACAGTAAGTAAACAATTTTCATTGACAGGTATTTGATTGTTTCTTTTGTTACAGGCTGTCCAAGGAAAGAAAACTTAACATCAGTTACTAACATCTGGAACTAACTTCAGGAGAGTAGGGTCACAGTGAAGACTGCAGAATGAGACTAAATGAGTTCTTGCAGAGCCAAAACAGATACGTGACTTGATAACCGTTCTATGAAAAAAGCATAGGCTTGATTGCAGATTACTGGTCAAACTCAAATACACACAAAAGGAATACCATGCCAAGTTCGGAGATCAGTTGTTAATGCAACAGTTAATTTCAATTTTGCCGAGGATTAAAAATGTGGGCGTAGAATTGGTGGGGTACAGCAATTAGCTAAGTAATTCTGCTTCATATCGTAATCTATTGAATGTTCTTTTATATCATAACAGTAGTAATGTGCCCATGTTTTCAGTCACAAATGTTATGCAATGACTACTTCCAAGTGGAAAAGTGGATGCTGGCTAAATTATCCCTTTGGTTGGTGAGCTGACATTTTCTATGAATAATGCCTAAAGATAGGCCTTTGAACAAGTTATGGTGATAGCTAAATGGGGAACATCTCTCAGGTTAAAAACAGGGTACAAGAATTTCTGAATAGGAACTCAACTGACTCCCAATGTAATACTCTATAGACATGTTTCATTCACGCACTGGCAAGAATTGGATTTTCCATGGCAGCTCACCAATCTAAAACATTAGAAAGTACAAAATACAGTGAAATGACTTTCATTTACTTCAAAAACAATGCTCGAGGAAGAGTCAATTCCAGATATATTCATATTTAAAAATCTCAATATCAAAAGATAGAAAACATGCAGTGAGGTTGATTGCTCACATCTTGGGAAGGAACAAGATCAAACACATTATACAACAGGAGGGTAAATGCAATCACAAGACTATAAAGGTAAATAAGTGGTAAGTGTGTGGCACAGCAGTGTGTGGTGATAAGTGAGAAAAGCAACTTGATACAGGCGAATTCTGTTTTCTCAAACATACAACAAACCCACTGAATGTTTGGGAAGAACATTTGAGGGGTGAGATAACGATGAATTAAAAAGCTTTCACATTATAACTTGTTAATTTATTTACATACACGAGTGCAGCAAATAGGATGTGGTTAACAGCTCCCAGCTATGAAGAAAATAAGGCTAAAAACATTAAATATTTATAGTATTTCCTTAACTGGAAGGGGACACAATATTCTATTTCCAGTTCAGTGGAAAGCTTATCTCCATACACTTCTAAAAGGTCTCTCTCTGGTAACTAACTCTCCCTTGGTTGCAAAGGGCAGACCAGGTTGGCTTCAATTATCTCTTCATTAGACAATGTTAACTTTGTATGAAGCTGCAAAATGTGGACAGATGTTTTGAAACTCTCAATTTAGTCACTGAACTTCCCAACACTGGTTTCACCTTCTGCAGGCAAACATACGTTTGACTGTATTTATGGTCCAAAAACAAGCAATGCCCAATTTAGAAACCACTCGTTCAGAATGAAATTCCAAATTAAAGGTTAACGCTCTCCTCTAAATACATTATGGAATTGATTTTTTAAAAATCAAGTTTGACTGGCCAAGTAAACCAGATATGTAACTGTTCTGCCAAACTGACTGGACAAAACAGTAACTTTGGTTTTGCCAAAAACCATAAAAAAAAACAAGTCACTTCTGAATAAGGGGCAGCAGTTTTCACAGATCTAATGGTACTCAAGATGGTAACTCAATTAGTTGACGATAATCTAACATTTGAAAGAATACAGAAACTCAAATATCAAGATTTGTACCATACAACAGCTTAATAGTAATGATAAAAATGCAAGATTCGGTTATGCAAAGGCTAACAAATACTTTATCACGATAGCAAATGCTGCCTGCAAAAATTAGAAAGAACATTCTTGTCAGAAAATCTAAAGTTTAACAAAATGATAAAATCAACATGAGGCAGCATCAGCAATATAATGTGTATGTGCGAACAATTACCAGCAAAATTATAGGTTTATGAAGTATAAAACCACAGAACTAATTTATCAAGTTTAAACATTCACAACACATGCAAATATTCATACTGGAGATGTGTTTGAATATTTCTCTCTCATACCGAGCAGGTAGGATAAGCCCAAAGAACCTTACCTCAAATAACCACAGCCAGGTTTGGCCCACATGTTGGGTCTTCAGACAAAATTGCTCACGAAGTCTCCGGTGACATTATCCATTCTCAATAGCTGTTTGATTAAAACAGCATTTCTGACATACTGAACCACTAAAATACCAAATTTTACATTGGGTTATCTATTGGTGAAATAGTTCTGCCCAATTATCACAAGACTATTTTATATTTTTGGAGAATGATGTCCAAATGTACTGCTTTGACTTCAGGGGAAGTTATTTGAAGCACTACTAGAAACTAATACACAATTTGCAAGTTTTGCAGGTCGTTGGCCATAGACTGAAGAGAGCACTTCTTTTAGATTTTCAAATCTCACTGGGGCCAGGTCAGGGAGAGCCCACAACTGGACAATCACAAAGCTGCAAAGACAGCAGTCGATGAAAAGTCATGTAAGCCCACTATCCTCTTCGCCCTAGAGGAAACATTATAGCAGATAGCAAATTATCAGTCTCAAAAAGAAGGTAAATAAACAGAACCATGAAAAACATTTATTTTTTACATTCTTTTGTAGTGAAGTGAAAGGAACAAGGCATCTGTGGGTAGATTTACAGCAGGAAGAAATTCCCATACAATTTCTAATATGTAGTTTTTGCGGGCAGAGCACTTCTTTGCATTAATGGAGTCCTTTTTTTGCTGCATATTGTAGATGTCCATTTCAAATGGTGCAGTAGTTGTGGGAAGTGTTTGTCTGCAGTTGAAATCATTTCAGAAAATGCAATTATCCATGAAGGATATCATGCGGAGGCTTTATTTTTTCCTATTTTATTAAAGAAATAACAGTGTAAGGCTTTCAGGGCAGAATATTTTGTTGCAAAAGCTGTCAGACAAAAAGGTTCCTTAAAATATGTGTACATGTACTAGGAATTACATAGCCTAATGCATAACAGGGAAAATAAACCATGACAGTGTGCTTCCTACAACTGATACTTGTAACATAGGTGAAGAAAAAAAAACACTTGTGCCAGAATCAGTATGGTTTGTTGAAGACAGCAATTTTACTAAGGGGCAGGGGGTTTGAGGGTTGTGGTCAGGCAGGCTTTGACAAGTACATACAAATGTGATTAGGTTTCTTGGGCTGAAAGAAACCTAAGTTCCCTCTTGTATTTCAACAATAATGAAAATAAAGTTTTACAGACTACTCCTAGTTTCCTCAGTGGTATTTTAAGTGGCCTCACTGGGTTTTAAAATGCCCAAGACACATTACATCTCAGTATTCATACAAGTTATTTTGAGCACTGTGGTAGGAGACATTGCTATAAGTGAATTATTTTATGAATGGCAATTCTTAAATTGAGAAGCTTCACACCTATAATTATATATGCCTAGAACACTAACACCAAAACATGCACAAGGCTGGACAGGGAGACAGCTTTCAACATTCTCCACTATGTAGAATACCTTGTAACAAAGTCACTTACATACAAGTTTATTTCATTCCTTAATGTGCCAAACGTCACAGCAAATTAATTCTTTCAATACAAAGCCGCAGAATGCAGTCACTGTGCATGGCAAGGTCCCATAAATAGAACAGTTAAGCAGCTAGTTCATTTCAATGGCATACAGTGAAGGACGATTTGGCCAGGACACCACTGTTCTTTAATTAGTGCCAGTTGGAAGCAAAACAGACATCTCATCCTATGAATTCAAGATTTCTTTGGTTTTGGAATGTCAATTTATTTGGACAATGAATAGATTCCTGTAATTAAATGATCAGGACAAAGCTTCCAAATACTATGAAGTTTACATTGGTAATTGCTTCCTTTATAGAGTTACAGTTTTGGCACTTAAATTTTAAAGGAATGCTAACTTAATACCTTGCCATTGTCAAAATATCAGAAACATACACAAGTGCATAACTGCAATGCACAAATGCCTACATTTAAATTTAGAGATGATACTTCTTTTAGTAATTTTTCTCCAATTGCTTTTCCTCCAGCATTTTGCTAACCTGCACAGGTACCATTAGTCTTCCATAATTCGATGCAAATGATCACATGAAGATTATTGACAAATACTGGCAAGTTGTCACACCTTCAATGTTAAGTCAATCAGCACTAATTTGACCACTTCCTCTTGTCTAATATCAGTTAGCACATTCCTGTTACTAATTTTATAACTAGTCAGTCAATGATAGTGGTGGAATAGCAATACTGATCATTCCTGTCAGCTTTCTTATTTAAGTATCCCAAGGACACTAATCACTACATTAACCCCATAGACTAGTATTTGGAATACCAATCCAGAAAACAGTATTCCAACTTCAAATAAAACACAAACTCATTCTTCTCAAAAGGTCATCTTTAGGTTCCAGCTTCAACTAAATTCATCTCACATGATCTGCTCTGTACTTCTCCATGTCATTCTATTAATAGAAACCAGCACTTTTAGTTGATCTCTAGTCTTTGGTAATAGATTTGTTGCGCTGGTAATCCGTGGAACACTCAACCAAATAAAATTAATGGTGATGTTATCAAAAAGTTACGTCTGGTCCAATATGTGAACAAATATGTTGTGCTTAAAGCTGACAAACAGGTCCATGATCAGTTCATAGCCTGGAAACAAGTTAATCCAGGAATGCATATTAAAGCAGTGGCAGAAACACCAAAATTAGCCCAAGCTGTGATGCACAGAATGTCTTTAGCCCAACTCTTCAGCCCACAGTGATATAGCCCAGACAGGAGAGAATAGCTCACCCTATTGGGTGAGATATCAGAGGGTTGTCAGCACCATAGAAATTGCATCCGAGCATGGAAAAGTAAACCAGATAGGGAGAAACTGGACTGCTTCATTTAGTTTTCAGGTGGAAACAGGCGATTAGGAACCATTACATAATACCCTTGTGACAGTACCTAGAAACAGAATTTACTGATTAAGACTTCTGAAATACATCATCATCAGCATTCAAGAGACTAATTATGGTTCCAGATGCAAATCCAACATCAGACTTGGAAAATCTGTATGTAACGTAGTTCATAACACTGATTTCTAGCTTTGGCATATTTTATATATACATTTTGACCAAAGTCTATTTTGTAGTTTTTCCCATTTCATGTCAGGATGCAGAGACAAGAATGTTTAGTCAAGTCAAGATTTTATTAAGAATTCCCTACATTCAGATATTAAAAAAAAAAGGGCTTCAAAACACACTAAACTCAAGCAATCATTTATTAAGCCCCGCATTCGTAATAAACTCACAGAAAACAGACAATCGTACACTCTTATTCGAGATGGACACGGAGCTCACCCAAGTCATCTCTGGCAGGCAGCAATGCCACAATACACTCCACAAAATATTGTTCCTTCATAACTCCACATCATATCACTTATCCACACTTACATATCAGTAATACAAAAATACATCACCAACCATTCGGCACACACAAATAACAGGAAGGGAAGGGGAAAGGAAGATACAAAAAATATTCAGGGGTTGAAACTAAACTCAGTCGGTCCAATTTTATAAATCAGCCTGCAATTTATTCGAGTTACCAATTCCTTATGGACACGATGTTCTTTTTCTAAAAAAAGTCACAGAAGTAGGATTTAGAATAACTTTTATGAAATCAGACTTTTCAAATACTTAGTTCTTATCTTTAAGAAACTTAAAACCAAGTAAGAAAATTTAACACAATTTTTGTAATTTGTGGAGCCCAAATGTTCCTGGGTTTCAACCCCTAGAGATATTCATTTCACTGAACACATCCAACAGTTTCCAATTACTCAAGTTACAAGCAAATATCACCACACTACAGTCCTTTCCCCCCCCCTCAGTCACGGACAGTCCTTTGTGAACGCAAGAAAAGAAAAACCATTCGTACTGTATCCCACTTCTCCTCTGCATTCTCTCACCATGCCAAAGGGATTGAGAGCCACATCTTGCCATGTTTAAAAATTCAATATGCACCACCAGGTCTCTGCACGCGCTCTCTCCTTCCTCGCTCATACTAGCTCTCTCATTCGTTGGCAACACCATAAGCATCAATCCCACACCAGGCTTCAAATCAAGTCACCACAGCTCTGTGCACATCATTTCGTTTCACAGCGCTGATAAACGAATCCTTGAAAAGAACAGTAGAGGACAAAAATGGAACACCCACCGTGGTCCCTTTGAATAGAACCTGCAACTCCATGTAGCTTGAAGCAATGCAGAGAGATGGTTTACAGAAAGCATTTTCTATACAGTATGCAGGTGTTCATGCTTGGTGATCCAGGCCACTTCCTTAAAAAGATATTTCAATTTTTTGAAAAATCTACACAATACACCATTAAGTATGTTCTAACCATCTTAAAGATTTTGCAAACTATTTATATAAAAGTTTCTGCACCACAATACGGCTTTCAATTCATTGTCAGGCTGTATTTACCTGTCATGGCATCACTGACATACATCTTTCTCATAGCTGATACTGTGGGAGTATGATGTGGAGGTGCTGGTGTTGGACTGGGGTGGACAAAATGTCATAAAACACACGACACTAGGTTATAGTACAACAGGTGATTTCAAACAGACAAGCTTTCAAGAGCCTCAGTCCTTCTTCAGGTGTTAGTGAGTGAAATAGTATCAGAATTTATAAGTAAAAGATCAGAAGGTTCACAATATTGATGAGTGTGTACTAAACAAACCTAAGTTGCTATTAAATCTTTAATTGGTTAGGTGGCTTTAATTAATGTGTATGTAAATCCCTGAATTCTTTTCAAGTCATAGTCCTGAGAGAGCTAAAGGTTTTATCAGTGTAAAAAAAAAGACATTTTAGGTCAGACAATGCATGTTAGATGTGAGGCCTTATTTAGAATCAGTTTTATTTCAGTTTGGAGTGAGACTGGTTTTATTTCTAAAGGAGGAATTTATAAAATGCCACATTGACTGTATATAGTGAGCTTCTTGAACAAGCAAATATAAATTCACCCCATAGATTCACATGTGGATGAGAGAGAGAGGGGGGGGGACAAGTGTGTGACTCCCCTCCACAACACACACACTTTCCCCTCTCTCTCACTCACGCAAGATGAATCTATATTTGCAGATATGTTTATTTTGTTCAAAAAGCACACAATTTATGGATAGTCAATATGGTGTTTTATAAATTCCTACTTTAGAAATAAAACTAGTCTGACTCCAAAATAAAACATATTCTAAACAAGGTCTCACACCTTACATGCATTATCGGACCAAAAACTTCACCTCTTCTTTACACTGAAAACCTGTAGTTCTCTCAGGACCATTGACTGGAGGGGGATTCGGGGATTTACATACACATATTAATCAAATTAAAATCATCTAACTAATTAAAGATTTAACAGCATCTTAGGTTTGTTTTGTACATCCTCAATGATTGTGAGCCTTTAATCTTTTACTTATAAATTCTGTGTCTGATACTACCTCTCTCACTAACATCTGAAAGAGGACTGAGGCTCTGAAAGCTTGTGTTTTCAAATAAACTTGGACTATAATATGGGAGTAGTTCATTAATTTTAAGATGGATAGAATGTGGATGAAACAGCCTAACCAAGTGCACGTGGATACACTGCTAGGTATTGATGTGGTTAACTAACAGCATTCATGGGCAAAGGGCAATGTAGACAGAAATGCTAGCAGCTCACTAAACGAGCACAACAGAATAACTAAAGATATCTTCAACTAGGGTATTTTCAGGTTTTTCATACTGCTTTCATATTGCAAATGGAGCTTGTTGGTATTTGATAGATGCAATCAGTAAATCTCAATCTAAATGATCATATTAGAGATGATTAAATCAAAAAACATTTGGCCATAACCATTCATGTTACTAGGCAAAGAATGTTTTTTATTATCTATTTAAGATAGCTATTAAGTTTATGATACTAAATATGTAAGACAGATCAAGAGATTTACAGTCAAGCAGAGTAATATTTTACTCTAAATGGAATGCTCCTTCTTATCATATCAGGAATAAAAAAAAGGTATCCTGGAAGTGGTACTTTCATCATTGTGAAGTACAGAATAAAAACAGTACAGGCAAGTGAAATAAGAAGATAATAACCAAATCCTCCAAACTGGAAGGTAAACCAGGAGTCTCAGACAAAGGTTCAACTACTTGTAAGCTTTAAGGGTCAAAAATTGCTATTCTAAACAAACAAACAGGCAAATTCCCTTAGTCCTTTTACTGTGCCAGAAATGTGTCTTAGATAGCATGAGTTCCATTCCAAATATGGAATGATGAAAAACAAAATAGCTCCATAATGGAAAAAAAGCACAATAAACAGTTGCAAAATTCTGAAAAGGGTCACACAAGTCTAGTTCCTAACAATATTTCATGGAATGTCTTAACCTCGACCTCTCTGCTTCACTGTACTATGTAGATAAATGAGGTGGTTTTAAATTACTTCAGGCCAGAACAGGGAAAAAAAAGCCAGAAAGTGCCAGAGACTGAACGCTAGTCTTTAGCAGCATTCAGAAGTAATGATAAAGAACAATATTAAGCTGATCAATTTTAGAATAATTATACTCAGTGCAGCATCTGAATGAACCAGTCATTAACAGGATGGGATTTACAAGGTACCAATGAAGTTATTTAGTCTACATACTATCAGGTCTTATTACAATTATTTGAAAAACTAAATATTTTCTCAGTTCACTGTGCAGTATTTCGAAATACAATATAACCTGGTTAGAAAACAAGATATGGTCTTGCAGAAAACTAGCTTGCACAGTAAGGAGAAAATCTAGTTTACTCAGTGAAAAGGTAACTTTTAAGAATGCAGCGTTTACTATATGAAGATAAAGTAGAAATATTCTCATGCATTTGAGCTTAAGTTGCATCTGACTTAAGAACATGCTGGCAATTTATAATTGAAACCATTGCATCATAATGCAGTGATGAAAAATCTGAAGTTACCCACATTGTTCGATTCAATGTGTCTTACTTTACTAAGAATCCCGGAACATGCGGAGAAGGAATAACAATGTGCACACAGATTATAAAGCATATTAAAGATTTAAACTCAAGACAAGATTTGCATACTGCAATGAGCCAGGGAGAGCACCTATTGCAAGTTCCATTCCTCAATACAGTCGCTTTCAAAATTCACCTTACTGTCAGTGTCTTGAACGACATCACGAAACACAACCACGTTTAAAAAAATTTTCAATTATGCAGCAAGAAAAAAATGCCATGGAAAAACTATTTTACTTACCATTATTAGAATTCTAAACTCCTGTCTGCTCATTTGCTAAACACCAGAACTCATTTTACATTCCCCACCCTGATGATTTGGACTCCATGCTAGATCCAAAACCAGAGCCAAATCCAGGACCACCCGAGTTGGATGCTGATCCCCACCCTAACGCACCAGAATTTGAGCTGTATGAATTATTGTTGGTTCCAAATGGCTGGTTCTGCTCCCTTGGTACGTTTCCCTGATTTGGTTGTGGGTTTGCCCCTCCCGCACCAGATTGGTTCTGCTGACTGGCAAGCATTCCCATCATTCCCCAACTGCTTTGTAAGGCTGCTTGGGCTGCAGCCATCATTGCTGGGTTGATGCTAAAAGCCCCAAAATTCATTCCACCTCCACTCATATTACTGTTTGGACTGCCACCTAATCCTCCCCCACCACCTCTGCTGTTACCAAACCCACCCTGATTGCCAAAGCCTGCTGTGTTGATACTGTATCGTCCTCTATCTAGCTGCTGTCTAGCATTCAAATGCTTAGGCTCTGCATTGGAAATGTGCACGCTGACCCCCTTAATGATCAGATCTTCACCACAGAGAGATTGGGCAACCTGTGGGGAAAAAAATAAAATCAATGTGCAAATCAAAGTACTAATTAGTAAGCAATAACCTAAAAAGAACATTCACTCTCTGGCATGTTGCAGTCTTCATGTACTTATGTCAAGCAATCAGTTTCAATTTAATTAGACAAGCTGGAGTAAAAGGCAAATTATTACAATGTATGGTTAATCATCACAGCATCATACCAAAAGTGAAGGTATAAAGTGGAATAAAGTGAAATAAAGCCAATATGTCCCATTACCATGACTGCCATTATTGTTCACAGCTCAAAATTTGCTCAGTAATTAGGCATGTTCCTAAACCTCAAATTGGTTAATCCTAAAGAGAATATCCTCAAAATTTCATTCCATTTTACTTATTGAAATTCTAGTGAGACACTTTAATGTTAATGCAATGTTTGGCAAGATAGCTTGTAAGATCAAGATTATCTACCAACTGACATCAATTTCCAACATGACTGAACTGTTGGAAAGCAATGAGTGAACACAAGTCATCTTTCACCAAGGCTGGAGAAGAGAGATTGATAAGGAACAGTCACGGGGATACCAGAAGCCAGGTTTGGCCCTCTTTAGGGGTTTATTCCCAATTTTAAACCAGCAACATTGGATTGTGGGAGACGACTATTTTGCACTTTGAATAATTTGTCAATACACATATCGTGCATTCTCTCGGAGTGGTTCTACAGAAGTCCTTCTCAAACCTTTCCCTACAGTGACCCCACTTCACAAAAACTGTCATGACCCCCCAAGTGAGACCAGAGAGGGGGCACGGTCATGAATCTGCAAAAGGGGTCACCTGTCTGTTGAAATTGTGGAGACAACTGTTAACTAACTCAAGATCTCCACAGAAGCCACTGCTGTTTTGAAGCTCATGCCCCAATATCTCAGCCTGCAGTCCCTCTCTGGGTTCCAACCCCACTTTAGGGAGTCTTAACGGCAATCAACTACTGCCTGTCCCAGTAAGGTGCCTATGCCTTTGGGACAGCAGGAGGCAAGTAAGTTAGCAGGGAAGTGAAAATAACCATCTTTATACTACGATAACAAGGTGTAGAGCTGGATGAACACAGCAGGCTAAGCAGCATCAGAGGAGCAGGAAGGCTGACGTTTTGGGCCTAGACCCTTCCACAGAATTTCAATTTCATGTTTTCACATTCAATTCTGCTCAATGGTCATAACGTGGTTACAGGCTTTGATCATCAGGTAGCTGCATGAGCAAATTTCTGATTTTTAAAATTTCCTGCCTCCTCTCAAAAACATTAACAAGCTGCTCATCGGCAAGACAATTGATCATTTAAATTAAAAAAAAAATTAAAGAACATGGTAAAGAAATATACCTTAATATTTACTTAAAAAAGCATACCTGGTCATCAGCAAATGTGACAAAAGCAAAAGCGCGGAATGGTTTTGGGATAAACACATCAGTCACATCACCAAACTGGGAAAAGAACTGACGAAGCTCATCAGCACTCATGTCCTCAGTGCAGCGACCCACAAACACCTTTCTGCTTCTCAAAGGCTCATCTGCATTTTGCTACAAAAAGAAAAACCATCACAAATAGTTAAAAATTCCAAAGATTGTTTTCTTCTTGGTGATTTCTACACCCCCCCAACCAAGACATTTTCTTAGATCAGCATGTTCTAGAGCCAACTCGAGAGCAGGCCATTCTACTGCTGGCAACGAGAAAGGAGACAGGAATAATTTTGTATAGTGCAAATATCCCTAG
>NC_063362.1:29195506-29252058 GCF_021869965.1 Rhincodon typus
GCGCGCGCGCGCGCGCGCAGAAACAGGGGAAAGTAGACTTGGTACCAAATGTTTTCAGCTTTTCAAAAGGATCAGTGCAGGGGCATCAACAATTTACATTTTTCAAACAATTACATGGATGAAGGGTGTATGCTTGTTCAAATGATCAACATTAACATAAGTAATAAAGCAAGCTGGGATTTTCACATAGAAAGTCAATAAAGGGCTGTGGATTTATCATACATGTGGATTAAAAATTGGCAATTGCCGCTCTCAGAATGAATGAGACACTCAAGGATAGAAAATTTGCGTACCATTACAATGGACATTGAAAAACGTTGCAGTCGAGAGGGTTTAGATACATGAAACAGTTTCAACATCTTGGCAGAGATTGGGAAAGCAAATGGAATGTCAAGTGCACATTGCAAAGGAAACGGAATTCCTAAGCAGGGGTATGTTATTACAATTGTGTAGGACATTGGGGAACCATATTTATAGTATGTGTACAACTTTGGCTGACTTAGGAAAGGACAAAATTCAGTTCAGAAACTGTCGATAACCCCCTCAGCCTAGAAATAAGTTGTCTTAAGGCAAGGTGCAGTGCCGGTGTACAAGATTAGAAAAATGACGGGCAATCTAATTGAAACATACAAGATCCTGAGGCAAGTTGACAGCATGAGTGCTGAAGAAGTATTTCTCTTTTTGAGAATGTTCAACAATAAAGGAACGTGCAAAAATAAGGGATACTTCCATTCGAGAGAGATTAGGACTTTTTCTTCTCACGGGGCTTACAAAATCTGTGGAATGCTTCTCCAGAGACAGATCATTGAACATGTTTACAAGCAGATTGTGCCTTTAAAGAATAAATGCTTCACTGTCAGTGAAAAATCTACAGTTACTGGAGCGGAATTATAGCCAGTCAGATCAGTCATGATCTTACAGAATTGCCATGCTTGAAGGGCCTCCTGTATCTAAATCCTGTTTTCTATTTAATTAAAAAGAAAAAAAAGTTTATTGATCAACTCTTAGCCAAAAGTGAGATGAAATACTGAAAAGCCCCAATTTCTAGGATTGGGGGCTGGAGGGAAGAAAGAACAGGATGTAGAAATTGTTGACTAGCCCATTTCTAGGTAGCCTTTCAATACAACATTGCAGCCCCTTATAGGCTGAACCAGACTGTTCAGAACCATGGTCTGGATTTTATCACAAGCTTCAAATCACACATCCATTTCAATCTCCTTAATACTGCTCAATTGCTGAAAATCTGATTCATACCTGCCACCTTTAGATGTGGTTATTTCAAATGCTTGTCTCACCAGCTACCTACTTCCCTCATTCTTAGTTATACCAAGTCAAATTCACTCACTCAATCTGACAATGTCTGGCAACACAATTTTAAAGTTATCACCCTTATTTTCAAGCCCTCTAGAACTCCCAGCTAGTCCACATTCTGACTCCTCCAGCCCCCATTATGCTTTGAGATCTCTATTCTTTTCTCTTGCATACCCCAATTTTAAATTTGCTCCATCACTGGCAGCCATATCTTCAGCCCTTGGCCCCTAACTCTTTCCACTCTTTACTGTGCTCCTTAAAATCTGTGTCTGACAGAAAATTAGGATAGATAACTAGAAGTTTATGTGGCACTGTGTCCAACTGTCTGCCAATAGACTTGTAAAATGTCTGGGGACACTTATGCAAAAAGTGACTACAAACGAAAGCATGATCGTAAACAGAAAGCAGGAAGGCTATACTTAAGAACAGTTTTGAATCCAGTGAACACTTAAGCCTCTCTTTGGGATCAAGACCGACCAGATGAAATACCAGATTATGAATATGTTGGTTTGGCAGCATCTTGCAGAGTCAAACTTGAAGGGTGTGCCACATGTCTCTAGGAACCCACCTAATGCAGGTTGTGCACTTTACAGTCACTTAGATACTGAACACTTTCAACTCTTATTTGTTTCCTTCTCTTTTTAAGCCTACTCTTATGAAAACTGCAGTTCAGTTATTTTAGTGAAAAAAGGTCATACCTTGGAATTAGGCAGTTTACAGTCACACCAGCGTCCATCAATCATGTGCCGTTGTGACATCACTTTCACTTGTGTTTCATATTCTGTGAATCTGACAAACCCAAAGCCTTTAGAATTCCCTGTCTTAGTGTCCCTCTTTACCTGTGGACAAGGAGAGAATCAGTTGCAAACATAAATAAAACAGCAAAATATCATCTGCAAAAACAGTCTCTGTATACACAAAAACTTCATATTCTCCACTCTGGATCAGTCTGTCTTTATTGGAAGAGAGGACTAAGACAGCCCATTAGCAAAAAAAAACACAAGATTTCAACCTCTCAACATTGGGATGTAGAGCCCACTACTGTATAGGTTGTTTGTTCAGCAAACAAGTGTTTCCCATAATTATTTTACCAAAAGCACACGATGAAACTAAAAAAAGTAAAAATAAAGTCAACATTATCCCGGAGGCATAGTTGAGAAAGTAGGACCTTTGTCGTAGTGTCTATACTCCAAATGCTTCAGAAGCAGCAAACCCATTAATCCATTAATCCATTATTGGCCTGAAGTCAAATATACTGCAATACAATTTCAAAATGCTACAAGAAACAGAGACGTTGATCTGGAATTTGAATATTTTGATCCTTTACGATGGGCAAGAAAAGTTTGAAAGTGAATAGACACTGGTCACAAATATGCCAAAGGATTTGTATAAACCTCAAAACACTGAATACAAAACCAGCAATGTTTTTACATTGTTGACATCCTTGTTCGTTTACATAAATTCATGAGATGGTTAAAATGCAGTCTTTAAGTGTGATGGAAGTAGAAAGTTAAATTCATTTATTATAGTTCTTAACTGCAATGGCAGTTTCAGCAGCCCAAATTAAAATACAGGTTCTAGACAGGAATTCAAGGATTCCATCTGGTGATTACCATATCCATTTATAGCAAAATTGTAACCTGACCTGCACCATAATCACTTCTCCAAAAGTACTGAAATAATCCTTCAAGTCCTGTTCAGTTGTCTTCCAGGGAAGTCCAAGAACAATGAGGTCTGATGTTTTCTGGACTGCTCTCTTCACTTTCACAGCTGAAGACGCATCAATTTCATCCATTTTCCTTTTGTTATCTAGATACAAAGAAAACAAGGATTCATATTTCCCTGCGTTTCAGCATTACAAGCAAACCTGTCTGATTCAACTGCTTCAACATATTATGGTTGATATGGTAATACACGTTTTAGCTCCTTAATAAAAACAGCCCATGGTATCAAAGGGTTGAGACACGGTGGGCATTTCAGTGTGCAAACCCCTAAAACTAGTGCCTCAGGTATCATTGCTGGACCACAATTATTTACAGTATATATTAATAACTTGGAGAGAAAGGTGAATGTGGTACAGTCAAGTTTACAGACAAAACAGGTGGGAAGGCAAGTGGTGAGGATGACAATCTGCAGAGGGTTATAGACAAGTTAAGCTAGGAGGCAAAATCTTCAAGTTAATGCAGGAAACTGAGGCTACACATTTCAGCAGGGAAATATAGAGCTGTCAAGTATTATTTAAACAGAGGAAGACTGCAAAATGCAAGAGATCTGGAGTCCTTGCCCACAAATCACAAAAAGCCAAGTTTGAGAGCAACAGAGAAAATAAATGGAATGTTGGCCTTTATTTCAATGGGAAATAAGTATAAAAGTTGGAGATTTTGCAAAAACTATTGAACAGTCAGTCAGACCACAGCTGGAATACTGTGAACAGTTTTGGACCCTTTACGGAAAGATATAATTGCATTGAATGAAGGCAGGCTAGATTAGGTTCATTCGGCTGACACCAGCCATGCAAAGACCCACAGATCTCATGCCCAGTGACATAGAATTTCCTAGGTGGACAATAATACTTGTTAGCAGGTGATTGCCAACAACAGCCAAATCTTATGAGGTGAAGCTGAGTAGATTATGTCCATACTCACTGAAATTCAGAACAGAGCTGACTTTATTAAAATATACAAAATTCGTGGAGCATTGACAGGGTAGTACAAAGGTTGTTGCCCCTTGTGGGTCAGTTTAGGACCAGAGGGCATCATCTCAGAATGAGTTCACAGATCTAAGGCAGAGACAAGGACGAATTTCTTATGAAGGTAGTGGAATCTGTGGAATTCTTTACCTTAGAGGGCTGTTGAGGCAGGGCAATCAAGTACACTTAAGGGAGAAATAGATCTTCAGAAAAGAAATTCTATTGGGAAAAGGCAGGAAAGCAGAGTTGAGGATCACTCAATCTCATTGAATGGCAGAGCAGACTCAGTGATTTGAATTGCCTACTGTTCCTATGTTTTAGATCATAGAATCCCTACAGTGTGGAAACAGGCCCTTTGGCCCAACAAGTCCACACCGACCCATCCCTGAACACCATTCACAATTGAGCATGGCCAATCCACCTAACCTGCACATCTTTGGACTGTGGGGAGAAACTGGAGCACCCAGACACGGGGAGAACGTGCAAACTCCACACAGACAGTCGCCCGAGGCTGGAATTGAACCTAGGTCCCTGCTGCTGTGAGGTAGCAGTGCTAACCACTGAGCCACTGTGCCGCATTTTACAGTCCAATTGCAAAGAAAATTCCTTTCCAAGTGTTACAGTATCAAAGTACAATTGTACATACGGAACCACATCCACTGGTCCAACTTGTCTATGCCAACAAAATATCCTAAATAAATTTGTCCCATTTGCCAGTATTTGGCCCATATCCCTCTAAACCCTTCCTATTCATGTACCCATCCAGACTTCCTCTGGCAGCTCATTCCATACATGCACCATCCTCTGCATGAAAAAGCTGCCCCTTAGGTCCCTTTTAAATCTTTCCCCACCTCACCATAAACCTATACCCTTTAGTTTTGGAATCCCCAAAAGAATAGACCTTATCTATTCACACTATGTACACCCTCATGATTTTATAAACTCTAAAAAGGTCACCTCTCAACCTACAATGCTCCAGGGAAAATAGCCTCAGTCTATTCAGTCTCTCCTTATAGCTCAAACCCTCCAATCCTGGCAACATCCTTGTAAATCTTTTCTGAACCCTTTCAAGTTTCACAACATCCTACATTAGGGAGACCAGAAATGCATGCAGTATTCCAAAAGCAGTCTAACCCATGTCTCAGAGGTGCAACATGACCCCCCAACTCCTATATCCAACGCACTGACCAATAAAGGCAAGCATTCCAAATGCCTTCTTCACTATCCTGTCTACCTGGGACTCCACTTTCAAGAACTATGAAGGCGTAAAGTCTCTTTGTTCAACAACACTCCACTAGGTAACAGAAACATTTCAATAATTTACAACATTGGCACTGCTGCAGTTTATTACTTGAACCAAAGGATGAATATTTAATATAAATTCAAAGGTCTACTACTTTGGAGAGAGTTAGAATTACATGTCTGGGGGATTTTAATTTTGTTAAGTAAACAAATTTACTATTAAAAACTAATAGTGACCACAAAACTACTGGATTCTTAGAAAAACCATCTGGGTGACTGTCATTTTTCAGGTAAGGATGTGCAGCATTCCTAATCTCTGATCCTCATCACTCCAGACCCATAGCAATGAGGTTGACTCATACTGGCCTCAAGCAGCATAGTAATCTACTCAAACAAGGAATTGCTGGAACTCAGGTCCGGCAACATCTGAGGCGAGTGTAACAGTATTGACATTTTGAGCCCTGTGACCTTTGAGAATTGCTGCCAGACCTGACAAGTCTCTCCAGCAATTTTTGTTTTTGTGCAAATCTCCAGCAACTGTATTGTGTTTTATTAGAGGAAGCTGTTCGGTTGCTGAAAAAGGGTGGCAATAAAGTCCTTCGAACATTCTTTCAGCCTATGCATACTACCTGGGCACAGCAATAAAACTTGAGCTTTTAACATCTTCAGCACGGGCACATCAAGCCAACTGTTTTAGCACTAATGTAAAGGCTACCACCCCCCCAAAGGAAATCAATCGTTAAAACGATTACAAAAGACAACTTAAAACATCAGGAGAACTGCAGGTATCATCCCCGATGATCAGTAGCGTCTACTGCAAAGAAATGCTCTGGTTTTGTAGACTTCTATCTGGTAAGTCTTTAGGGACTGCTACTTATATATCTTAACCAATTACGGACTACGGCAACATTGGGCGTATTCGTTGGGATGGAAGCGGAGCATAAATGGCGGTTGAGTAGTTGAAGCACAAAGCCAGCAGCTCAGAAGGGAAGCAAAATAAAAATTAAGAATAGCAAATAAGCTTTCACTCCCACTTTTTGAAAAGGTGAACTCAGAGGTTGCAGACCTGGGTGGGGGGGAAAAAAAAGACATTAGCGGAACGACTTTAACGCTGGATCGAAGCAAATCAGACTCATTCGCTTGGGCAAACTGCACGCACAAGGCGACGGGGTGTTCAGCAAATGGCGGCTGGGCACCGGCACACGAGCGGGGAAGCGAGGCTCTCGGGACGGTGTCGCTAAAAAACCGTGCATTTTGAATAAAAAGACTGCCGTCTCTCTGCGTCTCCAAGCACACCCCCCCATCCCTGGGGAAAGGGAGTAAACCATCGCCGCCATTCAGCGCGAACCGACCCTCGCTCCCTGTCTATCCCCTCCCCCTCCCCCCACGGGGGCCGCACCTTTCGGGTAGTTAACCACATAGATCAGGTTCCCCCAGCCATTGTCCGGGGCGTGCAAGATGCCTTCCACCAGGCGCACGCCTCGCATGCACTGGTTATCGGGATTACGGTAGCGCAGGCCGCAGGCGCCCGGGAACTGCGCCGTCACCGTGGACAGCAGCACCGTGCCGTCGTCCTCGCTCGGGATCTCCATCGGTTCTTCCGACTCCTCCTCCGCCACACGGATATACTCTGCCATCGCCAGGGTGAAAAGCTGGGGTGGGAACAGACAAAGAGAGAAACAAAGAGAGGGATGGGCCCTGATGAACAGTGAAGCGCGGCGGCGGATTGACGGGAGAGCGAGTAGCTGCCTCCTCACTCGATGAAAAGCGCGCACAAAATGGCGCCTACGACCTCACTACACGCGCTCTGCCTGGGCGTTCGTGCGCTCCGTCATCAAAGTCTGTGCGAAACGTCACCGTCTGGTACGTTGAACGTCAGCCCTCAACACGACATGAGGCTCATGGTGGGTGTCTTTCATTTGTTACTAGGGGGGGATCGGTGTGCATATTGTTAATTAAAAATCCTCCTGCATGCTTGTTGTATGTATTATTCTAATTCATTATTATCGCATACATGAAACACGTTTTTATTGATTAGAGGTAAAATGTTTCTCGTGTTTGTTCGTGTTGGCTGTTATATCTGTTTTATTAATCTCCCCTGTATTAGGATGGAAGCGCCCTCCTTGCTTGCTAAGGTGTCTGGTTACACAATGGGAGTTTGGCTCTTAACTCTGAAAATCTAAATGTTATAATCCTTGTTCTGTGAAGAATAAGCAGAACAGTTGTTTATGGTTTTGTCAATGTTTAATGGTTATTATTCCAATACAATTCAGCACAGATGCTAATTTTAATAAAAACAAAAGTTGCTGGAAAAGCTCGGCCTAACCTTAATATCAGGGAAAGACTATAAAGAAAACACTCTTACTTAGGGCAGACAGCTCTGAAATGTGTCCTGTGAGCGTAGCTAATAGTTGAAAGTGATTCAATCACTTCATTGTTTTGGTGACAACAATAGTGAATTGTGCCTTACAGATATTTTTGCAGTTGAGGTAAATGTACACTAGCAGCTTGCATTTACGTAACAACCTTCATGTCCCACGAGGGAGCTGGTTAGGTCTGTCTGCATGGCTGGCATATGCTTTAGTAACACCAAGTGTCTGTTCCTGACTGAGGTAGTCTTGGGACCTGCTCAAGGGTGGTGCCCCTCAAGCTATCAAACCAATTGTCTCTCCCTTATAGAGACGGAACTCTTGTGGCATAGTGGACAATATTTGGCATTGAACCACAGAAGGACACATTACAGCAAAAACAACACCTTGGATGCTGGAAATCTGAAATAAAAACTAATTGCTGCTTTGCTCCTATGATGCTGCTTGGCCTGCTGTGTTCATCCAGCTCTGCACCTTGTTGTCTCTAATTGCTGCTGAACTAGTTCTGACCTGAAAGGTCTGATCTATTTCTTTGTTCCCAGTTGCTACCGGTTCAGAGCATTTCCAGCAGTTTCTGTCCTTTGTTTTAAGAGATGTTAGGACACTGCATACTTGATCAAAGAGGGACGTTTTATGGAGTGTTTTAAAGAAACAAAGTAGAGCCTTAGGAAGGGGATTTTGGGGCATAGAACCTTGTTGGACATGGATCCTGTAGAATCAGCTATAGTTGAGGTTCAGACTTGTGTTGGCTATCCAGCCATGATGGTATATATAGATTGTTTAAACTTGACCAATCTGGTCCTTCAAGCTTTGGGACACAGAGTGGCAAGGGGAGAGAGCTTGATTTTCTCAAATAAAATCAAAGTACTCCTGCAGATGCTAGAAATCTGATACAAGCACAGAAAATGCTGGAGAAACTCAGCAGATCTGCCAGCATCTCTGGAGAGAGAAAAAAAGTTAATATTTCAAGTCCAATATGACTGAAGTTCCCTGAAAGTGCAGTCACAGGTAGAAATGGTGGTGAAGAAGGCATTTGGCTTACTTGCCTTCGTTGGTCAGTGCATTGCGTTTAAAGTTAAGATGTCATGTTGTAGCTCTACAGGACATTGGTGACGCCACTCTTAGAATGTTGCATACAATTGTGGTTGCTGTTCTATAGGAAGGAGATTGTTAAACTTGAGAGGGTTCAGAAAGATTTACAAGGATGTTGTTGGGACTGGAGGGTTTGAGCTACAGGGAGAGGCTGAATAGACTGGGGCTTTTTCCCCTGAAGCATCAGAGACCTTATAAAGATTAATAAAATCATGAGGGGCATGGATAAGGTGAATAGCCAAGGTCTTTTTCAAAGGGTGGGAGGTTTCAAAACTAGAGGGTATAGGTTTAAGGTGAGAGGGGCAAGATTTAAAAAGGACCTGAGGGCTAACTTTTTAACACACGCATATGTGGGACGAGGTGCCAGAGGAAGTGGTGGGTACAATGACAACATTTGAAAAGCATCTGGAAATTTATATGAATAGGAAGGGTTTAGAGGGACAGAAACAAAGTTGGTGGGGAAGCTCAGCAGGTCTGGCAGCATCTGTGAAGAAAAAAACAGAGTTAATGCTTCGGGTCCAGTGACCCTTCCTCAGAACTCGTATGCCAACTGGTCCAGTTCTGAGGAAGGGTCATGGGACCTGAAACATTAACTCTGTTTTTTCTTCACAACTGCTGCCAGACCTGCTGAGCTTTCCCAGCAACTTTGTTTTTGTTCCTGATTTATAGCAACCGCAGTTCTTCTGGTTTTTATTTAGAGTTTAGAGGGATATGAGCCAAATGCTGCCAAATGGTAGTAGATCAGATTAGGATGTCTGGTCAGCGTGGATGAGTTGGACCAAATGATCTGTTTCTATACTGCATGACTATGATTCTAACAGTCATATCAAACCTGAAACATTAAGTCTGTTATTCTCTTTTCACAGATGCTGCCAGATCTCCTGAGTCTCTCCAGCATTTTCTCTCTCTGTTTCTCGTTTTTCTCAAGATTGCTAAACAATGAGAACAGCCTTGTTCCCAGATTAAGTTAGATAGCCTTATCAGACCTAAGAGAAAAGAGGCTGATTAAAATGTTTTTGAAATCGGCCTTGGAAGTCTGGAAAGACAGATGTGTGAGTGTGTCCTTTGATGTCTCTGACCTGATAAATGTGACTAATAATTAGCTAACAGCTAAATACTCTGAACAACTGCCTAATTTGTAATCTAAACCAAGTCCTGATGAAGACCTGAAAATGAGAATCCATCCCCAATTCAGCATGTGCAGGTTTTAACTGTATATAGGACAGTGACTTTTGAGATTGACTACTGTAATTGAGAGAGAGAGAGATGACTCAGTTGGTCTCTGAAGACTACCTCTCACATGGTGCTGATCAGTTGTGGATGTAAGTACGTTGTAACTTCATGCATCTGAGTTCATTAACAAGTTGGATTCTTTTCAACAGTAAAAGCTTTTGGTTGGTTAACTAAGTCCGGTCTCATTATTTCTGAGATTCTTGGGTCCGAATACTTAAACCTGCTAAGACAAGAGAAGGTTCAACAACTGAGGCAGATGAAGGCACTGCCACCAATTGTTGAGCAATTCAAAATAGGAATATTTACGAGACTAGAATTGAGAGGTGTAGATACCTCAAAGTGTGTAGGTCTGGACGATCTTGAAGCAATAGAGATGGTGAGGCAGTGGAAGAATTTGAAAGTAAGAATGAGAATTTTAAAATCAAGGCATTATACCTTCTACCTAAGATGGCGCTTTTTAGGTGGTGACTTGTAAACTTTTCACTGTACTCATTTGAGTACATGTGACAATAAAACAAATTAAATTCAGAATTTTATAATGAAGGCGTCACTTGACTGTGAGCCACGTAGGATAGGTAGCAAACCAGATGGGTGATGGGTGAAATGGTTTTACAAAAGTTAAGACACAGGCAGCAGAATAATTTGAAAATTCGAAAAAGTTTAAGCTTAAGAGGGATGAAGTGGGAGGCTGGCCAGAAGAGCATTAGACTAGTTGAGTTTGAAGATAACAGGCATGGACGGGAGTTCCAGCAGCAGAAACAACAAAGGCAGTGTAGGGCAATGTTGCAAAGATAGAAGAATGTGCTCTTTGTGATAGAGAAGACAATGTGGACTTATTTCAAGAGGAAATGGGAACTCTGATAATAGTGAAGGCAATGTTTACTTCTGGTAGAAACATGCTCCACCTGTAATAAAAGCAAACTACTGCAGATGCTGGAGATCTGAATTAAGCATAAAGTGTAGGAGAAACTCAGTAGTTCCGGTATCAAGTGTGGCGAGAGAAACAAATGATTGAAGTTCTAAAGAAGAGTCATAATGGACTCAAAATGTTGTTAAATCTGTTGAGTTTGTCTGGTATTTTCTGTTTTTACTCCACCTTCAGCACTTTGTAGTTTGAAATTGCTCACTTTGAAATTCTCAACTCGAGATTAAAGTTTTAGCAAAGATTTGTAGCTTGGGTTGTGGGTGAGATTGTTGACTTGCTTGCCGAGATGATGTTATCTAGCATGGTGACAAACTTCTGAATGTAACAAGCCAGCTTGGCGAGCAAGTCAACAACCTCTCTCGCCTCGAAGTGTGATCACATTGAAATACCAAACACCTTGTTAAACTGTGTTATTTCTATAACCAAGACCCTGAGCTTCCACCATGTTTTACTGGAGCCTGATTTTCTGTTTTAGCCTTACTTTCTGCTATTCCCCTGTCAGTTTTCACACATCCTTTCCAACTCATAAACCTCTTTTGTTTCTGTAACTTCGCTCATTATTACCCACTTTGTCACATTGTTATCACTTCTGATATGCGCACATTGCTGCCCCACCTAATCACAGTCTGTTTATTTTTCTATAGGCCTCCATTTTATCTGGATCTTTATCAACAATTTATCTGCAAAATGTTCCAGTTCTGATTAAAAATTTTAATTTAAAGATTAACCCTCCCTTTACATCTGCACAGTTGATGTGCTGACCTCTTGAAGCTTTCACCAGTTTTAGTTCTACCTGGAATATTTTACACTGTAGCTCTCTGTAGATCCTTCATAGAATCAATCTTTTTAAATCTCCCAATGTGCAGAATATTACAACACATCTTTTTCAACTGATAGTAGGAACTGCAGATGCTGAAGAATCTGAGATAACAAGGTGTACAGCTGGATGAACACAGACCCTTCTAGGCCCGAAACATCAGCTTTCCTGCTCCTCTGATGCTGCTTGGCCTGCTGTGTTCATCCAGCTCTACACCTTGTTATCTTTTTCAACTATTGACTTTTATAAATTATGCTCTTGAATGTTTACATTTGTTTGCATCATTTGGATTAACCTATCTTTTGAATTTTCCAATCAAATCATAGTTCTTAACTGCCATTTTAGGCTATAATTCTGACACTTTAATTCTAATATTGTTGTACTATCATGTATTTACATCTTATTTTGGATGGCTTTCTCATGTCTCTGCTTTGTTTATGTTCTTTTTTGTGTTCATATTTACTTGTTGATTGTACTTTACCCTCAGATTAATTTTAATCTATGATCCTGTTTCCTCCATATCCTTCCCTGAGCCATCTGTCCAATATTATGGTCTCAAAGTTCCGCCATGAGATTTTACCTTTCTGGTATCCCCTCTGATTCCACTAGTTCTATTTATTTTAGAAGAATAGCTTTATAAAGATTACTAACTCTGTGGGAGAAATATCAATGCTAAACATGCTGGAATATTTTTACCCTGTCTACGATAGTTGTTACAGCTAGCTATTTGCAGACGGGCTGTTGTCAAGTGACAGTTCAACTCCAAACACTTCCTCAGTGTTTCCCTCCTTACCTCCTCCTCTAACCAAAACAAAAGCACACAGACATCGCTGTGAGGACCAGAAGCAAAGGGAAAGGAAGAGATCCAGTGAGCATCCTGGGAAAGTGAGTGAGGGAAGACCTACCTTGGGTATTTGCCGCGATAAGTAGGGGTAAGTGTTTAATAAATTTTCTTAAACAGCTTTAATTGGTGATAGAAATATCAGTCAGTGGGGTTAAGTGCTGCACTTGTGATGTGGGAGATCTGCGACACTTCCAGTGTCTCTGATGACTAAATCTGCAGAAAGTGCACCCGATTGCAGCTCCTCATAGACTACATTGATAGGTTGCAGTGGCAATTGTTTGCACTTAGGAGCATGAGGGTGGCTGAAAGCGTCATAGACAGGTGTATTAGAGATGTGGTGACACCCAAGGTGCAGGCAGATAGGTGGGTGACCTCTAGAAGGAGCAGGCAGCCAGTCCAGGAATTCCCTGTGGTAGTACCCTCTCTAAAAAGTGTACCATTTTAGATATTGTTGGGGGGGATGACCTATCAGGGGCAACAACAGCAGCAGCCAGACTGGTGCACCACGGGAAAGGAAGGGCAAACAGCACTAGAGCATAGTTATAGGGGACTCTATAGTTGGGGTACAGATAGGCGCTTCTGTGGGCATAAAAGAGACTCCAGGATGGTATGTTGCCTCCCTGGTACCAGGATCCAGGATGTCTCTGAACGGGCAGAAAGCATTCTGAAGGGAGAGAGTGAACAGCCAGAGCTTGTGGTACATATTAGTACTAACAACGTAGGTAGGATGAGTGACGGGGTCCTACAGCAACAGTGCAGGGAGTTAGGTAGAAAGTTAAGGAGCATGACCTCCAAGGTTGTAATCTCGGGATTACTCCCTGTGCCACGTGCCATTGAGGCTAGAAATAGGAAGATGGTACTGCTCAACATGTGACTAAATAGATGGTGTAGGAGGAAGGTATCTGGACCATTGGGATCTCTTCCGGGGAAGGTGGGACCTATACAAGAAGGATGGGTTGCATCTAAACTGGAGGGGCACAAATATTCTGGCTGGGAGGTTTGCTGGTGTCACGCGGGAGGATTTAAACTAGCTTGGCAGGGGAATGGGAACCAAAGCAAAGGTGAATGGGCTGAAAAGGAACTAGAGAATAGGGCCAGTAAGACTCGGACGAAGAGCAGGCACGGTGTGGTTGCTGATCAAAGCGGATCTGGTGGACTGAAGTGCATCTGTTTCAATGCAAGAAGTGTAACAGATGAACTTAGAGCTTGGATTAGTACTTGGAACTGTGATGTTGTTGCTATTACAGAGACTTGGTTAAGGGACGGACAGGATTGGCAGCTTAATGTTCTAGGATACAGATGTTTCAGGCGGGATAGAGGGGGATGTAAAAGGTGCAGGGGGTTTGCACTACTTGTTAAGGAGAATAACACAGCTGTACTGCGGGAGGACACCTCGGATGGCTCATACAGCGAGGCAATAGGGTAGGAAGGGTGCAATCACAATGTTTGGGGTTTACAATAGGCCTCCCAACAGCCAGCAGGAGATAAAAGAACAGATTCGCAGGTAGATTTTAGCAAGAAGTAAAAGAAGCAGGATTGTTGTCATGGGTGATTTTAACTTCCCATATATTGACTGGGACCCACTTAGTGCTTAGGGAACAGATGGGACAGAGTTTGTAAAAAGCATCCAGGCGGGCTTCTTGAAACAGTATGTAAATAGTCCAACTAGGAAAGGGGCTGTACTGGACCTAGTATTGGGGAATGAGCCTGGCCAGGTGGTCGACATCTCAGTAGGTGAGCAGCTTGGGAACAGTGATCACAATTCAGTAAGCTTTAAGGTACTGATGGATGAAGATAGGTGTAGTTGTCAGGTGAAGGAGCTAAATTGGGGGAAGGCTAACTACAACAATATTAGGCAGAAACTGAAGAATGTAGATTGGAGGCAGATGTTTGAGGGCAAATCAACACCTGGTATGGGGGAGGCTTTCAAGTGTAAGTTGCTGGGAACTCAGGACTGGCACGTTCCTGTAAGGATGAAGGGTAAGTATGGCAAGTTTAGGGAACCTTGGATAACGAGAGATATTGTGAGCCTAATCAAAAAGAAAAAGGAAGCATTTATCAAGGCTAGGAGGCTGGGAACACACGAAGCAAGGGTGGAATACAAGGAAAGTCAAAAGAAACTTAAGCAAGGTGTAAGGAGGGCTAAAAGGGGTCATGAAGAGTCATTGGCCAACGGGATTAAGGAAAATCCCAAGGCTTTTTATACATATATAAAGAACAAGAGGGTAGCCAGGCAGAGAGTTAGCCCACTCAAGGATAGGGAAGGGAATTTATTTGTGGAGCCAGAGGAAATGGACGAGGTATTAAATGAGTACTTTGCATCAGTATTCACCATAGAGAAGGACTTGGTGAATGATGAGTCTGGGGAAGGGTGTGTAGATAGTTTGGGTCATGTTGAAATCAAAAGGGAGGATGTGTTGGGGGGTCTTGAAAAACATTCAGGTAGAGAAGTCCCCAGGGCCTGATGGGATATGCCCCAGAATACTGAGAGAGGCAAGGGAGGAAATTGCTGGGGCATTGAGAGAAATCTTTGTATCTTCACTGGCTACAGGGGAGGTCCCAGAGTATAGGAGAATAGTTAATGTTGTTCCTCTGTTTAAGAAGGGTGGCAAGGATAATCCAACTAATTACAGGCCAGTGAGCCTTATGTCAGTGGTAGGGAAATTATTGGAGAGGATTCTTTGAGACAGGATTTACTCCCACTTGGAAATAAGTGGCGTATTAGCGAGAGGCAACATGGTTTTGTGAAGGGGAGGTTGTGTTTCACTAACTTGATTGAGTTTTTTGAGGAAGTGACAAAGGTGATCGATGGGGGCAGGGCAGTGGATGTTGTGTACATGGACTTCAGTAAGGCCTTTGACAAGTTCCCTCATGGCAGACTGATACAGAAGGTAAAGTTGCATGGGGTCAAAGGTGAGCTTGCAAGATGGATAAAAATCTGGCGCAGTCATAGAAGAGAGGGTAGCAGTGGAAGGGTGCGTTTCTGAATGGAGGGCTGTGACTAGTGGCGTTCCTCAGGGAGCAGTATTGAGACCTTTGCTGTTTGTAATATATATAAATGATTTGGAGGAGAATGTAACTGTCTGATTAGTAAATTTGCTGACACAAAGGTTGGTGGAATTGCAGATAGCAATGAGGACTATCAAAGGATGCAGCTGGATAAAGATGACTTGGGCAGAGAGATGGCAGATGGAATTTAGTCCGGAAAAATGTGAGATAATGCATTTTGGAAGGTCTAATCCAGTTGGAAAATATACAGTAAATGGCAGAAGCCTTAAGAGTACTGATAGGCAGAGGGATCTGGGTCTACAGGTACACAGGTCACTGAAAGTGGCAACGCAGGTGGAAAAGGGAGTTAACAAGGCATACGGCGTGCTTGCCTTCATTGGCCGGGGCATTGAGTTTAAAAATTGGTGGGTAATGTTGCAGCTTTATAGAACCTTAGTTAGGCCGCATTTGGAATATTGTGTTCAATTCTGGTCGCCACATTACCAGAAGGATGTGGTGGCTTTGGAGAAAGCACAGAAAAGATTTACCAGGATGTTGCCCGGTATGGTGGGCATTAGCTATGAGGAGAGGTTGGAGAAGCTTGGGTTGTTCTCACTGGAACGATGGAGGTTGAGGAGTGACCTGATAGAGATCTACAAGATTATGAAGGGCATAGACAGAGTGGACAGTCAGAAACTTTTTCCCAGGGGCCATGGGTTTAAGGTGCAATGGACAAAGGTTTAAAGGTGATGTACGAGGCAAGTTTTTTACACAGAGGGTGGTGGATGCCTGGAACTTGCTGCTAGGGGAGGTAGTGGAAGCAGATACAATAGTGACTTTTAAAGGGCATCTTGACAAATATATGAATAGGGTGGGAACAGAGGGATATGGTCTCCGGAAGGGTAGGGGGTATTAGTCGTGATGGGCAGCATGTCAGTGCAGGCTTGGAGGGCTGAAGGGCCTGTTCCTGTGGTGTAATTTTCTTTGTTCTTTGTTCTTAGTATTTTTTGCTGTGGTGCTGCCAGAGTCCTTTTAGCACTATCAGGTTTTAAACCTTACTGCATCATCAAACTAGCACCTATCCATTGTTATTTCATCCATCCCTCAATGTGCATCTTGATTAGAGTTCACGCGTATCCCACGTAATTCTGTTCTTCCACACACCCTAACTTTCTAAGATTAGATCTAACAGGCAAGAAATGAGGTTATAAACAAGCCATCTGAAACCTCCACTCTCTTAATTTTGTGTCAGTAAGTGTACAGGCTCAATTCCCTGTAAAACATCTGCAAACAACCATTTGCAGCAGTCTCTGATTTGGAAGATTGAGGGTGCAAGTCCCACCAGGGATTTATGGTGACACGCCAGCAAAGCACTGACGGCTCCCTTCAATGTCAGAACTGCTGGCTTTCGGATGAGACACTGAGGTGTGCTTTTTGGTTCTGCTTCAAAGAAGAGCAGGAGACATTTCCCTGGTGCCCTGAAAAATATTTCTTAATTCCCACTTGTGGGATCTAGTTACACACAAATTGACTGCACTTGAAAGGTACTTTATTTACACTGTACTGTTATGGGACATCCCTGAAACCTTGAAAGTAGCTGCATAAACACCAGTCTTTCCTTTGTACTGGATGACCTTAGCTGGTGTTGCCATAGATATTGATACAAATGGCCTTTGGAGGGAATAATCAATTCGGATTCCAATTTCAGCTGGGTCATCTACCTTGCACAAATCAGCTTGATGATGCAGACTCACAAGTCCCTTGGGAGAGGATCTATTTTAATGAATGCTGTCATTGCAAAATTAGTGCAGAAAAGAATCAACAATTCTGGTGTGGAAAAAAAGAAAGCGAAAACTGATTTAGAAAAATCTCATCTGCTGCCTCATCTGAGACATCTGAGCACTGAGTTTGCAACAACAGGCTATCTTGTGCAGGGTAGATGACCCAGTGAAATTGGAGTCTTGGTTCATTAATACCTCCAAAGGCGAACTGTATCACATCTATTGCAAAACCAACTAGCATGAAAGAAAACCAAGTGTTAGTTGATGGGAATAAACAGGACCCGAGGACAACAGGAGAAAATGATTTGGAAAGGAGAGAACAAAGAATGCATACTAAAATTGCATCAATTTAAAAATTGTTTGTGAGTATTTTAAACATCCAATAGAGTGAGGAGACCTTATCAGTCAGCATATGATATTTGATATTATGATATTTTCTAATTGATTTCATTTTAGTTAGCTCGTCTAATGGTAACCAATATTAATTATTGTAAAACCCATCTAGTTCACGAATGTCCTTGCATGGTCTGGTCTACATGTGACTCCAGACCCACAGCAATGTGGCTGACTTTAACCATTTTCTGAAATGGCCTAAAAAGCTACTCAGTTGTACCAAATTGCTGTGAGGTCTAAACAAAGGAATGAAACTACACAGATCACCCGGTATCAACGTAGGCATTGGAACTGACCAATGCCAGTTCTCTTTACCAACACATGGGTGCTTGTGCCATAATTGGGAGAGCTGTCCTGCAGACCAGTTGAGTAACAGCCTGACATAGTCATTCGCACAGAGTCACACATTATAGACAATGTCCCATCAGCATCAAACCAAAATAGTGCTGAACGAACTCAGCAGGGCTGGCAGCCTCTGTAGAGAGAATAATAGAGTTAATGTTTCGTGTCCAGTGACCCTTCATCATAACTGTTCTGACGAAGGGTCATTGGACTCAAAACATAAACTCTGTCTTTCTCTCTACAGATGCTGTTAGACATGTTGAATTTCTCTAGCACTTTCTGTTTTTGTTTCAGATTTCCAGCATCTGCAGTTCTTTGTTTGTTTATACCACCATCAGCCTGCTCTGTATGTCCTATCCCACAGGGAGGACAGCCCTGCCAACCAGCTATGGTGACACAGGCGTATACAGCCAGGAGTCCTCAACATTGCGTGCGCACCCCATGAAGTCCCATGCAATTAGATCAAACATGGACAAAGACACCATTTTGGCTGATTACGACTTATTACACACCCACGCCTCATGCCCGGCTCTCCTCCACCTTTGCTGATGAATCAGTTCTCCTTTTTGAACATCAACTTCGAGAAAGCACTGAGCACGGTAAAGTCTAAGAATGCACTCTTGGTGGGGAATTTCAATGCCCATCATCAAGAATGGTTGGGTGCACCACTACTGACTGAGCTGGCTAAGTCTTAATCGACTTAGCTGCTAAGATGAAATAAAAACAAAGTACTGAGGATACTGGAGATATGAAATAAAAACAGAATATTCTGGAGAAACTCAGCATCATCTGTGATGAGAAACTGGGTCTAAGAAAAGTGGTGTGGGAGCAACAAGAGGAAATAATCTACTGATGTCATCTTCTCCAATTTACCTTTCTCAGATGATACGTCCATGACAGTATTGTTAGGAATGACCACCACACAGCCCTTGTGGAGATGAAGTATTGAGTGTATCCTGCATTGTGCTGTGTGGTATTATCACTGTACAAAATGGGACAGACTTTGAACAGATCTAACAACTAAAATCTGGGCATCCATGAGTCATGTGGCCCATAATCAACAGAAAAATTGTATTCAACCACAAAAAGCAACTTTGTTTTCCTCGTTTCTAGGCTAGTATTTATTGCCCAGCCCAAACTGTCCTTGAGAAAATAGTGATGAGCTGCCTTCTTGAACAGTTGTAGTCACTGGGGTGTAGCAAAGAATTTCCATGATTTTGTCCCATTCACAATAAAGGAATGGTGATATATTTCCAAGTCAGGCTGGTGAGTAACTTGGAGTGGTGTTCCCACACATCTACTGTTCTTGCCCTTGCGGATAGAAGAGATTGTGAGTTTAAAGATGCTGTTGAAGAAGGCTTGGTGACTTAGTGCAGTGTATCTTGGAGATAGTATAAACTGTGCATCAGTGGTGAATGTTGAAGATAGTGGATGTGGTGCCAATCAGGTGGGTTGTTTTGTCCTGAAGGGGTCAAGCTTCTTGAGTGTTATTGGAGCTGATCTTATGACGGAGGGAAGGTAATTGATGAAGTAGCTGAAGGCAGTTGGGCCCCTGAGAAAGCCCTGCAGAGATGTCCTGGTGTGAGATGATTGACCTCCCACAATCACAACCATCATATTTTGTACGAGGTGTGACTCTAACCAACAGAGAGTTTTCCCCCAATTCTGATTGACTCCTTGATACCGCACTAGGTAAAATGTTGTCTGATGTTGAGGGAAGTCTCTCTTAACTCACATCTCGGGTTCAGCTAGTTAATTCCTTCATTTTCTCCCCAGATCCATAACCTTAACAGTGTGAAGAACCGTTAATATCTTTGTCAATAAGACTGACACTATTCAGATGCCTCTGCTGCATCCTGCACTTCCTATATTCCACCTGCAAGTCTCCTCCAAGTCACATATCATCCTGAGTTGGAACCATATTGGTTTTCCCTCACTATCACCTGGATGAAATCATGACAAGTTCCCTGAAAGTTGCCCCTCGGGTTGATAGGGTTGTTAAGAAGGCGTACGGTGTGTTAGGTTTTATTGGTAGAGGGATTGAGTTTCGGAGCCATGAGGTCATGTTGCAGCTGTACAAAACTCTGGTGCAGCCGCACTTGGAGTATTGCGTACAGTTCTGGTCACTGCATTATAGGAAGGATGTGGAAGCATTGGAAAGGGTGCAGAGGAGATTTACCAGGATGTTGCCTGGTATGGAGGGAAGGTCTTATGAGGAAAGGCTGAGGGACTTGAGGCTGTTTTCGTGAGAGAGAAGAAGGTTAAGAGGTGACTTAATAGAGACATACAAGATGATCAGAGGATTAGATAGGGTGGACAGTGGGAGCCTTTTTCCTTGGATGGTGGTGGCTAGCACGAGGGGACATAGCTTTAAATTGAAGGGTGATAGATATAGGACAGATGTCAGAGGTAGGTTCTTTACTCAGAGAGTAGTAAGGGCATGGAATGCCCTGCCTGCAAAAGTAGTAGACTCGCCAACTTTAAGGACATTTAAATGGTCATTGGATAAACATATGGATGATAATGGAATAGTTTAGGTTAGATGGGCTTCAGATTGGTTTCACAGGTCGGCGCAACATCGAGGGCCAAAGGGCCTGTACTGAGCTGTAATGTTCTATGTTCTATGTTCTATGTTCTATGTTCTAAGTTCCTTCCGTACAGCATAGTAATGATTTGTGAAGTTAGCTTGACTTCAATGATCATATCACAAGAAAGAATTCAAGAAAGGTTGTGGCTATAGTTACCCACCTGAGTTTGAGCTATTCCTGTCTCTTTGTGGAACATGCATAACTCTGGTTCTACTTGGGCCCCCTCCCACAATTCTTTTCCTGGAACATCGACAATTGCATCAGTGCTGCTTCCTGTTCTCACATCCGGAATTGGAAAAATGAATCAATTTTGTATTCAATTCCCATCCTTTTCTCACCTACACCTGGTCCATCCCTGACACTTCTCCTTTCCTTGTCTTCTCTGTTTCCATTTCTGAGGATAATTGACTACAAATCCACTGATTCTCACAGTTACCTCACCCACACTTCCTCATGCTTTTCTGCTTCTTGCAAGGATTCTATTCCATTCTTCTAGTTTCTTCACCTCCTCTGCATTTGTTCCAATGATGCCACCTTCCACATGGCTGCTTCCAAAATGTCTTCCTTTTACCCCACTGAGGTTGACTGGGCTCTCAGACATGTCCAACCTATTTCCTATATCTCTGCCCTCAATCTTTCCCCTCCCTCCCTGAACAACAATAGGGTTCCCCTGGTCTTCACTTTTCACCCCATCAACCTCCACATTCAAAGGATCATCATCTGCCATTTCTGCCACCCTGCAAGATGCCGGCATCAAACATAAGCTTTCCCTAATTTCCCCAGTCAGAATTCCAGAGGGACAGTTCCCTCTGTGACATCCTGTCCACACCTCCGTCACTCCCAACATCTCTTTGCAACCCATGGCACCTTCCATGCAATTGCAAAAGGTGTTGCAGTAGTCCCTTCTCGCTGTCCAAGGATCCAGACACATCCTGCAGCTGAAGCAGTGTTTGACTTGTATGTCTTTCAATCTAGTCTACTGTATTCACTGGTCTCAATGCAATTTCCTCTGCACTGGCAAACCGAATATTGACTGTGTGTCCATTTTGCAGAATAATTCCACTCTGGTACATAACAAGGAACTGTGAATGCTGCAAATTTCAACTAAAAACAGAAATTGCTGGAGAAACTCAGCAGCATCTATGGAGACAAAGCAGAGTTAACGTTTCAGATCCAGTGACTCTCCTTCAGATCTCCACTGTAGACTTGAAACATTAGCTCTGTTTCTCGCTCCACAGCTGCTGCTAGACCCGTGAGATTCTGCAGCGTTTTCTGTTGGTATTTCAAATCTACAGCATCTGCAATACTTTACTTTTACTTTCCTGAATTAATAAAAAGTTGACTTTTGCTGGCATCTCCTGCAGATGCAGGATTAGTTTCCATATGTACTTTGATTACACTTGGCTTTAAATATCCATCATGCAGGCAGTAGAATTTGAATTTAATAAGAAGTCTGGAACTAAATGTCTAATGATGAGCATGTGACCACTGTCAATTATTGAAAAAGCACATCTGGTTCACTATTGTCCATTATGGAAGGAAATCTGCTTCTAGACCTCAGACCCACAGCAATGTGATTGACTCTTAACTACTCTTTGGAATGGCCTATCAAGCTACTAAGTTGTATCAAATGGCTAAAAAGTCTCAAAAATAGAATGAAACCAATTGAACACCTGGCATTGAGTGAGGAACTGGAACTAATGACAGCAAACTCAGCCCTGATGACCTTGTAAAATCCTCTTTACCAACATCTGAGGCCTAGTGCCAAAACTGAGAGAGCTGTCTCACCGACTAGGCAGACAACAGCCTGAGATAGTAGGAACTGCAGATGCTGGAAAATCTGAGATAACAAGGTGTAGAGCTGGATGAACACAGCAGGCCAAGCAGCATCATAGGAGCAAGAGGGCTGACGTTTCGGGCCTAGACCCTTCATCAGAAATGGGGGAGGGGAAGGGGGTTCTGAAATAAATAGGGAGAGAGGGGGAGGCGGATAGAAGATGGATAGAGGAGAAGATAGGTGGAGAGGAAACAGACAGGTCAAAGAGGCGGGGATGGAGCCAGTAAAGGTGAGTGTAGGTGGGGAGGTAGGGAGGAGATAGGTCAGTGCAGGGAGGATGGACAGGTCAAGGGGGCGGGATGAGGTTAGTAGGTAGGAAATGGGGATGCGACTTGAGGGGGAGGAGGGGATAGGTGGGAGGAAGAACAGGTTAGGGAGGCGGGGATGAGCTGGGCTGGTTTTGGGATGCAGTAGGGGGAGGGGAGATTTTGAAGCTGCTAATGTGGTATACTGCACCTGCACATCTGCTAATGTGGTATACTGCCCCCAAGAAGACTTTCCACATCAAGCAGATGTTCACCTGCACGTCTGCCAATGTGGTATACTGCATCCGCTGTACCCGGTGTGGCCTCCTCTACATCCGGAAAACCAAGCGGAGGCTCGGGGACCGCTTTGCAGAACACCTACGCTCGGTTTGCAATAAACAACTGCACCTCCCAGTCGCGAACCATTTCAACTCCCCCTCCCATTCCTCAGACGACATGTCCATCCTGGGCCTCCTGCAGTGCCACAACGATGCCACCCGAAGTTTGCAGGAACAGCAACTCATATTCCACTTGGGAACCCTGCAGCCCAATGGTATCAATGTGGATTTCACAAGTTTCAAAATCTCCCCTCCCCCTACTGCATCCCAAAACCAGCCCAGCTCGTCCCCGCCTCCCTAACCTGTTCTTCCTCCCACCTATCCCCTCCTCCCACCTCAAGCCGCATCCCCATTTCCTACCTACTAACCTCATCCCGCCCCCTTGACCTGTCCATCCTCCCTGGACTGACCTATCTCCTCCCTACCTCCCCACCTACACTCACCTTTACTGGCTCCATCCCCGCCTCTTTGACCTGTCTGTTTCCTCTCCACCTATCCTCTCCTCTATCCATCTTCTATCCGCCTCCCCCTCTCTCCCTATTTATTTCAGAACCCCCTTCCCCTCCCCCATTTCTGAAGAAGGGCCTAGGCCCGAAACATCAGCCCTCCTGCTCCTATGATGCTGCTTGGCCTGCTGTGTTCATCCAGTTCTACACCTTGTTATCTCAGATAACAGTCTGAGATAGTCATTCTCATGGACTCATACCTTGGCCCAGACATCACCATCATCATTCCTGGATATGTCCCATCCCAATTTAGGACAGACTCAGCAGATATGGTGGCACAGTGGTATCCAGTTGGAGGGGAGTTGCTCTGGGAGTCCTGAACATTGACTCCAAACCCAATGAAGATTGATGGCATCAGGTGAAACATGGGCAAGGAAACCTCTTGTTGATTACAATACCACACCCCACCCTTCCAGGCTGATGAATCTGGGTTGGTGGGGGAGATGGTGGTAAGGGTACAGAATGTACTCTGGGTGATGAACTTCAATGTCCATTACCAACAGTGGCTTGGAGAACCACAACTAATTAAGTTGCATGAGTTCTAAAGGTAATTGCTACCAGCCTGGGTCTACGGCAGGTAGTGAAGGAACCAATAAGAGGGAAAAAAAATACTTGACCTCATCCTCACCAATGGCCTGGCATGTCCCTCACTCTACCATTACCATCGAGCCGGGGAATCAACCCTTAATCAATGAAGGGTGCAGGAGGGCATGTCAGGAGCAGCACCTGGCATACCTAAAAATGAGGTATCAACTTGGTGAAGCTACCAAACAGGACTACTTGTGTGCCAAACGGCATAAGCAACAAGTAATAGACAGAGCTAATTGATCCTACAACCAATGGATCAGATCTAATTTCTGAAATCCTATCACATCCAATTGTGAATAGTGATGGATAATCAAACAACTCACTGGAAGAGGAGGCTCCACAAATATCCCCATCCTCAACGATGTGGGAGACCAACACATCAGTGTTGAAGATAAAGCTGAACCATTTTTATGGATAGGCAATAAAGGCTGCCCAGTTAACAACTCCTGTGTCCCATGAGTGAATAAAAAGATCTTCAGCCAGAAGTGTCAAGTGGATGATTCATCTTGGCTTTCTCCAGAGGTCCCTGGCATCACAGATGACAGTCTTCAGACAATTCGATTCACTCCACATGATATCAATGAATGGCTGAAGGCAATGGAGACGTCAAAGATTACAGGTCCTGACCACATTCTTGCGATGGTACTGAAGACTTGTGCTCCAGGACTTGCCATACCTTGAGCCAAGCCATTCCAGTACAGTTGCAGCATTGGCATTTACCCAAGAATGTGAGAAATTCCCCAGCTACGTCCAGTACACAAAAGCAGGACAAATCCAACCTGGTCAATTACTGCCCCATCAGTCACTCTTAGTCCAGTAAAGTGATGGAAGGGGTCATTAACAGTGCTATGAAGTAGCACTTGCTTAGCAATAACCTGCCCAATGACACGAAGATTGTGTTCTGCCGGGGTCACTCAGCTTCTTATCTCCTTACAGCCTTGTCCAAACATGAACAAAAGAACTGAGCTCCTGAGGTGAGATGAGAATGTCTGACCTGGATATCAAGGCTGCATTTGACTGAATGAGGCATTAAGTAGCTCTGGCAAAACTGGAGTCATTGGGTATCACGGTGAAAATTCTCCACTGGCAAGAGTCATACATGGCACAAAGAAAAAGATGGTTATGGTTGTTGGAGATTAGTGATCTCAGCTCTAGTATAACTTTGCAGGAGGTCCTCAGGGTAATGTCCTTGGCCCAACTATCTTCAGCTGCATCATCAAAGCCCTTCCCTCCATTTTAAGGTCAGAAGGGGGGGGATGTTCTCTTGTGACTGAACAATCTTCAGTACCTTTCATGACTCCTCAGATACTGAAGAAATCTATATCCAAATCCATCAAGGTCTCTGGACATTGTCCAGGTTTGAGCTGGTAAGTGGCAACTTATATTTGTGCCGCACAATTTGCCAGGCAATGACTATCTCCCAACAAGATAGAATCTAAGATCTCCCCTTGACATCACATGGCATTGCCCCTGCTGGATTCTCTGCTATCACCATCCTGGGTCTACTATTAACCTGAAACTGGACTCAACTTGTCATATACATTTTGTGGGTAAAAGCAGTTTAGAAGTTAGGAATCCCTGCAGCAAGTTATTCAGCTCCTGACTCTCCAAAGTCTGTCCACCATCTACAAGTCAGGAGTGTGATGGAATAGTCTCCACTTGCCTGGATGGGTGCAGCTTCAACAACACTCAAGAAGCTTGACACTGTCCAGGGCAAAGCAGCCTGTTTGATTGGTGCCACATCCACAAGTATCCATTCCCTCCACAACTGATGCTCAGTAGTAGCAGTGTGTGCTATCTTCAAGATACCAAGGCTTTAAGAACTTTACCAAGGCTTTTTAGATGATACCTTCCAAATGCATGGCCACTTCCATCTGGAAGGACAGGGGCAACAGATACATGGGAACACCACCAACTGCAAGCCACACACCATCCTGACTTGGAAATATATCATCGCTCACTGTTGCTGGGTTAAAATCCTGGAATTCCCTTCCTAACAGCCTTTTGGGAGTATTTACACCAGATGGACTGCAGTGATGTGGGAAAACTCACAAGGGCTGGGTAATAAGTGCTGACCCAGTCAGCAATATCCACATCAAATGAATGAATTCAAAAAGAAATTTTCTTGACCCTTTCGCTGCCTCTTTGTTATTGCATTTCTTGTCTGACATTCTGTCTTGGACGCACAAGTTTCTCCAGTTAACTTTGGGAAAACCATTGCCTTCTGCCCCCATCATAGTCTCAGTGCCTTGCCACAGATTCCTACTTCCTTTGTGACCAAGTCATCCATTTATGCAATAATATTTCTTTGTAGTGTCTTATGATAATTGTCTACGCGAATGATCTATAAACCTACATTGCAGTTATTGATGATTTACGGAGTGACATCAGAAGTTATTGTTCATGAGGAGTGATCAGCATTAGATTTGGATTTCTGGGTCGAATTCCTTAACTGTTTGTGTCTGTGTTTTTGTCATCTGACATGGATTTCTCTGTGTGTATGTAAAACCATGCATGTATCAGTGTTGAATGTGTGTGCCTGTTCATTCAGCTGCATGGTGCTGCTAATGTTTCAAGTGGCATAGTCTTTATTCCTCCAGCAGACGGCGTGATTGATATAGAAATGAGGCTTGTGTCTGATGGTTTTTCAGTTCGTATGTTGGCACTGGGAAATACATATTAAATATGAATATATCCTATCTTGCAACACAAAAACAGCAGGTTATTAGATAGAAGGTAATAAAATGTCAAGTATTAATCTTTGAAACCAAGCTGACAGATTCCATCTGTGCTAATAAATAAATCAAAACTGAAATGGATATCAGGAAGAAAAACAGAAAATTGCCTCAGTCAGTATCTGACGCAGAGAAAGAATTTGAGTTAATCTTTTGGTTGTAGGCTCTTTGACTGTGATTTTAAGGAAGGGGGAGGGTACAGAATTAGTCAGTGAGCCCCAGGAGTCCCGGAAGCGCAAAATAATTTCCATAAATCTTCTTGCTCATCACCCTGAATCTGACTGCCTTGCTGGATGGTGGAACTGGAATTTCGCAACAGGAATGACCCTAGCAGCTGTCGAAGAAGAGGAGAGGTTTGGATGTGATTGTGGGATGGTACAGAATAAGGGCGTGGGCTAGGACAGGAGCTATGGCTATGAAGGTCTAAGAATCTTTTGTGAAATCTGCGGGTCCAATTCCCTCCTACTTTACATTTTCCTGCGTTAGACTTTGTCTGCTGTCCTAGATAGCATTTTGAGCAATCTTTTTCCCATGTGGCAAAGATAATGAGAGAAGAAGCATGTTATCTAAATGGTGAGAGGTTACAGAGCTCTGAGATGCGTGAATCACAGAAGGCCCATACGCCGGTACAGCAAATAATTAGGAAAGCTAATAGGATGTGATGGTTTATTGTGAGGGAAATTAAACGTAAGAGTAGGGAGACTATGCTTCAATTACACAGGGCTATGGTGACACTGAATCTGGAGTATTGTGTATAGTACTGGTCACCATACTTACGGAAGGATGTTAATGCACTGGAAACAGTTCATAGAGGTTTCCTAAACGAATACCTAGAATGAGCAGATTGCCTTATGCTGCAAGTTAGAGGATTCAGAGGTGATTTAATTAAAACATACAAGACACCTGGGGAAACCTGACCAGTTGGATGGAGGTAGGATGTTTCCTCTTGTTGGAGAATCTAAAGCTAAGGGTCATAGTTTAAAAATAAGGTGTCACCCATTTAAGATAGAGATGAGGAAGCAGTTTTTCTCTTTGGAATTGTTTTCCCAACAGCAGAGGCAATTGAGAAGGGACATGATTGTAAGGTATAAAATTATGAGAGACATAGACTTGGCAGATAGGAATAAACTTATCCCCTAGATGGAGGGATCTGGGGGTGGGGGTCATAGATTTAAGGCAAGGAGGCGAAAGTTTAGAGATGATGTGAAGAAAATCTTTTTTCACCCAGAGCGTGGTGGGAATCTGAAATTCACTGTCTGGAAGTATGATCGTAGAATTATAGAAACCCGACAGTGCAGAAAGAGGCCATTTGGCCCATCAAGTCTGCACTGATAAAGGCAGAAATTCTCATAACATGTAAGAAAAATTTAGACATGCACTTGCAATGCCAAGAAATAGAAGGCTATGGGCCAAATGTTAGAAAACAGGTTTAGAATAGTTAGCTGGTTGTTTTTGACTGGCATGGATGAGATGGCCTGTAGGGCCTTTTTCTGGTCTCTATGACTCTCGGAGGGTCATGAGCCTTTGGAATTCTCTTCCTCAAAAGGCAGTGGATGTAGAATCATTAAATATTTTAAGGTAGAAATAGGTAGATTGTTGATTACCAAGGGGATGAAGGGTCTTCAGAAATATGCAGGAATGTAGAATTAAGGTTAAAATTAGATCAGCCATGATCCTATTGAATAAAGGAGCAGGCTTGAAGTGCTGAATGGCCCACTCTTGTTCTTTGTTCATATGTAATGTACTGGCTGGATTCTGATGTACCTTAATTACTATCTAACGGAAAGGCTGTTGAGGATGTGAACACCCCAAGTGTTTTATCTGTTCTGGTTGCAAAGAAATGTGGAAGTTGGTGTGTTAGAGGAATGCCACATTGTCTTGTAACTGGAATCAACAAAACTGTGTTTAACAGAAAGTCCATATTGGAATTCCATTACTGGTCCGTATTCACCGATAGTATACGAAGGTGAACATGGAATGTGGGCAATTGAATGAGGCATGGCCAGTGTGGACGTGGTGTGTTCAGTAGGTGTGGAACTGCAGGAAGTAAGTCATCACCTTCAGAAGAGGAATAGAAAGTTAAGTTGATCCAAGTTAATAGCTTGTGGAATTAATTTTGAGAAAATAGGAAAAAGTAGTTATTTTCAGTCCCTTGGTTATGTAGAATCATAGAATCCTTACAGTGTGGAAGCAGGCCATTTGGCCCATCGAGTCCACACTGACCCTCCAAAGAGCATCCCAGCCATGCCAACAAACCTACCCTATAACGCTGCATTTTCCATGGCTAATCCACCTAGCCAGCACATCCCTGGACAGTTTAGCATGGCTAATCCAGCTGACCTGGACTGTTGGAGGAAACCCACACAGACATGAGAAAAATGTGCAAACTCCACACAAGGCTGGAATCGAACCCAGGTCCTGTGAGGCAGCAGTGCTAACCACTGAGCCACCGTGCCACCCCAAGTAGGCCAACTCACAATTAGCAATGTGAAGTTGAAGTAAAAGGCTGACAAAGGTTTTATTTCAATGCCAGCTCCCATTTTCCTTCAGCCTCTCTTAGACCTGCTGTCTAATGCTGGTTGGGTGCTGGATGCTCTAGACTCTAAGGACTGGATTTTTGCAGAATCAGGTCAACTCTGGAGCCTTTAAAATGATTCCTGAGGCCCAGATGTGGCAGTTCCACTGACATTTCTGGGAGATCCCATTTTTGTTGGCAGTGGAAGGGGTGGATATCACACAGGTGGGGAACTTAAATCAACTAGTTCTGTTTAAAATTAGTGATGACTTCAAACAAGAGCCTCTTTTCACAGGGCTTTATCCTTAAATGGCAGAACCATAATTTTATGAAGGGGGCAGACTACTAAAGATGGACAGAGGGTGTCTGTTGAAATGAAATGGCCTGAAGTAATTTAAGTTCCCAGCTCTTTAAAAATAAAGAAAAACAGCCTGCATAGAGTCATACAGCACAGAAACAGACCTTTCGGCCTAACTCATCCATGCTGACCAGCTTTCCTAAATTGAATTAGTCCCATTTGCCTGCATTTGGCCGTATCCCTCTCAACCTTTCCTATCCATATACCTGTCTAAATGTTTTTTAAAAGTTGTAATTGTACACACCTCGACCACTTCCTCTGGTGGCATTCCATATATGCACCGTCCTCTTTGTGAAATCATTGCTCCTCAGGTCCCTTTTAAGTCTTTCCCCTCTCAACCTAAACTTCTGCCATCTAGTTTTAGACTCCTCTACCCTGAGGAAAAGACCTTGGTTATTCACCTTATCTGTGCCCCTCATGATTTTACAAACATCTATAAGGTCACCCCTCAGCCTCCCAAGCTCTAGGGAAAAAAGTCCCAGACTATCCAGCCTGTCCTTATAACTCAAGCTCTCCTGTCTCAGTAACATCCTTGTAAATCTTTTTTGCACCCTTTCCAGTTTAATAACATCCTTCCTATAGCGCGGTGACCAGAATTGTACGCAGTACTCCAAATGTGACCTCACCAATGTCTTGTACAGCTGTAACATGACAGCCCAACTCCTGACTCAACGCTCTGACCGATGAAGTCAAGTGTGCCAAACATCATCTTCACCACCACTTTCAAGGAACTATATAACTGCAACCCTCGGTCTCTCTGTTCAACAATACTCCCCAGAGCCCTACCATTTACTATTAGTTAGTGTAAAAAAGTGCAGAAACACACTGTTGGAGTATATTGGCATCCGTTGGAGCAAAGGAAAAATATGTAATCTTCCCTTTCCAGAGTGTCAATAGAATTCATTGCTGACATTTCCCAAATGTTGTCACTACCCACAATATGAGTGTTTGGCAGAGTTTCAAAAACTCAATAACTACTAAACTCAGGGGAGGAAGTGGAGTTGAGGTGTCAATTTGATTGACAGTTCTAAGAGAATATTAAAGCATTAGCCGCCCTTGATATGGTGAGTGAATAGAAGTTTATTTGTTTCTACAAGAGACTGACCACTTGAAGGCAGTAATTTATTGAATGGGCTTTATGAATGAGAGTTTTTTTAAGTGTGTATGAGTGAGAATACACTTGAATTCTTAGAAGTTTAATTTATTTTCATATCCACATGGCTCAGTGATTTGTCTGTAGCGGATATTGTGCAATTGGCTTTGGAGGGGGCATGGGTATGACAGGTCATTGATAGAGAATGGAGAATATGGGGGCATAGAGATGGTATGGGGAATTGAGGTAACATGGGGAATGATTGTTCATGGAGGTAACATGAAGGTGTTGATGGGCAAGGAAGTGATATAGAGGTATGTGAGCTGGAGATTGCATGGGAGAATGGGGTATGGAGGTGGTAAGGATGTAAGAGGGGAAATGTGGGTGGGTGGGAAGTGTGGATCGAGGGTTAAAGAGCTTAACAACGTTTTACACATCTGGGCTGAAGTCTCAGAGAATGGAGACATGCCTTGTAACCTGCCTTCAGAGGTGGTATGAGTATAATGAACAGGGGCCTTTCAAAGGAGATGGCGTGTCCAGTCGGAAAAAGTCCCAACTGCAGTTTCCCATGCCGATGGTCTTAAATCTTCTTTGTTTATATGTAAACCTAGAAGTGAGGGAGCAGAAAGCTGCAAGCTTTTGATCCTGATTCATAGAATCATACAATTCCTACACTTGCTGCAATTACCATAAAGGTCCTGCCTTCTCAATCTTGCCCCTTGTTTGAGATGTGATGCCCCTCTGGTTAAACTCATCACCAGTCATCTCTCTCCAATGAGAGAGCAGCCCTATGGACTGCAGGGACTGTGGTGATTTTACCTTTGCCCGATTAGGGACCTTAAGCGCTGATTTCAGCAGGGTTGACGGATTCTCCATTTTACCAATTGATTCCTGGGCTCCGGGGTATGTACCCACCATAGCTGGGGAGGAGGATAGGGGCTGGTGATACAAACAGTTGTAACAACTTTAATAACTCTGATTGTGAGGGAAAACCCTGAAGGGACCATCCTTTTCAAATGGACCAATCTCTTAAAGTTGCCTCAAAATTGCCAATTTAGTTGGGTGTTCAAGGCTAAAATGCAGGTCGGGATTTCATGTGGGCCCCACGTTGACAAGACAGGAGGTCAGACCTCCTTCTTTCACCTATTTACTGATTGTCTGCTGGATTCCTGGCCAAGGTTGCTGTCAATAGATCAACTTCTTCTGGTCATCTCTGGTGTAGGGCTGCTGAGATTGCGGGTAGATTCCCTCAGGAGAGATAAACCTGGTCACTCAAGTGCCTGTACAACTCGATTATAAAAGATTTAATAGCAGAACACTTGATAAATAGTGACAGGATCTGACAGAGTCAGCATGGATTTATGAAAGGGAAATAACGCTTGACAAATCTATTGGAATTCTTCGAGCATGTAACTAGTTAAGTAGTTAAGGGAGTGCCAGTGGCTAACTTGGACTTTCAGAAGGCTTTTGACAAGGTTCAACATAAGAGATCAGTCTGCAAAATCAAAGCACTTGCGACTGAAGGTATTGTAATGACATGGATAAGGAACTGGTTGGCAGACAGGAAGCAGAGAGTAGGAATAAACAGGCCTTTTTCTGAGTAGCAGGCAGCGACGAGTGGGGTACCACTGAGATCAGTGCTCGGACTCCAGCTATTCACGATATGTATGAATGATCAAAGTGAGGGAGATGAATGTAATATCTCCAAGTTTGCAGATGACACAAAACTGGGTGAGAGGGTGAACTGTGAGGAGGATGCAGAGATAATTCAGTGCAATTTGGACAAGTTGAGTGAGTGGAAAATGCATGGCAGACGAAGTATAATGTGGATAAATGTGAGGTAGCAAAAACAGGCAGGCAGATCATTATCTGAATGGCGGTAGATTGGGACTTGAGGAGGTGCAACAAGTTCTGGATATCCTTGTACACCAGTCTCTGAAGGTAAGCATGCAGATGCAGCAGGTGATGAAGAAGGCAAATGGTATGTTGGCCTTCATAAAGGGAGGACTAAGTACAGGAGCAGAGATGTCTTGCTGCAATTGTACAGGGCCTTGGTGAGCCTAAATCTAGAGTATTAGGTACAGTTTCGGTGCCTGTACCTGAGGAAGGATGTGCTGGCTGTGGAGGGAGTTTACCAGATTGATTCCTGGGATGGCAGGATTGGTGTATGAGGAAAGAATGAATTGTTTAGGATAATATTCATTGGAGTTTAGAAGAATGAGTGGGGTTTCTCATAAAAACCTATAAAATTCTCACAGGACCCGACAGGGTGAAAGCCGTAAGGATATTCCTGATGATTGGGGAGTTCAGAACCAGGGTCGGTTTAAGGATATAGAGTAGACCATTTAGGACTAAGATGGGGAGAATTTTTTTTTCCTAATAGGTGGTGATCCTGTGGAATTCTCTGCTACAGAATTTGGTTGAGGCCAAAATGGTGAATGTCTTCAAGGAGGAGATAGATACAATGCTTAGGGTTAAATGGATCAAAGGATTTGAGGAGAAAGTGGGAACACAGTTGGATGATCAGCTGTGGTCATATTGAATGGTGAAACAGTCTCGAAGGGCTGAATGGCCTGCTCCTGCTCGTATTTTCTATGTTTCAATTATTTTCTCTCTATACATATAACCTTTTTTGTGTCAAGAGATCCCTAACAACTTTCTTCAATAAACTGAGACCAAAGTAAATTGCGTTTATTTCTGCTTATCAGACAAAGTATTATGAAATTCTCACAGGATTAAAACGCAGAGAAACTTATTACACACAAATCATAAGATTACTAATGTTGCATCCATGATAGGTGATGCAGGATTAATACTAATAACGGTGTATATTTTTGTAATTTCTGGGCAGGTGCATCTGTCAGATGTTACAGGAAACTGCAATTGTTTTTTCAATTGCTTTATATTCAATTGAGTGCCAGAATTTATTAAACAAACTTTTCCCAATATTTGTAAATCACTTTTTCTGGTCATATGGGACTTGTACAGCTGAATTTGGGAAATACTAAAGGTGTAGGTATCATCTAACTGCTCCAACTTCCAACTTAATGGCAATGCGTCAAATTATTTTTGCGATCACAAAATGAAATAATCAAATCATAATGCTTTTGAAGAGGTCCTTTGAGGGACAAAGTACCAATTTGATGGTTATATAATATATTCTTTGCTCTCATTATTTGATATTGCTGCTGTTCTTAATTTCTACACGCAAGCCGACAGCTGCAAATCTATCTGCCAATCGATTAAAAACAAATGAAAGCGTTAAATTCTTCCAGTGTCTGTGGTTGAAAATTCCCCGTAAATTTGAACCAGAAAGGTTCCAGTTTTGATCTCTGGGGCCTGCTCAATTAGCCCATCTCAATCAGCGCAGCAGATGGGGCAGCAAAATGAGGACATGCACTGGGCACCAAGGAAGGGGAGAAACAGCCAGGATTTAAGCTTCTGATTATTTCAGAGAATGATGGAGTATGCTCAATGTTGGCCTTGGCTCAGCGTTGATTGTCTTGTTTGATTAGAGTCAGATGTCACAGGTTCAAATCCCACTCCAGAGACCTGAATGCATGGTGTACATTTACGCTGCAGAACAGTATAGAGGTTCCATATAATGATGGAGGTGCTTCTTTTCAGATGAGATGTTAAACAAAGGCCTGCCTGTCTTCTCAGATGGATGGAAGAAATCCCATGGCACTCTTTTGAAGAAGGAGCATGGGAATAGAGTAGAGTCCTAAACACTTCCACCATTGTGGGTGATTTGCATTGACCTTAGTGCTGAAAATTTAGTGACTTTAGTCATGAAAGTTTCAATCGACTTGGCTTCTACTGTCTTCTTGGGGGAAACATACTCAAAAGTAACATCAACCAACATCACTAAAGATATGGCTTTGGGTACCCACAAGTCACAGTTATAGTTTTCTCTTTATGGCCTTTATGGAACACTCTTCGTTCCAGTCCTACTCAGGTTGCCTCCCACAGCTCTTTCTCCTGCCACATCAGTGACTGCATCAGTGTGTCTTCCTGTTCTTGTCTGGAATTGGAAAGATTCATTAGCTTTCCATCCAAATTCCCTCCTTCTCTTACTTTCATGTGCTCCATCTCTGACGCTTCATTGCTGGGAGTTGTCCACCAATATCCATGACAAATACACCGACTCCCGCAGTTACATTGACGACACTCTTCTTCCTGAAAGGATTCAATTCCATTCTCTCAGTTTCTCCACCTCCATTGTATCTGGTCTGTTGATGCCATCTTCCACAGGGGTACTTCCAAAATGTCTTCCTTTCCTCTCAAACGATCTGCGCTTAACAGCACCTTTAACCACATCCGACCCATTTCCTGGCCTTACTCATTTCTCTTCACAGGACAATGAAGGGATTTCCTTTATCCTCAATTTACACCCCACCTGCCTCCACATTCAAAGGATCATCCTTTATCATTTCAGCCACCTCCAATGGGGTGCCACCATCAGACATATCTTTCCCTCCCCTCGCTGTCAGCATTCTGTAGAGATTGTTCCCTCTGTGAGACTCTGGTCCACTCCTCCATCACTGCAAACACCTCTTCACGTCCATGAGATGTTACACTAGTCCCTTTTTCTCCTGGCTCCTCACTGCTCATGCCACAAACACACCTCCCAGGTGAAGCAGCAATTTACTTGTAATTTTCTCAATGTTGTATACCACATGCATTGCTCACAATGTAGTCTCAGCATTGGTAAAACCAAATGTAGATTGCAGGAGCACTGTGCGGAACTATCCACAAGAATGTCTCTGACCTTCTGGTCGCTTGCCATTTCAGTACATCATCTGTCTTAGACCTTGCAGCTGGTTTTAAACTAAGTCCAATGCAAGCTGGGGGAACAGCACCTCATTTTTCATCGGGCACTTTACAGCCTGCTGGGCTCAACATTGAGTTTAACAACTCCAGCCCATGAACTCTGTCCTCCATTTTATTAAACCTGCTGCTCCCAATGCTCTTGTTTGCATGGGTTTGCTCTCAATAGATCTGACCTCTTTTCAGCTATTAACAACTACCATTAACATCTATTCTTCGTCCATATCTATTACCATTGACACTCCCCTTACAATTTCTTTGCGGCAGCATTGCCATCCGTTCCCCTGGCTCCTCTTCCTTTGTTTTAAACAACATTACAACCGACCAGCATTCAGCCCTCTTTAGTTCTGAGAAACAGCCATTATGCTCTCCCAAAATTCACTCTGTTTCTCTCTCTGCAGATGCTGCTTAGACCTGTTGAGTTTATCCAGCATTTTCCATTTCCTGCATCTGCAGTGGTTTGCTTTCATTTCACTGCACAACGGATTGTTTATCTCAATGCTGTTTGTGAAGCTTTGCTGTGGAAATAGGCTGCCACATTTCTCAGTATTTCAATCATAATTGCACTTTAAGAGTAATTCATTTGTTGTGAAGTGATTTGGAAACATTTTACATAAAATGCATGCTCTTTTTCCTCAAGGTAAAAGAAGTTTGAAAAGAAGTTGCCTTTTATCCTTTTAAAAGCAATGCTGCCGTTGTTCCTAGGAGCTTGCGAATCTTGTCTTGTATTCTGACATTGGTTTGGCCCACAGTCAGTATTCACAGCCTAGGTTAACATTTGAAGGGCAGCCAATTTAGGCAGGTGCCATTGGTAGACTGTCATCCATGGTGGGGGGTAGTGAGGAAAAAAGAAGCAGAGAGCAAAGATTTAAAAAACCCACCAACTTTCTGACACATGCAACAAAATGACTCCCAAAGCTTTACATCTTTAATGACTTTCATTAATTTTAAAATGGGAATCACTACAAATAATTCAATACCAGCAAATTACCATCCAAGTGGTTCTTTTGTTCTGTGTTTTGTTCACAACAATAATAACGATTATTCCAATGTTATATCATTTTCAGATTGCAAATGTGATGGCTAATTAAATAAATGACTGGAATTGCCAAAGGAGATGCTTGCATTGGACAAAATGCCTGCAGCTGACTTTTCTGCAGTGGTCTTTCATCTGAAACTTTCTTGTGTTTCATTCCATTGTGGGTCCTGACATGTCCTGCAGGCTTTAAACATCTAATTTAAATATCTCCATCAAACTGTAGCTGTCCAGCCACACTTCTGTTTTACAAGTTGGTCTCAAAAAACCATCAAAATCTTTTAAAATGCAAAGCAACTTGCTATGGAAATTAACTGAGTTGTTTGGATTGCAATGTTTTGCTATGTTTTCCCCTTTATCTTTCCTGGTAGCACTGACTAATAATGGGATGGGATTCCAAAGGCACCCCAGTACTACAGCCACATGACTGCTCTTAATGTTTGAGGCTGGTGGTGACATGCTATCTGACTACAGGAGGCATCACAACCAATTTTGATTCCCTCCCCCCTCACGTGATATCCATATGGAAGAACTTAGCAGCAAAAATCTCTGGAAAGTAGTGAGAAGTAGCACATCTGTCTTGTTTTATTTCTCTCCTTAGCCAAAATGATGATATCATTGATAAGAGCTCATTGTGTTGGAAGTAATACATTACTGAGGATAGAGTATTGACTAACTGACAGAACTAGGGTTAGGATAAATGGGTCACCTTAAGCCTGGCAAACTTGGAATCATGGATGTTATCCTTCAATTATGTAGGACATTGTAGTATTCAAGATGTGGTCTCACCAATCAGGATTGTTCTTTATTTAAGGAAGGTTGAAAATGTACTGGGGGTGGTGCATAGAAGGTCACCTGTAATGAGTGGGTTGTCTTAAGGGGATAAGTTGGATAGGCCCAGGCCGTTTCCATAGGAATTTAGAAAAGTGAGGGGTGAATTGAAGTGTGTAAGATTCTGAATGGTCTTGATAAGTCAGATTTGAGAAAGATGTTTCCTCTTGTTGGTGAGTTCAGAACTAAGGGGAATGATTTTAAACTTGGAGGTTGTCTTTTAGACCATAGGACCATAAGAAATAGGAACAGGGGGAGGAGGTTCGGTCTCTTGAGCCTGCTCTACCATTCGATAGGATCATGGCGATCTGACATTGCTCAAATCCACTTTCCCCATAATCCTTGATTCCCCTAGTGATCAATAATCTATCTCAGCCCTAAATATACACTAGGACTCTGCCCTCATAGCTGTCTGTGGGGCAAGGAGTTCCAAAGACTCTGAGAAAAGAAATTCCTTCTCATCTCTGTCTTAAATTGACGACTCTTTGTTCTGAAACTGTGCCCTCTGGTCCTAGAGTGGGAGTCGGTAAGGCGATAAGACATAGGAGTAGGATTAGCCCATTTGGCCCATTGAGACTGCTCCACCATTCGATTATGGCTGATATGTTTCTCAACTCCTGCTATTCTCCTGCTTTCTCCCCATAACCGTTGATTCCCTTACCAGTCACGAACCTCTCTACCTTTATCTTAAATACACTCAATGACTTTCCCTCCACAGCCATCTGTGGCAATGAATTCCACAGATTCATCACCCTCTGGCTGAAGAAATTCCTCCTCATCTCAGCTCTAAAGGGTCGTTGCTTCACCCTGAGGCTATGTACTCAGGACCTAGATTCTCTGACCAGGGGAAACATCCTCTCCAGGTCCACTGTATCCAGGCCTCTAAATATTCTGTAAGTTTTAATCAGACCCCCTCCCGTCCTCTTAAACTCCATCGACTATAGACGCAGAGTCCTCAACCACTCCTCATATGACAAAACTTCATCCCAGAGACCATTCTTGTAAACCTCTGGACATCCTCCAAAGCCAGAACATTCTTCCTTTGATACAGGGCCCAAAACTGCCGCGTCTGCTCCCAAGATGGGGCGTTCCACTCCCGAACGTCCCAGATGTCTTCTTACTTCAAGGACCGCAACTTCCCCCGCTTCAGTGGTCGAAAATGCTGTTGACCACATTTCTTGCGTTTCCCGCACCTCTGCCCTCACATCCCCTCCCCCCAACAGAAACAAAGACAGAATCCCCCTTGTCCTCACATCTCGCCCCACCAACCTCCGGATTTAATGTATCATTCTCTGCCACTTCCGCCACCTACAATCTGACCTCACAACCAAAGATATATTTCCCTCCCCACCCCTATCTGCTTTTCATAGGGACCATTCTCTCCGCGATTCCCTCATCCACTCCACACTCCCTACTAGCCCCACCATCCCCGGCACCTTTCCCTGCAACCGCAGGAAGTGCTACACCTGCACCTACACCTCCCCCCTCACCTCCATTCAAGGCACCAAACAAACCTTCCATATCAGACAGGGGTTCACCTGCACATCCGTCAATGTGGGCTACTGCATCCGTTACTCCCGATGTGGCCTCCTTTACATCGGTGAGACCAAGCAGAGACTCGGAGACTGCTTTGTAGAGCACCTGCACTCGGTTCACGACAACACCTTCTAATCATGACCCATTTCAACTCCCCCTCCCACTCCCTGGGTGACATGTCCATCCTGGGCCTCCTCCAGTGTCACAATGACGCCACCTGGAAACTAGAGGAGCAGCACCTCATATTCCGTATTGGGAGCCTGAAGCCCAATGGCCTAAATGTGGATTTTACCTGTTTCAAAATCCCCCCACCCCCGGCCTCATCCTATGACCAACCCTTCCTCTAATCCCCGCCTCCTTGACCTGACACAACCTGTCCATCTTCTCTCCCACCTATCCTCCCCTCCCACCTCACTGACCAATCCCCACCATTCCCTACCCGCATCCATCAATCACCATCCCACCTACCTTTCCCAGACCCACCCCTCCTCTTTCTATTTATTTCTGAGTTCCCTTCCCCCTCTCCCGTTTCTAAAGAAGGGTCTGACCCAAAATATCAACTTTCCTGCTTCTCTGAAGCTGCCTGGCCTGCTGTGTTCCTCCAGCTCCACACTGTGTTATCTCTGATTCCAGCATCTGCAGTTCTTACTATCTCTATATTGACAACATTCCAAATGCAGTCTGATCACAGCCTTATATAACCACAGCAGTACATTTTTTCTCTTGTATTCTAGCCCTCTTGAAATTAATGCTAACTTTCCATTTGCCTTCCTAACTGCCTTCTGAACATCCATGTTAACATTAAGAGAACCCTGAACTAGGACTCCAAAGTCCCTTTGTGCTTCAGATTTTCGAAGCCCTTCCCCGTTTAGAAAGTAGTCCACACCTCTATTTTTCTACCAAAATGCATAACCTCACACTTTCCCACATTGAATTCCATCTGCCACTTCTTTGCCCTCTCCCTAGTCTGTCTAATTTTTTCTGCAGTCCTCCCATTTCCTGAACATTAACTGTCCTTCAACCTATCTTTGTGTCATCTGTAAACTTAGCAACAACGCTGTCAGTTGCTTTGTGCAGATTGTTAATGTATAATGTGAATAGTTGTGGTCCCAACATTGACCCCTGTGGAACTCCACTAGTCACTGGCTGCCATCCTGAAAAAGACCCTTTAATCCCCATTCTGTGCCTTCTGCCAGTCAGCCAATCCTCTATTCATGCCAGTTCCTTGCCCTTAACACCAGGGGTTCTTGTCTTATTGAGCAGCTTGTGTGGCACCTTGTCAAAGGCCTTCTGGTGGCATGGTGGCTCAGTGGTTAGCACTGCTGTCTCACAGTGCCAGGGGCCTGGGTTCAATCCTACCCTCAAGTCACTGTGTGAAGTTTGCACATTCTCCCCGTGTCTGTGTGCGTTTGCTACAGGTGCTCTGATTTCCAATCACAGTCCAAAGATATGCAGATTAGGTGGATTGGCCATGATGAATTGCTTGTAGTGTCTAAGGATGTGTCGGTTAAGTGGATTAGCCATGGGAAATGCAGGATTACAGGGATAGAGTAGGGGGATTGGCCTGGGTTGGATGCTCTTCGGAGGGTCAGTGTGGACTCAATGGGCGGAATGGTCTGCTTCCACACTGTAGGGATTCTATGAGTCTATGGTGCACAGGCAGGAAATTGGAATGAGGCCAAGTTCAAGTCAGCCCCAATCTTATAGAATGGCTGAGGAGGGTTGTAAACTACCTTCTGCTGTATCATGTTCTAATAGTTGAGAGCATCAAGTTCCTGGGAGTGACGGTCACCAACAACTTGTCCTGGTCTACTCACGTTGACGCAATGGTCATGAAAGCATAACAATGTCTCAGAGGGCTAAGGAAATTCAACATGCCCACAAAGACTCTTACATGTGAAAACAATAAATCAAACTCAGACTCAAACTAATTGTAATGCCACTCAGGTTGATGTGTTTTTAAAGGAGTTCTGTCTTTATGGGTGGAGGAGAGACAGAAACTTGAAAGTACCATTTTCCTTTTATTGATGTCGTGTGTAAGGAACGTGGAGATACTTTTCTGTTTCAGTGGCATCATGCTATGAGTTGTAACACCATATCACAGGATTTGGAACAAATTGTTCTGCCGCTTTTGAATAAAGTAGATGCCTCTTCAACAGTATAGCACAGATCAAGCAAAGTGGTCTAGTTAGTTTGTAGAAAATAGCTGCAATTTTTAAACTCAAAGTGAAGAAAAAAATCTTGCAGTTCCTTAATGACATTCATTGATTGGTACTGTTATTACAAGTGTCAGCTGCTTACCAGTCCAGTTGATTTGCTAGTGCAGTTTGCAAATTACAGCAATCTATTCATTCCTGACAATTCAATATGGAGTCATCATAATTTATCAAAATAGTGAGTTGTATAGATTGTACAAATTATCCGATGGGTACAAATGGACCACTGAAGTGTGGATGCTTTACCTATGCCTTTACTACTCAACCAAAGGCACATGGACATTCATGCCTATAATTATCTTCACTGCAGCTTCTCAGAGTGCTGAGGAGTTAATGAGAAAGGTACACACTAGTCCAATGTCCCCTGACTATGCCAGGGGAAACTATTCATCTATGCCATCAATTCAACGGCATATGTCTTTAGTATAGGAACATACTAATCTGTTCAGCAGCCACGCATAAACAATGAGGTGGCATCCATACTTCAGGCCTCAAATTATTATATTCACTGCTTAGAGATGACTGACCTGTTTTAGACGTGTTGATCGCTGCTTTAATTATATACATCGACCCCAGCTACGTGAGCATGCGATGCAATTCTATTCTAAGGCCAGAATTTCGTGAATGCAAGGGGTACGTAATCAGGCCCTACTTGACACCAGCACATGCACAGTAAAGGGGATAAGATGAGGAGCTGGGAGTGTGTGGTGTGGTTGTGTGGTTATGTGGGTAGCTTGGATCCTGGGAGGGGGCTTGGGCAGAGTCAGGGCCTGGGAGAGACTGGGGGAAGGTGGTTGAGAGCCAGGTGGCAGTAGTGGGTCAGGAAGAGAAGGGAGAGAAGGGTAGGGAAGGGGGGGAGGTAGAGGTGGGAAGAGGAGCAAGGAAAGCTGTCTTCTTCCCAGAAGACTGGGCAGAGGAAACGATGCCACCAGACTCTGGCAGCGTCATTTGAGGTCACCACCCAGGGTCAGTGTGGTCCCCAGCATTGGAGGAACATTAACAATGTCGATAGAAGGTGGATGAGCATTTGACCTCCGTTGTGCCACTGCTGTGCAACACTTCTCTCTTTCACCTCACTCAATCTCTCTGTTTCTGCCATTACAGGAAAAGGAAGCCCATAATGGGACAGAGCAAGGCCGTGTAGATAGGGTTTGGCTGACATTCAGCTCCTCACCTCCTACCAGGAGAGAATCCTGGCCTGTGGAGATGCCGGAACATCCGTGTCCTGCCACCCAAGTGGGTACTTTGAATCAGTTTGCACGGTGGAAGATACCAGCAGCATACCAGAACTTTAAAAAATGTCAGGGGACAGAGGTGAGTGTAGTGGCCATCACTAAGGAGGAAGTGCTGGGGAAGCTGAAAGGTCTAAGGTGGATAAATCACCCAGACCAGATGGACTACACCCCAGACTTCTGAAGGAGATTGCTGAGGAGATTGAGGGGATCATTGATGGCAATTTTTCAGGAATCAGGGAGCCAGGGAGGGTCCCAGAGGACTGGAAAATGGTTAATGCAAAACCACTGCTTAAGACGGGAGGGAGTCATAAGAGAGGAAATTATAGGCCAGTTAGGCTGTCCTTAGTTGTTGGTAAGATTTTAAAGTCCTTTATTAAGAATGAGATTGCTGAGTACTTGGAAGTACATGGTACAATTGGGCAGGGTCAGCATTATCAAGGGGAAGTTATGCGAATAAATCTGTTAGAATTCTTTGTGGTATCAAGCAAGTTAGATAAAGGAGAGCCAGTGGATGGGTCTATTTGGATTTCCAGAAGGCCTTTGCCAAGGTGCCACACTGGAGACCACTAAATAAACTAAGATTCCGGATTTGAGGGGGTTGGCTTATGAGGAGATACTGAGTAGATTGGGATTGTATTCATTGGAATTCAGAAGATTGAGGGGGGATCTTATAGAAACATATAAAATTATGAAGGGAATAGATAAGATAGAAGTAGAGAGGATGTTTCCACTGGCAGGTGAAGCTAGGACAAGAGGGCATAGCCTCAAGATTAGAGGGAGCAGATTTAGGACTGAACTGAGAAGGAACTTCTTCACCCAGAGGGTTGTTAATCTGTGGAATTCCTTGCCCAGTGAAGTAGTTGACGCTACTTCAGTAAATGTTTTTAAAGATAAGGTAGATTTTTTTTGAACAATAAAGCAATTAAGGGATACGGTGAGAACGCGGGTAAGTGGATCTGAGTCCACGAAAAGATCAGCCATGATCTTATTGAATGACGGCTCGAAAGGCCGGACGGCCTACTCCTGCTCCTAGTTCTTATGTTCTTTAAGAGCCCATGGTGTTAGGAGCAAGGTACTGGTATGAATAGAGGATCGGCTGACTGGCAGAAGCACAGAGTGGGGACAAATGGGTCTTTCTCAGGAGGGCAGCCAGTGACTAGTGGAGTTCCACAGGGGTCAGTGTTGGGACCACAACTGTTCAAGTTAGACGTTAAGGATCCAGATGAAGGAACAGAGGGCATTGTTGCAAAGTTTTCAGAAGACACAAAGATAGTAAAGGGACAAGTAGTGTTGAGGAAGTGGGGAGGCTACAGTAAGAATTGTACAGGCTAGGGGAATGGGCAAAGAAGTGGTAGACGGAATATAATGCGGGAAAGTGTGAGGTTGTGCACTTTTGGAGAAAGAATTGAGGCTTGACCATTTTCTAAATGGGGAAAGGCTTTGGAAATCTGAAGCACAAAGGAACTTGAGAGTCCCAGTTCAGGATTCTTTTAAGGTTAACGTGCAGGTTCAGTTGGCAGTTAGGAAGTCAAGTGCAATTTAGCATTCATTTCAAGAGGGCTAGAATGAAAGAGCAGCGATGTACTGCTGAGGTTATATAAGGCTCTGGTCAGATCACATTTGGAATATTGAAAGTGTTTTTGGGTCCCCTGCCTAAGGAAGAATGAGCTGGCATTGGAGGGGGTCCAGAGGAGGTTAACAAGAATGATCTTGGGGATGAAGGACTTGTCTTGTGAGGAACATTACTTGATCGAGTTTAGAAGGATGAGGGGGGATCTGATTAAAATTTACAGAATACTGTGATGTCTGAATGGAGTGGATGTGGAGAAGATGTTTCCATTAGTAGGAGAGACTAGGACCCAAGGGCGCAGCCTTAGAGTGAGGGGCTGATCCTTTAGAAATGAGATGAGGAGGAATTTCTTCAGCAGGAGGATGGTTAATCTGTGAAACTCATTGCCTCAGAGGGATGTGGAGGCCAAGTCATTGTGCGCATTTAAGGCAGAGTTAGATAGGTTCTTTAAGGTTTTTGAGTAGATTTGTAGCTCAGGTTGTGGATGTTGTGGTTGTTGTGGTTGGTTGGCTCGCCAAGCTGGTTCATTGTTCTGCATACGTTTTATTACCCTGCTGGGTAACATCATCAGTGCAGCCTCCGATGAAGCGCTGTTGTGTTTTCCCACCTGTTATTTAAACTCTGGTGTCCGTTGAGCTGGGTTACCTCACTTCAGGTTTTTCTTCACAGTGGAGTATATATAGGGTCTAGCTCTATGTATTTGTTGATGGTTTTCTTAGTGGAGAACCAGGCTTCTAGGAATTCCTGTGCTTGTCTCTGATTGGCCTGGCGTTGTCCCAATCAAACTGGTGGTTTTCCTCATCCATGTGGATGGAGATGAGTGCGTATTGATCATATCTTTTTGTTGCTAATTGCTGTTTGTGCACTCTTGTGGCTAATTTTCTTCCTGTCTGTCTAATGTAATGTTTGTCACAGTCTTTGCAGGGAATCTTGTACATTACGTTGATCCTGTCCATATTGGGTAACGGGTCTTTGGTTCGGGTTAGCAGTTGGCATAGGGTTGATGTGGACAATGTGGTTGATGTTCAAGGACAGAAGATGCCTATTACACGAATGACACCAGGAAGATACCCCACGCCCCAACACACTCATCACGCTACCTTACAACAGGAACACATCTGAACTGACCACAAGACTCCTACGACACTGGGCATCAGAGTAGCACACAAATCCCCACCTACGCCAACTGCTAACGCGAACCAAAGACCCGTTACCTGACTCTACGTTGTTGTGTATCCCAAAGTCCACCTTGGAGGACGTTTACCCCGAAGATCCAAGGCCGAATGTCCTTGACTGCTGAAGTATCCCTCCACTAGGAGGGAACATCCCTGTTTGGCAATTGTTGTGCAGTGTCTATTCATCCAGTGTTCTAGCGTCTGCATGGTTTTGCCAAATACCATGCCACGGGGCATCTTTGCCTGCACTGCATGAGATAGACAACTTTGGCCAAGTCACATGAGATATGGGTCAGTTTTAAATTTAAGATCTGTCAGATACTTAAGTCTACTATCATTATTCAGGTCACTGTCATATTAGTTTTGTAAACTGTGTTTAAAGAGGTATCTGCAGCTAAACTTCTTACAGAGTATAATGATTGTAATGAGGTCAGCCAGGCTATCAGCATAGATTATGAATTCCCTGGTTGGAGCTGTTAACCTGGTCCAATCAGGGAGCCCTGGCTGACAGATATAAAGAGGAGTGTTAGGGGTCTGCTCACTTTGACAGCTGGCTCTGAGGGAACTGGATCAGTGTCAAGGATCCGCCACGTGAAAATAAAGGGTGACTTGGTGACGGGATATCGGTTTCTGTGGAGTTATTTCACAGACTATTACATACTTAGAGAACAACTGCAGAATTCTGAGGCGCAGGGAGATCAAGGTGTTTTGTGTGAGTAAAAGTTAGTATGCAGGTACAGCAAGTAATTGAGAAGGCTAATGGATTGATATTCTTTATTATGAGAGTAATTGGGCATAAATATCAGGATGCTACGCTTGTGTTATACAGGGCATTGGTGAGACCACAACCTGAAAACAATGTGCAGTTTTGGTCTTATTTAATGAAGTATGTAAATGTGTTAGAAGTGGTTGAGAGGAATTTTACTAGATTGATACCTGGAATGAATAGTTGTATTATGAAGATGAATTGGACAGACTGGGCTTGTTTCCACTGGTGTTTAGAAGAATGTGATGTAACTTGATTGAAGTGTGTATGTCCCTGAATGGTCTCGACAAGGTGGATGTGGAAAGGATATTTCCTCGTGTGAGAGTTCGGATCTGTTTAACACTGTTTAAAAATTAAGGATGATCTTCGTTTCAGGATGAAGGCGAGATTTTATTTCTTTCAAAGTGTTGTGCAACTTTGAAACTCTGCCCCAGAAGGTGATGGAGGTGTGGTCATTAAATATTTTTAAGGCAGACTTCAATTCCTGTTAGGCAATGGAATCAAAAGTTATTAGGGGGCAGGAGGGACTGTGGAATTTGAAACACAAACAAATCAGCCATGATCTCATTGAAGGAAAGAGCACTAGTAAGAGGCTGAATGGCCTACTTCACCCCCTGGTCTGTATGTTCATGTGTGTGTTCATATCCTTCTTCAGCCCCAGAGACCTCTGTTTAAAATATCATTGACTTGTATTGTAGCATGCCTGCTTTCTGAGCTCCGATCATTTTTGCTGTCGTGAAAGAAATGATGAAGCAATCTGCATTCTGTCATGTTGAAGTGTGAGCTCCCCTTCTCTGTGCAGTAAGAAATGAGTGCAGTGCACCACAGATTGCATGAGAACTGAAGAATTAAATTCCATGAACCACTTCATAATAAGAACTGTAGAGGGTAGCAGAGCTTAGTTTTTGATCTGGAGACAGAAAGGACTGCAGATGCTGGAAGGTAGAGTCAAAGCATATGGAGCTGGAAAAACCCAGCAGGTCAGACAGTGTCCGAGGAGCAGGAAAGCCAACGTTTTGGGTCGGAACCAAAGAACAGGAAAACATCCAGTGGTTTGAGAGATGCTTACCTGTTCCTGCCAAATACTTAATCTAACTGATTTCCAACTAGGAAAACTGTCTGTTCACCAGTATTCCTGTACAAAAGGTACTGCATCTTAAGGTCCATGAAAATGTACAAATGCATTTAAATAACTCGAAGAACTTTCCCTCTGGAACTATCATTACAATGCCTAAACCCAAATAGAATTAGACAGAAAGAAAATGGGGAACCTTAACGTTTCAAGCATATGCATGACCTTAGACATCCCAAAGTTCATTACAGCCAATTAAGTACTTTTCGTACCATTTACTTTGTTGGGAAGCCATAGTATGACCTCTGAGAATTAATATCATTCTAGCTTAACTGTGAAAGACAGAATGTTTTGTAATTCTTGAATTTGTGCCCTCTGCACTTCTTTTTTAAGATACAGTCATACGGAAACAGACTCTTTGGTCCAACCAGTCCATGCCGAACATGATCCCAAACTAAACTATTCCCACCTACCTGCTCCTGGCCTATATCCCTCCAAACCTTTCCTGTTTATATATCCCCCCAAATATCTTTTAAACGTTGTAATTGTACCCACATCCACCACTTCATCGGGAAGTTCGTTCCAAATGTGAACCACCCACTGTGTAAAAAAAAAATTGCCTCCTATATCTTCTTTAAATCTCTCTCCTCTCACCTTAAACTTGTGCCCCCTCCTCTTGAAATTGCCCATCTTGGGGTAAAGACACCTACCATCAACTCTATCTATACCACTCATTATTTTATAAACTTCTAACAGGTCTCCTCTCAACCTCCTACGCTCCAGTGGAAAAATTCCCAGCCAGTCTTGTGTTTTACTATTTCTCTCCCTGGGATTTTAGATTTAATTCCTGGGAAATTTTTCTCTACAATCTTGGAGGTGGAAAATGTGAAGAGTGATAGTGGTTGCCTTGGAGCTGGTGATGGTGGGTGTTTCTGGCCAGTCAGACTACATAGCTTTACCCAAACAAGGAAATATGTCTTTGGGCTAAAGTACAGGCTTTTTCACTAGGAGGTCTGGCTTTTTTCACGAGGGAGGTAAGTACAGAGTTATCTTGTATACGCAAGCTTAACCACTGAAGAAGAATGACAACTTAGACAACTCTCCTAGTGACTATGAAGGTGACACCAGATAATTCTTGGGATAATTTCCAAATTGATCAATTAGTCAGCCTGTCGTACGACAGATGCATTGTGCTTCAGGCTATGTTCTTTTGCTGTGTGGAAAATTGTCAGCAACATGTTTTCAACGTGCTTAGTCTCTCCCCAGATGGCAGAGTGGTATTGATGATACACTGTAACTCAGAAAAATAGAGACATTTATGGCATAGAGGAGACCATTTAGCTCATTGTGCGTGCACTGGCTAAAAAAAAAGCTACTTAACCCTAATCTGACCTTCCCCTTTCCTCGCTTTCTGTATTTTTGTTGGGTTCAACACCTCAAGCATTTTTCTAGGTAAAAGTTACATAATTCTTTGATGTTTGCGTCGCAGGTAGACAGGGAGGTTAAGAAGGCGTTTAGCACGCTTGCCTTCATTGCTCAGATCTTTGTGTATGGGAGTTAGGACATTATATTGCAGCTGTACAGGACATTGGTGAGGCCACTTCTGGAGTACTGTGTGCAATACTCATCACCTTGCTATAGGAAGGATATTATTAAGCTGGAGAGAGTTCAGAAGAGATCTTCCAGGATGTTGATGGGAATGGAGGTTTTGAGTTATAAGGAGAGGCTGGGTAGGCTTAGACTTTTTCCACTGGAGCGTAGGAGGTTGAAGGGTGACCTTATAGAGGTTTACAAAATCCTGAGGACATTACATGGCCTCGTGCTCTGGGGCCAGCAGGCACAGACTGGAACTTAAGTAGTACTTATTGTCACTTATTAGCATTTTGGACTTTTTCAACTGTTCCCATGCTAATCTATAGTTTCTTTTACTCTGCAACAGCACTTTTGTTTTCACTCTGTAACTACACTTAAAGGTACCTGTACCTAGGTCCTCTGTACCTAAGATGTCGCTGAAAGGTGACATGGAAACATTTCACTGCACTCACTTGGGTTCACGTGACAATAAAGGCTATTTGATAAGGTGAATGGCAAAGGTCTTTTCCGTAGCGTGGGGGAGTGCAAAGCTAGGGGGCATATTTTTAAGGTGAGAGGTAAAATTTTTAAAAAGGACATGAGAGGCAACCTTTTTACACAGAGCATGTTTCATGTGTGGAATGTTCTGCCAGAGGAAATAATATATGCAGATACAGTTATAATGTTTAAAAGACATTTGGATAAGTACATGAATAGGAAAGCTTTGGAGGGATAGGGGCCAAACACAGGCAGGTGGGACTAGTTTAGTTTGGGAACATGGTTGGCATGGACTGGTTGGATTGAAGGGTCTGTTTCTGTGCTGTATGACTCTATGACTTGTTATCAAAGCAATGCTGGTATCTTTCTCAGCTCAGTTTGCTGACACTGAGGAGCGTGCACAGTATGCTCTTGGGAGACACTTGAGAATGTGCATGCTTGTCACTGGGCTGACTGTCAATATGGAAGAGGCTGACAGAATGGACAGGAAAGGGAGGAGAGAGAATGGATGGGGTTGGGGTGGGTTGAGAGAATGGACTGGGGAGTGTGGGGGGAGAAATTGTTGGAGGGAAAGGGGAGGGAGATTGGGAGAGTTTGGGAGGTGGGGAGAGAGTCTATGGGAGGGAGAGATTGGCGGAGCCTGTTTTCCCCCCCAAACCCTCCCAGAACATTCTCTTCCTGAACCTCAGATCTACAAACCAACATCAACATTGCATCCTCCACTGCTTCCTGCTTCCTCCCCACCCCACCACCACCACCATTCCCCCTTTCTGTTCTCTCCCCTCCAGCCTACCCTGATTCCTGTTTCAGGCCCATGCCTGTTCTATGCAAATACAGGGCCTGGAATTGAGGCTACGTTTGTGCCTTGTGAGTGCACTATGCACAGTCATCCCAACGTTTCTGTCTTACCAAACACTATCTTCTGACTCTACTACACTTTTAAGGCAGGGAAGCAATGGCCTAGTGGTATTACCACTGGACTCTTAATATTCCAAAGACCTGAGTTCAAATCCTGTTGTGCAGATGGTGGAATTTGAATTCAATACAAATTTGGAGTCAAGAGTCTAATGTCGATTGTCAGGAAAAACCCTTCTGATTCACTAATGTTCTTAAGGGAAGGAAACCGCCATCCTTACCTGGTCTGGCCTAATGTGACTCCAGACCCACAGCAATGTAATTGACTCTGAGGGATGGACAATAAATGCTGGTTTAGCCAGCGATACCTGCATCCCATGGATATTTTTATTCAGACTCCCACCACCATCTCGGTGAACACCTTACCTCTTAGTTTCTCTCCAAACCTTACATTAATTACCAATCAATGTCCTCTGATTATTGATATTTCTATTGATGAAAACAGGTCCTTTCTTTTCACTGAATTAATGTCCCTCCTAACTTTTTACACATTAATTCAGTCTTCCTTCTCAGCTCCAATTAAATGACCTGACCTTATCCAATCTCTCCTTATAGCTAAAATTCTGCATTCCTGGCAATATCTTTGTAAATCTCTTCTGTACCCTCTCTTCCTGTAACAAAATGAGCAGAACTCTAGTTGCAGCATAACTAGAGGTCTATACAGTTCAGGTGTAATATCCCTGCTCTTATACTCTATGGTTACGGTGAAGCAAAAAGGCAGACCCTGTCAAGGTTGCTTGCAGAGTGTTACCAAGCTCTCACCACGCCAAGACGCCCACCCCAACGCCACCTCCCCCCAAAAAAATCACTGCCCCACAGCCAGGGACCCCCCAATGATCCAGGGTCTTGGATGTGTGCATTTCGAGCTGTAGCCACCATCTCCCCTATGCCAGCCTCTCGTTGATTGGTAGCTCTGTGTTGGGAGGAACAGGGCATCCCCACCATCGCTGATCCTGGAGAAGGCCCACCAACACCCAGTGACATGGATGCACTTAATTCTGCAGGCTTTCCTGAAAACAGGTAATATGGGGCTCTTGATGGCTGTCCAACCAGAAGCATTAAAATGCCAATTAAAACATTAAAATCAATCCCGGCTTTCCGTTGTTTCTGGAAGTAGTCATTCACTTTCTAGCAAATGGCCCTGCCAATGTTGTCTGAGGGATTAGGAGAAGGAGAATAGAGGCTGTAGTTGACTGGAAAAAGGTCTTCAGCTAATGGCAGCCAAAAACAAATGGTGAACTTCTGTTCGGTGCTGCATTCTTTTCCTGACACAGACCTTTTAACAGGAAAAGATAGGATAGATAGAGATAAACTATTTTCACTGGTTGGAGATTATAGAATTTAGGGGGCAAAGATTGAGAATTAGGGTCAGACCATTCATGAGAGATGTTAGGAAGCACTTCAACACACAAATGGCAGAGGATGCTGGTTCAGTTGTTTATTCTGAGATAGAGACATTTTGTTAAAAGAAAGCTATTAAGGGATGTTGGTCAAAAGCAGGCATATGGAGTTAGGCCACAGATCAGCCATGATTTCATTGAATGGTAGAATGGGCTCAAGAGGCTGAATGGCCTATTCCTGTTCCTATGTTCCCTCTGTACAGCTCGGGGTGGCAAAGGTAACTTCTAAAGAGCATCTGCATGATTTTTGCAACTTGCTACAGAGAAAATCTGCCTCCCTGGGCCATGTAGCTCCCCTCCACACAAAGTAGGACGTTCGGCAAATGAGCGATTAATGCGAGGGCTTTCACTTACTTAATCAGTTACTTTCACTGCTGCACTCTACTGTTACCCAACAGGACAATAAATGGCAAAGCAACAAGGAGAGGTCCTAACCTCTCCATTCTTCAAATTCCCAGCTTTCAAGTGTAAGGATATATTGCCGCTGTTCACAAAAATTCAAAAACCAAGTACAAACAATAAACCTGCACCATCTGTTACTTATAAAGACATTGAATAACAATTTAGAGTTTACCAATGATCACCCATAACACACAATTCAGTGTGCGTACAGAAAATGATTCTTCTATTCCTTTCTTTCCCGTAGAGAAAATTGATCTGTATTGCATTCCTAATGCAATGTAAGGCTGCAGTTTAGAGGACTAATTTTCTCAGTTATATGTCATAATACCATAACTCACAGTTTAATTTCTACCCGAAGGCTACTGCACATAAAAGTACCACATGAAATTGATGTGAGTTGTGATAATTGTTAGATTGAAATCCACCAAGAATGCTTCTTGCATTACATTTTTCCTATTATGGTCTGTGACTGTTGGCTCGTGGAATTATTAGCACAAGTGTGTAATCGCAGTTGCAGAATATTATTGCCCTGGGGAGAGGGGTAAATAGCTAACGTAATATAAAACACATTCAACTCTGCAAATGAACACATGAAGCTGACACCAGAGACAATTATAACACTGAGAAAGAAAGACGTTAATTTTTTTTGCAGTCTGCAGGGAAGGGGTGTTTTAGTTGCCTTAAGCAGACTGTGGAATAGACTTTTTAAAATCTCAATTTTATTCATTGGCTTGCAGCCCTATTTACTGTTAAGGAAAAACAACCAATAATTCTCAATCAGGACCAATTCTTCGGAGGGAGGAAAGTAAATTATTCAACTCCGGGATGGAAAAAAGAACTTTGATGTTGCAAAACTAAAAGAGGAACTGGAATCCAAAGAGCTTCGTTTTGCACACAGTTATAAGCGACAATTTATTTTTGGTCTTCGCAGCTTTCGCGAGTATGTTTTTCTGCTCTATGCTTATATCAAACAGGAACTCAGAAAATCAGCTCGGACTGTCCCTTTTCTGTTGCTGCCGCTTGGATTCCTGCTACCAGAAACACAATGCAAAGCACGTTTTAACAAAAATTCGTTAACTTTTTAAGCAACATGTTCAGCAAGATTTCAGGGTTGGCCTCACGGGGCAGCACGGTGGCTCAGTGGTTAGCACTGCTGCCTCACAATACCAAGGACCCCGATTCGATTCCATGCTTGAGTGACAGTCTGTATGCAGTTTGCACATCCTCCCCACGTCTGTGTGGGTTTCCTCCTGCAATCCAAAGATGTGCAGGCTAGGTGGACCGGCCATGCTAAATTGCCCATAGTGTCCAGGAATGGTAGATTAGCTGTGGGAAATGTTATTAATGTTAATTAGCCATGGGAAAATGGGTTACAGAAATAGCATGGGTCTGGGTAGGATGTTCTTCAGAGGGTCGGTGTGGACTTGATGGGTCGAATAGCCTGTTTCCACACTGTAGGGATTTTACAATTCTATGGCTGTCAGCTTCAAGTAACCCTCTGGGTTCAGCCCAATACCAAAATACACCCCAGTCTTCATTCATGTGCTTAAGATCAATTTAAATATTTCGGTTTTTCAACTTGATTTGGAAATCTTAGTACAATCCTCAAGACCGAAGGCAGTCAATGAAGACTGATGTGTATCTGTCTACTCTTCATTGCAAATGTCTCCCTTTCTTATTCACCATTTTTTGCGACCTTATTGCTTGGTTTGTCTTCTCTCCACTTGGTACTACATCATTACTTAGTTCCCTTCTTTGTTCTTTGCTCACCTCATACTCACTCCCTCTCTGTTCCCCAATATACTACTCTTTCTTCCAACCACACTTCTGTCAGTCCCATGTTTCATATTCCAATTTTTCTCCTCAATCCCACTGACTGCTCTCTCTTTCCCCTTCCTCTGTCATTCTCTCTCCTACTCCCTTTCTGTTTAATTTCTTTTCAAGTCTTTACCTTCCCTTGATCTCTCTCCTTTTTTTAATCTCCCTCTAAACCCATTGGCTATTGTTGATATAATTTGGTTTACTGAATGCCTGAGTCACACTCCAAATTATAATTACCATAAATTCTGCACAAATAATTGTGCTGGTAAACATTAGGTTTTGTATATTTAATTTGATTGCTGCTAGTTGCTCAGTAATGATCCACATCAGTTCTTTAGCAGTAATTGCCATCAGCTTTTTTCTCCTCTTAATAACATACTAATCTTCTGTAGAAAGTTCTTCGAAAATGGTCATAAATCTATATGACATAAATATTGTATATCACATGACTCTAATCCAATTTTTTGTGACCATGATTTCTTGTCATGTTTCTATTGCAATGTTTAACATGGAAACGTCATATGTAAACATTTAGAATAGAAATCCCAAGTGTGAACCATTATCTGCAGTGATGTAGTTGGAGACTCTGTCAAGTAGTCTTCCAAACTCGCTATCGCAAAATTACTTTCTCATCAACAGACTGTGGGAAACACTATTGAAAAGTAACCATGGAATGCCATTTGGTTTAAATTACAACCTTAAAAATGCCTTTAAGACTTTAACCACATCATAAACACATCTTGAGACAACAGAGTGTGGAACTGGAGGAACACAGCAGGCCAGCAGCATCAGAGGGGCAGGAAAGTTGGCGTTTCGGGTCGGGACCCTTCTTCAGAAATGGGGGAGGGGAAGGGAGCTGGGAAATAAATAGAGGGAGGAGGGGTGGGCTGGGGAAAGGTAAGTGGGATGGTGATAGGTGAATGCAGGTAGGGGGTGGTGGGGATTGGTCAGTGGGACGGGCGGGGTGGATAGGTGGGAGAGAAGATAGACAGGTTGTGTTGGGTCAAGGAGGTGGGAGGAGGATGGATGGGGCTGGGGAAAAGTTGGGTGGGGTGATGATAGGTTGGATGCAGGTAGAGGGTAGTGGGAATTGGTTGGTGGGAAGGGTAGGGCGGATAGGTGGGGAAGAAGATGGACAGCTTGTATCAGGTCAAGGAGGCGGGGATGAGAGGGAAGGTTGGACATGGGATGAGGCTGGGGGTGGGGAGATTTTAAAACTGGTGAATTCCATTGGGCTGTAGGCTTCCGAGGTGGAATATGAGGTGCTGCTCCAGTTTGCAGGTGGCGTCATTTGACGTTGGAGGAGGCCCAGGATAGACATGTCACCCAGGGAGTGGGAGGGGAGTTAAAATGGTTGGCGACCAGACGGTGTCGTCGTTTGTCACGTACAGAGTGCAGATGCTCTACAAACGGTCTCCGTGTCTACGCTTGGTCTCACTGATGTAGAGGAGGCCACATCGGGAGCAGCGGATACAGTAGACCAAGTTGATGGATGTGCAGGTGAACCCCTGTCTGATATGGAAGGTTTGTTTTGGGCCTTGGATGGAGATGAGGGGGGAGGTGTAGGGGCAGGTGTAGCACTTCCTGCGGTTGCAGGGAAAGTTGCCGGAGGTGGTGGGACTAGTGGGGAGTGTGGAGCGGATGAGGGAATCACGGAGTGAGTGGTCCCTACGGAAGACAGATAAGAGTGGGAGAGGGAAATATCTCTTTGGTTACGGGGTCGGATTGCAGGTGGCAGAAGTGGTGCAGAATGATATGCTGAATGCAGAGGTTGGTGGGGTAGTATTTTTGACATTTTTTTAAGAATCTACACAGCTCAGTAATGGTTAATTGCTGTTCGTGTTTTCTGAATTGACTCATTTCTGGTCTTATATGAGAAGACACAGTGTGATATAAACTATTTTCTTTTCATAAAATCTTCTAAGATCAAATAAATCCAGCCATCTCTGTTTTTTTTAACCTAGATGCAAATCATCCTTATGGTAAATCTGAACAGTGTCATGGAAATCAATGCATAAATAAATAAGAATGTCTGAATTACACTTGAGACAGTGTTAATGAGATTTTCATAAACTTTATCAGATCTTCACATCTCAAATTTTTCCATTAATGTAATTTTGGCAATTTCTGTTGAACCTCACAAAAATGTTAATGAATAGCTGATAATACTCATGACTGTGAAGAATTGGAATTGAACATAGGAGAATTATAAATGTTCCATCCACTAACCGCTGCCTTGCTAGGGGCTACTAATCCTAGTGGGGAGTGGTGCCTCCTCGTGAGAAGTAGTGTCCACAGAATGAGCTGGTTTGGAAAACACAAGCTGCTGGCTTCAATCTTTCTGTTGAAAGTCATCTATGCATCTTACTGCAATGATTTTCAATCTTTTCTAATATGGGGAATCCCTCCTACAAATACCTGTCCACTTCTCATCCTAGAAAATATGTTTTCACATTCACCTGAAGTAACATTTTATAAGTTCAGCAAATACAAGAATAATGTAGAACAGAGAATTAGCAGCTTACCAAAGTCCAGAGCTCTACGTACTTTGTCTTAGATATTTCATTCAGTGGGAAATTATTCTTGTGATACCTGGAGTCAGCATATTTTCATTCTCAGTCTTTTTCTTTTGCCTATTGATTGTTGTCTTCATGAAGAGGCATCAGAGAAATGGAGATAACAAGGTGTAGAGCTGGATGAACACAGCAGGCCAGGCAACATCAGAGGAGCAGGAAAGCTGATATTTTGGGCCTAGACCCAATGAAATCCAATATTGTTTTCTGAAGAAAGGTCCAGACCCGAAACGTTGGCCTTCCTGCTCCTCTGATGCTGCTTGGCCTGCTGTGTT
>NC_063362.1:29292058-29298213 GCF_021869965.1 Rhincodon typus
CATCTCCTGGCCCCATGTCCCCTCTCCCTCTGCCCCCTTCCCCATGCCCCCAACCCCTCAGCCTCCCCTCCCCATGTCCCCTACCTCTTTGCACCCTTCCCTATGTTCCCTTACTGCTCAGCCTCCCCTCCCCATGTCCCCTACTTTTCAAACCCCACCTATGATCACTCACCTTTTTTTAATTCTCTCCTGGGAGGTGCTGGGCCAACGTGCTTGTTCGTTCCTGGTTGCCCTTGAGAAAGTGGAGTTGAGCTTGGCTCTGTCAGCAAACTTGACCTTCTGGTGAGGTGTGTTCCCAGCAGCTGCCTCACATTGGCTGGCTGTTCTTTTGGCAGGAGCCAATGATCTCTCCTCCTGGGATCCTTGATCTCAGGCAAGGTCCACTGTTACCCTGTTACCGGACCCAAAACATTAACTCTGTTTTCTCTTCACAGATGCTGCCAAACCTGCTGAGCTTTTCCAGAAAATACTGTTTTCATTCCATCTCGAAGGATAATGGCAACAGATATATGGGAACACCGCTACCTCCAAGTTCCCCTCCAAGCTACTCACCATCCTGACTTGGAAATATATCACTGTTCCTTCACTGTTGTTGGGTCAAAATCCTGGAATTCCCTTCCTAATGACATTGTGGGTCAACCCACAACAGGTAGACTGCAGCAGTTCAAGAAAGCAGCTCACCACCACCTTCTCAACTAGAGACGGGCAATAAATGCTGGCCAGTGACGTCCATATCCCACAAATGAATAAATAACAAAAGAACAACGCAACAGTATTCATTGTGAGGAGTCTTGGAAGTCATGGTAAAGATTTGTATCAATAGTTTGAGTAAAAGCTAAGAATCTTGATATTGAGAACATAAGTTTAGAATTGCTACCTTCAGTACTGTAGGACAAGGCAATTTAATAAAATTTGTGAACAGGAGCAAATGCCTGGACATCAGTGCGTAAATGATAATACTATCTTAAAAACAAGGCAGCAATGAATGCAACAAAGGGAAATCAGCTTGCTGGACCTATGCAGAAGATTAGTTGCTAAGATACTGCTGAGGAAAGTGAAAAGAGGTATGAATGTAGTGCTGCATGAAGAACAAGCAGCTGTTAGATTACAATGGAAGTATGATAAATGAACTCTTGCGATAAGACAGATTTTGGCAAAATCTATAAAACACAATATCCAATGTTTCAAAAGCTGCTTACATTTTAACAGATCTTTTGACAGTGTAAGGCGATAAGGGACATGGACTGGCTGGAGGATGTATAGTATTCCTGAGAAATTTGTCAATCTGATAGCAAACTTCTAGAACAAGTCCATGAGTGCTGTCAAATCGAACAGAAAACTGACGTAATTGTTTAGTCAGCAGTGGGTGAAACAAGGACCCACACTGTCCTTTCATATATTTTTTAAATTTGCTCCAAGATAAGGCAATAGATTTTGTACTGAAATACGACACCAAAAGCAATATGTGGCAAGATTTTAAACAAGCTCAGATTCTCAGTCAATGCTGAGCAATATCTGAAGCAGGTTTGCAGGGCTGAAATTGACAGGTACTGTGTGGAGAATAGATCTGGGTTACAGATTGACATAAAGTGGGCACAGGTCCTGTTATTTTGGGACATGTTGGAAAATGTTTATATTGCAGTTGGAGAAGACACAGTTCATTAGTTGGAAGAGTTTGTTTAGCTCAGCGAGTTAGGGTGAGAAAATGGAAATTGAGAGGAATGCACTGGAATTGTTCCTGCCACTCTTAATCGACAAAACAGAGTATGGAACGCTAAAGAAATTTGGGTAAAAATTAAGGCGTGAGTTTATGATACAATAATTATAACAAATCACCATCAGATGTGAGAGCATGAGATAAAAATGACAAGAAACGAATATTATGACAGAGAAAAAAATGACAAAGAAAGGATATTAACTGCAGAGATCCTCTGTTTAACATTAACATATGCATCAGGAGCAGGAGGAGGCAGCTTGATATGTGGAACCTGCTGTGTCATTTACCAAGAGCACAGTTGATCTGATTGTTCTACATTCCTGTGTTTCAGCCCCTTGCTTTGCAAGGACCTATCTCCTTCTCGCTTACAAAAATTGAAAGATTCTACTCCCATCACCTTTTGAAGAAGAGTTGCAAAAGACGCACGACTGTGAGAAAAAAACTCTCTGTCTTAAACAAGCAACACCTTATCTTTTAAATAGCGACGCCTAATTCTTGATTCTTCCAGAAGATGGAGCATCCTCTCTACATCCATCCTGTCAAATCTCCTCAGGATGTTATATGTTTCAATCAAGTTGCTAAAACTCCAACAGACACAAGCCCAGCCTGTGCAACCTTTCCACATTAGACACTCCATCCATTTCAGGAATTAGTCCAGTAAATCTTCACTGATGTGCTTTCAATGCATCCTTCTTTCAAATAAGGAGATTAATATTGTCCACAATACTCCAGATGTGGTCTCACCAATCCCTGTGTAATGGAAGCATTCCATCTCTATTTTTCCATTCTACTTTTCTCACAATGAATGATAATATACTGCATACAGTTTTTGGTCTCCTTACTTGAGAAAGTAAGTACTGGCACTGGAGGAGGTGCAGAGGAGATTCTCTAGGTTGATCCCAGAGTCAACAGAGTTGCTTATGAGGAGAGATCGAGTAGACTGGGACTGTACTCATTGGAATTTAGAAGAAAGAGGGGAATCTTATAGAAACATATAAAATTATGAAGGGAATAGATAAGATAGAAGCAGGGGTGTTGTTTCCACTGGCAGGTGAAACTAGAAATAGGGGGCATAGCCTCAAAATAAGGAACAGCAGATTTAGGACTGAGTTGAGGAGGAACATCTTCGGCCAAAACGTTCTTCAGCCACATGGTATCAGGGGTGAGCTGGCAAGATGGATACAGAACTGGCTTAGTCATAGGAGACAGAGGGTAGTGGTGGAAGGATGCCTTTCAGAATGAAAGGTTGGGACTAGTGGTGTTCCACAGGGAGCGTGGCTGGGACCTCTGCTGTTTGTGGTCTACATAAATGATTTGGAGGAAAATGTCGCTGGTCTAATTAGTATGTTTGGCAGATGATACAAAGATTGGTGGAGTTGCAGATAGTCAGAGGATTGTCAGAGGTTACAGCAAGATTTAGATCAGTTGGAGGCATGGGCAGAAAAATGGCAGATGGCATTTAATCTGGACAAATGTGAGGTGATGCAATTTGGAAAGTCAAGTGCACGTGGAAATTATACAGTGAATGGCAGAACCCTTAGGAGTATTGATATGCAGAGGTATCTAGGTGTGCAGGTCCACAGATCACTAAAGATGGCAGGGCAGCTAGGTAAGGTAGTAAAAAAGGCCTATGGCATGCTTGAGATAGCAAGAACTGAAGATGCTGGAGTCAGAGATAACAAATTGTGGAGCTGGAGGAACACTGCAGGCCAGGCAGCATCAGAGGAACAGGAAAGCTGACATTTCAGGTCGGGACCCTAATTTCTGAAAAACGATCCAACCCGAAACGTCGGCTTCCCTGCTCCTCTGGCCTGCTGGGTTCATCCAGCTCCACACTGTGTTACCTATGGCATGCTTGCCTTCAGTGGAAGGGGCATTGAGTACGAGGATAGATAAGTTAAGTTGCAGTTTTATAGAACTTTAGTCAGGTCGCACTTGGAATATTGTGTACCGTTCAGGTCACCACGCTACCAGAAGGATGTGGATGCTTTGGAGAGGGTACAGAAAAGGTTTACCAGGATGTTGCCTGGTATAGAACATTTTAGCCATGAAGAAAGTTTGGATAGACTGGGTGTGTTTTTTACTGGAAAGAAGGAGGTTGAGGGGCGATCTAATTGAAGTTCATAAGATTGTGAATGGCATGGATAGAATAGAAAGTATGAGGCTTTGTTCCAGGGTGGAGGGTCAATTACTAGGGGACACAGATTCAAGGTGTTGGCGGGGGTATGTTTTAAAGAGATGTGCGAGGCAAGTTTTCATGCAAAGGGTGGTGAGTGCCTGGAACGCTCTGCCAGAGGAGATGGTGGAAGCAGACACAATAGCAGCATTTAAGAAACACCTGGATGAATACATGAATAGGATGGGAATAGAGGGATTCGGATCCTGTGAGTGAAGACAGTTTTAATATGGAAGGGTAAAATGTGTCGACGCAGGCTTGGAGGGCCGAAGGGCCTGTTCCTATGCTGTATTGTTTTTTATTCTCTGTTCTTGTGAATCTGTGGAATTCCCTACCTAGTGACGCAGTTGAAGCCACCTTGTTGAATATTTTTAAGGCAAAGATAGATAGATTTTTGAACAGTAAAGGAATAAGAATAATGGTGAGTGGGCGGGTAAGTGGAGCTGAGTCCACTAAAAGATCGGCCTTGGTGGAGCAGGTTCAAGGAGCCAGATGGCCTACTCCTGCTCCTATTTCTTATGTTCTTTTGTTCTTATTAATTTGTTGTAACTATTTGATTAAAAAGATTACTGTGGAGGCCAGGTCATTGAGTACATTTAAGACTGAGATAGATAGGTTCTTGATTATCAAGGGGATCAAAGGTTACGGGGAGAAAGCAGGAGAATGGGGTTGAGGAACTTATCAGCCATGATTGAATGGTGGAGCAGGCTTGATGGGCCGAATGGCCTAAATTCTGCTCCTATGTCTTATGGAAATATTCAAAATGTAAAGAATCAAGAATTGAACAACATACATGCCTTACACACAAAAATGTGGGCTATTTTAAACTCCCAAAACAGGTGGGAAGTACTATGTTAAAAGTATTGAAGGTGAACCAAAGCAAATGCAAACCTTTGGCTTTAATGGAGGTCGATTGCCAATCCTTCCCAAAATTTGGGTCAGTCATGGAAAATCCTTTGTCAAGGTTGCATGCCTCTATGTTTCTATTTTCACTTCTTTGGATTGGACTTTGGGAAATCAGTGATGAAATCCTCTATTTGCATCCATTATTTGCACTGAGCCAGCCAGCAATTGATGACTGGTAACACTTATCCAACAAAAAGATCCAAGTATTGCTAAATGGCAACCTACAATTCTGTCGAGCAGCAGAGAAGGCACTTATTACAAACTTGTTATTACAGGTTGAGTGTCACTGCAGAGGTGTTCAAAGGTTACAGGCAGTGAGTCAGGGTGTGAGAGACAAACAGAAACAGATTCCATTTTAGGAGTACTGCTGTTAGTTGTATTGCTGGGAAGACAGCTGAACAATACAGATTGAGTGTGTAAAGGATTTGGTGAGGAGTCAAGAGCAGTTGAATGACTTTTTTTTTCTATTCATTCTTGGGATGAGGGTGTTGCTGGCTAGGCCAGTATTTATTGCTCATCCCTAATTGTGAGAGTTATGAGTCTACCACATTGCAGTGGTTCTGGAGTCACGTGTAGGCCAGATCAGGTAAGGATGGCAGTTTCCTTCCCTAAAGAATGTTAGTGAACCAGATGGGTTTTTCTGACAACCAGCAATGGATTTGTGGTCATCATTAGACACTTAATTCCAGATTTTTATTGAATTTAAATTCCAATAGCTGCCGTGGCAGGATTTGAACCCACTTTCCCCAGAACATTACCTGGATTAACAGTCCAGTGAAAGTACCACTAGTCCATTGCCTCCCCTGAGACTTTGTGCTGTTATAACACAGGAAGAAGTTCTAGGAATTTAATAGACAGTTGGTTGTAGAAGTTAAACCTCAAAAGAAGACATGGGGAACTGAGATAGTGGGAGGTTTGCTGTATCTCTTTTGGGTGAAACTGTGAGGGGTTCAGAAGAGCAGTAAAATATTTCAGTGAGCTGACAGATTAAAGGTTGAAAAGCTCACAAACAGTACTTGCTCGATACAACTGAGCAAGACTGGAACTCCGAGAAAACCCGGGGCAGGACTGACTCAATGAAGACCTATTGGTCAGGATCTGGAGTTGATCAGATAGTCATGGAGACGTACAACACGAAACAGGCCCTTTGGTCCAATTCTTCCATGCCGACCAGATATCCTAAATTAATCTAGTCCCATTTACAAGCATTTGGCCCATTTCCCTCTAAACTCTTCCCACCCATGTACTCTGCAGAGTTTTTACACAACCAAGGATTTTGCAACAATGCCTTTGTATTTCCATAGGCACAGGATAAGTCAACAATGGTGGTGACTACCTTCAGGCCTTTCTGGAAAC
>NC_063362.1:29298713-29309370 GCF_021869965.1 Rhincodon typus
CAGGAAAGTTGACATTTCGGAAGACACTCCCGACCCGAAACGTCAACTTTCCTGCTCCTCTGATGCTGCCTGGCCTGCTGTGTTCATCCAGCTCCACACTGTGTTATCCCCATAACTTCCACAACTTTTTGTAACAAATGATCCAGTTTCCTTTTGGCATTCTGAAATGGTCTGACATTCCTCAGAGTCTTTTCTACATGAGCAGCATTTTAAGGACAGAAAGACCTTTTCTAATTCCTAACCTTGCACACAGTTCAAAAAGATATTGTTCCCTCTTCATTGCTTTACTTTGCTTTCTAAAACTGGACTAAAGCTGTTGACACAATTGCATACTGGCCCAGTTCTTCTCAGGAACAGCTGTCACTATCGTCTTGCTGCACTGACCCTGCCTTTCTGCCCCCATGACCATCATTCCTGAATTTCCTTTGAAGTTGTTGAAATCTGAGCATCATGTAACATAAAGCGCCTATTAAAATGTATTTTTGCACATTTCAAACCACTGCCTTCTGAATTAGAATAAAAGAACTGGCTTTAATTAATATAGAATTTGTGTTTAACATGCTGTTTAATTAAGTCAGATAATGTTTGATAATTCTGCCATTTTCCTCATTAAGTTTCAAAGGAAGGACCTCACCATTACAAAATGTTGACATGAATTAACATGTGTTGCATTTTTTTTCCCTTTTCAGGTTTCTTCCTTTTAATTAACATGGTCTTTTAAAATACATTTTTCAAAATTAATTTACAATTCTTAAGCATTATTCCAACAACACGAGCTGAACTCATTTTCTATGTGTAAGAGTAATTTTCTCATTTTGTTGAATGTTGTATATTTCAGTCCAGCCTGATATGGGCTATTCATCGTCTTTTAAATTTAATTAAAATGGATAAACAATGACATCTCTTTTGAAAGGGAATAAAGTCATACACAACGGAATGCTTTAATTCTAATGTACCTCTTGGGAGATGTTTCACTCTGATTTAGTTTATCTCACTTTCCTCTACAGTAGCAATTTAGCTCCTTGTATGTTTATTTTTCACAATTACTTCTTATTTAAATCTCATTAAAATTAGTAGTAAGTTTCTAAAAGGAGTGTGAAATAAAATATTAGAAAGGACCTCTATGATTTACCACTTTCAGCAGAAAATGGGCATCACATAGAGTGCATCTTGGAAATTGGATGGCCAATGAATTTCTGTCCATAGCCCAGGATGTGACTTTCATTGTTTAAAACATTATCTCTGTGCATTTCTTTGTTCTCTAATGTCCAGCATTCAAATTGTCAAGTCACTGATGGTGAATGCAGGCATAAATTTAAAGCTTTTTCCTCATTTTGTAACATATTTGGATCTTACAAAAGAACCTTTTCTAATGAGATATTAAATTGAGTCCTCAAATGTCTATTTCAGTGGTTTGGGTGGTTATATATTTTATCCCTTTTTAACCATTTACTTTTAACCCCCTCTTAACTGGTTGCATCAAATATGTTTATTTCTTTTAATCATGTGACCATTACATTTCAATTAAAAAGTAATTAACTGCATCAAAATGAAGGAGCCAAATTTCAGGGTCTTCTTGAGAGAAAGATAGAGGATTTTTAAGCCTGAGAAGAAGAGTTCGAATAGTCCTCACACAACACCGTCAAATATCAGATTAAGTTGTCTCAGCGCAATGAGTAAGATGTTAAAGTATGCATAATCTGCTTAAAATAATCATACTTTAAAATATGAGAACATGGAGTAAATGTTTATAGCATATTGTATGAGAAGAGCTCTGAGATATTTATTGGGTTTGGAACCCTATCAGTTTTCAGGCTTTATGCTAGTATAGATCAAGTTGCCATGGATTAGTGCTACAACATTCATCTATATGATAGCCAGAAACCTCCAAGAATAATTCACTCTTCAATGAAAAGTAAGGAACAATCCCTATGGGTATTTCGTATGAATTACATCCTCTGTATTACATCGGGGTGATATGAACTGGGAGTGGGATGGGCATTTGCAATGTTGCACTCTGTATGCAATTATTCCATGCATTCTTTCCAACAATTCCATTTGGAATATATAATTGGGAAATCAGGAGAATACAGAGCTGCCCTACCTAATTTGTTAAATTCAGAGTTAATTGACTCCTTGTGAACTGAATGTAATATTGAAATCACAGATCAAAATGTGATCTCAGAGTAAAATTTCATCTTTTTTTTTCTAGTCTCATTTACTTGGTACTTTTGGCATTTTAGTAAAAGAATCTTAATGAATAAGACACTGGACCACTGCCCCTGCTCCACACCAGGCTGCTGGTCGCTGGTATCCCCACATTGAACCTCTACGGCCATGGTCTGCCCTGGGCCTCTGCCCCACTCCACTACTCCACTATGGGCCGCTGGCATAGAGTCATCGAGCTGTACAGCACGGAAACAGACCCTTCAGTCCAACTTGTCCATGCTGACCAGATATTCTAAATTAATCTAGTCCCATACACCAGCATTTAGCCCATATCTCTCTAAAGGCTTCCTATTCATATACCCATCCAGATGCCTTTTAAATGTTGTAATTTACCAGCCTCCACCACTTTCTCTGGCAGCTCATTTCATACACGCACCATCCTCCGTGTGAAAATGTTGCCCTTTGGTCCCTTTTAAATCCTTCCCCTCTCACCTTAAGCCTATGCCCTCTAGTTTTGGGCTCCGTTATGCTGGGGAAAAGACGTTGGCTATTCAACCTATCTATGCCTCTCATAATTTCATATATTCAGCCTCCAACGTTCCAGAGAAAATAGCCCCAGACTATTCAGCCTCTCCCTATAGCTCAAACAGTCCGACCCTGGCAACATCCTTGTAAATCTTTTCTGAACCCTTGCAAGTTTCACAACATCCTTCCAAGTGCAGGGAGACCAGAATTGCACACTGTATTCCAAAGGTGGCCTCACCAATGTCCTGTACAGCTGCAACATGTCCTCCCAACTCCTATACTCAGCAACACTTCCCAGGACCTTACCATTAAGTGTATAAGTGCTGCCCTGATTTACCTTTCCAAAATGCAGCACCTTATATTTATCTAAATTAAACTCCATCTGCCAGTCCTCGGCCCATTGGCCCATCTGATCAAGATCCCATTGTACTCTGCGGCAACCTTCTTTGCTGTCCACTACACCTCCAATTTTGGTGTTATCTGCAAACTTACTGACCATACCTTCTATGTTCACATCTGAATCATTCATATAAATGACAAAAAGCAGCGAACCCAACACCGATCCTTGCGGCACACTGCTTGTCACAGGCCTCCAGTCTGAAAAGCAACCCTCCACCACCACCCTGTCTCCTACCTTCGAGCCAGTTCTGTATCCAAATGGATAGTTCTCCCTGTATTCCATGTGATCTAACCTTGCTAACCAGTCTACCATGTGGAACCTTGTCTAACGCTTTACTGAAGTCTACATAGGTCATGTCCACTGCTCTGCTTTCATCAATCCTCTTCGTTACTTCTTCAGAAAACTCAATTAAGTTTGTGAGACACGATTTCCCACACACAAAGCCATGTCGACTATCCCTAATCAGTCCTTGCCTTTCCAAATGCATGTAAATCCTATCTCTCAGGAACCCCTCCAACAACCTGCCCACCACTGATGTCAGGCTCACTGATCTATAGTTCTCTGGCTTTTCCTTAACATATTTTTGAAATAGTGATAGCACATTATCCAACCTCCAGTCTTCCAGCACGTTATCTGTGGCTATCAATGATACAAATATCTCAGCAAGGGGCCCAGCAATCACTTTCCCAGCTTCCCACAAAGTTCTAGAATACACCTGATCAGGTCCTGGGGATTTATCTACCTTTATGTGTTTTAAGACATCCAGCTCCTCCTCCTCTGTAATATGGACATTTTTCAAGATGTCGCCTTTTATTTCCCCAAGTTGTCTCGCTTCCATGTCCTTCTCCACAGTAAACATTGATGCGAATACTCATTTAGTATCTCACCCATCTCCTGCAGTTCCACACGTAAGCGGCCTTGCTGATCTTTAAAGGGCCCTATTCTCTCCCTAGTTACTCTTTTGTCCATAATGTATGTGTAGAATCCCTTTGGCTATTTGCCAAATCTATCTCATTTCCCCTTTTTACCCTCCTGATTTCCCTCTTAAGTATACTTCCACTGTCTGTCTCCTTTTCTAGAGATTCATTGTCCATGCCTGACATATACTTCCTTCTTTTTCTTGACCAAAACCTCAATTTCTCTAGTCATCCAGAATGTCCTACACCTACCAGCCTTGCCCTTCACCCTAACAGGAACATGCTCTCTATGGACTCTTGTTATTTCATTTTTGAAGGCTTACCACTTCCCAGCCATCCCTTTACCTGCAAACCGTTTGGAAGTTTTGCCTAATACCGTCAAAATTAGCCTTCCTCCAATTTAGAACTTTAACTTTAAATCTGGTCTATGCTTTTTCATCACTATTTTAAAACTAATAGAATTATGATTACCAGTCCCAAAATGCTGCCTCCTGACACCTCAGTCACCGTGCCTTATTTCCCAAGAATAGGTCAAATTTTGCTCCTTCTCTTGTAGCTACATTCACATACTGAATCAGAAATTTTTTTTGTACACATTTAACAAATTTATCTCCATCCAAGTCGTTAACACTATGGCAGTCCCAGTTTATGTTTGGAAAGTTAAAATCCCCTACCATAACCACCGTTTTATTCTTACAGATGATTGAGATCTCCTCACAAATTTGTTTCTCATTTTCCCACCGACAATTGGGAGGGGAGTCTATAATACAATCGCAATAGGGCGATCATCCCTTTCTTATTTCTCAGTTTCACCCAAATAACTTCCCTGGATGTACTCTCAGGAATACCCTCCCTACATACAGCCATAATGTTATCCCTAACCAAAAACACCATTCCCCCTCCTCTCTTGCCCCCCTTTCTATCCTTCCTGTAGCATCTATACCCTGGAACATTAAGCTGCCAGTCCTGCATAGGTCTGAGCCATGTTTCTGTAATCACGATGATATCCCAGTCCAATGTTCCCAACTATGCCCTGAGTTCTCTGCCTTACCTGTCATGCCTGTCACATTGAAATAAATGCAGTTTAGTTTATCAGTCCTGCCTCATTCTCTGCTTTGTTCCTGCCTGACCTGCCTGTTTGACCTGCTCCTTTTCCCAACTGCACCAGTCTCAGACTGATCTCTTTTCTCACTACCTCCTTGGGCCCCACCCAATACCACCTCCCCTTATTAGTTTGAATCCTCTCGAACAGCTCGAGCAAATCTCCAAACCAGTATGTTAGTCCCCTTCCAATTCAGGTAGACTTTTTCCTTCTTATACAAGTCACTTCTACCCCAGAAGAGATTCCAATGATCCAAAAATGTGAATCCTTCTGCCCTGCACCAGTTCCTCAGCCACGCATTCATCTGATCTATCCTCCTATTTGTACTCTCATTAGCTCATAGCACCGAGTAATCCAGATATTACTACCCTGGAGGGCCTACCTTTTAGCTTCCTGCCAAACTTCCTACATTCGTTCCTCAGAATCTTGTCCTTTTCTCATCCTATGTCTTTAGTTCCAATGTGTACAATGACCCCCTGCTGGTCCCTCTTCCCTTTGAGAATATTCTGCACCCTCTCCAAGATATCCTTGATCCTGGCACCAGGGAGGCAACACACCATTCTGATGTCTTATTGTCAGCCACAGAAACTGACTAGAGAGGCCCCTATCATATTGACCGCTTGGAAGCTTTGTACCCCTCATTACATTAGAACCAGTCTCAGTACCAGCAACTTGGCTGTTGGTGCTACATTACTCTGAGAGTCCATGACCCCTTGTATTTTCAAAAACAGCATGCTTATTTGAGATGGCAACTGCTAGAGGAGAGTGCGCTAACTGCCTCCCTCTCCTCCCTTCCCTGGGGATAGCCCATCTACCTGACAGTATCTGTGGTTTTTCTCCCTTCCTGAAACTGCCCTCCATCACACTCCCTTTCCTCTTACTGCCGCTTCAACCAATCCATGCAATCTGATAAGATTCGCAACCAAGCACAATTCCTGCAGACATAATCATCAGTAACATTGAAATTCTGCCTAACCTCCCACATCTGTCAGGAAGAGCACATCATTCTATTAGATGCCATTGCCCTTGGAGAGAGACTGCAATGTTTGTCTTTTTAACTTTTTCTGACCTATGGTTATGCTGTGTATTGTTGTAATGTAACTTCTTTTCCTTCATTTCTCTCTTCTGTACCTAAGGATTGTTCCTAGGTAGTCTGTACCTAAGATAGTGCCATTTTGATGACATTGTTACACTGTAACCAATCTGTAACTGATGAGTCTGTACCTAGGTATCTTCATAGGCTGCAAATTGGGTACGGTATGCAGGATTTCCGATAGGTTCTGGAAATGCTGGTCTCTGCTCAGAAGCCCCTTGCAATTCATGCAGGAATCTGGGGTAAACCAGAAATCAATCTTCCACAAATATAACTCTTGGCATAGAATGAGAGGGATTCATGAAAGGGAAATATCATGCTGCAATGTTTCGTCAAGCCCAGACTCATTGCCACTGGGATGCTGTGCAGGTTGGTTTGTGGACATGGCATCCTCAGATTTGGACTCTGGCATGGACAACCATATTTCCTAAGCTAGATCAGATACATAAGGTAGATTTACTTAGCTGGCAACATTTATAGTTGATGGGGACAGTGGAGGGAGAAAGGAACACCCTCTAAATGACTAATTAACACCACACTTTTTTTGATGGAATGGAACCATGGGCTTTGGGCCCTTGTTATTTTCTTTCAAATAACTGACATGCTGAGAGATGACAGCATCTTTTGCTTATGAGTCATGGAGTAACCCACAAAAACAGGAAGGCAACAAAAGATCAATGGAATGATATTCCTGAAGTCTGACTGAGATAGTTGTGGTTGGACTTCAATGGCAATTAGGAACATAGCTATTCCAAAAGCACAATGTTCCTTCAGTAGAATTACTATGTTAATGTATCACATGTCATAAAAATTGCAACAAAACTGAACTTATGATGGACCCAAACAGAACAAAGTCAAAGAACATTTCTACATCATTGGTGTTCCCTCTATTAACAGATCCTTTGTCCTAGTAGACAAAATCGAGGGCCAAGTCTATTCTGGCACAAGGTTTTCACATTTATTGTTTCTATCTATTATAATCTTCCATCAATGCTTCCTCTTGCAATCAATTAAGGTACAAAAGTGGCAATCTAATAATACAGATAAGCATTTTCTCGTATTTGAAAGAAGTTTAATATTGTAAACAGATGATCAAATGCAGTGTCTCCAAGGATTTAGTTCAATGGAAATATTTTAAGCTTAGATTCACTTAAAATTAATAAGGGAAGGTGACCATCAGAAGGGGGAAAAAGTCCTGTACAGCTGTGTATGAATAATGAATGTAGCTAATGATGAAAGTTATCTCATTCTCAGGATCATTTTTCAACCTTCAACTGCAAGGTATGAGGAAGCTGATAAATGATGCTGTGGCTTAATTATATTTTTTTACTTTTTAATTAGATTTAAACTAATTGAGTTCAAAATTGAAAAAAATAATGCTCACTTTATTATTACCTTAATACAGATTTTACTGCCATTAGGAACCTTCTTTGCTGCCAATTTTTGCCATCAAATTTTCATTTTTGTTGCTTCATTTCCACCAAAGGAACTCTTTCAGGAGATAGTTACCCTTTATACCCCAGTGATCACTAAGAGCGTCAACATTTCATTATCTGGACTACTCAGGGGATCCTCCAATACATGCACATCCTTAAGTTTACAGTCTCCATATCCTCTCAGCACACACACATACACACACACACATACACACACCACCTTTTCTACCAGACATTTGGAAGGCACCTCAGCAGGAGGAGGAAGAGGAGAAAATATCTCAGGTCCTTCATCGTGGATAAACTGATTGTGAACTGAAACTCAGATCTCACCTCCATATCATCATTATTCCACAATGCCTCCCTTTCAATCCATTCACTATGCACAAACCCACTTTCACCTTGGCCAAAATCTTCAAACAAAATATAGCAGCAAAAACTCTACCATGATATTTTGCCTGTTTGATCTCACTGTCCAAAATGACTTTCTGACCTTTAACAAGGAAACAAGTCAGACGTTCATTGAACTGAAAATTAAAATCCATTTTCCTCCAGTTTAGATGGAAACCCAAGTTCCTAAAAAGTAATATTAGTTCTGAACCATTATCGCTGTGTAATAAAAGAAGTCAAGACAGCAACCATGAGACACTATTATTGCCGTGTCCAGTACAGTGGTGTGTTGGAGTGATTGGAGGGGTCATCAATGGTTGAAATTGCTCATCCAGCTCACTGATGTTCCATTTGGATTCCTCAGGCTCACTCAATCCAGACTTCAATACAATCTTAGTCCAAACCAGGACAAAAGAGCTAAACTCCAAAGGCAATGTGAGAGTGACAGCTCTTGATGTCAAGGTAGAAATTGCTTGATAGAACATTAAGGAGCACTAACAAACCTGGAATCAGGGGAATCCTCTCCATTGGTTGGAGTTATATCTAGCAGGAATGAAGATTGTTGTTGTTGTTGGTAATCAGTCTTCTTAGCTCGAGGACATCTCTGCAGGAGTTCCTCAGGATAGTGTCAGATGCCCAAACCATTTTCAGTTGCTTCACCAATGACCTTGCCTCTGTTTTAAGGTCAAAGGTGAGATGTTCACTGATGATTGCACAATGTGCCGCACCATTCACAAACCCTGAGAAACTGAAGCAGCTTATGAACAAGATCTGGGCAACATGGGTTTGAGCTTATAAGTGACAAGTAACATTTAGTGCCACAAATGCGTCACACCCAGACACCTCAAACAGAAAACAATGTAACCATCTCTCCTTGACATTCAATGGCAATTCCATTGGTGAATCTACCCGCACCCCCCTCCTGCCAACTGTTAACATCCTGGGGGTTGTCATTGACCAGAAACTGAACTGGAACAGCCTCTAAATACTATTGTTAACAGAGCAAGTCAGAGGCTTGGAATTCTGCATGAAGTAACTCACCTCCTGACTCCCCGGATCCTAGCCACCTTCTTCAAACACAAGTGAGAAATGTGATGGAATATTCCACACTTGCCTGGATGGATACAGCTTTAGCCACACTCAGGAAGCTTGACATCATCTGGGACAGAGTAGCCCTCATGATTGGCATCCCTTGCAGTGCCGTCTACGTTCACTCTGGCTGCCATAGATATTTAGAGGCAACAGAGTTTATCAGCTACAAGATGAACTGCCATTACTTACCCACATACCTTCGACAGTACCCTCCAAACCTATGACCCCTACCACCTTGGAGGACAATGGCGGCATTCATAGTAATATTGTCACCAAAAAGGTCCCCTCCAAACCACATACCATCTTAACTTGAAATAGTATCGCTGTTCCTTAACTATCTCTGGGTCAAAATCTAACAATTCCCTTCCTATCAGCACTGTGGTTGCACCTACATGCCCAGGACTACAGCTATTCAAAAAAACTGTTTACTGTCAACTGGAACAATGAGATCAATAAATACTGGCTTATCCAGCAGCGTCCATATCTCAAGACAGAATAAGAAAAAAAGTTGGCCCACACTTCCAGTTGGAAATATTGATTTCCAAATTCTGTGTGCAATCCTGTGCCAGGTTAAATTGGGCTCTTGCTTGCCTGTCAGTACTTCAACCATCACCATACCCATCGATGTTCTCCTGTATACCGCTTCATCAAAGTCCTCACCTGAGTCCTCTGGAGCAAAGTTTTACCTGTGAGCTGGTCCTCTGGGATGCTGGCACATGTATATTGCCCAGGCTGCCTGGAGTCTATTTACACTCAGTGGCACCACTATATGCCATCAAAGGTACTATCTCTATGTTACCCTCTAAAGTATGCATATGATACCATGTGAGTTAGTGTCTCCCAGTGCTAAATGAATGTGGTGGCACCTTTTCGCCAGATGTCCGCTCTTGCTTAAGCCATTTATGGTCACACTGGTTCACCACAAAACAGCTCTTGGTTTGCCTGAAAGCATAAAAGTGGAAAGAATGGGTTCAGTTGGGGAGAAGGGAGGTTTAGTGGTAAGCAAGAGGCCCATACTGGCCACACTGTCTCAAGCTTAACATCATGCCAGAAATGAGGATGGTGATGGGATAGGATTGGAACAGGAGCTTGGATAATCTTGGTGACCCTTGTTGGAATGGCCTCAGTCACTGTAGACACAATAATTTGCATTTCTCAAGGAGCTGGAGAGATGAAAGTGTGCCTTTTACCCAATTGCTCTTTCCATTTCAAGATGCATGCATTGACTTTCACCAGCCATGTGATGCCAATGAATTTGAATCCAGCACAACAGCCAGGATCATGGGATAGATACCTTGAATTGCATTATGGGGCTATGTCTCTCACAGAGCATGCCTGGAAGGCCTCCTGGGCTATTGTGGAAACATTGCCTTTCTCCCTCATCTTTGTCCGCTGGGCTCAGCTCTCCAGCCCTACATCAGAGACTCTGAAAGCCACCTTCTCCATTTGTAGATAACAAGGTGTAGAGCTGGATGAACACAGCAGGCCAAGCAGCATCAGAGGAGCAGGAAGGCTGACGTTTCGGGCCTAGACCCT
>NC_063362.1:29309870-29381217 GCF_021869965.1 Rhincodon typus
AAATCCGAAGTTAAAACTGCATTGGAATGTGCAGAAAGGCAATTAGGATGCCAACAGTCAATACTGAGAAGGCAGGAGTATTAGGATCTCACCTTTCTGCGGCGACTACCTCTGCTTTCCGTGACTTCTCAAACTGGCAGTCACCAAACTTGTTGCCCTAGGATTCAGAATTATTTTTATCTCCTGCCAGACCTTAGAACATGAATAGCTCCTGGGAGAATACTGAATTAGGAAAAATAACATAGGAACAGGAGTAGGCCATTTAGCCCATTGATCCTGTCCCATCACTGAATGAGATAATGGCTGATTTGTGGTCTAACTCCATATATCTGGATTTGGCCCATATCCCTTAATACATTTGCTTAACATAAATTTATTCAAGTCTCGTTTAAAATTTACAACTGATACAGCATCCACCACCATTTGTGGAAGAGAACTCCAATCATCTACCACCCTTTGCGTGTAGAAATGCTTCTAAACATCTGTCCTGAATGGTCTAGTTCTAATTCTCAGATGATGGCCCCTTTGTTCTAGAACTAGGCCCTGAGACCTTGATGGAACAACAACACTCTTCAAAACTCATTAGATGGCAAAAACAGCAGACAAAATTGACTTCAGGTATTTGATGATTGGCTCAGAAACTCCTACAGCACTTGGGAGCTACTGAAAAACAATTGCAGTAGTGGCCCAGAATCAACACCATTGCTTCACACTTCATAGCCCAAAGCTACACCAGAACAGACAGGTTTTACAATCACCAAGTCAGCTCCCTGTTCTCCCGACTAAAACGTACTGGATAGGCTGGGACTGTTTTTCACCGGAGTGTAGGAGGTTGAGAGGTGAGCTTGTTGAAGTTTATAAAATAATCAGAGGTGTAGATAGAGTTAATAGAGACAGAGTAATGGTCGCTGTCTTTACCTTAGGATGGGGGATTTCAAGACTAGGGGGCACATTTTTAAATGTGAGAGAAGGAAGATTTTTGAAAAAAAGACATGGGGGCACATTTTTTACACAGAGGGTGGTTTACATGTGGAAGAAACTTCCTGAGGAAGTGGCGGATGTGGGCACAGTTACAATGTTTAAAAAACATTTGGATAAGTACATGAATAGTAAAGGTTTGGAGGGATATGGGCCAGGGGCAGACAGGTGGGATTAGATTGGAGGGATCATGTTCGGCATGGATTGGTTGGACCAAAGGGTCTATTTCCGTGCTGTATGACTTTATGACATGATGGTAAACTTCATTCATCAATTATTTTTGCATTCTGCAAGGCTCTGGAGTGGGATTCAAACTCCATAACTTCTGATTCGGAGGTGAGAAATGCTTCCCACTGAGCTGCATCTGACATTCCATATGACGTTCAATTTGAAATTAGCCACCTCTGTAAATCCAGAATAGAACCTGCTACTTTCACAACTTTAGTATCCACACTGAGCAACTGTATTAAAGGGGTGAAAACTAATGATGAATGAATCTGTCAGGGGTTCTACTGGCATCTGTATATATAAAAAATGACTGGCTTTTGTTGGGGATAGTGGGAACTACAGATGCTGGAAAATCTGAGATAACAAGGTGTAGAGTTGGATGAACACAGCAGGCCAAGCAGCATCATATGCTGCTTGGCCTGCTCTGTTCATCCAGCTCTACACCTTGTTATCTCTGGCTTTTGTCATTTGTGTGCTCTGTCAGCAATTTTGAGCAGTTAAAAGTACTTTGAAATTTCCCAAGTTATTATGACTCAGGTTTATATCGATCTGTGACATGGTGCAGGCAGGAGGGTCAATGAAGAGATTGCTTATTTCCAACTCTCCATTGTGCCTGCATTTGTCTCTAACTCAGCCACTTTGTAGCTGAAATTCTTAACCGTTTGTCATTCCTTGACTCAACAGACCTCCATTTTCAATCATGTGAAAGATGGACATAAGAAACTGAAATAAGCTGATCTCTTGATTCTGGGCCATACAGTCATGTTTCACTGACTATCACAATCGTTGGTGCTCCTTCCCAAATAATAGCCTTTCAATCTCCTGGGAAAATTAAACAAAAACAAGGCTTTTTCAGGGAAAATACTCTGGCACTTCCCTGTCTGATCTCTGAAGATGATTGTAATGTGTTCCAGCAGAGCAGTCACATGAGGTACATCATCCAATGTACTATGTACCTTCTATAAGTAGGACAGCTAAGACAGGCCGAGTCAGGGATTTGTCCAGTTACCTTTTGCATAGAGATAGCAAGTCTATGTTCTCTGCATTAGATAAAAACTCACTCCAAAGGAAAACTTCATAACATCAAACTTCATTCTTTGTCCATGTACTTTATGTACATGCTCTCCAATTCTCCCTAACCCATCAAAGGCACAACTTAGTTCCTTTATTAATTTTGAATATTGTGATAACTCCTACATGGTCCATGGAAAATCACTAATTAATCTCTCTCTGAAACTATTGGTATATGATTTCCCTTGGTAACAGGCAATGGCCTGTCCAGCTGGAACTCATCACCTGAGCCCTTTATAAAGCAGATCCATTCCTGTGCCCTTGTGATGCAGTGTGGTGTCCCTATCCATGGACCAGGAATCCTGGGTTCAAGTCCCACCTGCTCCAGAGGTGTATAATAACATCTCTGAACAGGTTGATTACAAAAAGAGCTTAAATAAAAAAAAGTAGAGCTACAGGGCGCTCTTGTGGTGCAGTGGTAGTGTCCTTACTCCTGGATGGTTCAGGTCCCACTTGCTCCAGGGATGTATAATAACATCTCTGAACAGGTTGATTAGACAAATAGGTAAATAAAAAAAGAGTTTAAAAAAAAAAAGCAGACCCAGGCTCTGCATGTGATGCAGTGCTTTATTTACCTCCTCCAACTCCATTTTGATTTAGTCCCTTCCTGTTCTCCCTACCTCCTCCTTACTTCTGTTGGTTTGTATTACCCTTAATGGGCTTTGCATGTAAAAATTGAATTGGCTACACGGGTGTTTTTTTTGGTGGTGGATAGTAATTAAAAAAAGATAAAGCAGATGCAATTGTGTATAATAGCAGTTCAGAGCATTAAAAGAAAAGAATTAAGAAAAAATATAAAGCAGACACAATTATCTCTGAGCCAGGAAGTCCAGATTCAAGTCTCCCCTGTTCCAGAGATGTGTATTGCTTAGCAGGTTGATGAGAAAATAGGTTGAAAAGCATAAAACAGATGCAAGGCCCCTCAGACTCCAATTTGACATAAACTCCTTCCCACTGTCCCTACCTCCTCCTCACTTTTGATGGTTTGCATTGTCCCTAATGGGCTTTGCATGTTTTTATCCAACTGGCTACATGGGTGATTTGCTAGTGGTGGTTAGTACTTAAAACAAAATAAAAACACATTGATTTGATAGTGGAAAACCTGTTCAGTTGTATATGATAACATTTCTGGGTATAAAAAGAAGTGCAGACCCAAGTCGATCATGTATATATAGTTTTCAGGTGAGTGCGCCATCTTTTTAGTTATTTGAAAAAATCTTTTGTTGTGTTTTTGGCCTTTCCTCCTCATTTTTGAGTACCTGGTGCAGAGGGGTGTGGGCAGATTGGAGGATGGGTCTGCTCCTGGGCCTGGCCAGGCTGGCTATAAACAGGTCCAGGCAGGGGGCTGTGGAGGGTGGTCATATCTGCCAACTCTTCTGTGGTTATGTTCCTTGGAGAGGGAGCACGCCGTGTCCACCAACACTGTCAATACCTTTAGAGAGAGGTGGGAACCATGGGGTATACAGTGCTTTATTCCCCCCCTCCAACTCCATTCTGATTTATCCCACTCCCCCTCTTCCTACCTCCCCCTCATCTTCTGATGGTTTGCATTACCAATAACAGGCCTTGCATGTAAATATTCAGTTGGCTACACAGATGATTTACTGGTGCTGGTTAGTAGTTAAAGACAACAAAAATGTCTTGGTAATCATTTGGTTGTGTGTGATAGCACTTCCGGGTATAAAAAGAAATAATGAAGTAGACCCAGGGATGGATCTGCAGAACAGTCTATCCCCTGCTGGAACTAGCCTATGTACACCATGAGTAGTGGCTTCTTTTTGGTGTTCAACAATAAACAAGGTTCCTTCTCAGTTGGCTTTCTTCAGTTATCATAAATATCTCAAATAAAACTCCCTGAAGACTCATTTACATTTGTCATTTACAACACTGTCATGGAGCTCCTCTCCCTTAGTGGGTTCAGGAGATTGGCTACAATAGTGCTCGGGGATCAATTCTTCATTCACCAACCAGTGGAAATGTTTATTCACAAAAGGCTCTATATGAAAGGCTGAGGTTACTCACCCCTTTACTTATTGCTTCTCTCTCAGTGCCATCTCACTCAGTACATTGCTTGTCTCTTCTGGTCACCATGCCCACCTCAATAACCTCAACTTGAATCTTCCCAACTTATAGAATTGCATTCCTGCTGCAACCTTCCTTTTATCTTCCCCATCCAACTTTCCTTAGTATCCTTCTGTCCTTGACCACTATTGCCCTATCTTTCTGGCTCCCCCCAATTCCTATTCCCCAGTCTCATTTGAAGCTTCTCTTCTTGCATCCCCACATTCTCAAAACTCCTTGCTTTTTGATTTTCCTTTTTAGATTTAACTCTCCTTCATTTCCTAATTCCACTTCCTTATCTACAGAATTCTCCTTCATATTGGTTACTCCATTGATTCCTGATGATTTCTGACATACCCATTCATTCTGGTCTCACTTGGTCTCTGTCATTATCCCTGTGCAATTGCCAATATCTCCTACCACTTCACTCCTTCATAGCCACCCAGAATTACCTTTGTGGAGACCCTTGCCGAGGGTACCTGACTCATGCCATGATCTCACTTACTAGCACCAAGCTGGAAGTGCACAAGTGGAATAGAATCCATTGAAATGAGCCATGGACTTTGTAACAGTAAGTAAACCTGACACCCTCAACCAAAGTTTCTATGTTGTTGTCAGGAGAAGGCAGGAGCAGTCACACTATAATATTCTTCAAGGTGAAGTCATTTGTTATTATTCATCAATTAGACAGAAAAGTGAAGAACGATTATAAAAAGAAGTCAGAAGTCATGCGACACCAGGTTAGAGTCCTACAGGTTTATTTGAAATCACAAGCTTTCGTAGCACACCCCCTTTGTCAGGTGAAGTGTGTGTAGTTCCATCGCCATGTCTGCTTGGCAGTGTGTCGTAGCTGTTCTGCTGTATCCTTAGCGTAAGCCGAGAATATGGACTCTATCTGGATTTCAAGGTTGTGCTGTTTGCTGTAGAGTTGGTGAACGAGATGACTGAGGAGTGTGCAAGAGGTGTGATGGCACAGCCTCTCAGTGTAGTCTGTATTGTAGGTCGACTTGAGTGGGTTTGTGATCTGTAGTCCTTTCAGGATCTTCTCTGTTTTCTTTCATCTCTGCAGAAACTTGATGTCTGTGTCAATATGTGTGATCTCCTCGGAGATCCTCTCCACTTTGAGCCAGCAGTTGGTGGTGTCGATGGTAGTCATGATGTGGAGGTGCCGGTGATAGACTGGGGTGAACAAGGTCAGAAATCCCACAACACCAGGTTATAGTCCAACAGGTTTATTTGAAATCACAAGCTTTCAGAGTTCAGCACCTTCTTCAGATGAAGCGTGGCATGAATTAGCACCTTTGTGAAAGTCAAAAGAGCACAAAGGTGTTTTAAAGATGGAGCTGATTTTCTATATACTATACCCCGATCAGCATCCCTTGCCACCAAGCAGTCCACTGGAGTACTGTGTCGATGTGCTGTAACAGATTCTCCCCTTCTCCAGGATGCTTGTAAGCAATAGGGTCTTCTGTCTACTCATCTTCATCATGTGTCTTCTCAGGAGCTGCTTCAGCTGGACATGTCTAACAACAGTGGAGAGTGGCTAGGAAAATTGGTCCTTTTTTGAGCACTTATCTGACTTTCTGGATCAGGCATCTCCTTTTCTACTGGAAAACTTATCTCCTCCTGTTCTCTCTTTACTAATTTGCTCCCTTTAATGAGTGGGCTGAATGGGCCAAATGTCCTATTTCTGCACTGTCCCTTCAATGTGTTTTGACCTGAGGTACAGTATAGTGGACAGCGCTTACTGTTCATTATCTGGGCTCAATGACAATTCTTCATTCGCGACAATGGGCAATGAGTGTCAGCAACATATTTCGGCATAAAGCACATTATATTTCTGTTAGAGCACCTCCTCAATTGATAAATGTAAGATTTCCAGCATCAGATACCAGTAAGTAGCAAGGACACCAAGTGTCTACTTCTGAATACAAACTGGGAACAGGAGCAAATGTGGGCTCACAAGGTTTAGTTGGAAACTTGACCATTAAGCTCAGGAAGTGAAGCAGCACATATAACAGTGTTAGCTGTGTAACAGGGACAAATGAATATCCTTTATTCATCATTACCATGTTCCCATGATGTGAGCAACCTCAATCCTACCATAAGCAGCACAATCAGTCAAGCACCTAAAGAACATCACTGAAGATTTATGTAAGCTTTATATATGGGGGGAAAAAAAAAGTGTTTTATGGAAACAGTAAATTTCTGGAACTGTTAAGGTTATTTATAAACTGAGTAACAGTGGCAGAGAAATGCATTAATATGTTTTTGATGACTACTTAAGGGCTGAACATGGCTCTTGTAGCTATTTTCTGAGAATAATAAATCACAAAGTTGTAACTTCTGCTTGTATCTGCTGTTTGAATGAATTACTGTTTAACAGACAAAAGCAAGGTAAATTATCACCTGGAGAGCTGCTGCATGTTTTGACACTTTGCTTTTCAGCATACATAATATTTCAGTACATCAGTGAATTCAGTTAACAAGGTTGTACAATAATTGTGTTGTTCAGAGGATCTGACTCAATACTGTGTGTCTTTTGAAATGACGCTCACTGTCACACCACCGTGTTTGCTATCATAAATTATGGATGCAGTTTTAACTTGCACCCCTTTAGCTCTCCTATAGCTCTCCAGGCTCTTCCTTAGTTAAGGTTCAATGTGCAGACTCCCTAATCTACCTCAGCCAAGTGCTGACTCACTGAATGAGTTTTGACAATGAAAATGAACTATTTTACCCTGGTGCAAATCACAACTGTTTGAAATTTTCCTTACTGAAGGTTGATATTTACCATATGTTTAAAATATTGCGTGTGTATGCACTTCAATAGGACGGAATCATAGAACCTTATGGCTTAGTAGGCTACTTGACTCATCATGCTCTTTGCAAAGAATTTTGCTTTCATCCCACTCTCAAAGCTTTCCCCACAGCCTTGCGACTTCTTCCTTTTCAATTATTTGTCCAATTCCCTTTTAAAAATTACCATTGACGTTGTTCCCCTCATCCCTCCAAGCCATGCAACACAGATCACAACACATTCCATTAAAAAAAGTCTTCTCACCTTGAACTCGTTTAAGAATCACCTTAAATCTGTCTGCTCTGGCAATTGACTCATATGTTACTGGAAACATTTTATCTTCATTTACTCCATCAAAACTGTTTGGCTTTGAACATCTTTATTCAATCTCTCTTTCACCTTGCATCCTGTAAAGGAGGACAATCCAGCCTCTTTGTTCTCTTCACGTAATTGAAATCCCTCAATCCATTCTGCAATCTTTCCAAGACTTGACATCCTACCCGGTCCCTAGAACTGAACATTTTACTCCCGCTGAGGTCCATTCAGTAATGTATAACTTCCTTGCTTTTGAGTTCTATGCCATATTTGTTAAACTTAAAGCACCATATACTTTTTTAAACAGCTTCGCCAACTTGACTTCAATAGGCTGAATCTTACCATATTTTGACTAAATATCAATTTTGTTGAGTTTTATGGAATGTTTCTCTCTGCAAGGCCCAGTGAAATTTCTCACTACATTATTCCAGACTGGACTTATTAACCAGCTACAAACCCATGACGACCTTCTCACCTGATGCTAGTCTGATTCGATCATAGAGTCATTGGGTCATATAGTGTGGAAACAGACCTGAAGTCCAACCAGTCCATGCCAAACATAATCCCAAACTAAACTAGTCCCACCTGCCTGCTCCTGGCCCATATCCTTCCAAACTTTTCCTGTTCATGTACATTCACACATTCCTAAGTGCCTTTTAAATGTTGCAACTGGGCCCACATCCAACACTTCCGCACGAAGTTCATTTCACACACGAACCACCCTCTGTGTAAAAAATTTGCCCCTCATGTCTCTTTTAAATCTCTCACCATAGTACACAGACCATCTTTAAGAGGCCATTGAGCACCAGGAGAAGCACTGTTAGTCCAGAGCTGCTTGCGTGGATCCTGACATTTGTCCTAAGTGTGGCAATAAGGGGAAATTGGCACCCCACTTTGCAGACAGGAACCTAAAAGTCTTGGAGAACAGGGTGGTACAAAGCATGGATTTCCTTTTCCCCAGGACTGACAGAGAATGCTACACCATCAGTCCCTGCCAGCCTGGTCTGAGGATGCCATCTGGATCATTACAGGAATACCTAGTGGTGAAGGAAGAAGGTCAATGACCTCCTTCACTTGGCCAGGATAAGTGCCAACATCTTCTCTTCACTGCCTCACACTGACACCTCCCCCTGCTACAGTATTCACCTCAAACCAAGGCTCATGCTCTATCCCTCTCACTATTACACACAACTGTCTTCCCTCACTCATTATCCATTGTCCACCCCAACCCCATCCTCCTAACCCTGCATGTCCTCTGCCCTGCCCAGCCATTCATTCAGGAAACTTCACTACCTTTCCTCCACCTGCACCAGCACTAACAGTTGGAGCAGTCCCTTTTATCTCATTCAGTCCCTCCCACCCTCTCCCATTTGAGAAGAGAGCAGCCCACAATATTCAGAATTAGCCAAGAAATGAGAGGGCATCACTTTAAGGTGAGAGGAGAAAGATTTAAAAGGGACCTCGGGTAACTTGGTCAGCACGAACTGGTTGACCGAAGGGTCTGGTTCCATGCTGTATGACTCTATGACTCTACGACAAGTGGTGGACTACCTGACATTCAGCTCCTTACTCTTGTGAGGAGAGGATCCTGACCCTGACCTAGCAACTAACTAGGCCCAAACCCCCAGACTGGTATCAGAAGATGTCCTTGACATACTGTGCCCTTGACTGAAGACTATCTTGCTAAACTTCACTGAGGACTGCTGACAAGTTTTGTGGCTTTGTGCCTGTGCTCAATGGCAATGTAAGGTGGAAATAATGTGCGTCTGGTAACTTTGGTTGGTTGACAGGTCCAGGAAGGTAAGGCAAGACAAGGCAGGAGTGCTATGAGAATCCAATGAGGCTCAAAGTGAGTGAACACTAAGAAAGCAAGACAACAGCATTGTGTTGCAGGCTGGTCCAGCATATGAGCTGGGTGCCTGGGCCTACACACAGTGTCATAGAATCAGAGAGTCATTGAGTCATACAGCATGGAAACAGACCCTTCGGTCCAACCCGCCCATGCCGATCTAGTTCTCACCTGCCTGCGCCTGGCTCATATCCCTCCAAACATTTCTTATGCATGTACTTATCAAAACGTCTTTCAAACATTGTAACTCTAACCGCATCCACCACTTCCATCTCCAAGTCCATTGCACACGTGGGCTACTCTCTGTGTAAAAAATTTGCCCCTCATGTCTTTTTAAAATCTTTCTCCTCTCACCTTTAAAAAGTGTGCCCTCTAGCCTTGAAATCCCCCACTGTAGGGAAAAGACATCTGCCATTCACCTTATTTATACCCCGCATGATTTTATGAACCTCTATAAGGTCACCTCTCAACCTCCTATGCTCCAGTGAAAAATATCCCAGCCTATCCAGCCTCTCCATTCAACTCAAACCGTCCATTCCTGACAACATCCTGGTGGATCTCTTCTGAACCCTCTCCAGCTTAATAATATCCTTCCTATAACAAGGTGACCAGAACTGGACACAGTATTACAGCATTGTAATGCCAGTTACCATAACCCCGACGTGCAGCTTTAAAGTGTAGATGTGTTGTAGCAGTGGATAGGAGAGGTTTCTGAATGTTCAGTTCATTGATGCCATTGTCCTTGGACATGGGGTGGAACAGGAAGCTGCAGATTAATGAGGCGAACTTTGCAGTTAAAGAGCTTGTGAATAAGCAATAATCCCTTTATTAGGCAGCCAGCTACTTACTAGCATAGATCGCCTTCCAGAACTCTGTTTGAAAATACGAGTTTTACCCGAAATTGAGAAAGGTCTCGCCTGAATTCTCACACAATTCTCCCAGATTTCATGTCACTGTCCTCGTCACTCAGGGCTCATTCGGATTCCTCTTAATTATTTTTCAATGCAAATCCCAGCTTTCTCTGCTCCCATCTTTAAAATTGTATAATTTAGTTTGAGTTACATCTCTTCCTTCTTTCTTCCATGATATACCATTTTACAAGCTTTTGAGTTAAGTTTCATCCTGCTGTCCTTTTCATTAATCTGTCTCTGCCCTCCTGAAACCTATTGTCCTACTTGTTTTTAACTGCTTTTCTGAGTTTTATGTTAAATTTTACTAATATCAGCTCAAGTGTTTACATTTAAAATGGAAAATTTCTGTTAACTTGAAATGCAATTACACTTTCATCTCAATAGTAGCAATGTACTACTTCAATTTCTGGTGTCTTTCAACTTTCCTGGAAAGTGCATCTTTATTTTGAGAACAGTCTTAAGTTTTACCAATGCCATATATAAAAAATAACAATGCATGATATTAAAATGGGAAGTAAATTACATCTGCATACCCTGATCTAATTTTCTTCTGCCTGCTTTTCCTGAAGACTTCATGTTCCTGACTTTATGTGTGCCTTAGGGTAGGAGCAGCACCAGCAATACCTAAAAATGAAGTGTCAATCGGGTGAAGCTACTAAACAGGACCACTTGTGGCCAAGTAGCGTAAGCAGCAAGTGACAGACAGAGCTAAGTGATGCCACAACCATTCAATCCGATCTAAGCTCTGCAGTCTTGTCCTATTCAGTAGTAAATGGTGGTGGACAATTATGTAACTGACTGGAAATGGACAAATATCCCCATCCTCAATGATGGAAGAGTCAGGCACATCAATGTAAAAGGGAAGGCTGAAGCATTTGTAGCAATCTTTAGTCAGAAATGCTGATAAATGATCCATCTTGGCCTTCTCTAATGGTCCCTATCATCACAGATACTAGTCTTCAGCCAATGTGATTCATTCCATGTGATACCAAGAAATGGTTAGAGACATTGGATTGTGCAAGGCCTATGGGACCTGACAAAATTCCAGCAATCGTACTGAAAACTTGTAGTCTAGAACTTATGCTTCCTTAGCCAAGCTCTTCTAGTATAGTTACAACACTGGCAACTGCCTGACAATGTGGAAAATTGCCCAGGTATGTCCCAAACACACAGAGCAGGGCAAATCCAACTGACCCATCAGTCTGCTCTTGGTCATCAGTAAAGTGATGGAAGGTGTCAGTAACAGTGCTATCAAGCAGCACCTGCTCAGCAATAACCTGCTCAGTGACACCTACTTTGTACTCGTGCTTTCAACTCAGCTCCTGAACTTATTGCAGCCTTAATTCAAACATGGGCAAAAGAGCTGAATTCAGGAACTGAGGTGAGAGTGACAGCCCTTGACATCAAAGCCACTTTTGAATGAATGGGGCATCAAGGAGCCCTAGCAAAACTAGAATCAATGGGTATTGGGGAAAACTCTTTACTGGTTGGAGTCAGACCTGGCACATAGGAAAATGGTTGTGGTTGTTGGAGGTCAGTCATCTCAGCTCCAGGTCCTCTTTGCAGGAGTTCCTCAGGATGGTGTCCAAGACCCAAATATCTTCAGCTGCTTCAGCAACGACCTTCCCTCCATCACAAGGTCACAGTCCAGATATTTGCTGATGAGTACAAACTGCTCAGCAGCTCTATGTGTGACTCCTCAGATGCCGAAGCAATCCATGTTCAAACGTAACAAGATCTGGACAATATCCAGGATTGGTCTGATAACTAACAAGTAACATTCGTACCAGACATGTGACACGCAATGACCATCTCCAACAAGAGAGAATCTAACCATTGCCTTTTGACATTCAACAGTATTACCAAAGCTTTGTCCCCCAATATCATCATCCTGGGAGTTATCATTGACCATAAACTGATCTGGACTTGCCATATAAACACAGGGACTACAAGAGCAGATCAGAGGCTAGGAATACTAGGGTAACTGACCTCCTGACTTCCCAAAACCTGTCCACCATCTACAAGACAAAAGTCAGGAGTGTGATGGAATACTCCCCACTTGCCTGGATGAGTGCAACTCCAACAACACTCAAGAAGCATGACACCATCCAGGAGAAAGCAGCCTGCTTGATTGGCACCACATCCTCAAACATATATATCCCCTCTGTCACCAAAGCTCAGTAGCAGCAGTGTGTACCGTCTACAACGTACACTGCAGAAATTCATTGAAGATCCTTAGACAGCACTTTCCAAACCCATGACCACTTCTATCTAGAAGAATAAGGACATTGCATTCATGGGAACACCACTACCTGCAAGTTCCCTTTTAAGACACACCCCATCTTGACTTGGAAATATATCACTGTTCCATCAGTGTCGCTGGTTCAAAGTCCTGGAATTCCCTCTTTCAAGGCATTTTGGGTGAACCTACAGCAAATGGCCTGCAGTGTTTCAAAAATACAGCATACCATCACCTTCTCAAGGGACACCAGTGATGAGCAAAACCTATATCCAATTAATAAACCAAAAAAAGTATAAAATCTCTTGTTGGAGATGCAGGACAGCATTCAGGAGTGGGAACATTGTTTTAATATCCTTTTTTCAGGCTTAGAATATTGTACACATAATCAACTGTAGCATTTCACTGACTCAGTTTATCTAATGGAGAACAGATGAACCTGGGACTATGAACTGTTCAATTACTTTCCTGACCAGTTGATTTACCAATGGACCCAGGCTGAACTTTTCATATAATTTTGTAAGAAAGCAGATTGTTTATTAATATGATGGCATGATTCTTAATATTTCCTTTAAAAAGACTGTACATTCAAGAACATCACAAATTGTATTTGTCTACCATGGAACAATCTTTCAATACATTTAATTGAGACATTTGTAAGCATGTAAATAAATATAATGATGAATAGCTGCCAACAAGTGCAGTGCAATATCCTTTTGAAGGATTTGGACATCTTACGAACAATGGAGGTGGACATGCAAGATTTACAACTGTCACTAAATTCCGGGATAACGTAACTGCTCATAACAACTGCTCATAGACTATTCCACTGTGACAGTAGAGATATAAAATCAATTATCTTTAGACTCGAGGTATGTGACACTTCAAATTATGTCATGTGATTTGATCATAAGAGAATGAGTCTAATGTCAGCATCAGCTTGCAACAAAATAAAAATTTTCACATTGGATTGAGCGGCAAGCTGGAGTATCAATTGTATTAAGAATCACTGCACAGACTGGAGTTTGTCTCAAAGACACAATGGATAGAAATTTCTCCTGGGTGGTGGCATGAAAACAGTGGATACAGATTCAGCTGTCCCTTTTTGACAACGATACAGAATATCAGGTGCTGTACAAAACAGGGTGACCAATATCACTCACTTTGTGGCACTGCCTGAACCGCATTCAATCTTGATGTGTTTTGAAAGTTCAGATTAGATCATAAATCCTTGGGCTGTGCTGTCAGAGGACACTAGAATTCACCCACACACTGTGGGAATTTAGCACTGTACAATTCAGACGAGGTAAGGTAGAAGTTTGCTTCTATGAAGGTAATTGAATGAAACCAATTTCATTCTATAATCATCACACATACCCACAAATGGATTTACAGCCTGCCGTCGAGGATGTGCAGTGCAAGGCCCCTCAGTTGCTGGCTTTGTAAAATAACCAATAAGACAATGGTGTATGCTGCCTGCAAAATTAGTGATGGTCAAATGCTACAAGTAAACTGCACTGCAGCCACCTCTAGTTAGGTGTCCTAAACTCAGATGTTACACCACCTAACAAACACTCTGTGTGGGACTTTAGAGTTCACAGTCTCCAATCCATGGTAGTCAGCACATTTGGAATTCACCATGTTGGGAAATTAAATTAGGACAATGCAATGCAAAGTTTCAACAACTTTGCTGTTCCTTGGTGGTCTGCTCCCACATGGATCTCTGTTAGTTTGAAAGACTTCCGACAGCATATGAAACATTTCATCCAAATGATATCAGAATATATACGGAACATAGCTACCACATTCAAATAGCATGGCACAAAATGCAGAGGTCCAGACAGCCACCGCAAAGTTACTTGTCAATAGATTGCCTTGCAACTTGGGGTGACAAGACGACACTGGACTATCTTCATCCCTGGAAGTTCATTAACAACTGGTTTGGCAAAGTAATTCTTAGGTGCAGTTAGCTATGATCATCATGGATGCCTTGATTGGCCTGAAGAGCAAAAAAAAACTACGTTAGCAATCATTTCACCAATCTTATGGTCTGTTCTGTCAAAATGCTGCTTACTAATGTGCATTTCTGTTCCATTTACCGAGCTAAATTCAAGGGACTAGAAATTGGTACATAGTTAGAGCTACAAGTGCCCTTTTGAGTTTCAAAGCTGTGTTCATGTACAGTTGTGTCCATTGGCAAAGAAATAAACTGAAAATAACTGTAAACTGAAGCCGAGTGTAATGCCAGGTGGAGAAATTCATAGTTATCACCTGCTATGTTTAAAATGATCCTGTCATGGAATATTCAAGGTAGTAATCATTACTCTGCACCCATTGTACTCTAGTTTTACAAAGTGGGAAAGTTCCATGAAAGTTCTGTGTGAACTTGCTGATTTTGTGCAGAACAGTTTTACCTGTGAGGGAAAGGGAAGGGACAGATCATTGTCCTGTCCCTATCCAGGGTGATGTAGTACAGCATTTGGGTGATAGGCCCTTGTTCCTAAACATAACATTTGTGAATAACATTGCTCCATTTTATAAAAAAAAGATAATTTACTCCAGCAGCTCTATAAGTCAGGCTGGTTGCTGATGTGAAATACTTTCTCTCTAACCCAGACTGTAGCCTTGTACCTTTCTCCAAACTGTCTATGCATCTATTTCCAACAGTGCATCCTACGAAATCTAGGGCAGTATCGCATTTATGGTTCAGTGGGCGTGTCAATTAGATTCCTATGGTGTTAGTAACAGCTGGAGAATTGAACATCAGTTTATGTTGAGTAGGAGAGTGTTGCATTCAACCTTGCTCTGTGAAATGGATACAAAACCAGCACCCCGAACTACATTGTGAGATGTGCTATTTATCATACTATCTATGGCTAAGCATTGGGAAATTATTTACTGGATGATATTTGAGCTCACTTATTTCCCAACTGTGCTGAATTAATACAGCAATTGGCAGACACCACCTGCCAGTTAAAAGAGAACCAGATCTTGAATAAGCAATTAAAGCATGTTACATTACCAACTAAAGCAGTATTTAATAAGATCACAATTCCAATTTTTAATTATTTTTCACTTAAAGATTATTGGACCAGTCACATTAAAGTTAAGGCTAATTCTCTGTTCAGACTGCATCTGGAATCTCCCAGCTTCAATCTCTACAGTCAGTGGAGAGCAGAGTAATGAAGCTGATCTCTGATGTCAGATGGAGCCACTATGATTAATGACTTGATAAAGAGGACTCTTCAGGCTTTGAAATGAAACATCTCTGAAGGAACTTCAAAGAGATACTCAACAGATTAAAGAAATAAAACTGGAAGCGAAACCTCAGGGCAGCAGAACCAGAAAGTACAACTTTGCTGATGTGATGGGTGAGATTTGGTGAGATAGTGTAAAGGGTGTAAATGAGAAATGAACAACTTGTCAGAGATGAAAGGTCTAGACTGGGACACTGGTTTTAAAGGTATATATGCAGGCACACAACTGAATGCTTTTTTCTCTCTCATCATGGTAATTTTTCATCTCTTAATCACGAGTAAACCACCCATGTTTTACAATTGATTTACATGCAAAGCCTGTTAATTGCAATACAGGCCATCAAAAGGGCAGGAGAGATAGGGAGAGACAGAGGAGACTGAATGAAAATGGAGGTGGAAGGGTGGGACACTGGTTTAATGCAGGAAACAGATGCTGATCACATGAGGTCAGTTGGACGGACTTTCTTCATTCTAATCTGTCTTTCATCATGGCTAATCAAACCAGAAGGATGTAAGGGTGTGAAAAAGTAATCCACCAACAATAATTCCAGTGACAATTTAAAAAAGAAAGAAATCTGACTATATATAATGTATAAACATGTGAAACATGATTGATCCCACTATACTGACAGCACACAAAGAAACAAAGTAATCATGTAGGGTGTAAGGGCCTTAGATGTACATGGTTTTAGATCCCAGATGTCAGTGCTATTTATCCACTGGTTTCTTGCAATTTAAGAGACCAATCAAGGATTTTATGCCTGTTGCGGGAAACAAGAAGGCAGAACCTTTATTTGGCATCTTGTTGCCAGTACTTTTACAATGTATTTTCTGGTTTAATCTCCAATTAACTATGAATGTCCCCTCAGCCAAAAATATACATGAGTTGATGGCAATGAAAGTGAAGGTGAATGTTAGTGAATCTAGCACTGGCAGAGTCAAACCAATGCAACAACAACTTTCCCCGGGATTGCTGGAAAATGAACGATTCCATGCAGTCACTGCTAAGATCTCCATTGCTTACATAGGCAGATACGAAGAGGAATCTGAGAGCTGGCGTCAGGTGGCAAAGGAGCAGAGCCCCAGAAGCTGGTGATTTCAAATAAACCCATTGAACTATAACCTGGTGTTGTGTAACTTCTGACCATGAGCATAACGGTAATTAAACAGAGCGAGGAATACAATGTTACGGCTGCAGAGAAGGCGCACAGTGACCGAGATCAAAGTTAAATTTAAAATTTGAGAAGTTCATTCAGAAGTCTAATAACAGAGGGGAAGAAGCCGTTCTTGAATCTATTGGTTCGTGTGTTTAAGCATTTGTATTTTCTGCCCAATGGAAGAGGTTATAACCGGGAGTGGGAGGTGTCTTTGATGATGTTGACCGCCTTCCCGAGGCAGAAAGACGTATAGATGGAGTCAATGAATGGAAGGTTGGCTTGCATGATGGACTGGGCTGTGTTCACAACTCCCAGTATTTTCTTATGTTCCTGGGCACAGCAGTTGCCATATCAAGCTATGATGCATCTGGATAGAATGCTTTCTATAGCGCATCTATAAACATTGGTACAGGACGGGGAATATTGGAAAAAGAATTTCAGGGCCTAGCAGCTCTACCACAACCCTGAAGGAATATTGCAGTAATCATATTACTGCAGTAATTTATTTCCTTCTCTTTGTTCTTGTTTGGTACTCACGAAGCCTCCCATTGATCCAATCTTAGAATGACCACAGTGACCAGAATATATCTTTTAAAGCATTGTATGCAAAACCGTGATGCTTTGCAAATCTTCTTTCACTGTATTAAAGCTCCATACTGCAACTTTCTGAAGGCATCAGTGGAAAAAATAACAGATACTAAACTGTCCAGACCAAGGTTCTCTTCAGTTAAGTAGTTTCTCAGCTGCTCTGGGTTTAAAGAATATTCCCGTTCCCCATGATGCCATCCACTAGTAGTGTTTCAAATAACATAGTTTCCTTGGCTTATTCCTGAATAATGGCCATGAATGTAAAAGAAGATATTTTTGTGGTGAGAAACCATCTGAATATGAATTGTGCAAAGTCTTTCCACTAATGCAATGGGCTTGAGATTTGAGGAGAGGTAATATGCACAAGGGGATTACATATAATTGTTTATACGAAAAGAAAGGGTGTAGACAGGATGGTGAGGACTAAAAGATCAAGGAGGATTATATTAGTGATACTGGTTACTACATTTCAGTGCTGTGGCAAGACCAGAGCTTTATTTGGAAAGATTTGCACTTAGAGATGCAGCATAGATACATATAGATGTGGGCAGTAGCAATGCATTCAAGGACTTTGGAAAGCAAAAGCAGGATGGAAACGGCTGTGTAATTTATCAAACAATATGGTGGAGGAGGAGGGTGGTGGTTGCTATGGGTGATGAAGAATATTAGAGGTATTTCTTCACCTGGAAATCAGCACCAATAAATCATTCCACAATTTTCTATGAGTAAAATCCTGCAAGTGCTGGAAATCTGAAACAAACACAGAAAATGCTGGAGAATCTCGGCAACATCTGTTGGGAGACGGACAGAGTTAACATTTCAAGTCCCATATGACTCTTTTACAGAACTCAGAACTTTAGCCTCTAAGAAGGAGTGATACTAGACTCGAAATGTTAACTCTGTTTTTCTGTAGATGTTATAACACCTGCTGAATTTCTCCAGCATTTTCTGTTTTTGCTCCATGATTTTCTAGAGTGATTTTCTGGAGCGTGTATCCATCCCTAACAATGTTAGTAAAGTTCATTGGCTTCCCCTGGCACAGAAATCGAAACCAGTTTGTGGAGAGTTAAGGTCCCAGATAGACAGAGTGTCATACAGCGCAGAAACAGGCCCTTAGGTCCAAGCAGTCCATGCCGACTATAATCCCAAACTAAACTAGTTCCACCTGCCTGTGCTTGGCCCATATCCCTCCAAACCTTTTGTCTTCATATACTTATCCAAATGTCTTTTAAATGTTATAACTGTGCCCGCATCCATCACTTCCTCTGGAAGTTCATTCCACACATGAGCCACTCTCTGTTTAAAAAAATTGAACCTCATGTCTTTTTTAAATCTCTCTCCTCTCACCTTAAAAATATGGTCCCCAATTCTTGAAATCGCCCACCCTAGAGAAGGGACACCTGTCATTCACCTTATCTATACCCCTCATGATTTTACAAACCTCTATAAGGTCACATCTCAGTCTCCTATGCTCCATTCCCAGTAACATCCTGGTAAATTTTTTTTGAACCCTCTCCAGTTGAATGACATTCTTCCTATAACAGGATGATCAGAATTGCACACAGACTTCAGAAGATGCTTTACCAACATCCTGTACAATCTCAACATGATGTTCCAACCACTAAACTCAAAGGTCTGAGCAATGAAGGCAAGTGTGCTAAATGCTTTCTTCACCACCCTGTCTACATGTGATGCAAATTTCAAAGAGCTATGTACCTGAACCCCTAGGTCTTCTGTTTGACAACACTGCCCAAGGCCCTAATATTAACGTAGAAGTGTGGTCCTTGTTTGTTTTCCAAAATGCAACTCCTCGCATTTATCCAAATTAAACTCCATCTATCACCCCTCAGGCTATTGACCCAATTGATCAAGATCACTTTGTAATCTTAGGTAACCTTCTTCACCGTCCACTATACCATCAATCTTAGTGTCATTCCCAAACTTACTAACATGCCTGCTATATTCTAATCCAAATCATTTACGTAAATGCCAAACAAAAGTGGACCTCGTACCGATCTCTGTGGAACACTGCTGGTAACAGGTCTCCAGCCTGAAAAACTACCGTCCACCACCATCCTCTGCCCCCCTACCATAAAGCCAATTTTATATTTGTCTGTCATTATCCAATAGCAATGGTTTCTTGCCTTGTGTTGTAAGTATTTACAAATTTGAGTTTGCTCCCTTGTTTGCCTAATATTTCTGGCAAATACTCATTATCTTCTTCCATGAAAACAGATGCAAAGTAACTGCTTAGTTTCTTCACTACATCTGTGCTATAAATTGTCCTGTTCCCACTCGTAATGACCCCACGTTTGTTCTAGCTAATCTTTTCCCTTTCACTTAATTGTTAGAAACTTTAATTTCCTAGGCAATTCCCATGGAGTCTACTGTGTTTGGGATTCCTCATGGCCCCAAACCATAGTCTGTGCTCCAATGACTATTTTGGCTAAAATGTGATACAAGACACTCTTCTAGTTGGACCAGGAAGAGATTCCTCTAAAATGCTGTAGTAAGCAAGTCCTGTAGTTCCCTACATCTGCAAGATGTGGAGAGCAGTTGCTCATACAGCATAATGAACTGGCATGTCTATTGAATTGTCTCATGCAAATAGCCTCTTAGTGAATGATATAGCATCCTAGGTTGATAACCCATAATAGTAAATAAAAGCCCCAGTATGAATTTTCAGAAAAATCAATACAAAGTCTAAATTCCAAGGTTACTGACTCACTCTTATCCCTCCTGAATCTACTTACTGATATCAGATTTAGGAGAAACATCACTTCTGCTTTAAATTCATTGGAGAGGCTGAACATGTTCTGTTTCATCTTGAAAAGGAACAGATATGCTTTGAACGCTTTTTTGGAAGACATGTAGTTCATTATTTCTGGGTCAATGTTGCCATGGAAGTCTTTTGACAATTTACTTGGAAATGTTCTTCATCAATGCTCTTCAGTTCAAAGTCTTTCTTAAATACGCTTGAATCAGGACAGACATGTTGTCTGACCCTATACGCAGAATAACCATGTTCAGTGTTAACTTACAACACACTGTGGCTTCACTGCTGTTTCATTAAAGCACAATGAAAAACTGTTCAGATTCCCTAGAACTAAGACTTTATCTAATTGCAAAAGAGAGTATGTGCTACAATTGAATTCGCTGGAAGCCTGCCCAAGAAGAAAGTGTTTAACTGTAACTGCGTTTAATTTAGCAAACAAATTAAGTAAGGGTGATACAAAAGCAGAGAATGCTGGCAAAACTCAACAGATCTGACAGCATCTGTGGAGAGAGAAACAGAGTTTACATTTTGAGTCCAGTATGACTTCAACTGAAAATGAAAATAGACAGAATAAGATGTTCAGATCCAAGATGGCAGTAGGTTGAACTCTTCAGCCAGAGCTTGTCTGCTCCTGCATTTCTTTTCTTCTTTTTTGTTTCTCTTTTGTGTCTTTTTTTTCCTTCTTTCTTCTCAGCAATGTCCTGAATTCCCGAACTTGCGCGGACTGGGACTCCCAGCCTCACCGTGTACCCAGTGTGGCGATTGCTTAGCCCGGTGTCGTGGCCTGTTGGACTGGCGTAGCTGTTTCCTGGCCCGGTATGGCACTCACTCCGTGGCCTGTGGCAGTCTCTCGGCCTGAGTGGCCTCGGGGCGGACGTCGGCCTCAAGGTGATCCCAAAGCGGTCTCCCAGACTCGAGTTCCTTGAGATGAGGCTCAGCACGAAGTCAAGGCCAGAGGTGGAATAGAGGTTAGGTGCCGGTGTGGACTGGGTTGGAAGGACTGTTATTCTGAACTTTTAATTTCTTTCTTTTCCTAATTTATTCCTATCTGTAATGCTAGACTTTGTATTTCTTTAATTTTCTAATTCATTTTTTCCCTAAGAATTTGCACTTAAGAAGCTGTACCTAATATGGCGCATTAAGTGGCGACTTGTAAACTTTTCAGTGTACTCATTTGAGTATATGTGAGAGTAAAACTAATTCTAATTCTAGGAGGAGCTGATGGCAAGATAAGCGGTGAAAGTAAGCAATATAGGTTTCTTGTAATGACAAGTAGTAATAGTTTGAGTTGTGGACATGTAATGATATGATTAGATAGTCTAAGAGAGTCATAAAGTCATACAGCATGGAAACAGGCCTTTCGATCCAACTTGTCCATGCCAACCAGGTTTCCCAAAGTAAACTAGTCCCACTTGCCTGCATATGGCCTATTTCCCTCTAAACATTCCCTGTCTGTGTACTTCTCCAAATGTCTTGTAAATGGTATAATTGTATCTGCATCTACCACCTCCTCTGGCAGTTCATTCCATGTGCACACCACCCTCTGTGTGAAAAAGTTGCTCTTCAGGTCTCTTTTAAACCTTTCTCCTTTCACCTTAAACCTATGTTGTCTAGTTTTGGACTCCCCTACTCTGGGCAAAAGACTTCAGCTCTTCACCTGATCATGATTTTACAAACCTCTACAACATCACCCCTTAGCCTCCTATGTTCCAGGGAAAACAGTGCCAACCTATCCAGCCTCTCCTTATAACTGAAACCCTCCAGTCTCACTTGTTTTGACCTTGTCCATGTGCTACAAATACATTACATTGTGAGTTTTTATTATTTTTTAATAGAATCCCTACAGTGTGGAAACAGTCCCCTTGGCCCAACAAGTCCACACCGACCCCCAGAGCATTCCACCCAGACTCACGCCCCCACAACACACCCAAACTATACATCCTGGAACCACTATGGGCAACCTGGCATGGCCAATCCACCTACCCTGCACAACCTTGGATGCAGACACGAGGAGAACGCGCAAACTCCACACAGTCGCCCGAGGGTGGAATTGAACCCAGGCCCCCTGCACCGTGAGGCAGCAGTGCCAATCACTGAGCCATCATGCTGCCCCATTGCAGGCGAGTGACAGTGAAGGAATGGTGAAGTGGTGCCAAGTCAGAACTGTGTGCCAACTTGGTGGGGGGATATGGTACCGATAACGTTCCCAAGCCCTGGTCCTCTGAGGAAGAAGAAGCCACACGTTTGGAAGAAACCTTCACAAGTCATTGCAACACATCTTGCAGACACAAATGCTGGTCGTTGATTCCCAACTGAATAGCGTAAAGGTTTGACGATGGAGTGTGGCCTGAAATTTTACAGGACCATATCAGAACGTCTTGAAATTCCGTATGACCACTTGTGTTAGTTTGAACATGATTGGACAATAAGGTCATGTGTACTACTTTGGAATGTGAGTCGTGCAAGCAGAGTTGGACAGAGATAGAAGTGAAAAGTGTATAACTCTGATTAGAAAGCGCTGTCTGTAGTCACAATAGATTGGAAGCTGTATCTGTAAAAATAGTGTAAAAGCTTTAATTTCGTAATGAAATTTGAGTCGTGTACCATTTTCTTGATATATACAACTCCCAAACATACATGCATTAACATTTAAACAAAGAAATCTGAATCTTGACTGGTCTAAGCGGAACATAAAGGGTTAATACTCAAGGAGCTGACCTCGACCGAAGTGTTGCAGACTGGCACATTCCAATGTACTGAGCGATGCACTAAAGCTTGGGACACTTGCTGCCAAGGCGCAGTGGGGAAAGACCACTGTCTGAGGCCTTAAGTGGGGGTTTGTCAAGTTATTGGACCCTCCCAGTGCCTCCAGTATATATAAATATTGCATTGTATGTACAAGAGAGGATTTTTTTGGATAGAGTCAAAGTACAATGTTTGTTTGTTTACTTGACATGCTACTGTACAGAACCGAACTGCATTTGTGACAATGTATATATATACAAAGAGATTATTTGAGAATAAAGAAATTTAAAAAAGTGAATACTCACCCTTTACACTAATTAGGGGTGACATTGAGTCTAGCATGAAGCAAACAATGAACTGTATTCTCCTTTGGAACATGATAAAATTGAACACAGTAGAATTGCACTCCTTTCAATAATACGAGAAGACAAGCAAGAAGTTCACCAGTTGGTCCAAATGATGCAAGATTGCAAAATGTTTCAAAAGAACTATTTGGCTTCTTAAAATCTTTTCTGAAAAAGGTAACAATAATGCTTCCAAAGTAAGAATAATGGGTGTGAGCTGCTGGTCAATATCAGAGTCAAACTAATATAGTTGATGTATTTTTGCCATCAAATTAGCGTTTTGGATGTAGTTGAGTTGAGTCATAACTGATGTCCCAATTCATAAAGCATCTCTTCAGGCACTTTGATTTACATTCAGAACTATGTTCATCAGTTGAATGAGTATGATTTCAATTTAATTCCCTTCCTTATCTCCATGGAGTTTGACAGCCAAGAATAGAATTCCTCAATTCGATGATTATTGTTCCATTTATTGGAATGTAAATTGTTATAATTCTGATTGCCGCTTTTCACCCTGGAGTGTGAAAACATGAATAAGTCAAGGGCAAAAGGAAGCCATTCAGCTTGGTGAGCTCAAGTACTGTATAAACCCAGCTGTTACTTGACCTTTATGAACACTCCTGATTTTATAGATCACTGCATCATTTCTGAACACTTATCGAGCTTTGAGTAAAGACAATTTGGTCAACACTCCTGCACGTGGATGTGCTAACCTTAGAGGTATCGCGTGTCCAACCAGCCAACTCTTTTCAGCCCATGTAGGTGAACACAGATGAGTAGCCAAAGGGCTTTAGTTTTGCTCTTTTGATTGGATGTAGTGCTGACTACAAGGCCAGCATATTTTTGCCAGTCCTTAATTACCCTTAGAACTGCTTTGTTGTACTGCTGCAGTCCATGTGGTGTGCTTGTGCTATAAAGTAATTCTGACTTAGGTGCACAGAAATCTAATGGATGCACAAATGCCCCACAGGTCCATCAATTTTAATTACAAAACCCACTTTAATATAATACCATAATATAGGCCTAGACTGTGAGTATCAATGGTATATTTTACTGTGGAAGACATTGTTTGAAGTTAACACTACTGTACCTCCTAACAGAATAATCATTAGGAGTGGAAAATCTGACTGAACCTTTCCCCCTTCAGCTCACCACAACAGCTTAGAAAAGCAAATTTAATAAAGATTCATGATAAAAGATGGGACTTTGTTTGGGTGTATGGTTTAATACAGCTTTAGATTTACATTTAAAGACTGGAATGTTGAGAAACTTAGCTTGATGTTTGAGAACTTGAGGGAAGGACATCCTAAGAAAATGAAAACCTGTGTAATTAATTACTTAAACACGCGTAAAACATGCCTAACAACATTATTATCTTCACTGGCCTTGGAAGGCATGTCAGATTTAATTATAATGCAGCCTGCCATAAATTATATTCACATCACTTTGGAAAAAAATTAATTCAATTAAAATAAATTTAGCCAGTAGGTTGGCAGCTAATTAAAGTGAATCCAGCAGCTAATTAAGAATTAGAAACAAAAGCTAAATGGCCATTGTCTTTTGTCTATATCAATAAAATCCTGTTGATGGGGAAAGTGCCCATGGGAGAAACATATGTCATCCATTCAAATAAATTGGCTCCAAAATTGCGTGGGTCACAATTCCACCTTTCTCTTCGAATCTTGTGCACAAATGTTGACATTTTATATCCAGCATTCCTAAAATACCCCTCACGATTCAGCCACCTTCCTTCACTTATTGTTTGGGCATGTAAGTTACAATAGGCTTTTGGTTGAATTATTGGCAGGCTTCAATGTTGATTGAGTGATAACACGCAGATTAGTATAGACTGGCTAATTCGTCCTTTGAACTTGACCCACCATTCAATTAGATCATCACTGATCTGCACCATATGTTCAATTCCAGAGATGGAGCCAGTCTTTAAACACTTATTTCTTTGTTAATTGGATTTACAGTGTGGCTCACATGTGACTATTGGAAGCTGTATATATTGAGTTAGGCACCGGGGAATAACAATGGTAGGTCGACCTTACAAAATGTTCCTTTACAACATCTGGGGGCTTCCACCAAAATTTGAAGAACAATCTCACAGACTAATCAAGCAACAGCCTGACATAATCATATTTATGGAATCATGTAATTAAGAAAATGTCCCAGAGATGTGGGCCGAAGGGCCTGTACTGTTCTATGTTCTAGACCACCATCACCATCCATGGGAAGGACAAGAGTCACAGATACATACCACTACCTGAAACAACTTTTTTAAGACACATCATCCCGACATGGAATTATGGTGCCATTCCTTCATTCTTGCTGAGTGAAATTTCTGGAATTCCCTTCTTAACTGTGTACTTTAATATACTTTTCTTATTTAGTATTTGTTCCTGATTAAGCCAACATTTAATGGCCATATCTAATTGCTCTGGTCAAGGTGGTGGTGAACTGCCTGCTTCAACCATTGCAGTCCTTGGGTCATGGGGTCACTCACTGTGCAGGCCCTGTTATTTTCACACTGAAAGAAAATATAAACACCATTGTATCTGTCTGAACTCAACAAAACAGGTGATGGTCATTGCCTGGCTCATTTCTCTTAACAATGCCTTAAACAAACAATGCCAACCGGCCTGGTTTAAGTTTAAATAAAACTTGAGAGTTAACTGTCAGTCATTATCTAACTGCTGTATTTTCTTTGGCAGCGCCTCAGAATCCACTTGCCAACCAATCAACGCACTCTCATACAATGCAAAAAGGTTACTTTCTCTTTTCATTCGTATTTCTTCCAAATTGTCCTGATGAGTGTGAGATGAAAATCTTCGATAAAATGCGTCTTTTTTGAAATGCTCAACCTTTATATTTAGCTGCATAGAGTTACATATTACAATCCTATATCTCTTAACTCAATTGCTACCGCTTTAGTCTGTCTGGTGTTAGGGTCTCAAGTCAATGCTCAATTAATGTCCACCACCATCATCACACAATTAATATTCTATTAAAACCTATTTATTTGCATTTTATCTGTATCTCTTGATGCTCCTATCTAATCAGAACTCATTATTCTCAGTTTTGAAGATTTCATTTGCCACAGCATCCTCAACTTTGTGGTGAAGAGAATTTGAGATTTCTGCTCACTGACGTGTGAAAAATTGCTTGCTGACTTTACTCCTAAATGGCTAATTTAAAAGGTTATACTTTTAAAAAAATAGAATCCCTACAGCATGGAAGCAGGCCATTTGGCCCATCGAGTCCACACCACCCTTTTGAAGAGAATCCTAGCCAGACACATCCTATACCCGTAACCACACATTTGCCCAACTAATCTGCACATCCCTGGTCACTATAGGCAAGTTACCATTGTCAATCCAACTAACCCGCACATCCTCGTACTGTGGGGAGGGGTACCGGAGCACCTGAAGGAAACTCACAAATACAGGGAGAATGTGCATACTTCACACAGACAAGGCTGGAATCGAACCTGGGTTACTGGCGCTGTGAGGCAGCAGTGCTGACCACTGAGACACATTGTTCTGTATTCTCCAACACAGGAAGTAATCAATTGAGTTACTCATTTTATTCAACACAGTTAAATCACCCTATTTTTTAAACTTAAAGCAACCGCTCTTTTTAATTTAATCCTTGAAACCATGGTATCAGTCATTTGAATCCGTGCTATATACTGTTCAAGGGCAAGAATCCTTCCTGAGGTTAGGTGTATAAGGTTGAAAGAAATAGTCCAGATTGAATATGGTAAAGACTTAATATAACTGGAACAAATGTATTCCCCTTGAAACACAGCTCATTTTCAGTTAAAGGTCAACATTCTGCTGGCATCTCTAATTCTTGTTTTAGTTGGCTACTGGATTCAATGTATGTACCCCAATTCTCCACTTGTTTTCACTATTTGGAAAATATCAAACATAAATAATTGTCTTCTTTTGGAATGGAAAGGGAGAAAACTGGGAACTGTAAGGACTGCAGTCGCTTTCCCTGGAGTGTTGGAGACTGACCTTATAGAGGTGAGTAAAATCATGAGGGGTATGAATAAGGTAAATAGCCAAGATCTTTTTCTCAGCATAGGGGAGTCCAAAACTAGAGGGCATAGGTTTAAAGTGAGAGGGAAAAGATATAAAAGGGACCTACTGAGCAACCTTCTCATACAGTGAGTGGCGCATGTCTGGAATGAGCTGCCAGAAGTGGAGGCTGGTACAATGACAACATTTAAAAGGCATCTGGATGGTTACATGAATAGGAAGGGTTCAGAGGGATATGGGCCAAATGCTGGCAAATGGGACTAGATTAATTTAGGATATCTGGTTGGCATGGACTGGTTGGACTAAAGGGTCTGTTTCTGTGCTGTATGACTCTATGACTGAAGCCGGACACCAGAAAATCTGTCAATTGCATATAGCAACTATTCCCTACAAGAGAATTACAAGAAGTTAATGGAAGTAATCACTTTGTACAAGTTGTACTTATTCAGATGCTAATTCACTGCAAGTACATTCTAGCAGGGAAGTGTTGGGAATATTGAATCAAATTATACTGGGGCAGCTGCTTTTCAAACAACATTTACAGGCTGTGCTCCAACTAATCCATTATTGGGTTGCTTGATGTAACTACTTTTATGTAATAACACTTCTGTGAATACTCTGTTTGTTGCAATTATTTGGCAGCACTGCGAGCTCTGACATTAGATCACAATGAAATATTTCAAGTTAAGCATTACACTAATGCCCCATTTGCTAACCCCTGTGGATGGAAACTATAACATAGCATTTTTTTAATAGAAGATCGAGGGAGTGCTTCTTATGTCTGAGGCCAGTGTTTGCTTTTCAATCAATGTTCGCCAATAGGTTGGGTTCGAAATTCAGGGACAGCAACAGACTATTTATGTTCAAGGGTGTCCCTGATATTGGGCCTTGGACAGATTGTCAGAATGCCGTTGCTTCTGGCTGGGAGGTTGGGCAGTTTGCAATTTCTTTTTAACATTGCAAATTATCACAAAGCTCTTAACAAGCACTTTCAATATAAAAAAGATAGAGCTACAGAGGGATCTTTGGCCAAAGATCAAGGAAATAAATACACGACGTTAAAATACAGACAGTCAAAGCCATGGTCACCAGGCATTTAACATTGAGAATGCATAAAGTGCAGGAATTGAAGGGGTGCAGAGATCACAGACGGGTGCACCATTGGAAGGGGTTCCATAGATAAGAAGGGGTAAAGGCCTGGATGGATTTTTGGAGATTTTGAATGTGTCGGTGCTGTTAGAACAAGAATCTGCGCATGCCAGTGAGGACAGGGATAGGAGCTGTGGATCTCTAAGCCATCTGGCTAGGTGACTGAAGTTCAGGGTCGAGGGTGGGATGTGTTGATGGTGTGTGAGTGACAGTTGGGGCATCTTTGTGATGGCATTGGAAGATCAGGAGCTTGGCATCTCGGAGATGATTTAATGGGATATTAGAGGCCAGGAATGATGATATTCATTATAGGTTTGGGATGAACTTTTCCTGCTTCCCCATTCAATTTACTCGCTTAGCATCTCTGATGCAGGTGAAAACTGGTTTCCCACAGTGCAACTAATGATTTCAGCTTAAAACTCATTGTGCTTATGAAGTTTTGATAAATTCAGAGAACCTGAAAGAATGGGAAATAGCAAAGTGCTGGAGAAACTAAGCTGAGTTCTGAAGAAAAATCATTATCAGACTCGATTTTACTCTCTGCAGAGATGCTGCCAGACCTGCTGAGTTTGAACCTCACTTTCTGTTATTATTTTAGATTCCAGCATCCACAGTATATTTCTTCTATTTTGCATTATAGTGCATGGCATTTAGGCCCAAGATCCCTCTAACTCCATGTAGCCTAGGAGATAAATGACCAGACATTTAAAAAAAATCTAATCTTTGATGCTCAGTTTTACAAAGAAGCAGGCAGCCTTGTTCAGAGAAAAAAATACAACGGACCAAATATTCTGATCAATGGTTGTGGACAATTAAACAATCAACCACCGCATTGTCTTTGTGGGGACGAAGTCCTGCCTTCACATTGCGAATACCTGCCTTCACATTGCGAATACCTGCCTTCACATTGCGAATACCTGCCTTCACATTGTGTAGCACAATCGCTATACCAAATGGGACAGACTTTGAACTGATCTTGAAACTCAAGACTGGGCATCCATGTCAACAGCAAAGATTTTCATCTTGTTAATCTGTGCTGGATTTCAAAAGTTCAGCAGTTGCCTCTATCGGCTTTCAATAATTTACATTAAAGTAGGTTTTAGGTTAGACTCTGCTGCTATAAGACCAATGCTAAAAAGGGAGATTACTTAATTATTACCAACAGCCAACTTTAAATGTTGTTATGAATCAAGGTTAAGCCCTCACTATAGTTTTACTTTAAGGGACCACCAACCTCATTCAATTGGAGCACCTATTTTATTATTGTTTCTAGTCAGTATTTTGTGTTGGTGTCCCCTCCCATCACTCCTCCCCACATTCTATGTTAGAAAAGTATTGATATTACCCAGGGTATAATTCCATGTGAATCTGTTGGACCAGTTTCCACAAGGTATGCATGGTCGTCGCCACAGACATTAGAATGGCAAACTGGAGAGTGAGACCACGGAAAGCAAACAGCCCAGATGGAGTGCCCGGCCATGCGCTCCTGTGTGTATCAGCTGGTGGGAGTATTCGCAGACATCTTTAACCTCTCTTTAATACAATCTGAAGTCCCCATCTGCTTCAATAAAACCACCATTATTCCGGTGTCAAAAGAAAAATCATGCAGCTCTGACCTCCATTATTATGAAGTGCTTCGAGAAGTTGGTAATGGCTCACATCAACTCCAGCCTAAGGGTCCAGACCCGAAACGTCAGCTTTCCTGCTCCTCTGATGCTGCTTGGCCTGCTGTGTCTATCCAGCTCCACACCTTGTTATCTCAGACTACAACATCGGCAGTTCCTACTAGCTCCTAATAAATTACCTTGATCCTTTGCAATTCGCCTACCCACCACAACAGGTCCACAGCAGACGCCATGTCTCTGGCCCCATACTCGTCTAGATAACAAGGATACCTACGTCAGGCTCTCACTTATTGATTACAGCTCCAACTTCAACACCATAGTTCCACACAAGCTCATCTCTAAACTCTGAAACCTAGTTCTTGGCTCACCTGTCTGTAACTGGATCCTCGAATTCCTGAACCATAGACGGCAATCAGTAAGAATAGGAGACAACACATCCTCTACCATGAGACAACAAGGTGCAGGGCTGGATGAACACAGCAGGCCAAGCAGCATCATAGGAGCAGAAAGGCTGACGTTTCGGGCCTAGACCCTTCTTCAGAAAAGGGGGAGGGGAAGGGGGTTCTGAAATAAATAGGGAGAGAGGGGGAGGCGGATAGAAGATGGATAGAGGAGAGGAAACAAACAGGTCAAAGAGGCGGGGATGGGGCCAGTAAAGGTAAGTGTAGGTGGGGAGGTAGGGAGGGGATAGGTCAGTCCAGGGAGGACGGACAGGTCAAGGGGGCGGGATGAGGTTAGTCGGTAGGAGATGGGGGTGCGGCTTGAGGTGGGAGGAGGGGATAGGTGGGAGGAAGAACAGGTTAGGGAGGCGGAGACGAGCTGGACTGGTTTTGGGATGCGGTAGGGGGAGGGGAGATTTTGAAGCTTGTGAAATCCACATTGATACCATTGGGCTGCAGGGTTCCCAAGCGGAATATGAGTTGCTGTTCCTGCAACCTTCGGGTGGCATCGTTGTGGCACTGCACGAGGCCCAGGATGGACATGTCGTCTGAGGAATGGGAGGGGGTGTTGAAATGGTTCGCGACTGGGAGGTGCAGTTGTTTATTGCGAACCGAGCGTAGGTGTTCTGCAAAGCGGTTTTATTGCGAACCGAGCGTAGGTGTTCTGCAAAGTGGTTTATCCTCTACCATAATCCTCAACACCGGTGACCCACAAGGCTGTGTGTTCAGCCTTCTACTGTACTCCCCTATACACTCATGATTGTGTGACCAGATTCCACCCCAACTCTATTGACAAGTTTGCTGGTGACACCACTTTTGTAGGTCGAATCTCAAACAACGACGAGACAGAATACAGGAAAGAGATTGAGTGCTTAGCAGCATGGTGTAAAGACAACAATCTCTCTGTCATTGTCAGCAAAACAAAGCAGCTGGCCATTGACTTCAAAATGTGGCGCAGAGGGCATGCCCCTGTCTGCATCAATGGTACTGAGGTGGAGATTGTCAAGAGCTTCAAGTTCCTGGGAGTGACGATCACCAACAATCTGTCCTGGCCCATGCACATCCATGCGATGGACAAGAAAGCACAACAACATCTCGACTTCCTCAGGAAGTTAAAGAAATTTTGCATGTTCACAACCACTCTTACCAATTGTAATAGATATACCATAGAAAGCATCCAGTCTGGATGCATCACAGCATGGTACAGCAACTGCTCTTTCCAAGACAGCAAAAAACTACAGAGGGTTGTGAACACAGCCCAGTCCATCACACAAACCAACTTCCCATCCATTGAATCCATCTACACTTCCTGCTGCCTCAGGAAAGCAACCATCATAATCAAAGACATCTCCAACCCTGGTTATACTCACTTCCACCCTCTTCTGTAGGGCAGAAGACAAGTTTGAATACACGTACGAACAGATTCAAGAACAGCTTCTTCCCCACTGTTATCAGACTTTTCAACGGGCCTCTCAAAAGTTAATATTAATCTTTCTCTTTGCACCTTCTTTATGGCTGAAACACTGTACTCTGCACTCTGTTCTGCTATCCTGATGCACTTTGTATGGTACAATCTGCCTGTATATCATGCAAAATGACACTTTTCACTGTATCTTGGTACATGTGACAACAATAAATCAAACTCAAACCTGCAGTAACCTCCCAATCTCGTCCTTACTAAGATGTGAGAATAGTTGGTGAGTGTCATGGTCCTGCATATTATGGACTTTTATATATTAAAACTAGAAAACGAAAGCTTGAAAAGATAACTACCTGAAGGCCACTTGAGTTCTTTTGTGGATTTAAACCACTCTCCTATCTCAAGGGGGAATCAACCCACAACCATTTATTTGGAAAAGGACTTTGAACTTCTAAAAGTCATATGATGTTGTTGTCTCTTTTCTTTAAATCAGCTAAAAAACTGTTAGCATAGAGTTTCACTAAAAGCCATCAAACTAATTGCAAATAATTGAAGCAGCCAAGGGTATTTATAGAAATACCTTGTAGGCAGGAGGTCTCAACAGGCAGGACTTGCATCACATTCAAGTTCACCTGAGAATCAACATCCTAAAAATACGACTATAAGAAACCTCAAAGCCTGCTGATAATCTTTCACTTTATGAGGCCCTCACTTTAACTTCAAAAGATTGAAATCTCTTAAGACCTACAGGTCTGCTTTATGAAATCAAGTGATCACATGTGAGATACTAAGGTAACTAATTTGTAGCAATACCAATGTGTGTATTTATGAGAGAGTGTATACACACTTTATCTGTGACTAATCTGTGTGTGTGAGAGCGCACGTGTGCAAGAGATGTTGTATTTCATTTGGGTTAAATTTGTGTGAATAAATACCCTTTATGTTTAAACTCACAAAAGCTTGCTGCTGAACAATTAGGTGGATTGGACACTCTAATGAGAAAGCATGCACCTCTTGAAATAAAATATATAGATCATGGGCAGTTTAGGGATACGTTAATCCTGTCTATGGTATGATTTTCAGCAAGGTATTTTACTTAGGTCCATCACACCTGGCTCTCATTTTGCTGTATGAAACACCAAGAGATGTGCATTTTGTAACACAAAATAACATTTAAAAACAAGAATGTTGTTTACTTTAGTTTTAGATTGAGGTTTTATTATCACGTATTCTCACGTACAGGAGTATAGTGAAAAGTGTACAATGTTGCCTTTCCAGCACCATCTTAGGTACAAAAGGTAACTGGGTACAAAAATAGAAAAATGAAGAAATAAGTTAAAAAGTTAATCGTTACAGTTCTTTTTAGTATAAAGTAGAAAAATAAAGAAGTTAAGAAGTTTCTTAAGCCATGGACCTACAGTCGCTCCACGCTGGGCCATCCCCATGAGCATTTACTTTCCCCCAGCACTTGGTGATGTCCTGCCTGGGCTTGTGCTACCCTGCACTGGGCACCCTCTTCCCCCCGGCGCTGGGCTCCCCCTCCCCCTGGGGCTGGGCACCCTCTCCTTTCATCCAACTCATCCATGCTGACCAGACATCCTGTATAAATCTAGTCCCATTTGCCAGCATTTGGCCCATATCCCTCTAAACCCTTCCTATTCATATACCCACCCAGATGCCTTTTAAATGTTGTAATTGTACCAGTCTCCGCCACTTCCTCTGGCAGCTCATTCCATGCATGCACCACCCTCTGCGTGGAAAAGTTGTCCCTTAGGTCCCTTTTAAGTCTTTTCCCTCTCACCTTAAACCTTTGCCCTCTAGTTTCGGACTTCCCCACCCTGGGGAATAGGCCTTGGCTATTCACCCTACCTGTGCCCCTCATGATTTTATAAACTTCTATAAGTTCACCCCTCAGCCTCTGAACTCTAGGGCAAATGACCCCAAGTGTATTCAGCCTCTGTCTAAAGCTCAAACCCTTCAACCCTGACAACATCCTTGTAAATTTTTTCTGATCCCTTTCAAGTTTCACGACATCCTTCCTAAAGCAGGGAGACCAGAATTGCACACAGTATTCCAAAAATGGCCTAACCAATGTCCTGTACTGCCGCAACATGATCTCCCAACTCCTATACTCTTTGCACTGACTAATAAAGGCGAGCATACCAAACAACTTCTTCACTATCCTATCTACCTGCAACTCTACTTTCAAGGAACTCTGAACCTGCACTCCAAGGTCTCTTTGTTCAGCTACACTTCCCAGGACCTCACCATTAAGTGTACAAGTCCTGTCCTGATTTGCCTTTCCAAAATGCAGCACCTCACATTTATCTAAATTAAACTCCATCTGCCATTCTTGAGTGTAGTGTCGCTAAGTCTTTGGTCAAGGTCAGTCCTGGGTCAGCTTTTCTTAATTGTTGGACAGTATAATATTCCCCACAGTCTGACTTGAAATGATCTTTATGAAGCGCAGGTTTGCTTTCTCAAGTGTGAATAAGTAACAGCGTTGTGACCCCTGCTGCTTTGTGCAACCAATGCACAGTTCAATTAGACAGGAAAAAAACAAGTTATACTAACATACCTAGTTAAAATTTCAACGCAGTTACTGTAGATTTTAAAAATAAGCTTATGTAGGGCAAGTACTTCAAACTGGTATATAAGTGCTATCTGATTTATTACAATTACTGGCCAGGTTGAGCAATTATTTTGTTTAACTTAATCCTAATTCAAGGCATAAATTCTTTGGTATCAACCTTTGCTCTTATGGCCAATTAAACACAATAGACTGACTGCTGAGTAAACCATGTTTGCCTGTGTGAGACCCATCACTGACAGCGAAGTGACACATTAGTGCCTCAGGGAACATTTCTGCATTTATACCAATCTTGAGAGCTGTTTTTGTATAGCAGCTGAAACACATTTTTGCCCAGTCATGTTGGAACGCTTTCTGAAATTCAACAGGGGACTGATTCTGAATGTAATGTTTTTAGTCATCTAATCTGTATATCTCAGGAGATACCTCATGCCAAAAACATAAACGTTATTAAAAGTGGCAAACTGTGCTTAGCACCTGGAACTCAGAGGACACACAAATTTAGCAGTTACAGTGGAATGTGTTAAAAAGGGTATATCCCTCAGCCCTGCATGTATTTAACTCGTCCTCAGGAATTTTCAGGCTGCCAATTGCACAACTTAGATTTGAGCATTTCATCTGAACATTGTCGAAATGATGTTGTAATATTACAGATGTCACCCTGGCTCTGTTAAAGAGTTTAAATAAAGCAACTTCAATGATGGCTGCTTGTAATGAGTCCATTTGATGTGCCATGCTTCAAAACAGTACGTCAGAAAAGGAGGCAGAGCTGAGGATGACGTCCGATTTTGCATTTTGCTTGAAAAATTAAGGACTGAGTAACATTGTGACACACTTTTCAAAACATCTAAAGTTGACTTAAAGCAAGTCTGGGTGGTTGGAAAGTTCACGCCATGCCCCCCAATGAGTCAACACGCACCGTAATTGAAAGAGAAAAAAATGGTGCAAAAAGCATACTTGAGGGGAAATGGGAGAATTCAATGTTAACAAAGAAGACTGATGTAATTATCAATAAAGGTGACACAGTTGGTTGAGAGCGAATACATTAGGATGTGAAGATAAAGTAAGTGTTTCGTGCTAGGGTTAGGCGCATTGATGTAGCAGCTAACTGAGTGTCGCCCTTGGGACCCCCAGTATTGTGGAATACAATGAATTAACGAGATTCTGAACTACTACTCCGGCATGACAGAGAATGAAGCTGCAAGGAGGTGTATTCTGAGAGTGGAAGCTGTTGCCAGGTGCAACTGTCACAGATTACATTCTTGACTTGAAGGTACTATAGTCCCAATGGACTGCTCTCTCATTAGAGAGAGAGAGAGATAGAGAAAGAGAGATAGAGAGAGAACTGGTGGTGGTTTAACCTGAGTGTCACTGCATTTTAGACAAGGGGAGAGGTTGAGATGAAGAGTCTGTCATGGTAACCTTAGCTGGTGTGGGACTTGAACCCGCGTTTTTGGCGTCACTGGGTTGCAAACCAGCTGTCCAGCCAACAGAACTAACCAAAAATGTAAGTGCCTTGTCACTCTGGGTACGGCACGGATGTAAAAATCAATTCAATAGAGCAAATGAATTCAGGGCAAGGTTTTGAGAAAAGGTAAGAAGCTAATGAGGAAGGCCATGGCTATGAAATGGCAGAAAGGGACAGCTGAAAATTGCCAAGGACTGAGCTGGTAGGAGATGGCCACTGCATTTCAATAGGATCCAGTCCACGAAAACTGACTTTACAGTGGGAGTCAGAAATTTAGTTGTTAATGTTGCCATGGTATCCACCAACCATCTAAATGCCCAATTTCCAGTCGAAGTACTATACTTGTGGGAAAATCTGTCATAACCAGATGGCATGCAGGAGCTGAGGAAATAATAACATTCTAGTAAAAGCTCCGGGTTACAGTGATACATTAGATTGAGGTCGTGGTATTTCTAAAACTATCTCAAGAGCAGTGTATCCTCTAATGTACCTTCCAGCTGCACAGGCCTCCAATGTCCATGGTAGTGACTTCCAGAACCAGAAGTCAGTGCACAAAAAATTGGAGGCACATCCTAGAGGGAGTGTTGCTTAGGAACCTGAAACTGTGTGAAAGTCAGAGATCGCCAACATGCCTTCAGCAGTGATTTAGCACATCTGTTCACTCAGAGATACAATACAAGAAAAACTTAAGCCACTTTCCCTCCTGCAAAATTAGTGAGAAATGGATTGGCTATTGTAATTACAGTATGCCAGTGTTTGGTTGTTCATGTGAGGTTGGAATATGATGTACTGTACAGTTTACTGTTGGTTGGAGTCATCTGAGGAGAAATAACTATCTTAATAAAAGATTCAATAAAGTGGATCGGGTTATTTATAAGACGAGTTACTAAGAGTGTATGACGAAGAACTGCAAACACTGGAGATGTGCAACAAACAAAAACACAATTGCTGGTGAAACTCAGCAGGTCCGGCAGCATCAGTGGAGAGAAAGCGCCAAACATTGATTCTGTTTCCTCTCTCCACAGATGCTGCCGGATCTTTTGAATTTCTCCAGCAAGTTTGGGTTTTTGTTTGTTTGTAAGACATTGAGAAATTACTAAGGAAGCACAGTGTGATCTTTACCAAGGAAGACCAAACAGTGAAAGTAGACATCATAATGCCAAGATGAATTGTCCTAAAGGACAACGTACAACAGACACTTTGACTAGAGACCGTCTTTCTGCCCTCCTGCCAATTGAGGCTCTTAACTGTCCAGTTAATGCCCACTTAAAGGCCTCATCCTGCAATATCTAATGATAACCCAATGGTCCACCTTACAGGGGACCATGGGGAAAAACTATTAGGGTTGCTTGGGATGTCCCATAGGCACTCAGTGCCTGATCAAAACACATGTCATTGGGAGGGGAAGAGCCTAATAACTACCACCATCTGCTCTTGATGCTACATCCCATGGCCTGTGACCCCCACCCTGCGGTGTCCTCTTGCTATGACTCATGACTGGGCTGGAACTGCAATGGACCTACACCTCAGGTGGCTGTCACTCTGGCAGTGGCCTCCTCAGTGGCACTGATGTTCCATTGAGCCTGACCATGGGGTAAGGCCTGCCACTGGCCTGTCAGATGGCAAAGTGCAATTAGGCAGGAACTTATCTTTCTTTTAATCCCAGGAAATGCTGTCGGCGAAGGGATTGTCATGCCTGAGTGAGACAAGATGTAGGAGGCTCTCTCATACCTCCTGCGCTTCCTGTCACCTCCACTAGATTCCACCCCCTGTGCTTTATATTTTAGTTGAAGACCTCTACCTTTCTGAAAGTCACGATCTGTATTTCACAAAACTAATACCTAATGATTCTGATAGTGTGCAACTTGGATGAAGAGATGTACTTTTTTTTATATTCGCTGGTGGGACATGGGCATCACTGGCTGGTCAACATTTATTGCCCATCCCTAGTTGCCCTTGAGAAGGTGGTGGTGAGCTGCCTTCTTGAACCGCTACAGTCCACGTGCTACTTTGACCCACAATGGCCTTAGGGAGAGAATTCCAGAATTTTGACCGAGCAACTGATATATTTCCAAGAAGGATGGTGAGTGGTTTGGAGGGGAACTTGCAAGTGGTGGTGTTCCATGTATCTGCTGCCCTTGTCTGTCTTGATTGTAATGATTGTGGGTTTGGAAGGTGCTGTCTAAAGATCTTTTGTGAATTTCTGCAGTGCATCTTATAGATCGTACATACTGCTGCTACTGAGCATTGGTTGTGGAGGGAATGGATGTTTGTGGATGTGGTGTCAATCAAGCGGGCTGCTTTGTCCTGGATGGTGTCAAACTTCTTGAGTGTCGTTGGGGCTGCACTCATCCAGGCAAGTGGGGAGTATTCCATCACACTCCCACCTTGTGCCTGGTAGATGATAGACAGACTGTGGGGAGTCAGGAGGTGAGTGTAACTCGCCGCAGTATCCCAGACCTTTGACCTGCTTTTGTAACCACTTTGTTTATGTGACAAGTCCAGTTGAGCTTATGGTCAATGGTAACCCCAAGGATGTTGATAGTGGGGATTCAGTGATAGTAATACCATTGAATGTCAAGGGGCGATGATTAAATTATCTCCTGTTAAATGGTCATTGCCTGGCATTTGTGTGGTGCAAATGTTACTTGACTCTTGTCAACCCAAGCCTGGATATTGCCCAGAACTTGTAGCATGGAGAAGTAACAGACAGAGAATGACCAACTAATCCAAATTTATGTAGCCATGGCATTCAGCATCATGATCCCTAGTATTGCTCAAATGCCAAAAGACATATCATTTATAGAGTCATAGAGTTATATAGCATGGAAACAGAGCTTACAGTTCAACTTATTCATGCCGACCAGATATCCTAAATTCATCTAGTTGCATTTGCCAGCATTTGGCCCATATCTCTCTAAACCCTTCTTATTCATATACCCCTCCAGATGCATTTTAAATGTTGTCATTGTACCAGCCTCCACCACTTCCTCTGGCAGCTCATTCGATACATGCACCACCTCCTGCGTGAAAAAGTTGCCCCTCAGATCCCTTTTAAATCATTCCCCTCTCAGCTTAAACCCATGCCCTCTAGTTTTGGGCTCCCCCACCCTGGGGAAAAGACCTTGTCTATTCACCCTATCCACACCCCTCATTATTTTATAAACCTCTATAAGGTCACCCCTCAGCCTCCAATGCTCCAGGGAAAATAGCCCCAGTCTATTCGGCCTCTCCATATAGCTCCAAATCCTCCAGAAAAGAAACATTTTTTAAAAAAGCCTGGCCAATCCAAGGTGAAACAAAATCCTGAAAACTTCATTTCCAATTCCCAAAGATCATCAAAAGGAACTTTGGAAGATCACAATGATGAAGCATATTAATCTGCATCACAGATGCATTTGCTTGCAGTCACAGCCTGGAACATGTCTCACTCCCTTTTGAATGCTTGCTGCTGGTCCTCACTCACTGCCCAAGCCAGCAACTTGCTTTAAAGGCCAGTGGGCCTGTGCAAAAGTAAGACTTGAATATGGATCTTTGCTTGCAAAACTTAAATGCACATTTTCTGGTTCTTCCTAACCTACAGTCCAAAGACACTATTGTACTTTGGTTTAACATTGGATCATTCTAACAGCACACCTTGCTTTGGTTATGATTTCACATATGAACCCTTAGAAACTTACTTGAAAAATATAACTACTTTAGAGGCAGTACAGGGAAGTATTCCTTGGAATGGAAGGCTGATCTTATGAAGAAAGGATGAAAAGATTTCGCCTGTACCCATTGAAGTTCAGGAGGACAAAAGGTAATAAGGGGGCCTGGATAGAGCAGAAACCTGGAGAGGTTTCCTCTTGAGGGGGAGACTAAAACTAGTGCTTAAGAATAAAAGTCACCCTTTTGAGACAGAGATGATGAGATTCTGTTTTCTCTTAGAGAGTTGTTAGAGTGTAGATTTCTCTGCATTTAAAAGTGGAAGGCTGAGCTAGATTTTTGATAAACAAGGGAGTCAATGGTTGCAGACAGGGAAGTGAAGACAAGACCACAATCAAATTAGTCAGATCTTATTGAAATTATGTATCAGGATTGAAAGGGCCAAATGGCCTATTCCTGCTCCTAAGTCCTATATTCCTATGAAAAGTCATGTATTGTTAAACCCAAGATCAGATTTTCACTGCTTGGATGGAGAGCTGAAATTTCCTTACTCAATATAAAGAGCTCTGTTAAACCTATTTTATACTCTGAGAGGATAGGTTTTTATGGGATAAAGTTGTGTCATAGAATCCCTACAGTGTGGAAGCAGGCCATTCAGCCCATCGAGTCCACACTGGCCCTCTGAACAGAATCCCATACAGAACACTACATTGGCCCTGGTTAATGACCCAACCTATACAGCCCTGGACACTACGGGTAATTTAGCATGGCCAATCCACCCAATCTGCACATCTTTGGACAGTGGGAAGAAAATGAAGCACCTGGAGGAAACCCAAGCAGACGTGGAGAGAACGTGTAAACTCCACACAGACAGTTGCCCAAGGGTGGAATCGAACCCAGGTCCTTGGCGCTGTGAGGTAGCAGTGCTAACCACTGAGCCACCATGTCTGCTGACCCTGAAACCAGATAATAGGTAGGTAATGATGTTGAGTAAATGTCCAGACAGACTGTTTCAGAGGACCCCATCTGAAACTCTGGTTTAGAAGCTGTCGGGCCCTCTATTTCACACCCCTCACTGACCATTCACCTTCATGTCAACCCATATTCCCTCTGTGCCCTGTCCATTTCACCTTGTACACCAGTGGTACCTTCATTCACTGTGGACAGATTTCAGAAACCACATACAAATGAAAAACTATTGAACTTTTAGTCATCTAATGGAACTCTCAGTCATACAAACGTGAAGATTATCTCCCATTCATGAAATGCTTTGAAAGATTTCAAATTCATGCAAATCTACAATCGGTTAGAAAATCAAATGTGATGTTGAAACTAAACCAAGCATTTAAATGATCTCAGCTTCAATAACAATGTGGAAACTTTTCAACTCTATCGAAACTGCCAGAATAGATTTTTCTAACCTACACCAGATGGCTTGTCAGTGAAATCAGTCTGAGAGCTTTTCTTTTTTCTCAGACAGCTCTGGGTCCTATCACTATTTTAAGATCTCTAGAGTCATCATGACTCAGTGAACATCTAGCCACCAGTTTTCCTTTGCATTCAACAGACTTTAGTTGGGATCCCTGTTTGAGCTTGACTTTTCCTATATCCACTAAGCAAGACAAAACTTATTATGTGTTTTCATCAGCTGACCAAAACAGATGGAACTGCTGGTTAACAAGAACTAAATGAGGCCTCACAGTGAATAACAATAACTTGTGATTATGTAGCATCTTTAATGCTGTAAAATATCACAGACAAGAGACTTGTAGGTGGTATTAGGACAGAAAGCTTAGCCAATGGTCCATTTTAAGGAGTGTATTAAAAGGAAGAAAGGGAGCTGAGGAGATTTTGGAAGGGAATTCCAGACTTTAAGGCCTTGGTAACTGAAAGAATGTCCGCCAGTAGTGAACTGATTAAAACTAAAAATGCTTGAGGAGGAAACTGGAGCAATTATCTTCAAGAGTCGTAGTGCTTGACAAAATGACAGTGATAAAAAAATGGCAATGACATGGCATTGAGAAAGCAAGAATGAAAGCTTTAAAATAGAGGTGTCTCTTAACAAGGGTCCACTATAGATCAACAGGGGTGATAAATGAACAAGTTTTATTAAAGTTAGAACATTGACAGCAGAGTTTTGGATGATCTCGTGTTTCTGGACAGTGGAATGTAGAGAACTGGGCAGGGAAGCTTTGCAAAATAAAGACCAAAGTTGACAATGAAGGTTTGATGAGCAGATGAGCTGAGACAGAGAGAGAGTCAGATGATGTTATGGTGGTGGGGATTTGGCAGTCTTTGACAGATAACATGGATTTGTGACCAGAAGCTCATTTTAGGGTTACATGTGGCTCTGAGATTAGAAACAGTGTGGGTTTAGCCTTTGGTCAGTGTCATGAAGTACCCTGGAGCTGGTGGTCAAGGAACTGAGTTTGTGGCTGGAACTAAAAGCAAAGGCTTTGACCTTCCCAATATTTAATTGAGGAAATTCAGCTCATCTATATTGGATATTGGAAATTGAAGCCTTCTCATATGGGATAGCTGTCTGCTCCTTTTGGGTTCCAGGTTGGTGTTAAAAAAGGTGAATGATTCATTTTGGCTGTCATTTTTGAATATTAGCACAATAAGATTCTTCCTCCAGTTCAAGGCAACAATCTCTGAATCTAGTGAACCATTCCCATGGCACCTATTTACTTGAGCACTCTAGGGTGAATATCATCAGATTGAGCAGTCTAATCTATTATAGATCCCTATTCATCCAGGATCGTATCTACATTCATTTTAATACTTAGAATTTTAGTGTTAACTGTATATTGCATTAATGCTAATTGAACAGTCTCCTGGAGTGATCATTGATGCAAATTGACTGATTATAATCTCTTTCATTTCTTGGGAATAAAATAAATTGTACTATTACTACCAGTTACGCACCACTTCCTTCAACTTTCTTTTGGTAGCAGCTTTTGCTGCCTATGAATTGTTTGTTACCTATCCTTGTTTCTTTGAGAGGTGCTTGTCTGGAAAAGTTCTTTGAATTATATCTGGCTTGTCCTTGCACACAATTAATTAGCCCTTTTGATATTATTCCATAAGGTTCCCTGTCTTTTAGCCTAGTGGCAAGTCTGGTTTTGTCCTTTTGTACTTTTAGAAGTATTCCATTTTTCATCTTTTTATAAATTTCCCTGCCTGTTAAGTTTGTCAAACGATCTGAATTCAAATCTTCCATCGTGTTTACAAATCGAGCTCTCTTGAAGGTGACAGTGATTTCACATTCAGTTGCTTTGTGAGAAAGAACATTGTCATATCATGGTCTTATTGCTTCTAATCTCTTCACAACTTTAGCGTATAAGATTTTCTCAAAGTAGCTTATTAAGGCAGAATATTGTCCTAGCAGGACAAAATTAGGTGTATCACTTTTTTATCCTCCAGAGATTGGAAATGAGAAAACCGCTGAGAAAATGAGTGAAACTCAAATTATTTTAGTCCCTTCTACCACTATTGTAATATAGTACTGACAATAGAGTCTATATGGCAGTATAGTACTGATTTCCACTTACATACCACATCACTCATCCATTTTCTTGCACTTAATACCCTGGAAACTTTCACTTGAGGGAGTACAGAATGGAGTTAGATAAGGAATTGACACATGGTGAGATACAGAACATGATAATGCCAGAGGTTGTGAAGTGGGGCTAGATGCAGTTGAACAAAGGCATGAGTCACATCAGGCCCTGAATGCACAGTGTGTGAATGATATGCTTGGGGGCCCCACCATGAACAGAAGGATGCTAGCAAAGCATCAGGCACACATGGAGGTTTTGAGCTGACAAGCATGCAGCAGATGGCGAGGATAGCAGGAGTTTCCATTGCGCTACTGCGTGGCAACCTTTAAGAGGCTTGCAACTTATTGCAGATCAGCCTGGAGAAAATATATGAATCACATTGATGTAGCTCCCTATTGAGTTCAATTCAAGATATTTTGAGTTTCTGGAAAAAATAAATGCTGGCAAGAAGTTCAAAAATTAAAGAATCATGTGAAATTTATGTGGATGTACAAGCATATGTGTAAATAATACACTTATATCCAACACTCATACCTGTATGATCTCTACCATAAATGTTAATAATTTTGAACAATTATTGAGAAAGTTTGTCTACTTAATCCACAACATGTATAATGTCAAGTGAAATTGTCCCCCGCTGCTGTTTTATACCATCATTGTTGAACAAACACATACACAAAGACATATAAATGAAACTCACACACAAATAAAATGTTCCAACCAAAGTTTTAAATTGCCTTCCTCTCTCAATTGCTGATTGACTTCTCATTACTTTTAGGGATTTAAAGAGGGTTTACAGAAAAAAATACAAGAAAAAGTTTCCATAATATGCAAATCCCCTTCAGACTAATCTCAAAACTCCATGACCTTGGTCTTGGCTCTACAACTGGATCCTCAGCTTTCTGACCCACAGATCGCAATCAGTGAGGATAGGTAACTGCACCTCCTCCACAGTAACACTCAACACTGGAGCCCCCCCCAAGGATGCGTCCTCAGCCCCCGACTGTACTCCCTGTACACCCACAACTGTGTTGCAAAATTCTGAATGAACGCCATCTACAAGTTCACTGACAGCACCACTGTAGTGAGACAGATATCTAACAATGACGAGTCAAAATACAGAAGAGAAATAGAGGGCTTGGTGATGTGGTGCAATGAGAACAAGCTCTCTCAACGTTGGCAAAACTAAAGAACTGATCATTAACTTCAGAACGAAAGGAGGCAAATACGCCCCCATCTACATCAACGGAGGTGATGTTGAGAGGGTGGAGAGCGTCAAGTTCCTCGGAATGACAATAACCGACAACCTGTCCTGGACTTCCCATGTAGGTGCGACAGTCAAGAAAGCACAACCACGCCTCTTCTTCCTCAGGCGGTTCAGGAAATTTGGCATGTCCATAAGGTCCCTCACTAACTTCCACAGATGCACCATTGAAAGCATACTGTCCAGGTGCATAACGGCCTGGTATGGCAACTGCTCTGCTCAGGGCTTTAAGACATTATAGAACGTGATGTGCACAGCCCAGACCATCACAGAAGCCAATCCATGGACTCCATTTACACGGTTTGCTGCCACGGAAAGGTGGCCAACATCATCAAAGACCCCTCCCACCCCAGTAATGACCTCCTACAACCTCTTCTGTCAGGCAGAAGATACAGAAGCCTGAACACACACACCAGCAAGTTCAGGAACAGCTTCTTCCCAGCCGTTAACAGACTGATGAAGTGACTGTCTAGCCTCAAATAATACTGATCTTGCTATCGCTGATCTCACCTAGCACATATCCTGTGCAATGTAACCTGTCTGCCTCTGTACAAGTCTCTTTGATCTGTACATCTTTGCTTACTATGAACTACCTGTACTGCTCGTAAACAAAGCTTTCCACTGTATTTTGGTACACGTGACAGCAAATCAATCAAAAAGAAATAAGAAATAATTTGATGTTATAAGTATGGTGTCATTTCCAAATTTTAAACTTGAGGCATTTGTAAGTGTCTGTAGAACCTAGATGCCTCTAAAATATCTCACATTAAACTGAAAAGTTTAATAATGAGCTAATATTCTTGTGACATTGAGTACAATTTGAACTAAGTGAATGTTGAAATATGAGTGCAATATATTATTGGGAGTTATGACTAAAATAAATCTGAATTAAAGAGATTAAATTTCTGTACAAGAACAAGTTGGAAGCTATTCAGGCTTTCGTGGGTCTACGGATGACAGCACTGCTATCTTGGGAGACTGAACGTTTACAAAATATTTTAACTCAAAGCTTCTGGCATTCTCATTTTTATTCTGCTTCTCCAACGCTATAATATTGTTGTTTAGATCAATTTCTTTAAAATAAACCTGCTAAAACATTCACAAGGGAGCAACTTCATTAAGCTATAGGCTGCAATGTGCGTAGACGATTTAAACAATGATTGCTCTTAATCAGTGGCTGGAAGCTGAGCTTTGCTTAACACAAAAATTGCCATTATGCTCCTTGGTTTAGAAACAAAATTTTAAAAATGGAAATCTCAGTGAATATACAAGGAAAATTGTAGCCAGAACTGATTTTGAAAAAGATATTTACTGAGGGAAGCTACTTTCTCTCCTTTGTTATTAAGATTTTAAGTCATTTTAAACTCACCAACTTGCACAGAGCTATACTCAAGCTCGAAATCCTGTACAATATGATAAAAAGGACACCATTAATGCTCAGCAAAAACGGGCAAAGTGTAGAATATGTCAAGAATTTCTGCATGCCCTATCTCCCTCTTGTGTCATCACTGTTAAAAAAAATGGGTGATGTTAGGTTTTTGGAGATAGCATCAAATAAATGTTAGTGAACTGGGTCAATGGAGAAGAAAATCAGATTTGTCATTTGGGCTGGTTTGGCTATCATTTCCCGCTTTCTGTTTCTATCCTTTCTTGAAGAGGAGCGTTATGTTTGTGGGTTTCTAATCTGACAGGACCTTTCCAGAATCTAATGAATTTTCAAAGATTGCAACCATTGCGCCCATGTCTCTGTTGGCAATATTTTGATGACTCTAGACGACTGTGGGCCCCGTATGAAGTTTAGTGTTAGAGTATCAGATTACATAGGAACATAGAAGCCAGGAGCAGGAGGAGGCCATTTGGCCCTTCGAGCCTGCTCTGCCATTCTTCATGATCATGGTTGGTCATCCAACTCAATAGTCAAATCCTGTTTTCTCCCCATAACCTTTGATCCCATTCACCCCAAGTGCTGTATCTAGTCACCTCTCGAATACATTCAATGTTTTGGCGTCAACTACTTCCTGTGGTAATGAATTCCACAGGCTTACTACTCTTTGGGTGCAGAAATGTCTCTTCATCTTTGTCCTAAATCATCTACCCCGAATCCTCATACTGTGACCCCTGGGTCTGGACACACCTACAATTGGGAACATCCTCCCTGCATCTACCCTGACCAGTCCAAAACTACCTTGAGTTTGGACATTTAATATAGAGAAATTAAATAGAATACAGAATTCAAAATACTTAGCTTGTTTCATGTATTATGCCAGCCCTAGATGGGCATTATTCTGATTACTTTGTGGACTCTTTGCTATCCCCTTATAGAGACCTCAAATGGAAAATCTATGTTATATCAAAAGTAGGCTTTTGAGCAAAATAGTGCAGAATTAATGGAGAAAAGAGCAAAACATTTCAACAAAATGCACACTGCTTTCCTGTTGTTGGCGATAACCTGATGTTGCGTTGTTGATCCATTCAACCCTTTAATCCATGGATCCATAAGAGCTTGAAAAAAGACTTGGAAGTCAGTCAATAATTGGGTTCTAGAATTGGGTAGCCGTTTTTGGATTTGCAAATGATTTGATACAGGAGGGGAGACATAATGTTATGTTTTCCAGCTTAATCATTCTAGATACAGGAAAAAAATGTAAACCAGATGAGTTATCAAAGGATCTGGGGAGGCAGTGATGTATTGGTAATATTACTGGATGAGTAATCCAGAGCCTCAGGCTTGAATAATATGGGGCTATGGGTGTGAATCTCACATTGGCAGATGGTGAAATTGGAATTCAACAAAAGTCTACGATTTAAAGTTGGCTTAAAGATAACTGCGGTAATTGTTGTAGAAACAAATCTGGTTCACTAATGTCCTTTAGGGGAGGAAATTTGTTGTTCTTGCCTTGGTCTGGAGTCACATGTAGACCATACAAGAGCAATGTGCTTGCTTTTTAACTAACTTCCAAAATAGCTTAGCAAGGCACTCAGTTCTATGGCATTTTGGGACTGGCAATAAATGGCAACAAACTAACCAGTATAACCCACATCTCATCAATAAATAACTAAAATGAATTAATTTTGGCTGGCCTTCTAATGTCTGAGTTCTTAATGTTTCCAACATTTCAGTCATAGAGGCATAGAGTTATACAGCATGCAAACGGACCCTTGGGTCAAACTCATCCATGCCGACCAGATATCCTAAAATGATCTAGTCTCATTTGCCAGCGTTTGGCCCATATCCCTCTAAACCCTTCCTATTCATATACCCATACAGATGCCTTTTAAATGTTGTAATTGTACCAGCCTCCACCACCTCCTCTAGCAGCTCATACACGCACCACCCTTTGTGTGAAAAAGTTACCTCGTTAGGTCCCTTGATATCTTTCCCCTCTCACCTTAAACCTATGCCCTCTAACTTTGGACTCCCTTACCCTGGGAAAAAGACCTTGGCTATTCACCTTATTCACGCCCCTCATGATTTTATAAACCTTTCATGAGGGGCAATTTTGTTTTTACACAGAGGGTGGTTCACATGTGGAATGAGCTTCCTGAGGAGGTGGTGGATATGGGTACAATTAAATTGTTTAAAAGATACGTATAGGAAATATTCAGAGGGATGTGGGCCGGGAGCAGGCAGGTGGGACTAGTTTAGTTTGTGATTATGGTTGGTATGGACTGGTTGGACCAAAGGGTCCGTTTCCATGCTGTATGACTCTATAAGGTCACCCCTCAGCCTACGACACTCTTTTGCAACTTATGTTTGACTTTGACTGAAAGAGGTTTTGATATTGATGAACAAAAACAAAGTTGCTGGAAAAGCTCAGCAGGTCTGGCAGCATTTGTGAAGAAAAAATCAGTGTCAATGTTTCAGGTCTGCGGACCCTTCCACAGATTCTCGGTTCTGAGGAAGGGTCGCCGGACCCGAAATGTTAACCCTGATTCTTTTCTTCACAGATGCTGCCAGACCTGCTGAGCTTTCCCAGCAACTTTGTTTTTGTTCCTGATTTACAACATCCACAGTTCTTTTGGTTTTTATTTAATATTGATGAGGCTGTATAAGCAGAGAATCTTACTGGGTTTTGCCATTTTCTGCCTCTGGAGCAATAGTGGGTGAATGCTATGAATACTGCTCATCTGCTCATGCCAGTGCAATGGTATGACCTTGCTGTCACATCTGCCTGTATCAGTCCCACCCCCTTGAACCGCACATCACAATCAAGCTCTTTGGTCAGAATTTCAATGTTTTGGTTGAATGTTTTTGAGCAGTTGGGCACGCAGAACATTTTTGCCGTTACAACAGATCTGAAACCATCTTGAAATTCCTATAAATAGAGATTCAGCAGATTATTGCAAAAATTCAATGGTGAAAACGAGGGCATCATCACTACAGATCTGTTTTTTAAACCTGGATCCATCATGTACGGAGATAAATGAGAATATGCAAAGTTGAAACTTTTCACAAGAAATCAGTTGGTAAGTACAAAACAGAGTGACGTTAAAAGAAACACGTTCGGATGTGACAAGTGGTGTTTGCTAGGGATCTGTTCTGGAATCTCAGCTTTACACCATATTTATTAGTGACTGGGGTGAAAGGGCAGAGTGTCATGTCCACGTCTGCAGATGACGGTAAGTTATGTAGATGAGAACAGGAAGCTGCAAAGGAACATTGACACCTGAGGAAAAAAATCTGTAGACGCTGGAGATTTACAAGAGTGAGGCGATAACTTATCAAGAAAAACAGAATAAGAGGCACCTATTTTCTCTAAAAAGTGACCTGACAATTTACAAATGGGTAGGTAAAGAGATATCTCCATTTGTTGCACACCAACAAAAGTAGGGAGCTATAAATGCAACATAAATGAAACATATGCCGCTAATAAATCCATTAGTGAATAAAAGAGAAATGTTTTTACTCAGTGGGGACAAGGTGGAACTTGTTTCTATGTGGCTTGATGAGGCATTTCTGCAGAATCTGGAAAAAGAGAAAGAAGGACTTTGACAGCGATAGACTGAGAGGGTTGGGAAGAGGCTTATGTGGAACGTAAACATTGCATTAGCCAATTGGTGCTGAATGGCTTGTTTCTGTGCTGCAAATTCAATGTAATTTATGGTGGCTCTGAAAGGTTATCATCTGTCAGAGAAGCTCAAAATTGCAAGCTGTTTTGTGCCCTTCGTACACTTTAATAACTTGTTGAATTAACCAAAGTGATTCCAAATCTCCACAAGGCATGAAACTCTTTTCAGATTCAGTTAGTGTTTGTAAATGGATCTGAAAGGGTTAATGCTTCGGTGTACTAAATACTGTGATGATTTCATGAGGACATGGTTATAGGGTGAAATAGGGTGTTGTGAGTGACAAACCTAATGCACTGTCCTCTTAACAGTCTTTGCAGTAATGGAGAGCCTATTCTTATTAATATTTTGTATCAACCTGTTTAGAAGTGTTATAACACACTTCTGGTGGAGGTGGGACTTGAGCTCAAGCCTTCCAGCTCAGAAACAAACTGGAGAAACTCAGCAGGTCTAGCAATATCTGTGGAGAGAGTTAATGCTTTGAGTCCAGTATGACTCTTCTTTAGGACTGAATTGTTTGTAGCTTTTCTTCCAGCTTAGAGGCAGGGACACTACCACTGTGTCACAAGAGCTCCGAGTCTGTTCTTATAACCTGCAAATAGTTGCAGAGAGCTAACACAAATACTCCATGTTTACTCTTCAAGGCACTTCTCGTTAGATCAAACAATGGCTACTCTTAGACAAACTGTGTAAATCCATAAAGATAACACACATTTAGAAGCTACAGATGGCAGCCCACATAAAAATTGATAAATGCATTGCCCAGGTTGGAACTTGGCCCTATAGACCAAAACAGCTCCATATCGGCCAGCATTCACTGAATTAGCTCATTTCAGCCAGGATCCAGCTCAGCTGTGAGGCATCTGCTGCCCATGACCAAAAGGTCTGGTGACAGACGCGGTCCCTTCTCCTGTGTGCTATGCTGGGGGAAAAGTGCAGTGTGGTTGTTGGCTATGGATGATGGGAAAGTGTGTGAAACACACTTTTGTGCCAATGACACAAGAATGACTTAATCCAAAACTATCAAAGCTGGGCACAATAATTTTAAAGTAAAGATTTAACTTTAATTTATTCCGTAAGAAACTTTAGGCACAAGTGATAATGAGACAAAGGGAAAATATTGTTACTGTGCTTTCCTGGTTTAACATAACTTGCAAACAAATTGTAAGACAATATGGAAGTGTTTATTACTGTTACAATCAATGTTATCTTGAAAGTAAAAGCTCCTAGATAAAAGATATGTATTGGCAAGAAAAACACTGTGAAGCATTACCCAATTTGAAATGCAATCTGTTTAAAAAGAACTCTTTCAAGAAGGAACACTTAATATTGTTGTTGTTTTGCAGTTACCAGTATCACTGGTTATTGTTAAGATGGAATCCATAGCAAAGGAGATATATTTCTGCCCATTTCCCTCTGTGTATTAGATTCTAAGTGTAGCTATTAAGCAAAATGTGTTTGGGCTCAAGTGTAAATCTATCGTACGTTTTTGATTGAATGCACTATTTAATAAAATTTCAGAAAACGACTTGCGTTTTCAAGGTTTGTAGATTGGAGTCAATATCCTTTCAGGCTTTAATTATGGCCCTGAATTTCTGAACTATCTTCAGCATTTGCACTATTGTTATGCTGCTTATAGACTGTTAATGTGATAGATGCAACTGTTTTCATTCTTTAGTTGGTAGCTTTGTTAATATGCCTGCTGAAACCAATGAAGAAGAGACGCCGATTACCACATTGGCTGATGAACACCACTTGGAGAATGCACTGAAAGGGGCAACAGCATAGAATGCACTTCAGATGGAGGTCTTCAGTGTCCATCACTAAGAGTGGCTCAGTAGCAGCACTACTGGCTGAGCTGATTAACCAAGCTAACCAAAGGACGTAGGGGCTAGACTGGATCTGCAGCAGACGGTGAAGGAACCAGTAAGAAAAACATATTTGGCCTCATCTTCACAAATCTGCAGATGTTTCTGTCCATAACAGTATCAGCACAATCCTTGTGAAGACAAAGTCCTACTTTCACATGCAGGAAACTCTTCAAAACAGATCAAGCAACTCAAGGCTGAAGCACCATGTGCCACCAGCAGCAGAATTGTATTCAATCACCTCTTGACCTGGCACATCCCCCACTTTACCATGACCAACAAGCCAGTTGATCAACCCACAAGTTGTGGAAACAGGTCATTCGACCCATTGAGTCTACACTTACCCTCCAAACAGCATCCCACCCAGACCCACCCCATTACTATAGCCCTGCATTTCCTACGGCTTATCCGACCAACCTACACATCCCTGAACACTATGGACAATTAAGCATGACCAATCCATCTAATCTTTACATCTTTGGACTGTGGGAGGAAACCAGAGCACCTGGAGGAAACCCACGCAGACACGGGGAGAATGTGCAGTCTCCACATGGACAGTTGCCCGGGGGTGGAATCAAACCCAAGTCTCTGGTGCTGCGAGGCAGCAGTGCTAACCACTGAGCCACTGTGCCACATTCATGACACTACGTTTCAAAAAAACCTAACATATCGATCGTCTAAGCCACAGAACGATTACGTAGCCGAAGTACTCTTCCCTTTAGCTCATTCACTCCCAATATTAAAATAGGACTAGCATCCAATGCCTCTCCCTAATTGCCCTTCAGGATGGCGGTGAGCCAATGCAATCAGTAAAGTTGATGTTGACTGATCTGTCTGGATTTATTCTTATCAGACACTATTTTTATGGAGGTTTGATGCATCTCAGTGACCTGTTAGGCCAACTGAGAACTAAGGATTACCCATACAGTCTCTGGCTTTGGAGTTTAGATGGAACATTTCCTCCCTGGAGTGTATTTGTGCACAAGATGAGTTTTTAAACAACAAAGTGGATGATCATTATTACTGATGCTAGCGATCCTGTTACAGATTTATTCCTTCAACTGGACTTAAATTCCCCACCTGCCAGGGTAAGATTTGAACTCATGTCTCCAGATCATTATTCATGGTCGCTGAATTCCAATCGCATAGCCATTATGTTGCTATACCTGTAATATTCCATGGCAGAATGAGTAGTATTAAGGAGAGTTAGGTTAAAACGCCTGACTTTTGTATTTGTAATATGGACATTTAGCTTTGACATGTAACAGTAAAAGGAATAAAATGTAGGGTTTACAATTTTGATTTTCTGTAATTGTTTCAGTGAATCAACCCTATCCGAAATTTCAAAGCTAATTTGTTATTGCACCCCATGGTTGCTGGGCTCATAGCTGTCATCAATAATAAAATCCCTTTTGCTGCATGCAGTTCTGGAGCTGTATTGCATGAAGCTAAACATTTTACTGATTATTATCCTTAGTTATATTTCAGATTATTACTAACTTCTATTTACTGCACAAAAACATATTTTTATGAATGGATTAATACCAGCAATATTTATTCCGGTATGTTGTTAATGTTGTTTCAGTTTTATTAAGATATTACTTAATACTATCACCTTGTTGTTGATACCTATATTATCTGAATCATAGAATCCCTACAGTGTGGAAGTAGGCCATTCAGCCCCTCGAGTCCACACCAGCCCTCCTAAGAACATCATGTCCAGACCTAGCCCCCCATGCTATCCATGCATTTTCATGGCTTAATCCGCCTAACCAATGTATCCCTGGACACAGTGGGGCAGTTTAGCAAAGCCAATCCACCTAACCTGCACATCTTTGGACTGTGGGAGGAAACCGGAGCACCCAGAGGAAACCCACGCAGACACGGGGAGAATGTGCAAACTCCACACAGACAGTTGCCCGAGGCTGGAATAAAACCCGGGTCCCTGGCAATGAGGCAGCAGTGCTAACCACTGAGCCACCATACCACACTTGATGATGGTATATTTTAACTCTGCTCTTAATTTATAGCAATTGGAACAACTACTACGCCTTGGATTATGGGTTGCTGATCCTGAATGTACTCACGAAACTTCGGTCACACAAAACCCAGTGTGTCTGAATATGATATCAAGTGTAATTTATAAAGCCTGGATTTCCTGGAGTTAAGTGTCTTTCTTCACAGTTTCACTAATTAGTGGCGATTTTTGATGATGAGGGAACCATTCACAAAGCACAAAATGTACTACTGAAAGCAAACTGAGTCATCCCCTGAGCACCAAGGTGACAGCTTGTATGAAGGTAGCTGGGAATCAAGAGCATGGCTATATCATCCCAGCATAGGGTTATCGCTGATACATGTTGCTGATAACTTCTAATTCTTCCTATGTTGATGTCCTTTTTCCCAATGTTGCATGCTAATATTTGGGCAGCTTTCCTCCAATCCACTGAATGTTGACAAGTTGGACGCAAACAATCAACACAAAGCTGTGAGTTGGTCCGATTTTGCTTTCGGTGTAATGGTGAGGCTAATAGTATTTTCCATCATCCACTTGTAAATTCTATTGTGACTTCTGACTTGTTAAATGTGAACATCCCAAAGTTGCTTCCTGAAATGCACTGTCAGCTTTGAGAAAACAGCATCTAATTCTATCAACAGTCATTGAATCTCATAAAGGTGCTGTATTTGCTTGATAAATACAAACAAACCCAACAAGAGGAAGTCAACGTTTGCATTTTGAGCAATATATTAACAACACATATTTAATAATATATTTATTAATTATTGCCGATCAACCATCCTGCCATTAAAAGTCAATTTACCACAAATATAGTCAGCCCTTCCTTCTTCCTCCCTTCCCTTCTCTTTTCTTTCTTCCTTATTTTCCTTACTTCGCTTCATTCCCTTCCTTTCCCTGCTCTAATTTGTATTTACTCCTTGTTTACTTCTCAACCTTTTAAACTCATTAAGGATATACATGGTTAGTTGCCTTTATCACTGAAAGTCTAGATTATATGGCCCAGATGTTCTGAGGTGTGGCAATCACAATCTGACTGGTGTACTGCTCATAGAAATAGAGTCGCTGTTAAAAGTCCAGTATGGATGTTCTTCAATGTTCTGAAGAGGAGTCATGCTGAACTGTTAACTCTGTTGCCAGTGTTGTAGCTGAACTGGAACAACTTGGTTGGGGTATGGCAAGTTCTGGAGCACAAATGTTCAGTACTATTGCTAGATCATTGTCCAGGTCCATAGCTTTTGCAGTAGCCAGTACCTTCAGCTATTTCTTGATCTCACATAGAGTGAATTGAATTGGTTGAAGACTGGCAACTGTGATGCTGGGAATTTGTGGAGGAGGCTGAGATGGATCATTCACTTGATAATTCCCCCTTCTCTTTTGCACTGATGTACTGAGTTCCCCACCATTGTGGAGCCTCCTCTTCTAGTGTGCTATTTAATTGCCCACCACCATCAGTGACTGGCTGTAGCAGAAGTGTTGAACACAGATTTGATCTGATCATCCTGGAATTACTTTATTTGGTCAGTCAGTTACTGGTTATTCTATTTTGTGCACAAGTAGTCTTGTTTTGGAACTTGATCAGGTTATGTCATTTTTAGGTTTAGTTGGCGCTGTTCTTGACATGCCCTCCTCCACTCTTCGTTGAAATAGGGTTGATCCCTTGGCTTTATGCGATGATGTTAACTGACTTGGCAGGAGAAATGGAGGATCATGTAGTTGTTAAATAGTGAGAGATTGGGAAGTGTTGATGTCTAAAGGGATCAGGGTGCCTGTGTTCAAAAATAACTGAAGCTAATATACTGGCACGGCAACATTTAGGAAAGCAAATAGTGTGTTGTTATTTATCCCAAGAGGATTTGAGTACAGGAGCAAAAATGCCTTCATTCCTTTGTATAGAACCTTTGCAAGACAATACAGTTTTGGTCAGCTTGCTTAAGATGGGATTGATCTACCATTGTGGCAGCACAGTGACTTAGTGGTTAGCATTGCTGCCTCACAGCACCAGGGAACCAGGTTCGATTCCACCCTCGGGCAACTGTCTGTGTGGAGTTTGCACGTTCTCCCCGTGTCTGCGTGGGTTTCCTCCCACAGTCCAAAGGTGTCTATAATTTTAGATGGAGTGCATCCCTGAGATAGCAGAGATAGAAGGGATCTCATAGAAACTTACAAAATTCTTTATGCTGTAAAGGAATCAAATGTTCCCTTGGCTAGGCTGTCTAGAACCAAAGGATACAGTCTCAGAATAAGAAGCAGGCCATTCAGGTCTGAAATGAGGACAAATTTCTTCACGCAGAACGTTCAAGGCAAAGGTCGATATATTTCTACATACTAATGACATCATGAGATACAGGGATAGTGTGAGAAAATGACATTGAGGTAGAAGATCAGTGATGGTCTAGGATGGTGGAACTGGATAGAAGCTGAATGGCCCACTCTGAATTCTATGCTCCTCTGAATTCAAGTTATCTCATCCTCAAAGTTGGGCTCTGTGTGCCTGCAGAGTCAACCAGAGAATTCTAAAACCCTTAATTTTCCGAGAATATAATGAAAAAGTATCTTTGGCAGAGTTCTCTGTTCCTCGTCATTTTGTTTTCTTCTTTGTTAGAATAGATTATCCCAAAGTTACAAACAGCTGCATTATGCCTGATCAGATTCTGATCTTGAAAGCCGCATAAAAGCTTCTCTGCAATTTTCTTGCTCTTTTGTCTGCAGTGCACTTGTTCAATTAATACCTACCATTCTCCTCTGGTAAAAGCTTTGAAGTCTATCAATACAAAGAATAAGTCAGATATAGAATGGAAGGTTTAATCCATTGACCATTTGCCTTTGTAATTGCTTGCTGTACCTGTGTACTTCCAAGTCTCTAAAACACCACTATTTGTAAACAGAATACTTTTTAAAAGAAAACTCTTCTTTTATGTTCTTCCTATATGGCCATTAACTTGTTTGTGGTTCAGGATAATCAAGGGTTGTTTTTAACTAAGGACAACCAGAGATTGAAAAGTTTGTGCAGTTTGGAGGAGATGTGACTAGGTTTAGATGTAAATATGGTTTCTCTCCTAAAAAGGAGTTTACAACAGTGCAAAGAAAGCACGGCCACCTCAGTGTAAAAATTATGTTTGGTCAACTTTTTGACCAGGAGTCTTTGTTTGGAATCCTGCAGTTTGATACAAGCTGAGAAAGTCTTAAGTTCTTAGTCTTATGAGTATTCACGTAAGAAGACTTTCCAGTTCACAGAAAAGGAAATGAGAAGGATCAATGAGGTCACAATTAAAGATTTGATACAGAATCATACAATCCCTACAGTGTGAAAGCAGGCCATTCAGCCCATCGAGTCCACACCAACCCTCAGAAGAGCATCCCACTCATAACCACTCTTCCTACCCTATCCCTGTAACTCTGCATTTCCTATGGCTAATCTGTCTAACCCGCACATCCCTGGATACTAGAGGCAAATTAACATGGCCAAAGCACCTAATCTGCACATCTTTGGACTGGGAGGAAACTGGAGCACCCGGAGGAAACTCATGCAGACACAGGGACAATGTGCAAACCCTCATGGACAGTTATCTGAGAGCGGGATTGCAGCAGGGTCCCTGATGCTGTGAGGCAGCAGTGCTAACCACTACAATTTTTTCAGATTTATGTCTCTGTAATGGATAGGGTTGGGAAACTGGATGAGACTTTAATTCACCGTGAGTTTTAAGACCTTTGAAACTGTACTCTATATTTGAATAACTTAGTTCTATTTTCTTTTGCACAATAAACTTCTGTTCTGTTACTAAAGAACATCTGCAGCCTCCTGTGACTACGTTTCAGTGAATGACCAGCACACATTTAAAATAAAATAATATCTATCAGTCCAGATTTCCTCTTGGATCTGATTTGTCCACTAGTGCCACCAGCACGGTTTGTAACAATGAGACAATTTGAACTTGAAAGTGAAGCACTCCAGAGAACAGAAAACAAAACAAAAGTACTCCAATCAGAAGAAGAGGAAAGAAGAAAGAGCGTTTAAGAAGTTGGAATTAGAATTGAATAGAGAAGAACAGAGACTAGAGAGAGATAAAGAGAGGAAATGCTGTCTTTAAAAAGGCTCCTGATTCTGGAGAATACTATAATGTGGAAGAATCTGAATCCAATTCAAGACCCAGTAGGCATGTATTAAGATTTGTAGAAGCCCTCTCAAAGTTTGATGTAAAAGATGCCAATGTACTTTTATAAAAAAGATACTTTTCAAAATGTCGCTAAGCAAATGTGATGGTCAAAAGAAGACCTTCTTACGCATAGCAGGTTAATGGGCAAAGCTCATGTGCTTTATGAATTGCTTCCTAGATTATAATGTGGCAAAAAGAACTACCCCTGGTCTGTACAAATTGGTTCCCAAAGCTCAACAAGCTGAATTTTCAGAATATCCAAAAGCAGCCTGGATATACTTTTTCAGAATTTGAGAAGGTAAAGCAAAATAACTTTGATCATTGGATGCAGGTATGAAAGGTAGAGACTGTACATGAAGCTCTTAGGGAAAGATTTCCTTCAAAGTATGCAAAAATTCACTCCCTACTTTAGTAAAACCCATTTAAAAAAAACAAAAGGTTATAACAGCACAACAGACAATAGCTGACAGATATGAACTGGCGCATAAATCCAACCAAACTTTTTAAGCTTCTCGTTCCTGAGCAGCTGTGTCTGCCAAGACTCCAGAGACAACTGGATAAATTTATATGCTTTATCCTTTCTGACTTCATGAATGACCCGAATGAATAGAAAGTATTTTTTCTATACATAAACCTCAGTAGAGATGAACCTTTTCTTTCTTCTTTCGTGAACTTTATGTATGTTCATGTTTGTTTATCTGTGTGAAAAGATTTTAATACAAATATCCGAAAAAAAAGCACTAAGCCTTTCCTTTCTGCATAGTCACCAGAGAATCCTTACAGTGTAGAAAGAGACTATTTGGCTCATTGAGTCTGCACTGACCCTCAGAAGAGCATCCCACCTAGATCCAGCACCCCACCTTATCCCTGTAACCCTGCATTTCCCATGGCTAATCCACCTAATCTACACATCCCTGAATACTATAGGCAATTTAGCATGGCCAATCCATCTACCTTGCACATCTTTGGACTGTGGGAGGAAACTGGAGCACCCGGAGAAAACCCACGCAGACACAGGGAGAATGTGCAAACTTCACATAGACAGTCACCCAAGGGTGGAATCGAACGCAGGTCATTGGTGCTGAGAGAAAAGAGGTTATTTTCTCCATCGCTGTATCTCTCTGAGACACACAAACAAACTAACTCACTGACGTATCTCACTGAATCCTGAGAAAAGCTAATGGCTTTTGGTAGTCCTGACTGTTGGAACTATTAAAATGACTTACAACTTCTTTTGCCTGGAAGCTGTCAAACCTAAACTACCCTTCTGCTGGTATGAGATAACAAGGTGTAGAGCTGGATGAACACAGCAGGCCAAGCAGCATCAGAGGAGCAGGAAGGCTGACGCTTCGGGCCTCGATCCTTCTATAGGGATTACAGCAACTGTGCACACTCCTCCAGCCTTAGGTCATAGCAACCTGTTTAGCAATGTTATTACACACCTAGACCTTCTGATCTCCCTCCTCCAGCCTTGCTCATATTTGTCCAGGAACCAGAAAGTTTGAGTTTTAGACATGCTGTTTTTCAGGCCATAGAAACCTGAAATCCCTACAGTGTGGAAGCAGGCCATTCAGCCCATCGATTCTCCAAAGAACATCCAACCCTGACCCATCCCTGTAACCGTGTATTTCCCATGGCTAATCTATTTAGCCTGCACAACCCTGGACACTAGGGGCAACTTAGCATGGCAAATCCATCTAACTGGCACATATTTGGACTATGGGGAAGAAACCGGAGGACCCGGAGGAAATCCTTGGTGACACAGGAAGAATGTGCAAACTCCGCACAGCCAGTTGCCTGAGGGTGGAATCGAACCCAGGTCCTTGGCGCTGTGAGGCAGCGGTGCTAACCACTGAGCCACCCTGCTGCCAGCAGTTGTTAAAATAAAGCCTCCTCTCCTTGTTTGTTGTCTCTAATGCCTGCAAAACAAATTCGCTCAGACACACTTTATTCCAAATAACTCACACTAATAGCATAATTGTGTTGAATTACCTCACAAATAACTGAAGCAACATAAATGATAGAAGTTTATCGACTTTAAATTTCAGTGGATACAGTAAGGCCTGAATAAATTAAAAGAAACTCCAGTCATGTCACTAGAATGACCACTGCATATTACCTAATTTAGTGGCTCTGAATGTGGAAGGGAATTAAATAAATGATGAAATATTTTGGCATGGTGGAATTTTTTTACCCTGATTTGATGTACATTCAGACATAAACACATAATAGAACATTTGTCTGTACATTTTTCTTCAGAAATAATTTAAAAAAACTTCATTGACTGGAAAGTACATCCCAAAGTTGGTTAATATGGTGTATTAAGTACATAGAGACAACAACATAATGCTGGTTAAGCAGCAATTTACTGAGTACATAAAAAGACTTGCTAAATGCTGCGATACATGTTCAGTGTACAAGTTCAAAATACAATGGTTCTCCAGACTAATCTCAATTGCTTCTCTTTCAGTCTTTAATGGACGAAGGATTAAGATGTTTACTAACTGGTAGTTCAAGTTGAATCATGAAATTGAAAGAAATATTCAGTATAGATTTAAACACCGTGACGCTGGATAGGGCTTGTCATTTCTACATTCAGCAATCTATAATTTTATACAGTCATTCACTTTAATGGGCAGAACATGGGGTGGCAAGTACTGAAGCATAAAATATAGGTTAAGGTCATCAAATACGAATTTAGAAACATAGAAAATAGGAGCAGGAGTAGGCCATCAGCCCTTCGAGCATACTCCACCATTCAATATGATCATGACTGGTTATCCAATTCAGTCTCCTGTTCCTGCTTACTCCCTTTACCCTTTGATCTCTTTAGTCCCAAGAACAATACATAACTCTCTCGAAAAGATTCAATGTTTTGGCCTCAACCGCTTTCTGTGGCAGAGAATTCAGCCTCACTGTTCCTTGCATGAAGAAATTTCTTCCCATCTTTGTCCTAAATGGCCTACTCTGTAGCTTTAGACTGTGACCCCTAGATCTGGACTGCCCAGCCATTGGGAACATCCATATGTTATTTAATAGCAATTGTCCTATATTCGGCTCTATATGGTTTAATTTAGGAAGTTCTATGCCCTTCTTGTACTTGAATATAGTGCTACAAATTTTACTTTGGAAATTCATATAACAACACCTTTATCTTTTGTCATTGATTTGATTTCATGCAGAATACTTGAGCGTGTTGATATTATGCCATATTTTTGAAATAGGAATTCAAAACATAAATATTATTGCTATGGATAATTTTAGGGCTGAAGAAGTAAAAGCTGCTGGGAAAGCTTATGATTGGTCTATGAATGTACATTGGCACAATAGATAGCCCAAGTTAAGTCTTCATGAAGCCATCGGTGACTCCTCTCGAGTCATTTGAATGAACTATTGTGTGAACAACTTCTTTGAGTTTGAATTTAGCCAATTTCAATTCTGATATGCATTTGAGATGCTCACACAAAGGCTGCATTTGAGACAAGACAATACAATGTACTTATGATATCTCTCACTTTGCAGTATGTTCCAGAGGGAAAGATAAATGTTGATCAGTGGAATGAAGGATATGGGGCGTGGGAAGAGGATTCAAAACCACTATTTCAAGAGGTAGATTTTTAAGAGGCATTTTAAGAACACCCAAAAGGTACCAAGGCAATAACAAAGGTGTAGTGACTAAAGATGAACTATATAGAAAAAGTGGAGGAGTGTAAAGTGAGCACTTAAACAAAAGGTGCAAATTAAATAAATATTTGCTGCTCATATTTTCTGAGCAAAAGTTAAACAGCTTGGGACTCTCCTTGTTAATAAGTTGACACAGGCTGTGGATGAATGTTTGTTGTATGTTTGGATTTTCAGAAAGCATTTGATATGATGCCATTCGGTAGGACAGTTAGCAAATTAGAAATATTTGGGATTGATGAGTCCTTGGCAGCATGGGTTAGAATTGGCAAAAGTATAGGAAACAGAAGCTAAGTATAGATGAACATTTCTTAGATTGGAGAGACGTGAAAATAATGTTTCCCAGGAATCGGTGTTAAAACCCATGCTTTTTTGGATTTTATCGAACAACTTGGAGATTGGTGTTGAGGGCAAAAACCTCCAAATTTGCAGATGATACTAAGCTAGAGAGAGCAGGTAATTGTGAAAATGATGCTGAGCGACTTCAGAGGGACATTGACAAATTGGCCAAAAGGGCAGACATCTGGACAATGAACTTCAATGCAGAGAAATGTGAGGTAATACATTTTGGTGGAAGAAACACAGAGACACAATACTGGCTCGATGGTACAACTGCAAGGGGTATACAGGAGCAGATGGACCTTGAGGCTCAAGTACATAATTCTCTGAAGGTGGCCAGACAAGTTGAAACATTTGTTGAGACAGCTTATAGGATCTTGGGTTTATAAATGGAGGCAGAGAATATAAGAGAAAGAAAGTGATGTTATACTTCCAAAAATCATTGGTCAGACCCCATTTGGAATATTACATTCAGTCCTTATTTAAGGAAAGATGTTAGACTCCTGGGGAGCAAAGGAGATTCACTAAAGTGAAACCAGGAATGAAGGTTTTTTTACAAGGAATAATTAGAGAAATTGGGCTTTCTCTACTTGGAGCAGAGAAAATTAAGAGGTTCAAAACTATGAACAATTTTGACAGGGTAAAGAAAGATATTCTGCTTCCACTAGTAAGTATGTAACTAGGTAAGTAACTAGGGCTCACAATTTCAAGATTGTCAGCAAAAGAGCTAAGAGTGAGATGAGGAGAAACACCTTTACTCAGAGAATAGTTAGGATTTGGAATGTGCTGCCTGGGAGAATGGTGGAGATGAATTCCATTGAAGGTTTCAAAGAGAGCTGGATATATATTTGAAAGGGATGGATTTAGAGGGCTATGAAGATAATTCTGGAAAATAGGACCAGCTGGGTAGCTCTTTCAGGAGCTGGGACAGAATGATAGGTTGCACAGTACCCATCTGTACTGTAAAATTTTAAGAATTAAATGATTCTAGTTTAGAAGAATGAGAGGTGATCTCATTGAGACATATAGCATTCTTAAAGAGCTCAATAGGGTAAATGTTGAGAAGATGTTTCCCCTCATGGTAAAGTCTAGGACCAGAGGGCACAATCTCAGAATAAAGGGCTACTAATTTAAGACTGAAACGAGGAGGAATTTCTTCTCTAGGAGCGTTGTGAGTCTTTAGAACTCCTTGCCATAGAGTTGTAGGGGTAGAGTCCTTGTGTACATTTAAGGATGAAGCAGATAGGTTCTTGATCAGCAGGAAAATCAAACATTACAGGGAAAATGCAAGAAAGTGGATGGAAGGAATGTCAGATCAGCCATGATCCTATTGAATGGTGGAGCAGGCTCGAGTTGCCAAACAGCCTACTCATGTTCCTATTTCTAATGGACTACATGTTGCATTATGTCCCATGGTCTGTACATCAGGCTCCCTTTAAGTGACATGTTCATAATGTCATCATTGTATCATAGCATGTGACCTGAAGGTATAAAGTTCTCACATACCAACTTACCCTGGGATCACTTGAAGCATGACTTGAAACATTATGACTGCTGTAATTTAGTTCCTTAATGAACCCAGACACTAAAGTGCCTGTGAATGTAATGTTTGTATCAGTTATCTAGCTGAAACAAATATCTGTTGGATTCTTCCATATATGTGACCAGTGATAACATAAGCATTGCTGTATCACATAAAATACCCTGCTGGAGGCAAAAGTCACATCATGGCTTGCAGCAGTCATCATTCATATTTCATATCAAATTTCTCAGTTTTAATTATTTGGAAAACTAATTGAAGACGAATCAGACAACAATTTTGAACACGAAAGAATTTAGCTAATCAGAAGCATCTATTTTTGTGAGTGTACATAGCCATAGAAACCTATAGATATAGTTTTGACCTGCAAGAAAACAGAGCTAATTTATTTTGATTAAAATATGAGTTCTTTCAAGACAAAATACATTTCTAAGAATGCCTTGCTTCAAAAAAAACCTGAAGTTACACGTATAATCAAAACTAAAGGCAACAGACCTCTCTCTCCCAAATTAAAATGAGCACTTCAACTCTCCTTCCTCAAAATAAGGCTGCTAATCCAACTTTAAAAATAAAACATTTTAAATGATAACACAGAAAGCATGGCTCCAAAAAGAAAATGCAGCTTGAAAACACTAAAAATGTGATCTCTATGTTAAAAGCACTTACCTGTGTCTGGATCTTAGTCAGTTCCACCATCTTCTAAGCTGTGTGACATCATCACTCATTAGTTGGCATGAATGCCACCTACTGTCAAAACCCTGCTACTACAAACCCGGCATGATGAAAGAAACAGAAACAGGTGAAGCTAAAGGGAAACAAAACAAACAGCAAAAAATGAAAGAAGAGAAAAGAAAAGCCAATAAGTAAATAAACATTGTCATACACTTTAATAAAAACCAAAAGAACTACAGATGCTATAAATCAGAAACAAAACAGAAATTGCTGGAAAAGCTCAGCAGGTCTGAAGAAAGGTCATTTGACCCGAAACATTAACTCTGTTTTCTCCTCCACAGATGCTGCCAGACCTGCTGAGCTTTTCCAGCAATTTCTGTTATTGCCGTAAACTTTTACTTAAGAGGAAGTAAAAGTTCTCCTGTGAAGAGGAAGGCATGAGTTATGAGTTAGGTATCCAGAGACACCTTTACTGAATTACAACTGTTCAAGAGATGTATGTTTTTCAGCATGAGTATTCCTGACATAATGAGCACTATTTTCAGTTTACTTGGCATCATGGAACAGATAATGTCTGGCAGTAGGGACCACAATGCTCTGATAAACTATCTAATGACATGTAAGTGAGGGAGTGACCCAAATCATATCATCAACCCACTACCTACGCTCAGACAGTACAGCAGAATGTATGGTGCATTCTATCAAATCCTTGATCATTAAGAGTCAAGTTTTTCACAATGCACTTCTGTATTTTCATACAAGAAGGGATTACCATCTCCAGGACAACTTCTGTTTGGAGGCGAATTAGAACGACTTTGTCCAGCAACCAATTGTCAAACCATTTCAATACACAAGACATTCTTCTTCAAAGACAGAGGAGAATGAAAGAGATACACAATGGTGAGCAGGTAGAGACCTACCAGAATTTGCACTGAGCAAAGATTGTGAGTTAGATATCAAAATCCAAATACTTGGTTACCTGCAAAGGTTTCTAAAAGATGTAACCAGCTCAGACCATACTGATCAAGGTGTTGTTTCACAAACAATCAGAAGCCAGTTCAGACCAACTTGCAGCACAACAAACAAGCATGAATAAAGTGAGGAGGAGCTCTCTGATGATAACTAGGTGACAGCAACCAGCAGTAAGACAACCAAGTGTACCAGAGAACAACACACACTTCTCAAGAGGCATATCTAGTCACCAGATGGAGATCAGTTGTCACACCTCCATAGAGTTACATTGAGGTTTGAAATGTTAATCTTTTAAACTATTTTACTTATTAATTTCACAACATGTGTCTATGTACAACCATGTGTACCTGTTTGAGATAAGGTTTCACCTTTAAAAAAGGGGGATGTTGTTTTAAGCTTCACATCAGTATCTCTTTAAGGGACACGGAAATTGAAAATGAATTTGTGCCACACAATGACCATCTCAACTGGTTAAGAGTCTGATTCCCCCCTAATGGTATCATCATTGTTGGATCCCCACCAATAACTTGGGGATCATAATTGACCTGAAACTTAATTGGACCAACCCATAAATACTGTGGCTACAAAAGCAGGTCCGAGTTTAGTTAATCTATGGTGAGTGACTCAGCTTCTGACCAAAACCTTTCTATTGCCTAGAAGGCAGGTGTCAAGTGTGTGATGGAATGTTATCCACTTGCTTGGATGAATGCAGTTCCCATGACAATGACAATTGTGACAACATCCAAGACAAAGAAATCTATTTGAATGATACCCCACTTATCACCTTCAATATTGGCCTGTACATCTGAGCAGAAGTGATGGTAGTAGAATTGCAATTGTGTTAGAAATTTCCACCACGAGGCTGCCGCACATTTCTTCTGGAGTGATCAGGTCCTTGTTTTCACAGTTCCCCTCAGTGAACTTTGTTGGAGGGGAGTAGAGTCAGGGGAAGGCAAGACATGACTTATCCTTGCAAAGGGATGCCACATGGGAAGTTTAAAGAGGCAGTCTTAATGTTAGTCAATGGGTAAGTGAGTCAATGGGGATGATGGTTGAGGTGGTTGTGGTGATAGCTGGTTGAGTGGATAGTCAGATCAGATGTTGGGGCGTAGCTGGGTTGTGTTCCTTGCCTAGTCAAATTATACACCTTTAAAAACATACACACATACACACACACACACACACACATACACACACATTCATGATTAAGGCAGACAAAGGCACATATTATCAGCAGCAAAATATTAGACAGGGAAAACAAAATTCTGAGGTTCAGAAGTCCACTTTTCAAAGTTTTGTTAAATTGTCTGTCACAATTTTATTTGATCTTTGGGACAATGACATACTGTTACCTATAATGCGATGGTCATGCTTCTCTTCAATTGTCGATGTTTGGCCTTGGGTCTTTTCTTGTTAGAATTCTTTCTATTGATCTTTCTTAGCTTTTCTGTTTTTTGCCCACAAGGATAGAGAGAGAGGGGAAGAGAATGATGTTTTCACATTGCTGCCTCTGGAGATCTGTAACAAACTGTAGCTCAACTATTCGGAGTGCTGTCAACAGATTCTTTTCTTAACATGAAAGACAGTTGGTGCTGCTCTGTCTCAAGGTATCCAACTTAATGCTTTGAAAAGCAACATTGTCCTGCACAGCTAAAAATATGCAGCTCCCAATTTTTCCAAGTTAATAAACCCTCCCATATACCAGTCCCATTTCCATTCCAGGCTACAGTCCAAAAAGGAAGAATAAATGGTCCCTAACACTTGCTATCATGTTATTTTTATTCACAAACTTGCCAGTTCCTAAATATTATTACAGCAAGCTGGAGAACCTACAGTGGCCATTAGAGACCCTTCCTTAGCCAGGGTCTATTGACAAAAGTTGTTGTGTGTAATAGCTTGGTCCAGACCTCGATGAATATACCCATCATGCCTGAGAATAGGCCAGAGATAGCTAACTCACACTCATTTGAATTGATTATTTCTGGTAGCTACTTCTCAAACAGCCAGATTCCTTTCTGATGTTTTCTTAATTTGCAAAGTGAAGTTATGTAAATGTTTGGTCATCTTAAGAGCTGTTGTTTAAGTCACTGAAAATGCTGTTGTCAATCTTTTCAGAGTTAGTGAGTGGTTTCAGCCCATTCAACAAATAGCATTGTTTCTCAATATAAAACATGGTTTTATAACATTACCACTGTCTCTTAAGGGCAAGTAAGGACAAATAGTGAATGATGGCCTTGCTCGTAACACTTGCGTTCTTAGAGTGAATAATACAATAAAATAGTGTTGACCATGTTTGGGCTTTATAAGCTTTGTATCGGGAGACTAAACAGAGACCCTTAGGCTCTGGCACAGAAACAAATCCATCAAATATCTATTGCATAGCATAGTCTAATTTTTTTTTCCCCAGCCGCTACCAGTTCTGAGGAAGGGTCACAGGACCCAAAATGTTAACTCTGTTTTTTTCCTTCACAGATGCTGCCAGACCTGCTGAGCTTTTGCAGCAACTTCGTTTTTGTTCCTGATTTACAGCATCCGCAGTTCTTTCAGTTTTTATTTGGTCTAATTTTAATCTGCTACCCCCATGTAAATTTTAATATCTTAATTTCACAAGCAGTTACAGCAAGCATTATTTTAAGTGGCACCTTATGAACTGGCCATCTTGATAAACTGGCAAAAATTATATACCTCAAATACTAAAAGTTTACTATATTTTCATGATGTCTGAGTAGTCAGTTGAGGGTGCAAGTGAGAAGGCACTCAAGTGGTAAGTTTTATTTAAGGCAAAGTTGCATTTCCATTTAAGTGATTCATGCTGTAAATAAAGTATAGCAATGATGTGTATACCCCCTGCATTATGTTTCTATCACTTAGTGTGTGCTTTTACATTATACAGACCTCTTGATCAACCGGAATATTTGATCAACTGACACATTCCTAGTCCCATAGAGGCCAGTTCATAAAACATCTCCTGTATATAATTCCCATTTAAAATAATTACTTTTTCAGCAATATTTTGAGACAGAAACTTCTACGTTCTATCTGTAAAATAAAACACAGACCTGTGGATTCTGGAGATTTGAAGCAAATTTAAAAAAACAGAATCTGCTGGAGAAACTCAGCAGCATCTGCGGAGAGAAAACAGTTAACATTTTGAGTCCAGTCACCCTTCTTTAGAATTGAAGCTGCCAGACCTTTTGATCTTCTCCATCAATTTCTGTTTTTTTTCTGCTTGCTACATTGTATCCGTCCTCTCTTTGAAATGATTGAAAATCGGTGCCATTTTATTCATATTATTATTTATCCAATCGTAATATTTCAGATGCCACATTAACATTGTCTAGCTATGATGCACTTTTAACAGAAAAATGTCAAATGGTCTTTAAAAGAGGCAGTCAGAAAAAAAGTAATGCAAATTAGTGCAAATTGCATTGGTTGCAGGGAAAGGGTAGAGAAGTTGGTGCGGAGTGTACTCTGAAGTCACGTCTACCCTTGGCCTCCTCCACTGTCAGATTGAGACCAAACATATTCCGTCAGCTCTACATTCCTCACCAATTCCTCCACCACACTCGGTACCTTCCCCTGTAACCACAAGAGGTGCTACACCTGCCCATACGCCTCCCCCTCACCTCCACCCAAGGCCCCAAACAATCCTTCCAGATCCAGCAGAGATTCACCTGCACTTCACCCAACCTGGCCGATTGTACCCGTTGCTCCTGATGTGGTCTCCTCTATATCGGGGAGACCAAACACTCACTCAGGGACCAGTTCACAGAGCTCTGCACGCACCAACCAACCCAAACTTCTGGCTGCCATCCATTTTAATTCCCCTTCCCACTCCCTTGACAACGTATCCACTTTTGGCCTCTTCCATTGATACAGCGAGGTCAAACGTAATCTGGAGGAACAACACCTGATATTTCAACTTGGGAGCTTATGGCCCGATGGCCTCAACATTGACAACAACTGCTTCAAAATCCATCCACCCCCAGAGTTATCCCATGTCCTGGCCCCCACCTCCCCATCACCTCCCTGACCTGACCTAACCTAACCTGTCCATCTTCCTACTCACCCATCCTCTCCACCCTCCCCATGGACCACAGTACCACCTACCTGCATGCACCTTTCACCAGAGATAACAAGGTGTCGAGCTGGATGAACACAGCAGGCCAAGCAGCATCAGAGGAGCAGGAAGGCTGATGTTTCGAGCCTAGACCCTTCTTCTGAAGAAGGGTCTAGGCCAGAAACATCCAGCTCTACACCTTTTTATCTCTGACAATTTGATGTGATGCCCATGTTTTATAGTCTTCTTCACCAATTGTACTGCTTCCATTAGTTTATCTTCTGATCTTCTGTCATTGTCAGGTCTGGGTTGTAGTTCTTTTCGAAGAAAATGTAGAAAGACAGAGAAAAGAAGCAAGTTTGAAGCTGACCAACTATAAATAGCCCAGCCCTCAGATACTGAGGAGGATACCCTGGAGTTAAGTGGCATTTCTACATCATTCATTTTGGAAGTGGGGAGAAGGATGCTTACAGAGAGTGACAGAATGAAAAAGATCAATTAGACGCAAGTAGTAACTACATTTAATTAATAATTGAACTATGGGCAGAATTTACATTCTCCTAAAGGTGGGTTGGCCGGATGGTGGAGGGTGGAAAGTTAGACATGATGCTGGGGCAACTTTCTCATTGCTCACCCACTCTCCACTGATCCCCATTGATGCTTTGTGCATAGTGAATATCACTCTGGCTTCTCTTAGGCCAAGCGAGGCCCTTAAGTGGTCAATTTTTCGTGTGGCTGGTGGAGGCGGGAGCCAGGTTTGAAGGTTGTCAGGTCCACTTCTGTGGCTAGTTGCAGGAATGTTGGGGTTAGGAGGTGGTCAATATTTACAGAAGCCATTTACAGCAAATAACAGAGCAGCAACAGGAGAATGTCCTTGACATGAGGACCAACCTGATGTTTGTGAAGACCATAGCTGCTGCCATTTGTAGCTTTGACATGTTATGGAACAGATCCATCATGGGAGGTTACATGGCTGCTTCACCAACAGTGACAATTGCCCAGAACCGAGACCTATACTTTCCCCAGTTAGGCTGAGGTTTGTTAAAAGTGGGCTCAATACAGATAATATTTTAATTAAGTCTCTATAGTATATTAGTATCTAATACCAATATCTCAGTTCTTAATTCTTTCCCTGCCTTGATGTGTGTGCAGTGGTTAATTATTTCTCCCTGCTTTCTCCCCATTCACAGCCTGCCTTGGCCATGACCTACCCTTCAAGAAAGCCTGATGACAGGGTCTACAAAGAGCAAGCCTTGATACATTATTACATCTTAGAAGGGATAATCGGCTTGAATAGACCTGGAAAAGGCCATACGCCAGTGTATGAGGGCTTTCATTCCATAACATACCAGCCCTTCATTGGCGAGACCCCAACAAAACACTGAGAAACCATCTGGATAGGACCTGCACAAAGCACCACAGACAGTGCAAACAGACGGTTGCTGTACTTGTGCATTCCCAGCATATGTGTTGCATTCCAAAATGTACCTTGATCATTATGACTGGAAGAATTACCAGCATTATTAGCTCCATAATCAGTATTAGCTCAAAGACCAATATTATTGGCGCCATTATCAGCTTTACGGATGTTGGTCTCAATTCCTATAGTAGCTGGTCTTTCATTGATCTAGGACGACTGTTTCTTTGCCTGGTACCACGTTATAAAAATTCTATGGGATTTCTTTAATAAAACACAAGTACTTTTTCAATGAAGATGAATTTGTGCAGATAAATATATGTTAATATTTTTATTGCTCTTGCTTATTGTCAAACTCGGATGATTTAATCAAAGAGGGCCCGTATTGTATCTCAGTTGTATTGAGGAAAGGCCAGGACCAGATTTAATTTCGACTCAGTCAGATTTCTCAGACATGCAAGTGATGGATCCATTGTGTTAGTTGGATTGGCTGCAGTTGCATTTTTATTACACAATGACAGGAAATTTCTGAGTTTGTGGTAGAGGGGGAAAAATGTCCTGAGGAACTTACTTCAGCTGTCATCATAAAATTTTAAATAATGTATCGTACAAAGAGTTGCATGTTTCTAAACCTATGGAGCACTAGGCATAAGCAGAGAAAGCTCTAAAAAATTTAACATACCCAACATAATGTTTTTGTAATTTTAAAATGCATCAAAATTCCCAAAGGGATTTGTTTATTTTTAATCATAGGAAGTTTGTTTGTTGGATAGTATTATGTAGGAAGCCCGGATTCTTTTGTGAGAGATTAGTAGCTGACTACCATCCTCTTAAACATCCAGTCTACCAACAATTCCATGTCCCTTTCTTTGAAATAGTGAGCTTGCTTCCTTTTCCCTCAGACATTTCAGAGTCGAGCACTACAATTTATGAGGTAGATCCTGATGTATCAAATCTGAAATGGTATACAGTTAACAATGTGGAGAGCTGGATGAACAAATCAGGCCAAGCAGCATCAGAGG
>NC_063362.1:29381617-29444375 GCF_021869965.1 Rhincodon typus
CTCTCTCTCACACACACACTCTCTCTCTCTCACACACACACTCTCTCACACACACACACTCTCACACACACACACTCTCACACATACACACACACATGCACACACTCTCTCTCTCACACACACACACACTCTCACTCTGTCACACACACACACACACTCACACATACAAGCATACACTCTCTGTCACACACACACACTCACACACACACACAGACACACACACATAAACACACACTTCAGAAGAAGATCAAACAAATAGATTTCTTTGCACTGATTGGGTTTGTAACCAAAAACACTTTATCCAATGGTTTATTCCTGACGGTAAAAGGATAAAATACAGAGTGTCTGGAACCATTTTTTTCATATTCTGGCATTTGTGGGGAGGTTGCTAAACATGCAGGGTTGTCTCTGAAGTCTTGTGGGCATAACTTGCGCAGGAAATACAATCTTGAGAAGTTCTTTCAATCATTGTTTCAAAAAAGCAGATCGGAGCCATCCTGAACTGATGTAGCAAGTTGTCTTTTTCAGAAATAGGAGCAATCAGCTGGACAGCTTGTTTTTGGTTCCAACTTAGCTTGTTCTTCATTCTAACTGAACCAAGGTAAAATGAGTACCTGTCCGAGTCAATTACTAATCAAAAGAGCCCCAGTAGTGATCTGCAGCAAAGCAAAAGGTTGTCATTTGTCATGTGATTTCTAAGAATCCTTATTAAGAAAATGTCTTCAGTGTCCGCATTTTCAGTGCCCATCTTTAAAGAAACCATTCTAGGCATTCCCACAATATGTTAAATAAATAAATTTTCCACAGTCCTTCAAAACCTAAGCCTCCAAGCAATGTTAAGGATAATGGGTGGAATCTTCCCAGTCTCTGAATGATGGAGGCCATGGTAAGAAAGTTGGGAAAATCAGGCGAGGTGTCTACCTTCTTAATGTTGGGAGCACAATGTCCCACTTTCCAACCAAGTGCTAAATGCCAAGATTAGATTCTCACCCGTGAACAATGAGAGGCCAATTTGCAATGGTTATTACTCATTGTCGCATTCATTATACATTAACATCTCACCTCATTAACGCAGAGTATTTGATTCTGCGAGAATAGAGATAGAAACTTGACGGCAACAATCGCCAAAATGGAAGTCAGAGCGGTTGCCCTGGTGATTGCAGTTTGCCATTTGCTCCTCTGGACCTCCATCTTGGAGCCCTGGAACCTGTATTGTTAGGCTGCAATTTCCTAAGGTCTGATCAAAAGTAATACAAGAAGACGTGTGCACTTTAATATGAAGCAGATATATTAGCTTAATCTATTTAATATACATTAAGAGTCATATGCAATCTAATGAGTGTATCTGTTAGCTTAAACCACATAACATATACATATATACAAACAAGTGTGTCGCACACTGCCTTCTATCTGTCAGGAACTTTGATAGAGCTCAGAACTCTATCTCAGATTCCACCACACCGGTCACACAAACTCCAGCCTAACGGTGTAAAGTTTTATGAAAGGAGCAAAGTCCCTGATACTAATGCTATTCTGAATCTAACGTTATGTGGGGAATCCTCACTTCATAAACCTTCAATACTTTTCCAGCTGTCAAAAATAGGTGGAAAACAAGTCCATGTGGCTCCAGGTAGACCACACAAGTAGATAGTTCCCATTGACCCTCAAGATCAAGCAATCTTCCCCAGTCAGAACAGGCTGTTTTTGCATTATGCCTGTTTTTCATGTGCTTTTCCACTTTACTTCAATTGTTCACTGTCATGTCCTATTAACCCTTAACGATTAACTTTAAATGGTCTGGTTTGAAGATATGACTTTTAAGCCCAACACTACAGCACCAAAATCCCAAGACACACTTCATGGGCAGTGACTGCATGCACCTCCCATCCAGGTGACTTGTCATATACCAACTTCACCGCATCATCATGGTACATCTCTGTGTCATGGACCAGACCAAACCCGCTCAAAATATATCAAGGCACTAGCCCATACCCTAACTTTTATCTCATTTTCAGGAAAGTGTAAGGTGCTGTGTTCCAGATGTGATTCAATTGGTCACATTAGTAGGCTTTAAGCAAAACCCACTTTATTTTTACAGCACAGTTAAAATACAAACAAAATAGAGAAGAAATCGTACAACTTTAACTCTATTGGAAAACTTAACAGAATAATAGATTATTTAACTACTAAACAGCAACCGTTCCAAGAGAGCAACATCCCATAATCACACCCTTGGCAAAGGCAAATTCAATAAAACATATTGGCTCACAGGTAATGTTTCTCCAGTCCAGGAGAAAAGAACACCAAGAGAAAATTCTGGCAGAATTTTGCTGTGGCAGAGAGATGAATGGCAGCTTCCACAAACCAACTTCAAAACCCGAGCAATTCAAAACTAAACTAAAATCCTCATTTCTGTGGGAGCCTGACTCCACCCATTCATATTGCTTCTATTGTTCTAACTTAAAAAAAACACCCAGGGCTTCACAAGCTGTTTACTTTACTATCTTGAAAGAGACAGTTCTCTACCTTTGTCTTAACATTTCCCTTCAAAAAAAGGGACAAAATACACCTCTTAAAGCCATAGTATCTGATCCATTTACAGGATGGTTCTGGACTTCAATGCTGCTCTTTGGAGTATCAGTTGTAACAGCTTCTACGTGTGGCTCAAAGATCTACACTTCTGCCCAGTCTTACAGTGCCACCAGAGACAGGATTTTAATGAATTTTATTAGCTGAGATGAGTGGTACATTTAATGCTAGTGTCTAACTTAAAATTGAGCAGAAGTGATTTTCATATGTAAATGTTAAATAATGTACAATTAGTAGTTTGAGATATAATTGGACAGCTGATTGTATATTAATGAAATAAAGAAAAGTTCATTCATATTAAATGAAAGGCACCATCAGCAACGGTTAATGAAGTGATACAAACGTACCACTGTACGTTGTTTATCTGTAAAGGCATATCAGGAACCAGAGTAGAAATCCAAATTCATCTAAATTGATTGAATCTGGACAAATTGTTATTGTATTGATTTTGAACAAGACCAGCAATTTATCTTTAGAAAAGAGAAGACCAAAAATTCCGCTTATTGATGAAAAGAAGGAACCCACAAGATTCTGTGGTTCAGCCAAAAGAATTTTTACTACGCAAGAGCTCAGTGAAGCAATAACTAAATATATCTTGGAAGACCCCACCTACATCCTAAATCACAAAATCAATAAATGTTAAACATGAATTTGCAGGCGTGTTGTGGTCCATTGTAGACTCTAAATTACATGTTAAATCATATACATGCCATCAAGACAGATCTTACACGTTAGCTCTGAAATCACGCGTCGTCCATCTCAGTCACAGAATCCGTCAAGACTCTGCCTTTCTCGCAAAGATCATAAGATATAGGGCATGATGTGGAGGTGCTAGTGTTAGACTGGGTGGACGAGGTAAGAAGCAACTCAACACCAGGTTATAGTCCTACAGGTTTATTTGAAATTACAAGCTTTCGGAGTACAGCCCCTTTGTTAGTGTCACTTCACCTGATGAAGGGGTGGCACTTCAAAAGCTTGTGATTTCAAATAAGCCTGTGTGACTTCTGACCATAATTAGGCCATTAGGCAGAATTAGGCCATTCGGCCCATTGAGCCTACTCTGCCATTCCAGTTCCTCATCTCTCCTGATATTGTTCATTGATTTCTTATTGCTGATGCTGAAATTCTATACACTGTGATTTCTGCATTTTTAAGTTTCAAAAATCTACGGATGTTTAAGTACGATCTGCTGACTCCAAGTGTCTATGGAAACCAATAGATCTTCTTTTTGCTGTTGAACCTGTCTGGGAGCATGACCAGAAGTTACCTAGAGCAGGACAAGTTGATAGAAGAGCCTGTTATGGAACAGACCAAACTCCCTCAAAATATTCAGAAAATAATCTAGACCCTAACTTTATCTTATTTTAAAGGTAAATGTAAGGTGTTGCATTCCAGATACAATTTGATTGGTCAAACTACCGTATTTATAACAAAACACACTTTATTTATTCACTATAGTTAAAATACAACAAAAGAAAGGAGGATTTGGAAGCGCTAAACTCTATTGGAAAACTGAACTGAACTGAACAGTAACTGTTATTAATTAACTGTCCCAGTATAGTAACATTCCATAAACACAGGCTTGGCAAAAGGCAAGTTCAGAAAACAGATCGTCTCACTTGCAACTCCAGCAGCAGGCAGAGAACTCACAGCTTTTGGCTGTAACCAAGAGAGGAGAGAAATAGCTTTCACTTCTTCAAGAATCCACCAGCAACTGCTGAAAACTAAATTAAAACCCCCCGGTTCTGTGGGAGTTCGACCACACCCATGCAGGCTGCTTTTATTGTTCCAACTTAAAAAAAAACACCAAGGCCCCACAAGCTGTCTACTTTCTTACAGACCGCTCAATATCTCTCGTTCAATATCTCTGTTTAAAAAAAAAGGACAATTTAACCTCTCAAATCCACAGCATTGTCACAAGGATAGGGCTTTCAGTTGGAGGCCATATGTGCCAGGGTTTTGAGGGAGTATCTCTTCTCCTGAGCTGCAGAAACCACCAATGTTTGAGATTTTTTGCGCTTTGTGAATAAATTCTCATTAATATCCCGTCGATTATTACAGTGACACCTCCAACATCCGAGCAGATCAAGAACCTCACTGACTTTGGTTATGAAGGTGACTGTGTCTGTTAATGTTTATGTTACCAGATCCTTCCAAGCTGTTAACAATATCTTGCAGCTAGCCGCTCACTTGCCACCGGTACCATGATGAAGGCTCATGATACATCATTATCATTTGGGAAATAGGGGTACAATCTTATAGAACCCTTAATAACATCAGCTATAGCAGGATTCGAGGCAGAATTGTGCAGAAGGCCCAGAGAGGCCTATCTCAATGTTGGAAACAGCTCACTGCACCTTTTCCGTTTTTACCAAGCGGCAAAGCAAGTTTCTCACTGGTCAGCAGTGAGCTGGCGATTAAGGGGGATTGGTGCTTGTTATATGCCACATTAATGCAGTAACTAGCCTCATTAATTTTCAATAACTTACCTTATCCAACACACCAAACAAGACCGACATTGAGAATCCTGAACAAGAATGTCGGAGTGGGTACCCTGTTCCCACTTGCTCCAATCGACCTCAATGGTGGAGGCTGGGCACAAATAGCTCAGGGTACCAGCCATAAACACCCTACATCCACGAACATTGGCATTTGACATGTGCCCGCCTCTACGAACCCTCATGGCACATCTCCTATCCACTTACAAGATGCAATATAATGTTGCACCTCAGGCCATACTGACAACTCTCATTGCAATGCTGCAGCAAAAACAGTGTGTGCTCAGGGACACACACCAGCTCATGGGCTGGACCAGGATACATTTCAGGCCTGGTCACTTACTGGTGTAGCATGGCAGAATGCTCAGAGCACTCCTGCCTTGCCTTGCCAAATCGCCCTTTGTCCCCTCAGCTAGAGATAGCAGGCTCACAGTGCTGGTGTTTGAACAAATACACAAAGCCAGGAAATTTGCCATGGTAGGTAGCAGTCCTCAGTTAAGTCAAGGGAGATAGCCTTTGGTCAGGGTCGTTCAGGGACTGTAAGCCAAGGGCAGCATCCAATACAGTCCAGGGCTTGGATACAGTCAATCAGTCACTCAGAGCAGTCAGGGTCAGAATCTTCTCCTCGTCAGGGGTAAGGAACTGAATGTCAGGTATCCCACCAGCTGTCTTGACTCTTTCTGCACTTATTGTGGGCAGTTTTCCGCCAGGAATGAGAGAGAGGCAGATATTCAAGGAGATGAAAGTGGGTGCCACAGCTGCCACTTTGAAGGTGTGGAGGTGCTCTGAGCGAATGTGTGGGCAGCACAGAGAGCAGGCAGGGCTAAGGATGTCGGAGGTTGGGGTGAGTGACAGTGAGTGCTGGATAATAGTGAAAGTTGTAGAGCATGAACCTTGGAGGGAGGTGAGTACAGTACCAGAGATAGACTGAGTGTGAAATGCCAGAGAGAAGATGGTGGCACTTTCGCTAAAGGGTGTAGAAGGTCTTTGACCTTCATCCTACATTGCCGGGCACTCCTCCTGACGGCTGGAACTACCCCAATACAGCGGGCAATGTGTATCAGGATGGCACCGTTGGGGGAAGAATAAGTCCAGTTTACACACCACCCTGTCCAATAGGACCTCTAGGTCCTTGCCCACAAAGCAGGGTGACAAATGCCCCTTCTCTATGCCCAGTGCAAATATCAGGAACTGGGCAGGACAGCTCTGCACTGAAGCGTTTGGGTACATGAAGGATTTTTACTGATGGCATCGATGCCAGGAATGCTGTAACCATGTCTCTGTCCCTTCACTCAAGTCATTTACATAAATTGTAAACAATTAAAGTTGTAGAGTCATAGTCATACAGTCATACAGCATGGAAACAGACCCTTTGGTCCAACCAGTTCATGTCAACCGTAATCCCAAACTAAACTAGTCCCACCTGCCTGCACTTGGCCCATATCCCTCCAAACATTTCTTATTCATGTACTTATTCAAATGTCTTTTAAATGTTGTAACTATACCGGCATTCACTACTTCCTCTAGAAGTTCATTCCACACATGAACTTCTCTTTGCAAAAAAAATTGCCCCTGTGTCATTTTAAAATCTTTCTCCTTGCTCCTTAAAAATATGCCCCCTAGTCTTGAAATTCTCCACCCTAGGGAAAAGACACCTGCCATTCACCTTATCTTTATCGCTCATGATTTAAAAAACCCCTATTAGGTCACCCCTAAATCTTCTAGTGCCAAACCTTGTGGCACACTGCTTGGTACAACTTGCCAAGCTGAAAATGGTTTATTTCTGCCCACTCACAGCTTCCTGTTAGCCAGCCAATCTCCTATCCATGCCAATATCATACCACCTAGACCATGAGCTTTTATCTTCTACGATAATCTTTGATGTGGCACCTTATCAAAATCTTTGGAAATCTAAGTATAGTGCACCCATTGCTTCTCCCTTCATTCCCGGCTGGTGTTACCTCCTCCGTGAACTCCAGTAGATTGGTCAAACATGATTTCTCTTTCACGACCTGCAAGGCTACACGCCATATGCTGGAAATCAGATTAGATGGGCATTTGGTGACCCCTGTGGATGTGATGGGCCAAAGGGCTTTTTTGGTCAAAACTCTTGGCCCTATGTTGACATTACCTGATTACATGGAGCTTATCTAGTTGCTCTGCTATAACTGTAGACTATTCTACCCATGACAAATGCTAAGCTAATTGGCTTTTGGTTTCCTGCTTTCTGTCCTATTCCCTTTCTGAATAAAGGCTTTTCATTGGTTACTTTCCAATTTACTGAGGAATTCCCTGAATTAGGGGAAACTTTGGAAAATTAAAACCAATGCATCAACTATCTCATTGAACACAACTTTTAAGTCTCTAGGATGAAATCTATGAGGACCTGGGCACTTGTCAGCTGTAGCTCCAACAAGTACCACTTCTCTTGTGATTGTGATTTTCCTGAGTTACTCCTTCCCTTCCATTTCCTAATTTATTGTTAACAGTATCTCTCTAGTGAAGGCCAAAGCAAAAGACTTGCTCAATCTTTCTGCAAATTCCTAATTTTCCATCAGTCATTCTATAGACACACTTTTTTTATTAGACCCTTAAATGGCTGCACTGTACCTCTTGACCTATCCTTTAATCCAGTTTGCCAATTCATTTTAGCCAGATCTGCTTTCAAACACTCATTGCTGCGCTTTTCTAAGTTTTTAAAAAAAGCCTCAGACCCAATCCTCTCTCTCTCAAATTAAATCTAAAATTCAATCATATTCTGTTTGCTGCTACCGAGGGGCACCTTCACAATGAGATCATCAACTAATCCTCTCTTGCTGCACCATACCACAATGTCTGCTGCCTAGTTGGCTCTGGAATGTGTGTTCTAAATGAAACCATCCTCAACACATTTTACAAACTCATCATTCAGGCTGTCTTTGCTCATCCGATGATGAGAGGGCCACACAAAAGGTTATTGCACAGGATGATCAGCCATGTCCGTAATGAATAGTGGGCCAGGATCAATGGGCTGAATGGCCTATTCCTGCTCCTATGTTATATGTTTCCATGTTTCTAATACAATGAATGGGTAAGAGATGATCATACATTGCAATCCCCACATACGTCTTGAGAAACTATCCAACTTAGCCGCTAAGATCTATATAAAATAGCTTGGTAAATGTCTTGTATCACAATTACTATTCTTAAAGAAAAGAAATGCTTGATAAAGTTACCTCACAAAGCTACAAAAATGTCATAAACGGTAGGATTTCTGTACTAAATAGGGACAGAGTGGGAGGCGGATAGAAGATGGATAGAGGAGAGGATAGGTGGAGAGGAAACAAACAGGTCGAAGAGGCGGGGATGGAGCCAGTAAAGGTGAGTGTAGATGGGGAGTTAGGAAGGGGATAGGTCAGTCCAGGGAGGACGGACAGGTCAAGGGGCGGGATGAGGATAGTAGGTAGGAGATAGGGGTGGGGCTTGAGGTGGGAGGAGGGGATAGGTGGGAGGAAGAACAGGTTAGGGAGGCGGGGACGAGCTGGACTGGTTTTGGGATGTGGTAGGGGGAGGGGAGATTTTGAAGCTTGTGAAATCCACATTGATATCATTGGGCTGCAGGGTTCCCAAGCGGAATATGAGTTGCTGTTCCTGCGACCTTCGGGTGGCATCGTTGTGGCACTGCAGGAGGCCCAGGATGGACATGTCATCTGAGGAATGGGAGGGGGAGTTGAAATGGTTCGCGACTGGGAGGTGCAGTTGTTTATTGCAAACCGAGCGTAGGTGTTCTGCAAAGCGGTCCCCGAGCCTCCGCTTGGTTTCCCCGATGTAGAGGATGCCACACCGGGTACAGCGGATGCAGTATACCACATTGGCAGATGTGCAGGTGAACATCTGCTTGATGTGGAAAGTCTTCTTGGGGCCTGGGATGGGGGTGAGGGAGGAGGTATGGGGGCAGGTGTAGCACTTCCTTTGGTTGCAGGGAAAAGTGCCGGGTGTGGTGGGGCTGGAGGGGAGTGTGGAGCGGACAAGGGAGTCACGGAGAGAGTGGTCCCTCCGGAAAGCAGATAAGGGTGGGGAGGGAAAGATGTCTTTGGTGGTGGGTTCGGATTGCAGATAGCGGAAGTGTCGGAGGATGATGCGTTGGATCCGGAGGTTGGTGGGGTGGTACGTGAGGACGAGGGGGATTCTTTTTTGGTTCTTATTGCGTGGACGGGGTGTGAGGGATGAGTTGCGGGAGATGTGGGAGACATGGTTGAGGGTGTTCTCGACCACTGAGGGGGGGACGTTATGGTCCTTGAAAAACGAGGACAACTGAGATATACGGGAGTGGAATGCCTCATCCTGGGAGCAGATGCGGCGGAGGTGAAGGAATTGGGAATAGGGGATGGCATTTTTGCAGGAAGGTGGGCGGGAGAAGGAGTATTCTAGGTAGCTGTGGGAGTTGGTGGGCTTGAAATGAATATCGGTTTCTAGGTGGTTGCCCGAGATGGAGACAGAGAGGTCCAGGAAGGGGATAGAGGTATTAGAAATGGTCCAGATAAACTTAAGGTTGGGGTGGAAGGTGTTGGTGAAGTGGATGAACTGTTCGAGCTCCTTGTGGGAACACGAGGTGGCGCCGATACAGTCATCAATGTAACGGAGGAAGAGGTGGGGTTTAGGGCCGGTGTAGGTACGGAAGAGGGATTGTTCCACACCTACAAAGAGCCAGGCATAGCTTGGGCCCATGCGGGTACCCATGGCCACCCCCTTTGTCTGTAGGAAGTGGGAGGAATTGAAAGAGAAGTTGTTGAGGGTGAGGACGAGTTCGGCTAAGCGGCCCCATCCCCGCCTCTTCGACCTGTTTGTTTCCTCTCCACCTATCCTCTCCTCTATCCATCTTCTATCCGCCTCCCCCTCTCTCCCTATTTATTTCAGGACCCCCTTCCCCTCCCCCTTTTCTGATGAAGGGTCTAGGCCCGAAACATCAGCCTCTCTGCTCCTATGATGCTGCTTGGCCTGCTGTGTTCATCCAGCCCTGCACCTTGTTGTCTCGGATTCTCCAGCATCTGCAGTTTCTACTATCTCTGATTTCCGTACTTATCGTTTGACTTTATTTTATCTTTGGTCCACTAGGTGGTGCTGCTGCTCTTTTAACAGACCACATCTTGAACGTGCAGCTTTCTTTAAGGTAAATAAATGGTCAGACTTTCTTGCTGTGAACTCAATCACTGCCACTGTCTTCGTTGGTCTTGTGACTCTCTATTTTCCTGTTGCCTTCAGCTTGCTGCATCCTCTTCACCCATTCCACTGTCACCATGTGAGATACCTTTTCTGAGATAACAAGGTGTCGAGCTGGATGAACATCAGAAATGCTGCTTGGCCTGCTGTGTTCATCCAGCTCTACACCTTGTTATCTCAGACTCCAGCATTGGCAGTTCCTACTATCTCTGAGATACCTTTCCTGACTAGCTGGGGCCATTCTATGCTTGCTATGTTGATCCTTACTATCTTGGGATTTTCTGCTTACCTAGTCTCTTTCAAGCTCTCTGGGGCTGACTTTCTTCCTCATTTGATCCTTTTGGGTTCCGGTTCATGGGCCACGGAAGTCAGTAATGGAGACACGGGGGTCTGCATTCTAACTTTGCTGGGAACAGTGTTCTTACAAACTGCATGACGAGAGAAATGGGAAGTGCTTTAAACTAAACAAGGGATGGGGTGATAGAGCAAGCTTGGGTAGATATAACCAATCAAGGGATAGAGTCAAAGCATGAATTGCCTGATAGGTTAATCATAGAGTCATAGAGTCATAGAGCACGGAAACAGACCCTTTGGTCTAACCAGTCCATGTTGACGATAATCCCAAACTAAACTAGTCCCACCTGCCTGCACTTGGCTCGTATCCCTCCTATTCATGTACTTACCTAAATGTCTTTTAAACATTGTAACTGTGCCCACATCCACCAATTCCTCTGGAAGTTCATTCCACATACGAACTATTCTGTGTAAAATATTTGCCCCTCATGTCTTTTTAAAATCTTACTCTTCTACCTTAAAAATATGCCCCCTAGTCTTGAAATCCCCCACCCTAGGGAAAAGACACTTGCCATTCACCTTATCTGTATCCTTCATGATTTGATAAACCTCCATAAGGTTACCCCTCAACCTCCTACACTCCAGTGAAAAAAGTACCAGCCTATCCAGCCTCTCCCCATAACTCAAACCTTCCATTCTTAACCACCCTGTCTGTACGTGATGGAAGCATCAAAAAACTATGTACCTGAATCACAAGATCTCTCTGTTCTACAACACTTCCCAAGGCCTTACTTTTAATTGTATAAGTCCTGCCCGTGTTTGTTTAACCAAAATGCAATCTGAATGAAGAAATTAGAGCATGAGAAGAAGCCAGCTCGAATGCAGATAGTTTCTACAGCTATTGTAAAAGGAAAAACAACTAAGAAAAGTCAATGCTGATTTCTAGTGAGTGAGAATGAGGAGTTAGTTGTAGGTAATAAGGAAATGGCAGGTAAAATTGACAAATATTTTGCTTCTGTCTTGCCTACAGAGGATGCAACAAACATTTCAGTAATAGCTATAAATCAGGAGATGGAAGAGACGAGGGAACTTAGTGAAATGACTAACACGAGGGAATTGATACAGAGCAAGCTATTGGAAATGCAGTTTCTGGGATCTTAAAAGAGGTGGCTAATTGGGTAGCATTATCTTTCTAAAACTTACCAGATTCTGGAAAAGCTTTGTTTAATTGGAAAGTAGGAAAGGGAGGGAGGCAGTAAACTCCAAGGCAGTTGGTGGGGAATGTGTTTGAATTGATGATGAAGTTGGCAATAGCTGGGTCCTTAGAAAAACTCAAGGTAATCAGGAAGAGTCAGCACAAATGGAAATCGTGTTTTAGCAATTTATTGGAGTTCTTTCAATGATTAACATGTACTGTGGACAAAGGAGAACTTCCCAATAGACTGAACATGGATTTCCAAAGGCATTTGACAGGGTGTCACATCAAAACTTATTGCACAAAGTTGGAACCCATGGTGTCCATGATAGCATACTTGCTCAGATTGAAGATAGGCTGGCTGGCAGAAAACAGAGAATACGTATAAAAGGCTCTTTTTCTGTTTCCCAGGATGTGGCGAGGGGTCTCAAGATGTGCACCATTTTACAATTTAGGTTAAGAGAGAAAACAGCTTGGTGGCCATGTTGACATAACACCTAAATAGGTTGGATAATGTCCTGTGAAGAAGGCATTAGGAGGTTGAAGACAGATCTAGAAAAGTTGAGTGAATGAGCAAAAATATTGGAGTATAATGTGGAAAATATGAAATTGTTCACTTTGGCAGGAAGAATATTTTACAAGAATATTATACAGATAGAGAACAGCAGATCATAGAGTCATAGTGTAGTACAGCATGGAAACAGACCCTTCGGTCCAACTTATCCATGCAGACCAGATATCTTAAACTAATCTAGTCCCATTTACCAGTATTTGGCCCCTATCCCTGTAAACTCTTCCTATTCATATACCCATCCAAGTGCCTTTTAAACGTTGTAATTGTACCAGCCTCCACTACCTCCTCTGGCAGCTCATTCCATACACGCACCACCCTCTACATGAACATGTCACCCCTTAGGTCCCTTGTAAATCTTTCCCCTCTCACCTTAAACCATGCCCCTCTACTTCTGTATCCCCTTGCCCTTGGATAAAGATCTTGGTTATCCATGCTGCTCATGATTTTATAAAACTCAGTGCCCGATGCTCGAGGGAAAATAGTCCCAGCTTTATCAGCCTCTCCCTATAGCTCAAACTCTCTAACCTTGGCAACATCCTTGTAAATTTTTTCTGAACACTTTCAGATTAAACAGCATCTTTCCTATAGCAGGGAGACTAGAACTGAATGCAGTATTCCAAAAGTGGCCTAACCAATGTCCTGTACAGCTGCAACATGACCTCCCAACTCCTATACTCAATGCACTGACTGATAAAGATACAGTGGGATCTCTTTGTTCTGGTTTATAAGTTATAAAAATTTAGTATGCTGAGACACACAAAGTCATGAATAGGCTGATGAAATGCTATCCTTTAATATGAAAGGAATTGAACATAAATGATCTAACAGACTGGGAGAGTAGACTCGATGGGCTTGCTTCTGTTCCTAATCCCTTGGTTTACCCTGTAGAATGTTGCCACTGTACCTGGCTGCAGTGCAGTGGTTTTCAACCATTGGCAGTTTTTAAATGCACTTTGTTGACTGGGAGTCAGAGATTGGTTACAGCACAGATGGAGACCATGTAGCTAGTGTGTTTTTGACTCTCATCAGAAGCAACTCATTCTCCTGCCCTTTTGCCATTGATCTGAACTTTTCCCTCTCCAGTATTAACACACCACAATCCCTGTGATTGGCAGGCGATAGGGGCATGGCTCTCCTGTGGATAACACAAAAACACGGATAGGGATATAAAAACACCATAAAGCACAGTGCAATCCATCAGGACCTGTCAAATAGGAGAAAAAACGTGAGCCTGGGCTGACCTTATGAGTACACAGAGACCTGGTGTTAGTGAATCTGCATATAACGAGAAGTGAGTGTATCCAATTTCCTCTTGTATATCTTGATTGAACATGCCTTGACCACACACTCAGGCAGAGTCTTGCTGATTGTAATAATTCAATAGCTTCTTCCTCATCATCCCCTCCTTCCCAACTAAAGGTTCTTCATATCTTAACAACAGAAGTTAAGGAACACATGCTCCAAAAATGTTCTTTTCATGCCCCCAACCTTCTAGTTGCTTATCATTTCAATAAACTATCTCGCTCCCATGCTAATCTTTCCATCCTGGTCCTACTACAGTGTTCTGGCAAAGCTTAGTGCAAGGAGGAATAACATCTCACTTTACCATCCAGCACTTTACAACCACTAGGACACAACACTGAGTTTAACAAATTCAGATCATGACCTCAGTCCTCTACTTTGACTACAACCCACTCTTTCTCTCCCTGGCTGTGTCCTATTGTCTTTGCTCCCATGTTTTCTTTCTCACATCTATCATTAACACCTATTTTGCATTTCTATCCCTCCTCTACCAGCATTAGAACTCCCTTTGTCTTTTTCCCTGGGCACCCTCACAATCTGCTTCATTTTCTTTTCCTCCCCCTCTGTCGACAGCATAAAAAAGACCAATTTCCAGAGTTTGTTTTGAAGAAGAGTCACATCAGACTTGAAATATTAACTCTGTTTCTCTCTTCACTGATGTTGCCAGAGTTGCTGAGTTTCTCCACCATTTTCTGTTTTAATTTGAGTTCGTCTTGTTTTCCTGTGTGATGTGTTGACACAGTTTTACAATGTTTTGATTTCTCTCTTTCTCTCATGTTCTATAAGTTATGCGCAATCTTGAATTATTGATGATCTATTGATGCTATTGTTAATTTTTTGTAAGCAAGGAATCAAAGTCAATGTGCAAGAAACGATTTCTTTTTCTGATTGGCTCAAAGGAAAATTCAGACTTGACCTGACCATTGTTCTAACAAGCCCTGGAAGTATTTGCTACTCCTCATCTGTTTTTGTTATCGCTGTGCAAAGTGCTGCATAACTTGTTCATTGGAAAAAATGGCTAGAAAATTTATCTTCCATAGTGTTATTACAGAGTAAATGATTTTGGTGCTGTCCCATCACTTTACCCATCTGTCAGTCTGGTCATTGAAGCTTAACAGTTAATAAAATGTTAGAAAATAGCAGTCAAACATTCTTAAAAGAAAGCCTGGCCACTAGCGACCATTTGGCTTTTTGTTTTTGAAGTGGTTGGATGTTAAATGGTCAGGCCAGATAAATATTGTGCATTACACAGTAAAATGCTATTTTTCTTGTCAAACAGCAGATCTTCAAATAAGAATAATGGGGAGGCGATGACCTAGTGGCATTATCACTGGACCGTTAATCCAGAGATCCGGGTAATGTTCTGTGGGTCTGAATTTGAATCCCACCATGGCAGATCATGGAATTTGAATTCATTAAAAGAAAATCTGGAATTAAGAGTCAAATGATGACCAGAATAGTATTGTTGATTGTTGGAAAAAAAATCCCTCTGGTTTACTATTGTCTTTAATAGAAGGAAACTGCCAGCCTCACCTGGTTTGGCCTACATGTGACTCCAGACCCACAGCAATATGGTTGACTCCTAACTGCCTTGTGGGTACTAAGTGCAGGCTTAGCCAGCAACACCTTCATTCCATGAATGAATAAAGAAATCAACTCCATGAAAAATCATTGACATTAAGTGTCATACTTTCTTGTGCTCACCAAGGTAAGGAATGTCAATGCTGAGAGATCCAACATTTTTTTTGCAGAATGGTATGTTGTCTGCTGTGCAAATGGCCTCTCATGCCACAGACATGCAGCATTGTAAAACTTCCAATTATGTCTTTTACAAACGGTGATGCTCCATGCCAACAGTTACATGCTGGATAACAGTTGGGATGTGTGGAGAGACTGAAGAGCTGAGTACTTCATTCCTGGGATAATTTGCTAGCTTCAAAAGGTGCAATATGAGATGAGGTATGTGTTGATAGTGTCAAATAAGGGAATAGGATTCTGCAAACTATTTTAACCAGGAGTAATTGGTCCTTTATAGTTCTAGCTCATGTCAATCTTCCCTATGCTAATGCAAATAATTTTACCTGCATTAATATCAGTACTTTCGGTGTATGAATTCTTTTCTCTGTACAGCAATTCCACATTCTTGAATCATTGTAATACTAGAACATCTACTTACAATGCACTTTGACTAGTAAATTGAGCGAAACTCTTTAGTAATGTACATAAGATCAATTAACTTCCTTCAGGTCAGTGAAAAGGTGAATGCTGAAACCGAGTTCATGAACTAGATGATTCCTTTTCCAAGTCACGGCAATTCTACTTAGCTCCACTGTTTTAATTTTGCATCAACTTTTAACTTGACTGGCCTTGGTGATTTGTCATTTCCAACTGAAATGTGTTAACATGTTTTTTCTCTGTTACGCCTGGTTACGATTTTACTGCCACGCCTCCAGAGTTCAATTATCCAAGTTCCATGATTGTTTGTGTAGAACGGGATGATGAGACAGAAACTTCATCAGTATAATCTTCCCATTGGTTCAGTCAATTCTGAATTCTGGTCACTGAATTCTTAATCATACAGGATAGCATTCCTCCAGTTGTACACAGTCTCCTCTCAGTCAGCGGATTTCATTAGAAATTTGGCATGTAAGACAGAGAGTCCATGTTTAACAGTACCCCTTTTAGTGTCATGTGTTAACATTGCTAAGTTATTAGGGCCAGAAACCTTGTTGAGCATTTAAACATTGTTTACTGCAGGAAAAGCAAAAGATGCTGGAGAAACTAAGCAGGTTTGGCAGCAAGAGAAACAGAGTTAATGTTCAGAGTCTGAAGACTCTTCAGTGCTGAAATAAACAGACTAAATTAAAATAACAATTTAAAAATGTATTTTATGATATTCCTCATAACATAATGCAGCATACTGTTTTAATTTTCGGTTATGATGATGCAAACACTGATTGATGAATAAGACTCTGGGGGTCTCTCCCAATATGTTCGTCATTTATTTCAAAGATGTCGAATCTGCTTCAAATAAGCAGGAAGCCAAAGATATGGGCCGTCAGTTGGATAATCCCTGGGAATTGATACACCAATTATAATGCACGATTAACCTGTGTCTATTGTTAAAAGTGCAGGTAGCGCGCCTATGTTTATTTTCCTTCCTGCACATATTAGCGGGGTTGGGGGGGGCATTATTGTCAGGGCCTAGCACTTGAAACATGCCTGCCTTACTTAAAACTAGCCACATCTTTTAAAAGGCTGATGTGTTGTGGCTACTGAAGGTGATGGGATCATTCAGAATACTGCAGCATGGAACAATCAACAATGAGAGAGTGCTAGGCATCAGGGTTTAAGTATACTGTGCTGGAGGTCTTGGTAAAAGATATGGAAAGGAAGAGTGAGGACCTCTATTGTCAAGAGGCGTATGATGCAATGGGAAGAGATAGTGGATGAGATCAATGCCAGGGGTATGACTTCAAGATTGGGTTACACTGCCTCAAGGCATTTAATGCTCTCATACAAGCGGTTAGGGTTGGTGAATGCATCTTTCTAACCTTCTGACCTCACCCATTACTAAATTCATCGCACCAGTGTCATTCACCTACCACCAATCTCTGTTTGTTTTAGTGTAGCCATGATCTTATTGAACGGTGGAACAGTCTCGATGGGTCAGATGGCCTACTTCTGCTCCTATTTCTTATGTTCTTATGTTCTTTGCATAGAGCCTGGGGTCCATTCTTTCCATTTGACTTTGTCCAGCAGCACACTTGTTGAACCAACTACAATGTGGCATCTGATGACCAATGTCTCAGTTTGTAATGCAGTACCAGCAGTGCCCACCTTATGCAATTGCAGAATGTAGGCATGAGCACGCAGACTGCTACCAGTCATGGCTCAGGATTCGAACAAAGTTTCAAGTGGCATAACAATCCAGTAACCTTCTCTCCAACCATAACCTAGGATTGCTGAGGTACCACCCTCGGAGGGTAAAGATTGCTGTATAGAGCCTGAACCTCCTATTCTCTCTCAGGAACTGCTTCAGAATCATCATTCTCTGATTACTACTAGGATGCAGGTGGACACATATCATGTATCGTGGGGTCATACTCAGCTTTTTATTTATTCATTTTTTTGTGGGATGTGGGCGTCGCTGTCTGGCTAGCATTTCTTGCCCGTCTCTAGTTGTTCTTGAGAAGGTGGTGGTGAGCTGCCTTCTTGAACTGCTGCAATCCACCTGCTGTGGGTTGACCCACAACGCTATTAGGGAGGGAATTCCAGGATTTTGATGCAGTGACAGTGAAGGAACGGTGATATATTTCCAAGTCAGGATGGTGAGTGACTTGGAGGGGAACTTGGAGGTGGTGGTGTTTCCCTATGTCCATCTTCTAGATGGAAATGATTATGGGTTTGGAAGGTGCTGTCTGAGGATCTTTGGTGAATTTCTGCAGTGCATCTTATAGATAGTACACACTGCTGCTGAGTGTCAGTGGTGGAGGGAGTGGATGCTTGTGGATGTAGTGGCAATAAAGCGGGCTGCTTTGCTCTGGATGGAGTCAAACATCTTGAGTGTTGTTGGGGCTGCACTCATCCAGGCAAGTGGAGAGTATTCCATCACACTCCCAACTTGTGCCTTATATATCGTGGACAGGCTTTGGGGAGTCAGGAGATGAGCTCTACAATGAGGGAGTGAAATTCCTTTACCTTCAGGTACTTTTCAGGCTTGATTTAAGGTGCATGCACATAATATATGTGCATTTTGTGATGCCATGGAGAAAACGACAATTTATTACAAGCCCTTGTACTTACTTCACTTGTTTGTTTCAGGGAAGAGGGGAGAAAATTGACTGTTTGTATAGAGACAGCGCTATGATCTCACCACGGTGCTGCTTCAAACTTCAAGATGTTGCTAATATTGCTGGAGCACAAAAGCTCATAGCCACGGTCACCTTTATAGCCACTATCAATGCGGCCCTTGTTCTAAGGTTTACATTGCGATAGATTACAGGTATGTAACTCCATAGTGAAGTGCACATGTCTCATACATTGCTCTTTTAAAAATTCACTCACAGGATGAGGCCATCACTAGTTGAGAAGGTTATGGGGAACTGCCTTCTTGAAAAGCTGCATTCTATCGGTATAGCACACATACAGTGCAGTGACAAAATGAGTTCCATGATTTGGACCTAATGACGATGGGTCAAATATAATAGTTAATATAGTTCCAAATCAGGATTCTGTGTGGCTTGGAGAGATGTTGCAACTTCCCATACATCCAATGCTCTTGTCTTTTTAGGTGGCAGAGGTCATGGGTTTAGAAGGGGCTGTTAAAGGAGCCTTGATGAATGTTGAAGGCAACAACGATGTCAATGAAGTGGCTGATTGTCCTGGGAGATGCTGGGGTTCTTGAGTGTTGTCAGAGATCGTTCACTTGACACTTGGAGAGTATTCCATCAAACTCCTATTTGTATCCTGAAAATGATGAACAAGCTTTTGGGGAGTTAGAATGTGAGTTACACCCACAGAATTCCTGGTATCTGACCTGCCCTTGTAGCCACAGTATTTATATAGCTGGTGCAGTTCAGTTTCTGGTCAATATTAATGCCCAGGATATTGATAGCATGGGATATGAGAACACAGTGGCATCGTTGTAATGTGACTGCACTAGTAACACCCAAACCCAGGTATAATACTCCAGAGATATGGGTTCAAATCCCATGGCAGCTGTTGAAAGTTCAATTAAAAAATACAAATGTGGAATACAAAGTCACTGCTAGTGATGGTGACCGCGAAAGTATCATCATAGCTCACACATGTCCTTTGGGGAAGAAAATTTACCTTTGTTACCATGGTGATTCCAGAACACCCGCACTGTGGTTGACTATTAACTGACCATTGGAGTGAGTTAGCAAGCCTCTTTGTGGAAGGGTAATTAAGGATAGGCAAGATTGGCCTTGCTGGAAATGTCAATATCCCATGAAAGAATAAAAAAAAATTGCAGCAATGGTAGTACATTTTTGCATAGATCCCAGACAGACAGTGTTGCTTTAAGACGTTTAGATGACATTTGGCTATCCAACCCTTGTCCTACCTTCAGTGGTCACAGTGAAATGGAATCAGCGTGCTGTGTAATCAGTCAACCACGTGTAATGTTACAATTACGTATGATAGCCATAACGTCGGCAAGCATGGAACCCAAATTATGTGTAAGCCTGAGATCTTACAGTGGTGTAAAGAGTTAGTGTTGTTAATAAACCTCAAGATATCCTTCTCTACAAGAATCCAGTCTTTATGGTATCTGTTACATGGGCCAATGAATAAGGAAGCTCTCCGAACATTTTGCAATTTTATAAGACAGTTTTGACACTTGGGCTGCTCTTAATCTGTTGCAATGTTCTATCTGAAAGGTGATGTCCAAAGTAATCCCCGCCATTCTCATAAGAGCAGCACTTGCATTCATGAAAAGCTCAAAAACTGGAATTAGATTCCTCGGTATAGAACAATTTAACTCTGTAAGTCAACTATCATTCTGATGGATTAAACTCCATTATTATGTTGACAAGGAAGATGTCATTATACATATAGGTTTAGATCCAAATGAACTGAATATTGCATTAAAGAGATATGCACGTAACATTGGTATCCTGGAAGAGCTTAATCCCAATTTCTCAAGTGCCAAGAATAAGCTGATGTCAAGAGCTTATATTGGTCAATAGATCTTTTCCCAGAGTCACAGAACTGACCACTTCTGAGAGACATTGTTTCTTCAGATTACCATTCACATTGTCTATCGTCCAGGATATATTCCAATAACAAAGGAGCTGTGTCATGGTGAATTTACCAGATTGCCTCTGTAGGACAGATAATATTGAAGTCCTTCGAAAAACTAATTGTGAATATGGCACAAGCCTCCATCAGCTCATGGCAACATTGAGCAAAACAGCTCTTGTTTTCAGTGGTAAAATATGCCAAATCAACATGATCTAAATCAACTTCTTCAGATCAATCAAATGATCTGATGCTACCAAAATGGAGGATGTACAGAAGGTGCCTGTACTACAAGACAAAGAAGACTTCCAAAGATGTCTCAGTTTCTTCAACTATTTATGCCCCATGTTTTGAATTTTGTAATCAAATTCTCTCCTGTTTGTGATCTTCTTTGTAAAGGAACTGAAATGACTGCACAAAGGCTGGTATCCCATCACCAAGTTACCATTTATTTACATGAGCACAGGACATGGACTCTGACCAGCAAGCACAGTGTCAGAGCCCAGAGTGAAGAGATGCTCTGACATTCCTGTTTCTATCTGTCACGCAGGAATCTCTGATTGGCCCAGGTTAACAGCCCCAATCAGGGAACTCATACTCAACAAGATCCACCTGGCCAGCGTTGTTCCAAACACTACAGGTACACTGTTCATTTGGCAGGAAGATCTGCTGTTTCCTAAATCTGAGCAGTTACAAATGGTACTGAACATTGTGCAACCATCAGTGAACATCTACGCTTCCTCGCCCCCTTCCCTCCACCTTCTGACCCTCTGACAGATGCAAGGTCATTGTTGAAGCAGATGAAGATTGTCAGGCCCAGGACTGTGCACTGAAGAACTGGGTGCTCTTGTGGTAATGTTCTTACCTCTGATCCAGAAGGCCCTGATTCAAGTCCTACCTGCTCCAGAGGTGTGTAATAACAGGTTGAAGACTTCTGGTAACGATATCCTTTGACTGAGATGACTGATCTCCAACAACTGCAATCATCTTCCTTTGTGCCAGGTATAACTCCATCCATTGAATACTTTCTCCCGATTCCCACGAACTCTAGTTTTGCTGGGTCTCCAAAATGTGGTCTTGATGTCAGAGGCAGTCATTGTCACTTTATCTCTGGAATTTAGCTGTTTGGTTCATGTTTGGACCAAGGCTGTATTGAGGGCAGGAGCTGAGTGACCTTGGCAGATATCAACGGAGTAGGTTAGTGCTGGACAAGTGCTGTTTGATAGCAGTCTCTAACAAAAGCAAAACGTGGCAGTCACAGTTCAATGAAAGGAACAGAAATGGAGAGTCCCATAAAAAGCTGAAGCAGGATATCAATGTGGTGAAGCTTTTGGTTTTGCAAGGTGGATGTAGGAAGGCCAAAATCCAAAGGAAGCAATCATGTGCACTGTAGCAGGAAAGGGTACTGATCAGATGACAAGTTGAGGCTGTCTATGTGTGGAACTATTTAAGATGGGTGAGATGTAAAGCAAGTATTCCCCACCACTATTTACATTGGAGAAGGACATGGACACTAGAGAACTTGGGTAAATAAACAGTGATGTCTTGAAAAGTATCCATATTACAGGAGACGAGGTGCTAGAGTTCTTCAAATACAAAAGGTAGATAAATCTTTGGGGCCCATTCAGGTTTATTCCAGAACTTTGATGAAGCTAGGGAAATGATTGCTGAGATATTTGTATCATTGATAGCCACAGGTGAGGTGCTGGAGGACTGGAAGATAGCTAATGTGGTTCTATTATTTAAGTCAGGTGATAAGGAAGAACCAGGAAACTGTAGACCGGTGAGCCTGATGTCAGTGGTGGGCATGTTGTAGGAGGGGATTCTGAGGGACATGATTTACAAGCATTTGGAAAGACAAGGACTGATCCGGGAGAGTCAACATGGCTCTGTGTGTGGGAAAACTTGTCTCACTAATTGGATTGAGTGTTTTGAAGAGGAAACAAAGAAGATTGATGAAGGCAGAGTGGTAGACTTTGTCTATATGGACTTCAGAAAGGCATTCAAGATTCCACATAGTAGACCCGATAGCAATGTTAGATCACATGGAATCCCAGGAGTTGGCCAATTCAATACAAAATCGGCTTGAAGGTAGGAGACAGAGGGTGGTAGTAAAGGATTGTTTTTCAGACTGGAGGCCTATGGCCAGCAGTATGCCGCAAAGATTGGTGCTGGGTCCACTACTTTTTGCCATTTGTATAGGTGATTTGGATGTGAATATAGGAGGTATGGTTAGTAAGTTTGCAGATGACACCAAAATTGGTGGTATAGTGGACAGTGAAGAATGTTATCTCAGAGTACAATGGAACCTTGATTAGATGGGCCAATGGGTAAAGGAATGGTAGATAAATGTGCGGTGTTGCACTTTTGTTAAGGCAAACTAGGGCAGGGCTTGAAACAATTCAGAAAAGATTCACAAGGATGTTGCCTAGATTGAAAATTTTGAGCTTAGGAAAAGCTGAATAGGCTGGGGCTACTTTCCTTAGACTGTCAGATGCTGAGGAATGACCTGGTTGAGGCCTTTTCCCTGGGGTTGGGGAGTCCAAAACTAGTCAGCATAGGTTTAAGGTAAGAGAGGAAAGATTTAAAAAGGATCCAAGGGGTGATTTTTCACACAGAGGGTGGTGCGTGTATGGAATTAGCTGCCAGAAGAGGTGGTGGAGACAGGTACAATTACAACATTCAAAAGGCATTTGGATGGGTATATGAATTGGAAGGGTTTACAGGGAGATGGGCAAAATGCTGGTAAATGGGACTAGATCAGTTTAGGATATCTTGTGAATGTAGATGAGTTTGGACTGAAGGGTCTGTTTCTGTGCTGTATAACTCTATGACTCTATCACTGTATGTTGCTGTGAAGAATAAAGCATGAAACTCTTGTTTATGTGAAGGCTCCTAACAGCTGCTTAGATGCTTAAATGGGCAATTAATGCCAACCTAAGGGTGTCCTGGTTAAATAGCGCCCGAGTGAGAACTCCAATATCAAGAATGAAGGTTCCAAATGGTGGCTCAGTGGTTAGCACTGCTGCCTCACAGCACCAGGGACCCAGGTTCAAGTCCACCTTCGGGTGACTATTTGTGTGGAGTTTGCACAATGTCTGCGTGGGTTTCCTCTGGGTGCTCCAGTTTCCTTCCACAGTCCAAACATGTGCAGGCTAGGTGGATTGGTCATGCTAAATTGCCTGTAGTGTTCAGGGATTTGTAGATTAGATGGGTTTGGGTGGGTGCTGTTAGGGTCGGTGTGGACTTGTTGGGCCAAAGGGCCTGTTTCCACACTGTAGGGATTCTATGATCTAAACTCAAATATTAACTCTGTTTCCCTCTCCCCTGAGTTTCTCCAGCATTTTCTGGCTTTGCCTCAGATTTCCAGGATCCATAGTGTTTTTGCTTTTAATCGAGAATGAGGGGAACCGTTTCGTGTTGAACCCCATCCCGCCATCACTCACGCATTGCCTCGGTTCCTTGCTGTCCTTAGACCTTTGCTGGGCACATTGCTGCCAGTTGCCACTGCTCCCTGTGGCATTGCCTGCAACAGGGAAATGCCTGCCCACGCTTAACTGCCTGGTGATTCCTAAAGGCTGTGTTTTCTGCCACTTTTGACTCCAGGAAAGGCTCATCACTGGCCACTAACTTGCTTAATTGGCATTGAATGTCACCAACAGAGGAAACGCTGGGATGTCTCTTACTCTCCAGTCACTAGATGACAACATTGTGGCCTGGATCAAATTCTGCCCAATCACTTGCATTTTGCAGTAACTACGATAGATTAGCAATCGCCCTTCACCCCACTGACAGTTGACCTGAGAGTTCTTGATCCTTTAAGTGTATAGACTTCCATCCTATAGCACCAATCTCCATAGCCCATGGAGCACAAATAAAAAGTTCAAAACTTAGAATTTGCAAGATTTCCCTCTCAACAGCTAGTTGCATCAATGAGATGGCATTGGTGTTGTAGATACATATTAAAACATTAATTCTACCGTTAAATAATGAACCATTAATTAAATTAAAATTGAGGCAACTCAAAATCAATTGCAAATTCCCTTCATTGCCCTTCTGTTATGAATACCATTTCATTTTACATCAAAACTTATCAATAAGTCATCCTTCTTGTTCATATATGTTCACCTGGGAAGACATTTTAACTTAAAATTCCAAGAAAGGGAGCTCCCATATTGTTTGAAGAATAATGACATTTTTTATTTCATTTTGTCGGCCCTAAAGCTTCACAGTTTCCGCAACAATTTTAATTATGTCAGATAGATATATTCAGCATCAATTTTATTTTGTGCGTGTATAATATTCTTTTGACCATTAACAGTGCAGGCATTCACTTTAAACATTTCATGCATCATCTCAAAAATGCCTTTGGAGCTCATAAACAATTTTGCAGAGTTTGGTTGTTGTGATACCAGCCTCTTGTGAAATGTTACTGTACTCTATCAGCCAGAAGGTCCCATATTCAATTGTTAACTGGTCTCTACAGGAACTGCAGCATAGCAACTGGCATCACTGTTTCTGAGTTAGAAGGGATATATGCCACCTGGAGATTTTCCTTTTGTAAAGGGATAGTTAACCATTTATCTTCACCCAAGTTTGCACTTCCCACAGATTCTTCACCTTATGAATGACTCACAATTTTCATCCTGCTTCTGCTTCTACTCCCATCACCCACATCTGCCAAGGTTGGTACAGCGGCTCAGTGGTTAGCACTGTTTCCTCACAGCGCCCAGGATTCAGGTTCGATTCCACCATTGGATGACACTCTGTGTGGAGTTTGCACATTCTCCCCATGTCTACATGGATTTCCCCTGGGCGCTATGGTTTCCTCTCACTGTCCAAAGTTGTGGGGTGAATTGTGTGTGGAATGACCTTCCTGAGGAAGTGGTGGATATGAGCAGAATTACAGCATTTAGATAAGTACATGAATAGGAAAGGTTTGGAGGAATATGGACCAGGAACAGGCATGTGGGAATAGTTTAGTTTGGGATTTATGTTCGGCATGGACTGGTTGGACCAAAGGACCTGTTTCCATGCTGTATGACTCTACAAGCAGGTTAGGATCATGCTAAATTTCCCATATTGTCCAGGAATGTATAGATTAAGTGAATAAGCCATAAGAAATGCAGGGTTACAGGGATAGGGTAGGCGTGTGGATCTGAAGATGCTCTTCAGACGTTTGGTATGGGCTGAATGGCCTGCTTCCACACTGTAGCGATTTAAAGAAATCCCATTTGCCTGAGGCATTAATCTCCAACAGCATTCTCAGACTTCTTGGAGAGAGTGTGTCGGACGTATGTGCGACTTTATCTTGCCTTGGAAGTCTAATACAGGTTTGATGTGGGGTAGGACCTGCTCATGTAATCTGGTACCTGGGCTCTGACATTTGCACTGACTACAATGTAACAGTAGTGAAGACCAACCAAGGATAAGTGTGTGAAAAGCCAAATCTCCGGTTTTCAAACTATTATGACCCTTGGAAGATGAAGATGACAAAAGGACATTCTCCGTCTCATGACTGTCTGAGTGGCACTCTGAACCAGGGCCAAACCTGGTGGATGAAAAGAAGAATGAAAAGTTTCTGAGGACAATACTGAAGATTAGGAATAAAGAATACTGCAGCTAGGGTAGGAATCTCTCCTTGTGTAGGCACTTGTATCAATTCCACACCTGCTTCAGTCTGAGCTCCTTCCTCAGCAGACAGGATTATCTCAGGAACTTTGTCAGGAAGTAGGACTGCACCATCATCAACAATAAAATATATTTATGAACCAGGGTCTGCAGGAACGTTCTGTAGAGCACTTTGGCAGGAGATTGATCAAAAGCCAGGCACGAGCAGAAATTTCAGAGCACATAACCTGTCTACTAGATTTAAACTCAGCCTCGTGTTTGGACTGGCTTGAAAATGAAGAGTTAAGATATCCATATTCTTCCCAATATACTGCTAACCCCATCTTCATAAGATTAGAATCAGTCTCTCAATGTGCTCTGCCACTGATGAAATGTTGCATTCCTAGGAAGGTCTTCCATAAACTTCATCAACAATCTCTGCTCTCTCTGTCAAGATTTTCTTTCTCAATTATAAGTTTGTTACTGCATGATTGTAGCCAAATGTTTTCCTCAGCTAATAATTCACAGTGATTTTCGAGCTGTGAATATTCTGTTTGTTTTTCTGTTAACTGTTTTTGAGTAACTATAGACTCTGCACAGGACTTTTCCATCTCAGTCTCTGAGTACTGATACTGTTGTCTGACTGCTAATACTCGAGCTTCTAGTTCAGCAGTGTCTCTTCATCAATGGTGCTGAGGTGGAGGTAGTCGAGAGCACCAGATACCTGGGAGTGATGATCACCGACCATCTGTCCTCGTCCACCCACATCCACATGATGGTCAAGAAACCACAACAATGTCTCTACTTCCTCAGGAGGCTAAGGAATTTTGGCATGTTCACAGGGACTCTTCCCAATGTTTATAGTTGCACCATAGAAAGCATCCTATCCGGATGCATCACAGCGTGGTCTGGCAACTGCTCTTCCCAGGACAGCAAGAAACTACAGAGAGCCATGAACACAGTCCAGTCCATCACACAAACCAGCCTCTCATCCATTAACTCCATCTACACTTCCTGCTGCCTTGGGAAAGTAACCGACATAATCAAAGACCCCTCCCTCCCTGGTTGTACTCTCTTCCAGCCTCTTCCATCGGGCAGAAGATATAAAAGTTTGAATACATATATGAATAGAATCAAGAACAGCTTCTTCCTCACTGTTATCAGACTTCTGAACAGGCCTCTCAAATGTCAATTCTGATCTCTCTCCCTGCACCTACTTTGCGACTGTAACACTGTATTCTGCACTCTGTTCTGCAACCTTGATGCACTTTATATGGTACAAGCTGCCTGTAGAGCACACAAAACAACACTTTTCACTGTATCTCAGTACATATGACAACAATAAATCAAAGAATCAATATTAATGGTTGCACTTCCCCAACTCTCACTTGATTTTAATATGCTCAAACTCTCTTTGATACTTCACTTACAGCATTACTGTGGTGCTTCACAGCCGAATAGTTTGGACCTTAATTTGTTTGTTGAAAGGACCCTTGAGTATCTCCATGATTTGTTAATCAGACTCTATTGCAGACTGCAGCTGCAGAATTACTACTTATAGACACGAGTAATTTTAGAACATTCAATGCTTGATTCAATTTGGACTGATGCGTATGCTTTTCCCCGGATAGCTTTGCACTGGCTGTTTACAGTTGTTGGATTAGCTCATGGTGGGCTGTTCCTGAGGTTTGAAGTTTTTCCCTGAATATGTCAAGTTCATCCTAATACACTGTATTCATTGCTGTATGGATATGTCATACATAGTCAATTTCTGCCAATAAAGGGGAGTCGGATCACTGGTGGAGAGAAGGGGAAGTATACCTTTACTCTTAGAATGGCCATTAAACATGCACATAAGGAGTTATGTCAGGCTGAGATCAGATCACCTAGAATTGGAGCCTGAGCCTGCAGTGTTCTTGAAGATGTCCTCTCTCACCACCTCTTGTATGTAGTTGCAGTTACTTAAAATCATAGAAGAACTCAGCAAATCCCTACAGTGTGTAAGCAGGCCATTTGGCCCATTGAGTCCACACTGTCACTCCAAACAGCATCCCATTCAGACCCAATCCCTGCATTTCCCATGGTTAAGCCACCTAGCCTGCTCTTCCCGAGACACTATGGGCAATTTTACATGTCCAATCCACCTAACTTGCACATAGGGTATCCATAGAATCCCTGCAGTGTGGAAGCAGGCCCTTCGGCCCAACAAGTCCACAGCAACCCTCAGAGCATCCCACCCAGACCCACCCCCCTAATTTATACATCCCTGAACACTATGGACAATTTAGCATGGCCAATCCACCTAGCCTGCACATCTTTGGACTGTGGTAGGAAACCGGAGCACCCGGAGGAAACCGACGCAGACATGGGGAGAATGTGCAGACTCCACACAGACAGTCACCCGAGGGTGGAATCGAACCCGGGTCCCTGGCGCTGTGAGGCAGCAGTGCTAACCACTGAGCCACTGTGCCACCCTTTCCTTTGGATTGTGGGAGGAAACTGGAGCACCCGGAAATAAACCGACACAGACACAGGGAAAACATGCATACTCCATACAGACAGTTGTCAGAATCGAACAAGGATCCCTAGCACAGTGAGGCAGCAGTGCTAACCACTGAGCCACCGTGCCATCCCTGTTAATTTGTGCTACAGGAGTCATCTTTCTACATGACGCTGGACAGTGACCAGACCCACAGCCCACGAGACAAGTGGCAAAGATCCTCTCAAGTGAAGCCCAGCAGCAGAAAGCTTCAGGTGAAGGACGAGGCCAGCCCAATGATTTCAAACCAAGCAAAATGCCTGAAGTAAAACTCAGTGACAATAGGAAACAGCAAGTGCTGATTGTCGAGACCCCTCTACCTAGTGACTGGCTGCTGGAGAGGCAAAACCTGTACAAAAACTGAAACAAAAGTACCACAGCAAACAATAAGGACATCCAGTGTGTAAAACATTATGGTGAATCAGAGGCTTTTACAGGGACAGGAAAGAACAACTTGCTCAGATGGTTCAGCAGCAGAAATTATGCAAAGAAACAAAATATTTGGTTAGGTACATGGGTGGGAAGGGTTTAGAGGGATATGGACCAAGTGTGGGCAATTGAAGCTTGCTGAGTGGGCACCATGGTCAGCACGGACCAGCTTGGGCCGAAGGGCCTGTTTCCATGCTGTTTTACTCTATGACTCTATGCTCTATAACATGGGCGATGCCATTAAGGGAACCAACGATGGGAGCTATGCCCAGCCAGTATTACAGAGGATCATGAGTGTCAAGTGGGAGGCTGGTATTGGCAGTACAGCAAATGGAAAACAGATCCCAGTAAACTGCAAGTGCCTCGGCATTAGAGGCTGCTAAGTAGCAAAATTCTTTTGAGAGAATAGAGCAGGATCATGGGAGGCATTTGATTCCCATCATTTTGCAGAATCCCAAGTCAAATACATGCAGGTATATAATAATATAATATGCAGATATTATGATTAATGGCAAAGGGAGTAATTTTAAATTAGATGTGGGGCAGATGTATCAGTTCTTTTGAATATTGTCATGTTTGACATCAAAAATCCTCTGATTGTCATTCATTGAACTTTTGGGCACAGGAGGGATTAAAATTAGAATTCATGGTGCACTTTGCTACCACGGCAGAGGGATCGCAGAATCCTTGTGCATCATTCCTGATCACTGTGTTTCTTTATTAAGTGAAGCTGCTTGTGTAGTTTTGAATACACTTCACTATAACAGATACCAAAGGCACTGAAGTTGACTCAGTGAGCAGGAACTGCCCTTCACTATATCTCCAGCATAGCTCCAGCTGTACAGGACATTGGTGAAGTCACATTTGGAGTACTGCATACCATTCTGGGCACTGTGATATGGGAACAATGTTATCAATTGGAAAGTGTGCAAAAAAGATTTACAAGGATGTTGTCAGGTCTGGAAGGTTTGAGTTATAATGTCAGGCAGGATAGGCTGGGACATTTTTCCCTGGAAGCTTAGGAGGCTGGTGGGGACCTTATAGAGGTTTATAAAATCATGGGGGTGGGGGGGGCGCGTAAATAAGATGAATAGCCGAGGTGTTTCCCCCAGGATAGGGGAATCCAAAACTAGAGGGCGTAGGTTTAAGGTGAGAGGGGAAAGATTTAAAAGGGACCTGAGGGGGAATTTTTTCACACAGAGGGTGGTGCATGTATGGAATGAGGTGCCAGACGAGGTGGTGAAGGCTGGTACAATTACAACATTTAGAAGCCGTTCGGACAGGTACATGGATAGGAAAGGTTTAATGGGATATGGGCCAAACACAGGCAAATGGGCCTAGTTCAGCTTAGGAAACTGGTCAGCATGGGCAAGTTGGGCTGAAGGGCCTGCTTCCGTGCTGTATGACCACAAAGGATTATAAGAAGATAATGCAGACCCTTCATTTACCTTGAAGCAGAGGCTGAAAATGGCAGGAAAATAAAACTCACCAAAAGGCAAAGGCGACCAGCTGAAAGGTGACATCCTAGGCCTTAGAATCTCGTTCAATCCAGAGATGGAGAAGGAACCCGTCACTCGTGTTGCTCATTTGGTGGAGGGAAAGGCATAAGGCTTTTTGATATTCTTGCATTTGGGCAGTGCTTGAAGCTGCAACTGTCGCTTTTCAGAAGAGTTGCCCCTTTGTTGAAAAAGGCAAACAAGTTAAACAGATAACACTGTCTATTTATTTTACAGAATCCACCAAAGGGATGCAGCAACAGCAACTAGACTAAACCAGCAGTGAGATGAAGAGGTTCTTGCCTGAGCTGCAGGCTGCAGTGTTACAGTGCAGCAGAAAGACACTGGTGTCCTATAAGTTCGGCTGTGGTCAGCTACACTTCCTGACCTCCATGATCTTACTGCATGGTGGAGCAGGCCCTTGGGGTAACTTTGCCTAGCCCAGCTCATAACTCCTATATTCCTAGATGGTCAGGAGGATTCTCACTCTGTGGAAGCTCCAAAACGGCCACCTGGGTACCCACGTTTAAATTTTCAGTGAAATGGTTAAATCTATTTAATTGACTTCCTTTATCCATGCCAGTCATGGTTTAAATGGGAGCAATCTTACCTGCAGTGTAGACTGTAGCTACCACTTGTAGAGATTAACCATTTTAGAACATTCAATACTTGATCCAACTTGGACTGAAGCACCAACTTTCCCCTGGATAGCTTTGCATTGGCTGCCTGCAGTTATTGGACTACCTTGTGATGGGCTGTTTCTGCGATTTGATATTTTTCCCTGAATATATCAAGTTCATCAAGTCATACAGCACGGAAACAGACCTTTCGGTCCAACCAGTTAATGCCAACCATAATTCCAAACTAAACTAGACCCACTTGCCTGCGCTTGGCCAATATCCCTCCAAAACTTTCCTATTCATGGACTTATCAAATCGTGTTTCAAACATTGTAACCGTGCCCACATTCACCACTTCCTTTGGCAGTTCATTCCACGCATGAACCACTCTCTTTTTTAAATCTTTCCCCTCTCGCCTTAAAAATATGCCTCCCAGTATTGAAATCCCCCACCCTTGGGAAAGGACACCTGCCATTCACCTTATCTGTACCCCTCATTATTTTATAAACCTCTATAAGGTCACCTCTCAACCTCCTGCACTCCAGTGGAAAAACGTCCTAAACTATTCAAGCCTCTCCTTTTAACTCAAACCCTCCTGGCAACATCCTGGTAAATGTCTCCCAAACCCTCTCCAGCTTAATAATATCCGTCCTATAACAGAGAGACCAGAACTTGGACACAGTCCTCCAGAAGAGGCCACATCAACATACTGATGCAGTGTGCATGTTGCTGTATGTATATGTCACATGCGGTCAATTTTTGTCAATAAAGGGGAGGGAGGCCACTACTGGAGAAAAAGGAGCAATTGTACTGTTACTCAGCGAATGGCTATTGAACATACACATTGGAGTTTGACGTCAGATCACTTGTAATTGCCTTCAGGGCTCTGAGACTCAAGGTTCTGGATTCAAGTCCCATTTCATGGCTTCGGAGCAAACATCAAGTGTGACATTTCAATGAACAGCACGGAGCTATCCTAGGTGCCTTTGCTAATAATCATCCCTCAATGAACGTCATGCCAAAACAGATTGCACACTGTCACATTGCTATCTGTGGGAATCTGCTGTGTGAAAATTGTATTTCCAACATTACAGCAATGACTGCACTTTTTAAAGTCCTTAATTTGCTATGAAACACCTTGAGACAGCTGGTGTTTGTGGAAAGTGCTATATAAATGCAAGTCTTTTATTTCTTTATCACCACAGCCAATTCTTTTTAATGTAGAATACACTCGAGAGTCTAAATGCACACGAAACACATTTTCTTTGACCTATGCACCCTGTATAACCGCTCCCCAAAATATGGAAGGTGAGATTCCTTGTCTTTGCATGGGCATAAAATTATTCCCATAATACACAGAAAATGCCCCATCATCGTGTGTAAGCTCCTGAACAAACTTCTGTTCGAAAAAATTGCAAAAAAGAAATGCAGAATTACATTTGGATCAGGGAACATAATGCAAATATAACACAACATTGCCAGAGGGCAATAAAAAGTACAATGATGAATAATTCTGTTTGCATTTCAAATTAGGTTAATCTGCTTGAGTGCTCGAACTCAAAGCATCACAAACACCGCATTTAAAAAGCACATGAGATATATTGACTTTGTGGTTGTAAAAACATCATAAAAATTCATATTTTATAAATGTAATGAAATTCAGATGACTGCTACGGAAGAGATTAAATGAAATGCAACCGCCTTTCTGTGTGCATGATAGCTTGATGCTTGAGTGCCATTTTGCAAATACAGTTCGTCCTATGTCAGTTGTCCAGGTCACAGGGGTAGCTTGTAGGCAGGGAAGGGCGTCAGCAATGATCTTTGGAAGCAGAGAAACAGAAGCCGTTGTCAGCAATTTTGAGTCAGAAATGAATAAACCTCAAAATTGGAGAGGGTAGAATGAAGTATCAACCTACATTTGTATTGCGCCTTTGTGTAGTCAAATACTCAAAGGCACATGAGAAGAATTTAATTAGACAAAAACTGACACAGAATTGGAGAAGGTGACTAGAATAGGTGTCTGACTACTTGGTCAAAACTTCTAAGGGTGCTTTTACTGGAGGAGAGAGAGAGATGTTGACATTTCTGAAGGATAGGGAGAATAAAAACTGTAGAGCTCTGCAACTTGCTGCAGAAGTCCCCACCTCTGACTTGCTTTGGTAGCTGCATTTATATGACTGGTCCTGTTCAGTTTTTGGTCAGTGGTAACCCACCAAGATATTGATAGTGTGGACGACAGCAACGTTAATGGCCTTTGTTGTCCGTACTTCAGACATTTTGGCCAGGTTATGTATTAAAAACACTTTACTCACATGCTCTTGTTGGTAAGGTAGGCAATGGGACACAGAATTCGTGTTGCCATTCAAGTCGATTTTAATAACAAAATATTCCTTAATAAAAACACCACGTGAGCATTTCTCAAATTCACACAATATTTATTCTCTATCTAGCTCTATCGTCTAAGGAAAGCTTTTATCCACAATGATCCATGTATCTGAGCTAGGCTGTTGAAATCTCCTTCCTCTCTGATATAGGGCTGGCTCTCTTCCATGAAGCTGGTCTCACAGGTCAGGCTGGATCTTCTCCTGGGTCTTCTTGGGTTCGCTTCGCTTCACTGAGGGGCTTCGCTTCACTGAGGAGCTAGATTCCAGGGTGTGTGTTCTTATCTTGCTCAACCCAGATCCTCCTGAATGTTCTGTGGCCTTTGGGCAATAGGCTCGTGAGCAAGGTACAAAACATCCAATGGGATCCTACCAACACCCTACACTGTTGCCATGCCGGCGAGGTGAAAAGTGCACATACTCAGGTACTGGCTGGAAGACAGGATGCCAGAAAGTCTGATGAATACTTCGCTAAACAAAACCCTTGGGCTGGCTGTAACTGGTTCCCCCTGAACATTTGTGATCTCTTTGACATTGGTTCCACTGTCCTCTGTAGCTGATAGCTGGATGCTAAATAATTTAGTTTGGCCAATTTTCTGTCAGGCCTGATTTCTCCAATTGTGGGTCAATTTGGAATGCCCAATTTTGGGCTTGTGATTGATTGACCACATGTTAGCTGTTCAGGAGAGATGGTTAGATTCTCTCTTTTGGGAGATAGTCACTGTTTGGCACTTGTGTGGGTGGTGCATGTTATTTGCCACTTGTAAGCCCAAGCCCGGACCATTGTCCAGGCCATAAACAAAGCAGAAGTTGCTGGAAAGCTCAGCAGGTTTGGCAGCATCTGTGGAGAGAAACCAGGTCATGTTACCTATGGCCAATTAATGCCCACTCAAGGACCTCAACTTGTCACTGGCCTGATCACCTATCTACTCCACCTATCTACTCCGAAGCTCCTCAGTGAAGCAAAGCGAACCCAAGAAGACCCAGGAGAAGATCCAGCTTGACCTGTGAGACCCAGCTTCATGGAAGAAAGCTAGCCCTACATCAGAGAGGAAGGAGATTCCAAAGGCCCAGCTCCCTGTGACCACTCATCCGTGATACACCACCCCCACCCAAATAAATACAGCGTCCCACTTGCCACTTCAGTTTCTTCATAATCAGGGTCTCTAGTGACAATCAAGGCTGGGATGGGGCTTCTTAGCTGAGGCTCCTGATTGGAACAGAAGGATGTCAGCCAGCTCTTTAAGTCCTTGATTTGGGCCAGATTTGGCAAACTTTTTCATTCATATGGCATGAGTTAGTTGCTGCAGAAATTGCCTGTCCCCACAGTTAGTGCACTGAGCACTGAATCTCAGCTATTTATGTCTTTTTTTAAAAAATGGATGAACTAATAAGAATAATATAAAAATGATTAATGAATCATCACATTAATTACAGATGTAGATGGATAGATTTCAAAATTTCCAGAAGTTTATGTTTCCTACTTCACTCTAGTGTTGAGGATCGATTGATAAAGATTTTGGAGTTCTAGTGAATAGCTGAGAGAAATGAGAATGGAAGCATTTAAGATAATTAACGATCAACATTCGACTGAGTTTATCTAAGAGGCAAAGCTTAATGGAGTAATCATTTTTAGATGTGTTTTGATCTTGGTAAATACTCATGTTGATATTCTTTCCCATTTAACCTAACATTGTTCCTCATGCATTAAAGATTTTTCTAGTTGCTACAACATTGAATACAAGTTTCAGATGCCCAGAAGGTAAGTAAATCAATCATTTGAACATCTATATGTGTAATATTGAAAAGAAATAAAGTTTCAAAGCAGCCAAGAACTTTAGACTAAAAGTCAAAAACATATTTCAGTTGCCTAATTAAATAAGTGCTATTGAAATAAGTGTGGCAATGGAGAGATGAAATGTTTTTCCTTTGAGAAGTTTTAATTGAAGTAACTAAAAATACTCATATCTCTTCCCATTTCTGTTATCTGAATGGATACTCTGAGAGTAGCAACACCGATAGCACTAAACCACTTGCACAAAACTGAATCTTTAGAATCAGCCATGAACTCCAAATCAGTGTCATTTAAGTGAATGAGGAATTGAAAAGTGGAGAATGGTGGGAGATAATGATGGATAATACAACAATGCTTGAAGGCAAGGATTTCCTTAGGGGATTGAATTAAGACTCAGTCTGTAAAAAGGAAGTTTCTCTGTTGAATGCATTGACTGAAATCTGAACATTAGAAACAGAAGGCTTTTTCTCAGCATTTTGAGCCAGTGCTGTCAACCACCCTATACTCTGACAAGACATCAGAGCAAATATATGGGTAATGCCTCAGATGAGCTGTAACTCACTGATCTCAAAGTACTTGTGACACTGACCCCAGAAGCTTCATGAATTTTTATGGAAATGAACATTTGTCAGCGTTTCAATGCAGTTTGACAACATATAGTGCGTATTATACATATTTTTAGATCAACTTGTTCAGGTACCTCAGGTAGGACTCAAACCAAGGCCTTTGGGCCTAGAGTTAAGGTTCCAATACTGAGCTACAACAGCCATATCACATACTGGTTACTGTCACACATGGGTAAGGTCTACTCACTCCTAAGAGAACTGGATAAACAATTGTTTTTCTTTCCATTTAATCAACAGTTTGTTGAAAAATGTCATGGCCTTTAATAGAGAGGTGGGTAAAAACAGATCATGCTAAAGAAGTAGATAATTACAGTGACCACCAAAGGTTTAGTCAAAAGGAAGGGTTTTGGTGACTTTCCGAAAGGGGAAGAGTCTGGTGTAGAAACAGAAAGGTTTAGGAAGGCAATTCCAGAGTTCACAGCCTTGGTGAGTGGCTGACAATGTTGGTGCAAAGGTAAAGAGATGAGCAGAGTTTTTCTTATTTTTGGATCAAAGAGTTTATGGAGAGAATGGGGGATGTAGGGAATTAAACATGAGGTTTATACATGTGAGGCATTGGAGGAGTTAGGAACCAATAAAACTCAGAGAGGATAAGGCTAATGAGCATGATGGATGGCCCAGGAGAATCTCAGGAAACCTGTCAAAGTGGTCTTCTTCGTGTTGTCCCACCTTGGGGTGTGTTTTTCAGGGCTGGGGCAGGCACGAAGGCAAGCAGGGAATTAAGGATCCAATCAGTGACCATTATTTAATGAAGACTCAGTTTTCTGGCATTGGGTAGGTCCCTAGCTGAGCCCAGAGCCTAACAATTGTAGTCTAAGACAATATGGGCCTGAAAAGGTTAAAACTGATTGCAGTTAAGTTCTGTTTATCAGGATGTAAAACACTGTTCCTTTGAGAAGCTAACCAGATCTCCATGTGTTAAGCAGAGACTGTACAGTGCCTCAGTAATTGGTTTTAGCATTAACAGCAATTAGTGTAAGCAATGAGGACTTACTCAGTTGGGACTGTTGTTTCACGAGAAACAATCATACATCTTCAATGTAATGTAACCTAGATATTAAGAAATAACTTACAAGTAATATTCACTGCTCATCAAGACTAAGCCTCTATTCTACCTCAGGCATCCCTGATTTCCCCACATGATATCGGTTGTTAGTCTAATACTGGCAAAAAGGATTGGCAGAGACAAAATTGTCGCTGATCATATCCGATATTACAAGATAGCGGTAGCAGTGAGGACTGGCCAATGTGAAGAACCCATATATCAAGGCAGACTCACTGCAGCAACTGGGATGCCTCAGCCATAGGAGTCTCCTCGAGACTCCAATCAGGGAATTTCCAAGGTGAAAATATCCATGGCTGTGCAGGAATCATTTTTATTTGGAGGGCAGCCACAATAATAGTCCTGTGCTCTGGGCCTCAATTTAAAAATGTTCAGTAACCATTTGACGTGTGTTGTCCCGCCTGCCTCAGCATTTCCCACCTCTCTGCTTGGGGCTCCTACAGGCTCTCTCTTTGCACCTCCTGTAGTTAGTGGCCACCACTGTGAGATCGTGCCACTTTGCAAGCTTCGGACACCAGCAGGGATAAGAAACCAGAAATGGTCCTAACTGTCAGTTATTACCTCTTGGAGATTTTGCCTAAGGAATGCCATAGTCTTGAGATGCTACATAAACAAAATGAACTGGTGGAAATGTGTCAGTAACTACACGTGGCTGCAACTAGAAAGCTCGATGATATTGAATAGTTGTCTTATTGAATGTTATTTAGATCTTAGAGGCCATGTGGAGATGGTAGCTGCTTTCTGTTTACCTACTAAGAAAGCGGGCTCACTTTTCTTTGAACTCCATGGTCTCCATTTATTTTTGAGATTCCTCTACAATTCATTCATAATTGAAATTATCCTAGTTTCACAGGCTCCAAAGATCAAGCAGTGTAACAGTAAACTTGCACTTTGTGTTGTGCCAGTTGGGTGCAGTAACAAGGATTAATGAGCTCCCCTTGGCAGAATTATTTATTTCAGCCTTCGAAGATTATAATGAATGTGCTCTAATTCTTTGCAAAACAAGAGTCCCAGTTGTGTAAAGCAGAACTGCACTGACTCACAGTTTACTGTGACTGATCTTTCACTTGAGTTTGACTCACTTCAGAGAGAAAGTATGAGGGTTTTATTTCCCATGACAGTGAGTTGCTCTAAGTACGATAACTCCTGACAAACCTAAAGTGAATCTCAGTGGCAAGAATAATTCCTCTTTCATAGTTGCCCTGAGTTCTCCTACTTTATTTAGAAATCTTGCTGCAAGAAACTGGGAAAATGAAAGATGAAGCTAATTGATGATCCTTTGCAGGGAAGAACAGTACAAGCTTTACTTATGACCTGTTTTATCCACTTCATAAGTTACCGCTTGGAGTGCAACTGCTCAATTTTTAAATATTTTAGCATCAATTGAAACATGTTCTTAATTAGGTATCCAGGCACTGAAAGTAAAAATAGAAGATGCTGCAAAATGCAGGATAAGTTGATTAGCATCACATAGACAAAGAAAAGTTGATGTTTCTGCTGTTATCTGTAGTCAGAATTTGCAAAGTCATTTCATAGTATTGATCACAATCTGGCAGTATACAGCCAAGATAACAAATAAGGGCCGGAGAATAGGAGTCACATCAATGCACTACTTTTATAAAAGGATGTTTAATGGATTGATTAGTCTGTCTACAAAATGAGAGAAGGAAATGCTAGTTACAATAGGGTGTACAAAGTTCATCTCAAGTGAGAACTTTTATTGGGTAAAGATGTTACTTCTGCCATCTGTAAAGCATTCCACTCCCGTACATCTCAGATGTCCTCGTTTTTCAAGGACTGCAACATCCCCCCCTCAGTGGTCGAGAACGCCCTCGACCATGTCTCCCGCATTTCACGCAACTCATGCCTCACACCCCCTCCCCGCAATAACAACCAAAACAGAATCCCCCTCGTCCTCATGTACCACCCCACCAACCTCCGGATCCAACGCATCATCCTCCGACACGTCCGCCATCTGCAAAGGAAGAAGGGTCTAGGCCCGAAACGTCAGCCTTCCTGCTCCTCTGATGCTGCTTGGCCTGCTGTGTTCATCCAGCTCTACACCTTGTTATCTAAGGTTTATGGACCCACTGAGGGTAGATGAAATTAAAACATTGATCAGCCATGATGTAATTGAATGGTCTACTCCTCATCCTGTATTCCTTACAATTCCCTTCCTGGGTGCCTCTGGTGAGAAATGAGAATTGGAGGGAATACTGATCAGGGGTTTGTGCGCAACCAGCCACTTGCTAAACTAAAATAAATAAATAAGTAAGGCAGCCGGGCCCATTATTTCCCAACCACCTCTCTCTGTCTGTGATTACTGTGTGCTTGATCAGATTTTCAACCCTTTGAATCACAAAGATGAGAACGAAGACAGAAATAAGAGCAGCATAACTCCAAAATTGCTGACTCCCAGTTTGCAGAATTAATAATGAGGCTGACACAAGTTATGTAACGCTTAAACTCCTCCTGTCATTCTTCCTCTGTGCCTTTGTTTGCTTGAGTATGCTGGATGTACGGCCATCGTTTTAATTAAAGGGCCTCACTATTCCAATTCTTCTTCACACGTCCCCAGTAAGGATAACAGGCAGGTTATGGGAAAATAGTGAACAATACGATATTTTCTTTTATTACCAATGATAAGAAGCAGCCTGTTTACTTCTTTCACTCGTATTCAGTTCACGTTTTAGGTAATTTCTGGCACTCTCAGTGATCCAATTCAAAGCAGAACAACCATCAAACTTAGATGAAAGTATAAGATCAAAACCATGAAGCTGTTCTTGTTTTGCCTACTATAAAGTACCAGATTTTTTAGTTCTTTATTTCTAGTCTCCAACATTTTCAATTTTAGCCTTTGCATGCTCAACAGCAAGTTGTAAGTGTACGCGTAAGATGAAAAATCAAACATGTATCGTGTTAATTATGTACCAATTATACCAGACACATTTAGAAGACTCCCGAACAAAAACGGAAATTGCTGGAAAAGGTCACCATGTCTGGCAGCGTCTGTGGAGAGAAATCAGAGTTAACGTTTCAGGTCAAGTGACCCTCCCTCAGAACAGGATCACTTGACCTGAAACGTTAACTCTGATTTCTCTCCACAGATGCTGCCAGACCTGCTGAGCTTTTCCAGCAATTTCTGTTTTTGTTCCTGATTTACAGCCTCCGCAACTCTTTCAGGTTTTATTCAGAACGCTTAGGAATCTGCTTTATTTGTTAGGATCAGATTGAGCTGATATGTCAGAACCAAAATGCGAGCTTTGGCCAATGCAATAAGTGGGCCATAAATTAAATCCTGCTGGCTTTTGTAATTTATGCTATTCATAATTTATGCTAAAATTAATTAGAAAGACTGATTAGCTAAAGATACAAAAGTAGCTTAGTTTAATTATGTTCCACATTGCTGTTTGTTTGCCAATAAGACCAGCAAGAATTTTAATTTATTACCAAATGAGAATTGGATCATAGGTGTATGACTTTGATCTGGGATTCATATTGCTGGTGAATTTACCTGACATGTTTGTACTAACAGCAATGTCTTCTCCTTTTGTAGATCAACTTATCTCAGATGACACACATTTAGTGCATCGCAGTTTACAGAATCCACACAGAAAAGGTGTTAGTAATGAGACCAACACAACTCATGTTACTGAGCAGCCTAGCTGAATGCTTGCAATATTCAGAGTTTGGCAGCATATAATTAGCATTATATTTGGTAATTTTTTGAGATATACTTTGATGAATGAACTCATCAGGCAGCATGTTGGTACCGTGGTTGGCACTGCTGCCTTGCAGTGCCAGAGACCCGGGTTCAATTATAGACCTGGGTGACTGTCTGTGTAGAATTTGCACATTCTTCCGATGTCTGCGTGGGTTTCTTCCCACAGTCCAATGATGTGCAGGTTAGGTGGATTAGCCGTGGGAAATGGGTTACAGGGATAGAGTGTTAGGGTGGGTCTGGGTGGGATAGTCTGCAGAGGGTTGGTGTGGACTCAATGGGCTGAATAGTCTGCCTCCACACTGTAGGGTTCCTATGATTCAAAATTGACCTGTAGTGTCCAGGGATGTACAGACAAGTTGGATTAGCCATGGTAAAAACTGTAAGGGATTATGGGGATGGGATAGGTCTGGCTGAGGAAACTCTTCAAAGGGTTGGTGCAGACTTGATGGGCCCAATGGCCTTGTACTGCATTCTAAGCAAGGAGCTTAGAGTTGAGGATGAGCTGAAGTGCTATATAAACAGCCAGGACTGGCTGCATGTGCTGAGATGTAAAATCCCAGAGGTTTTGTTTGAAATGTGTAACAATTGTGATGTCGTTATTGAAGTATTTTCCTCATATCAGACCCTTTGTTTTTTACTGCGATCCTGGGTCAAAATTCTGAATCTCCCTTTCCAACAGCACTGTAGGCATCCCTGCAACATAATGACTGCAGCGGTTCAAGAAAGCAGTTCACCACCATCTTCCCAAGGGCAGTTAATAATGGCCAATGTTTGCTGGCATAGTCACCAACATCACCAACCTGTGAACAAATAACTAATTGAAAAAGAAACCCTCTTAAACTGTCAGGGATAGTAAGAACTGCCGATGCTAGAGTCAGAGATAACACAGTGTGGAGCTGGAGGAACACAGCAGGCCAGGCAGCATCAGAGGAGCAGGGAAGCTGACGTTTCGGGTTGGGACCCTTCTTCAGAAACGTCAACCCTCCTAAAATATGACCACTTCAATCTGTGTTGGGCTCACCATTAGTTCAGGAACTGGGTGACACTGAATGTTCTGAGTTCCTGAGATGGAACAGTGAGTCACAATATCCACACGGTCTGGTGTTTGTAGCAGAGGGAGGCTTGCTATAATTGTATGGGGCTCTGCCTGGACCACACCTCAAACAATAAGTGTATTTAGATATCCATATTTAAAACAGGATAAATTTACAACGTGAATGCTCACAAGACTGAGTGAATTTTGCTTCTGTAGAGTGAAAGCTATGAACTGTGAGAAATGTTCCATTTCTTTGGCCTGTTTAGGAGCTGAATATTGGTGCCGACATTGCGTGGGTTTGATGTAACGTTGTAAAATGAGCTGCTCTCCAGCATCCATAGACCTATTCTTCCATCTTGGAAGAGTAGATCCCATGCATAAGTGTGCTCCACACTGGCCATCCTATGGCCTTTCTGAGAGCAAGCCCCCGCAGCGTGGAGGAAAACGCGGGCCCAGTTATTCAAGACGGTGGTGCCCGCACAGTAGGCCCGTCTGCTCCAGGATGGCTGCCTTCTTTTTCTCTCTGTCTCCATTCCGTACTTTTTTTTCTTTCTCTTCTTCTTTTCTTCATCTTCTTGATGTTGTGGGGAGGCTGGAGCGGTGTTGGTGGTTACCGGGGTGGGGACTCCTGACTTCGTAGGCCTGATGTGTGGACTCCTGGAGTTGGTGGTGAGGCGTCACCTGCAGCAGTAGTTGAGTGGGGACTCCCGACTGTGGCAGGTCCAGAGCAAGGACCTTGCAGAAGCCCTGGAACTGTGTTTGAGACCCCGGCCGATGAGCATGAGTTCTATTTAAGTGCTTTCTTTTTATGTTTTTGTACCTCAAACTGGCATCAGATTGAGGGGACAACACACGTTTCAATGGATCTCCCTAGATATATGTAACAATAAATCATTTATTCGTTGACAATTCAGTGTGGAGCTGGATTCATTTAACTTGTATTTAAAAGGAACTGGATTGAGACTGACCACACTCAGCATCAATAGGGGACTCAGGACCCCAATGAAGTGCTATTGATCAAACAGATTAACCCAATCTCCATCCACAATAAATAGCATGAGGGGCATAAAAATATAGTTTATAATCAGAAAACTTATGGAATGAAAGATCACAATGTAGCTGAACTGCTTTCAGTATTTGGCTCTCATCATATCTACAGGAGTGGAATGGAGTTGGGCTTACTGTCCTCAGGCTATGCTAAATGCTGAGACAGGCTGAGGACAGGCACGCCCCAGTTCTCCGAGACTTCATCTCGATTGTTTTGTTAAATTGTAGGCCCTCTAGTCCTCTTGCTTCACACTCATGCACCCCCCATTTCGCATATATGCAAATGTATGCCTCTATGTCCGTTTGTAGCCTTTATGGTAACATAGTGCCACCTACTAGATGACATCCCATCCATCCACATGGTGCCTTATTGCCCCAGTGTGAACTTAGTGACAACTCACGACGCCCACTCAGCCATATGCCTCCGATGCAAACTTAATGACAACAACCTTCCTACATTAAAAGACTGTTGCCATTAGCAACTCTCTCCAACACACACACCCACCCACACACAAACAAACCAACGCAGACACACATACAGGCATACCCAGGCACACAAACTCATACACAAACTTAGTAACTAACAAACACACAAACACGCACACACACACATACACAGGCACACAGACACACACATGCACACACAAATGCACATACAGACACACAGAACACGCACACTAACAAATACACACACACACACACACACAAGCACATTAACAAACATACATACACACACACACGCACACACAGACACACTAACAAATACACACACACACACACAGGCACAGACAAACAAACACACACAAACACAGAGAAACAAATAAACACCGACACTCAAAACACACAAACACAAACAAACACACGCACACATACAAACACACACTTGATATAAGAGGTGAGACGAAAATGATAAAAGTTAAAAGTAAATGGTAAATGGATTCACGAAGACTGCATGTTTGCAGTAGTGTTGACATTGGGAGTTGAACAGATGGTTTTTTAGATTCTTGGTTTTGTAAACTGATTAAAGTTTGTTTGTCCTGGTTCATATTTTATCCGCTTTGCAGCAGCAGGAGTGACAGAGGTTCTTGGGTGAGGTTTGATTTCTAAAGCCAAGAATGAGCTACTTTTACAATATTGTGAAAAGAAAAGTATCAGTATGGAATAGAGGACAATTTTAGTTTAATAAAATAGTCCAGCATAGGCTATTAAACAAGGCTTTTTAAAATTTCATAACTTCTTAAAGCACAGAATATCAAACAGTCAGGAACTGAAGCTAACATATTTCTCATTCCTAACCAGCCATGTTGAGTGCTTTTGAGAATGTTGTCATTCATCGTGCCATTTGTCCTCTTCCAAGTGGGGAGCAAGGCTTGAAATGTTGCTTTTTGACATCAGTGACATCTCCCTCAGGAGTGAAAGAGTAATTTGCAGCCTGAATCTGATTGCCCCATGGAACAGATAAAAAATTCATATCCTGCAGTCGCGCTACAAAAAAAAATTGAAATTTAAAAAGGTTACAGAAGGAGGAAGGTGCAATTTATTATCCATACAGGCGAATTGAAAGGTAGAGGATTTGGTTAAAGGAAGGATAAGCACATTAGTACTGGGGGTTGGGCTCAAGTGCTGAGGCTCTGAGTTAAATTGATTGAAGTTAATGAAGTTTCATTGCAGCTATGGAAACGGCTGACTATGTACATGAACCTTGTTCATTTCTTTTCCTGTCCATGACTTTTTACAACACCTGTCTTTTCAGATTTTTCATTGCAGGCCAGGTTCTTGCTGTCTTGATGTATGAGTCATCCTCCACCTCGGTACAAGTCACCCCTCCTGAACATATTTCTTGTTGAATTGTTTTTTAAAAATCTTGTCTTTCACGAGGGCTTCCAACTTGGCTTTTGTTCAGCAGAAGTTTACCTCAGGTAGGTGTTCAGGGTCTTAGACTAGTGCCTCAGCTGAGTGTAGAAAATTATTTTGAATGATGACACAAACCATTTGATATTGAATTGGCCACACCTTGTAGGAATTACCTGATATTCTGTTTCACCACAGTCAATTAAATTCAATGCCAGTGTCTAAAGGTAGCCAACTTAATACTAATATTTTTATGCCACCATTTGAGACAAATTTCTACCCTGAACCTCTAATGTGCCCTCACAAACTACTGATGAATAATGATAATCTAGGCTGCTCATTCAGTATTGATAAAGTGTACAGATGGTACCACAACTGATTGGGAGGGGTAGCATTTATGAATTAAAATTATGCATCAATTAGCACCCAGTAAAGATGGCAGGGCAGATGATGTACTGGATGTCAGAGCTTCTGGAGGCTAGATTAAGTACACTAAGTATCTGAGGTTTTCAGAACTTTGACCCGCAGTCAGTGGCTGGAGAAGAAAATGCAGACACTGAGGCACATCGGCAAAAGAGAAAATTATCTGGGCACCTTGTTCTTGAAGGTGACCATATCCCTTAGGATAGGCTCATTTGATTTGTCCACTGGTTAGGGACAGGAGAGTGTGACTGCAAGTGAGACAGGTATATGGGGAGCCAGAGTGCAGAAACTTCAGCTTCAGTAATTGTCCAACAGGGTTTGAGGCATTTTTTGGCTTATTTGAGTGAGAGTGAGGGCTGCAGAGTCGATGAGCTAACTGATCATGTGTTGGAAATTGGAGTTCCCCTTAACCTATGTTAACTCAGCTGCCCCTATTGCCATTTCCTCTCGAGCACGCGATCGCATCTAACTGTGTTATGGTAGTCACTATTTTTCAGTGGTGATTCCTGCTCTTCTATATGGCTCAGAGACGTGGACTGTCTACAGCAGACACCTTGAGGCACTGGAGCTGTACTACCAAAGCTGCCTGCACAAGACCCTGCAAATCTGCTGGGAAGAAGGACACACCAGCGTCCGTGACCAGGCCAACATCCCTCGTATTGAGGCATTGACCACCAATTATTGGCTACAATGGGCTGGGCATGTCGTCCACATGACTGACAAGAGACTCCCCGAAGCAGATGCTCTACTCCCAGCTCTGCAATGGCAGGCAAGCCCCTGGTGGACAGAGGAAGCGCTTCAGTGATACCCACAAGGCCTCACTGGCGAAGTGTGACATTCCCACCAACACCTGGGAATCACTGGGCCAAGATCATCCAAAATGGAGGAGGATCATCTGGGAAAGCCTCAAGACTGGCCGTCGGGAAAAAGCGGAAGCCGGGCGAAAACAGCGGAAGAAGCACGCTGCCATACCAATGTCCCACCCATCCCTTCCCATGACCACCTTCTGTCCCATGTGTAACAGAGTCTGCGGTAGCCATATTGATCTGTACAGCCACCTACAGACTCAGCCTGAGAGTGGGAGAGTCATCCTCATCTGAGAGGGACCGCCAATGATGATGAGCCATTATTCTTCTGCCAGTGTAAACGAAAGATTTAACGGCTGCCACGCTACCCTGATATGAGTGCAATGTTTTCAACAATAATAAAAGTTTTGTTTTTAAAAGAAAGAAAACTAACCAACAAATAGAGGAGGGCAAGGGGACATCCTGGCATTATGAGTAGCTGCCCATGTTCACTGGTTGAAAATGTTTAGAGGGGTGGTTGACACAGCAGAGGTGACCATTGCCCAAAATAATATATATCAATGGGGATTAATGGGGAGAGAGGGGTACAACGGACGGAGGCGGGGTAGAGCCACTATCTTCTTGAGGGAAGACCACGAGTTCCCTGACATCAGCCCAAGGGATGAACAAAGATAGCGACCACGGAAGGCCAACACGCAACACTGCAAGACATCTGGAATGTAGGAGTGTGTTGCCACTCTGTATCTGTTCTACCGAATGGCTTCAGGATCATTGAAGCATTCTCATCTGTCACAAGTTGTACATTTCCTTTCTTTCCCTAATTAACTAGTTGCATCTAGACTGCTGCTTCTCAACAAGTTCAATACACTATCAGAAAATCACTACAAATTGTCACCTCTCTGTATTAGGCAACTGTGATCAAGAAGCCCCAAAAATCAACACACAGTTCCATGGTATAGGAAGGCATTCAAGTACAGAGAGTAAAATGGGATGTTGCGAAATTCACCAAAGATCCTCAGACACCTTCTAATCCATACGGCTGCTTCCATCTCGAAGGATAAGAGCAGCAGATACATGGGAACACCATCACCTGCAAGTTCTCTTCCAAGCCCACTCACCATCCTGACTTGGAAATATGTCACCGATCTTTCACTGCTGCTGTATAACAATCTTGGAATTTCCTCCCTCGGGGCATTGTGGACAACAGTATTTCAAGAAGGCAGCTCGCCACCACCTTCTCAAAAGCAACTCAAGGGCAGTGCATGTACAGAATGAGCTACCACAGGAAATGGTGGGGGCTGGTACACTTATAGCTTTTGAAAAGCATCTGGATGGATGAATAGGAAGGGTTTAGAGAGATATGGGCCAAATGCTGGCAAATGGGACCAGATTAGTATAGAATATCTGGTTTGCATGGATGAGTTGGACTGAAGTATCTGTTTCTGTGCTGTACGTCTCCATGAATCTATGATTCTATAATTACAGACAGGCAATAAATGCTGGCCAGGCAGCGATGCCCACATCTCATAAGTGAATAGAACAAGGCGGAGGATAACATAGTGAGGGGAATATCCTTCAGTCCAACTTGACCATGTCAAACAGATATCCTAAATTAATCTAGTCCCATTTGCCAGCATTTGGCCCATATCCCTCTAAACCTTTCTTATTCATTTACTCATCCAGCTGCCTTTTAAATGTTGTAATTGTACCAGCCTCCACCACTTCCTCTGGCAGCTCATTCCATACAAGCACCACCCTCTGTGTGAAAAAGTTGCCCCTTAGGTTCCTTTTAAATCTTTCCACTCTCACCTTAAACCTATGCCCTCTAGTTTTGGACTTCCCTACCCTGGGGAAAAGACCTTGGCTATTCACCCTATCCATGCCCCTCATGATTTTATAAACCCCCATAATGTCACCCCTCAGCCTTTGACACTTGAGGGAAAATAGCCCCAGCCTATTCAGCCTCTGCCTATAGCTCAAACCCTCCAGGCCTGGCAACATTGTTGTAAATCTTTTCTGAACCCTTTCAAGTTTTGCAACATCCTTCCTATAGCAGGGAGACCAGAACAGAGTGCAGTATTCTAATAGTGGTCTCGCCAGTGTCCTGTACAGTTGCAACATGACCAATTCCTATACTCAATGTACTGACCAATAAAGACAAGCATAACAAACGCCTTCTTCATTATCCTCTCTACCTGTGACTCCACTTTCAAGGAATTATGAACCTGCACCCCAAGGTCTCTTTGTTGTCCATATTTAAATTCTGAGTGATTATGACAAGGTGGATATGGAAATTACACTTACTCTTGAGAGTCAGTCCAGAACTTGGAAGCATCATTTTTAAATGACAGCCTTTCTCAGATGGAAATGAAGAGAATTTTTTTTCTCTATGAGAGACTTGTGTGACTTTGGAACATTCTGTCTCTCTCATTGATTAGTCCTAAGATGGATGTAGGCAGAGTTTTTGTTAGGCAGGGGTGTTGAGATGATCACAGGTAGATAGGAATGGAATTTGGAACAGAAACAAATCAGTCTCGGTCATATTGAATGGCAGAGCAACTTGAGGGGCTGAGTGGTCAAATTCTGTTCCTAGTTCATATTGTTGTATATGGCAGCACTGATCGAAAGTGAAAGTTTTGTTTTTGGTCACTCTCAAAGTTGACTTGAAAATAGATGAAATATCGAGAAAATACTAAGAGAAACGTTTGATGGCCCAAGCCTAGAATCTTATGGAGATATAGATGGTCAGGTCGATAACTATTCCACATGTGTTACTCCTTTGTTTAGAAGATGGGTTAATATTATGGATAATAAAAAAGAGTTTCAGGAAGTGGGCGGGAGCCAGAGTGATAGCATTTGAGCAGGTTTTACAGAGGCTGGAGCAGCTTTCTTACTTATTTTCACTGTTCCATGAAGAATGGAAGACATATTATCTCTAGATAACACAGTGTGGAGCTAGAGGAACACAGCAGGCCAGGCAGCATCAGAGGAGTAGTAAAGTTGACGTTTCAGGTCAGGACCCTTCTTGAGAAATGGGGGAGGGGGAAGGGAGCTCAGAAATAAATAGAGAGAGGAGGGGTGGGGTGGTGATAGGTGAGTGCAGGTAGGGGATAGTGGGGATTGTTTGGCAGGAAGGGTAGGGTAGATAGTTGGGAAAGAAGATGGACAGGTTGTGTCAGGTCAAGGAGGCGGGGATGAGACAGAGGGTTGGGCGTGGGATGAGGCTGGAGTTGGGGAGATTTTGAAACTGGTAAAATCCACATTTAGGCCATTGGGCTGCAGGCTCCTGAGGCAGAATATGAGGTGCTGCTCCTCCAGTTTTCAGGTGGTATCATTGTGACACTGAACGAGGCCCAAGATTACCTCTGGAGTCCTCCACAGCTGGCCCTCTATCTGATACCCAGGGTTGTTAATCTGAGGGAAGTAAGTCAGCTTCATACTGAAAGAAACTTCTAAGTGACTGAGACATTCTGGGAGGCCTCAAAGTCTGTCTGTCACAGTTTGCAAGTCCAGTTGCTGACAACGTTTCATAATTTTTGTTAAAGGTTGGCAGATTATTATTTTTCCAGCAGGCTGCAAATGGCCTTGGTATTGTGTCTATTCCTATTTCCAAAACTGGTCCAGAACTGACCTGTGATTCCAATGGGGCATTGCTACCACCGTTCTGATGCTTCTGCACCATCACAGGCCGTGTAATACAACAGCAGCAAGTCACCTGCTTTAAAGATGCATGTTATACGGTAAGTTAAAATTTCTGTTTTTCAAAAAAAAAGCGTTGCATTCAAAAAGCGATTTTTCATAACCACCAGACCTCTCAGAGTGCTTCATGAACAATGACGTACTTTTGAATGGCTGTCACTGTTGACACAACTAACAATTATCACACAGTAAGATCCCACAAACAGCAATGTGATAATGACAGGCTAATTTTGATATTGGTGCTAATTGAGGGATAATTATTGGGTAGGAAACTGGAGATAATTCCCAACTCTTCTTCGAAGGTGACCTTGAAATTTTGACGTGCACCTGAGCAAGCAAACAGAGCCTTGGTGGAATGTCTTATCTGAAAGATGACACCTTCTACAGCAGTGTGGTACTGTCCTCAATCCTATACTCCAGTGTTACCGCAGAGTGTTGCGGTAAAGTCCTTTTGAGTGGAATATGAACCCACCACCTTCTGGCTCAGAGACTGAGCCATGAGTCACTTGGCTTTTAAGCGGTGAAGAGGGGGTTGCAGAGTTGTAGTTCTCCCTGATGTTGTTGATTGTCAGCCCATTGGGCATGATGGAGGAGTATGGAGCCACAGCACAGACCAGCTTGGGTCAGAACACTGACCGATAGACTACAACTTCAGGATTTCTACTCTAATCCGTGCATGCCTGAAACTGCATCAGTTTCAGAGGAGGAAGAGTTGACAGTTTGTCATTAACAAAAGCTAGCCAGTTCTCTTTGTGTGTGTAAGATTAGCTCTAACGTGGTTGCTGGATTGCTTTAGGACATGAAGTTTAATGCCTCACATGGGAATATTAGGACTAGAGTTGGTTATTGTCCCCCTCCTTGTCATCCTTATATGAAAAGAGAAACGTATACACAGTACAAAGCCAGAATGCTGAATTTTCTGAGCCCCCTCATGGCAGGTTTGGTGACATTAACACAGTCAGGGGAGTGGGCAGCAAACTTGGGTGATTAAGAGTCCAATTAAGTGTGATTTCCCTGCCATTACAGGCATTTGGCTGGTGTCAGAACAGCCTGATACTGCCTGAACAGACTCCCCAATCTCTCCTGGTGCGGTTCTCTAAAGCAGCCTGATTAGACTGCCAGCACTGAAGAACTCACCCTTCATCCCAAACAGGGGTGTTGTAGGGCTGGCCTCGCTGCCAACTGAAAACACCTCCCCCACCCCCTGCATCTGATAGTGACATCGCAGTCCTGAATCCCAGTGGAAAATTCAGTCCATTGGGTCAGCACGGTGGCTCAGTGGTTAGCACTGCTGCCTCACAGCACCAGGGACCTGGGTCCAATTCTACCCTTGGGCAACTGTCTTTGTGGAGTTTCACATTCTCTCCTCCGGGTGCTCTGGTTTCCTCCCACACTCCAAAGATGTGTGGGTTAGGTGGATTGGCAATGCTGAATTGTCCATAGTGCCCGGGATGTACAGGCAAGGTGGGTTAGCCATGAGAAATGCACGGTGACAGGGATAGAGTGGGATGCCCTTCAAAGGGTCAGTGTGGCCTTGATGGGCTGAACGCTCTGCTCCCACACTGTAGGGATTCTATGATTAACTTTTAATACACATTCACTCGATTATTTCTCTGTGCTCCCAAATGATGAAAGTCATCAAGCCAAACAACCTTGAAGGACATTGTAGAGAAGTCTAGTTCTCTTTGTACCTGATACTTACAAACCTACAAATTCTAGAAGCAGCCATTGAGGATCTTCTTGTGGCTCAGTGGCAGTGTTCCTATCCCTGGACCAAGAGGCGTGTGTTCAAGTCCCACTTGCTCCAGACATGTGTAATATCATCTCTGAACTGGTTGATTAGGAAAAATCAGCTAAATTAAAAAAAAAAGAAAATTTAGAAGTAGCCGATGAATGGGCTTTTGTGGTAGTGTCCCTACCTCTGAGTCAGGATGTCTGGGTTCAAGAGGCATTTCCCCCAAGGGGTGTGAATTAACATCTCTGAACAGGTTGATAGTGTAGCTATCTAGAAGTGGCCATTGAATAGCATCCAGGATACTTTTCTGCTGGAAATTCACTGAATGCTGAGCACAATCAGTGCAACTTATTCAACTATGACACAAGGAAGCCAACTTAAAAGAACACAATGATTGAAACAGCTCTTTCTTACACTCAGCACTGCTGTCTACAATGGATACAGTCCCAGTTATGGTGGCAAGGAATTTAACATTAATTTACAAGTCAAAAGGGTTGCCGTCTGTCTATGCTTCCAATTCCCCCTGGTCTCTGTCATGTGATAGGAAACGCTGACCATCCACATCTGACCCTTGATTAAATTGTTTGTGCTTTGAGGGACATGTTTGCAAAAGTGAGGAGTGTAAATGGCCAGCATTAGTTCAGACTGCCCTCAGTATGGATATGTGTTGTGCCAACTGACCTGAGACAACACTTCAAAAACACTTCACTGACTGCAATGAACCTTATGATGTCACAGAGTCATAGAGTCATACAGCATGGAAACAGGCCCTTCAGTCCGACCAATTCATGCAAACCATAATACCAAACTAAACTAGCCCCTGCTGCCTGTGACTGACCATATCCCTCCAAACATTGCTTATTCATGTACTTATCCAAATGTCTTTTAAACATTATAACTGTACTGGCTTCCACCACTCCTCTGGTTGTAAAAGGCACTATATAAATGAAACTTTTTTTTCAGTTAATTGGTCTCAACTTATGTGAATAACAAGCCAAAGAATATGAAGCCAGCTGCTGGTGAGAATGTTGTTTGCTGGCGTTGCAAATCAGATGTTTGAGTATTCATTACACCTAATTATGTGAAATTTGTTTGAAAATCTTATTTGACGCAGACCTGGATTTTCAATACATTTTAGTGAAGAATCAAATTGTTGGTAGCTGCAACTTTTCAGTTAGATCTTTTCCAACGTATGTGCAGGTCCATTGGACCTGTAATTAAAACGATTCTCATCATTTATCCCTAAGTTAACTCTTGATAAATCACTATGTGAATTAATGCAAATATATAATTAAGACTAAATAAAAAGTGAAAGATCTGCGGATGCTGTAAATCAGGAACAAAAACAGAAATTGCTTAAAAGCTCAGCAGGTCTGGCAGCATCTGTGGAGAGAAATCAGAGTCAATGTTTCGGGTCGAGTGACCCTTCCTCAGAATTACAATAAAGACTTATAGTTTGTTGGCAATATGCTAGGAACCCAGCCATGGCTATACATAGAAATTGTACACTCAATCTTAGCCAAACGTTAATTGTGTTCTGAGAAGATAAAGCTGTAAAGGTTGAAGTTTGACTTGGTCAATCCTTGGTTGGAAAACAACACATGGATTTATATTATGCATGTAAATTATGTAAATTACAAATGCTGACAACAAATCTCACCATCAGGATTAAAAAGTCAGTGCCCTCAGCCAGTGGTGTGTTGTATTAAATTAGTAGCAACATCCAAATGACATTTAGAATGAATAGTAGAAACTGAGAAGAAAGTCAGAAACCACTTTTGTGTGGCACTCTCAGTAATGTCACCGTGTCAAATCTAAGACCTGTGCTAATTAAACACTCACACATAATGTATCTTATGTCTGACCATCTGGTCAATGAATAGCTCTTTGAAGTGATAAATGTTCAATGTATTAATTATTTGCAGTAAAAGGTTGAGCAGATTTTGCAGATTTCCAATTTGATTCATAAGGTTCCTCACTTTCCCCCTCATCTCCAGGGCGGGGATCATTTTGAAGAACGGAAGAATCAGGGTCCTCATAAAATGTGCGTTGCTAATCCTGCTTGCCCTTGTTCATTGTGTAAGTATGCTATGTGTTTCACTATATTGAGTTGTTTTTGTGAATTTTCTGCACAACATCTTGAAAGGCACACACATTGTGCAGCACTAGCCGTTGTAGCACTCCAAAGTAAGTAGTCACATTTAGGTTAAAATTCACCCCAATGTGCTTGAATAGTGTGTTTTTATTCTGTAACCAGAAAATCTTCCTTTACTGTGCCAATGTGCTATCTCTCACTCACCCCACTTTCTATTCTGAGTTCTGAAGAAGAATCTTATCAGACTCGATGTAAACCCAGTTTCTCTCTCTCTCTTTGCGGTCGCTGCCAGACCTGCTGGACTTCTCCAGCCTTTTCTGTGTTCGTTTCCATTCTGGTATTCCTTGGGATCAACATGTACAACTGGGAAATGGAGGGAGAAAACTAAAACGTGGATCTGATACGGTCCCTAGAATTAGTCAAATACCTGAACTCAGGTTGTGGAGACAATGACTCTGAAAATTAAGTTTCTTTGCAGTGCTTAGTCCTTCCTATGATGCATTTATGAAATTAACTGCAATTTTGAATCAGTGTTCTGAAATAGAAATATTACTGGTCATTAATACGTGTAGTCATATAGGGTGCTGGTGAGACCATTGTCTATGGCTTTAGTTGCCTTATTTATAAATAAAATATATAATTGCTTTAGAAACAGTTCATTTCAGTTATTCCTTGCATGAGAGAATTATTTTTTGAAGAGAAGTTAAACTGGTTGCATCTAAACTCATTAGAATTTAAAAGAACGAGATGTGAAACACAAAGGATCTTGAGGGAAATGGATAGGTTGAATACCAGAGGATGGTCCCACCCTTGGGGGAACACTAAACCAGGAGTTTAGGAATAAGAGGTCTTTCTTAGAAGACAAAGATGAGGTTTTTTTCCCTCTCAGACTGTCATAAGAGGGTGGAATTCCCTTCTTCAGAAGGTAGTAATGGTTGGGTTTTAGGTTAATTCAAGACATAGTTAGTCAGACTTTTGATAGACAAGGGAGTCAAAGTTGATGGAGTGCAGAGAGAAAAGTGGGGGCGAGATCAGAACCAGATCAACCGTGAGCTTAATGAATGGTGGAGTAGGCTTGAAGAACCAACTGATGTACTCTGATTCCTAAGTCCCACGTTCCCATTATTCTTATGAATATTTAAACTTGTTGATTCTCAGGCTGTCATTAGCAAAGAAGAAATTAGGGACTGCCGTAGAGTACAATATTGGTGCAGTTCTATTGATATATATGCTTGTATAATAGCAAATTTTATGTCCATCACATGAACTAATGCCGAAAAGAACATTGCCTAGAGTAACACTGAACCGTTAAAACACAAGATCCCATGCTTGATTGGTCAACTGCGTCTAGTTAACTGATACCTCTCTGGTAATAGTTGGGATGTTGCAAATGGTCTCAGCGACTCTGAATGGTGAAGGGAAAAATCAAGTGTAGTTTGCATTCCACAAATATGTAGTGAAAATAAAAACACGTGTGTATTTGGGGTGGGAATACCGTAGAGGTAACATGGGAACAAGTTTAACTGTGATGAATCCAATGACCTGCATGGAATTAGTTCACATCTAAAGAATGACTACACAGGCAAATTGTTACACAGGACATGGTGCTCTGTGAACTGTAATCTAACAAAGATTAATACCTTCAGGAGGCATATAAAACGCTAAAGGGGATTGATATGGTGGATATTGAAACGATGTTCCTCCTTGTTGATCAATCTCGAACAAGACATCATGGATATAGAGTAGGAGAGGGTAGGTTCAAAACTGAGATGAGGAGAAACTACTTCTCTCAGAGAGCTGTGAATCTGTGGAACTCACAGCCCCGGAGTGCAGTGGAGACAGAATCAATCAACAGATTCAAGAAGGCAATAGATACGTTTCTGATGAAAAGCAGGATAAAGTGTTATGGGGAGCAGGCATGAAATTGGAGCTGAGACTAGGATAAGATCAGCCATGGTCATGTTAAATGGAGGAGTGGACACGAAGGGCTGAATTGCCCACTCCTGCTTCTAATTCCTATCTTCCTGTAAGGCCAAAAGACAACTTTTCAGTTTTCTTAATGATTAAAATTTAGTTTGAGTGATGACGTGACTAGATTTTTGAATTCAGATCTGACATTAACATCAACATGAGAATTTTGTACTGTATATAGGAACTTAATGTTTGATGAAAATTTTAAAAGAATTATGATTAGAAACAACACCTTTCAGTTGGTGCTTTGTGGAACTATAGATAGAACAATGCTCGTTGTAGATTTGTTCTGTACATTTCCTCTTACTAGTTTCCATGATTGCCAGAATTATCTTTTGAGCAGAAGAAAATTTTGTGAATTTAATGTTCTAAGTGTGCTTAGAGATGGACATTGAGCAGGTCTTAGTAACCAGAACTATTTATTAAATGATATAGAAATATCACGTACAGATTGGGAGAGATCCCTACGTGGCTGTGCTAGATAAAGTCTCTCAAGACACACAGTGTCACGTGACCTAATGTCACTTCCTGTGAAGTCACCAAGCATCATTTTGATATCTGCTGGCCAATACAATCCTACCCAGCCCCCAGTATTCATTCGAGCCTTGAATGTTTGCCCTTCCCCATCATTAACAAGTCTCATTAACATCATTCACTCCTTACTCCCTCCCCCCATCCTGTCTTCTGCATGTAAACTGACATTTTCCCAGCCACCATCAGTTCTGAGGAATGGTCACCAGACCTGAAACTTTAATTCTGGTTTTTCTTAATAGATGCTGCCAAACTTGCTGAGCTTTTCCAGGAACTTACGATTTTGTTTCTGATTTATGGCATCTGCAGTTCTTTCAGTTTTTATGAACAAGTCTACATTTGTATGATTGAATGTGTTTCCCATTGTTCTTCTCTTTATGTCATTGTTGTGAGATTTCAGCATCAACCATGTTCTCAGACCTCTGGAGGATAAAGTGGGATTACAGCTGAGTGTGTGCTTCCTTCTTAGGAGTGAAGATGAAGCTTGGTCACCCTTTTTCCTTTGGAGAAGTGCCTCATTGTTGTATATTGTGCGCTGCTCTTGCTGGTGAGATGAACTGCTTTTCTTGTTCTCTCAATTGTTGTTGAGCTAAATCTGTCTGTGTTTCTTCTAGTTATGAGTATGGAGTAGCCATGGTGTCAATAGTCCAGCAGTGGTTGGGAGACACCTTCCTGTGTCCCTAGTGCTACATTATGCATCATTCTTTGGGCAGTGTGGAGCACCCACTGTTGTGGGATTCTTTGGTTGTTGATAGGGCTGCATGAATGAGCAAGTTGTCCTGATCTTTATGAGCCGGTGTCTTGCCCTCCCTGTAGACCAAGCAGCCTGTGCCAGTCTGTAGCCTGGTCTCCTGGATACCCACTTTCATAACCTCTCCCTGAACGAGTTACACCAAACCACCTTCCTGTTATGAGGAAGGGTCACTAGACCTGAAACATTAACTCTGATTTTTTCTTCACAGGTGCTGCCAGACCTGCTGAGCTTTTCCAGCAACTTCTGTTTTCTTACCTCCCGTATTGGCTGCTGTAAGGGATCAGTAGAAATTGCCCCATCCCTTTTGCCAGGCTTGTCTCTGAGTTCATGTTGGAGTAGTTTAGCAGTTGTTCTGTCTCAGTGAGGTGCTATTTCAATCTTTCTGCTGGCTCATTGTGCTCTATACTGGATTTCACATTAAGCAAGCCTTCAGTCATACTTGATGTGTTGTCCAAAAGTGGGTCCTTATGGGTCTATGCACTGGGCTTAGACACTGCCGCCATCTAAGTTTATTCTTTGGTCTCTTTGGCGTTGGCATCTTGGGACTTATATACTTGGTCACCATCTGGAATACAGATCGACATTCTCCTATCAGCTCCTCATTGGCTGTAGCTGCATGGGCACGCTCATTATGCAAGAAGAATTTTCTCAATGTTCTTGAGCTCTTTTGAAGGCCATGGTGCTACATTGGGTTGTGCCACTTCTGCAGTGCTTTGATGCTAATGGTGGTAGACAGTAATGAGATCAGGATAACCTTCACATAATGGGTCAGGCAACCATCATCCATCTTGACCCTTTCTGCCCAGCTGTGGGCTGTTTTCCTTCTGGAATGAGCGAAAGGTAGGTATTAGTGGGACACAAAAGTGGGAGCCACAGCTGTTATTTTTGGTGCCAGTGGGTGAGCCATTCTGGATGAGTGAGTTGCCAACACAGAGGGCATGCAGAGTTCATGGTGTTGGGTGTTGGGGTAGGTGACAGTGAGCAAGAGAGGATGTTACAGTAATGAGAGTGATAGAGTTTGAGGCTTGTTGGGAGGTGGGTGCAGTGGCTGCGATAGAGTGAGAGTGAAGAATTAAACTGAAGGTAGTGACACCTACACAGACGGAGTGGAGAAAGACATTGACCTTCTTCCTTCATAGTTGGTCATTCCTCCAGACCATTGAGATGGCACTGACCTGGGTGGTGACCTCGGACCAGACTGGTGTGATATTGTGTCATAGTGTTCACAATGACAGGGATTCTTTTTGACCAAGATATCTCATTGCTAAATTTGTAAAGACTTTTTTTTCTCTCTCCCTTGCTCTTTCATATGCTATGTTTTTAAATTCAATTCTAAGCGATTCTTCTGAAGAAGGGTCCCAGCCCGAAACGTCAGCTTTCCTGCTCCTCTAATGCTGCCTGGCCTGCTGTGTTCCCCCAGCTCCACACTATTATCTCTGACTCCAGCATCGGCAGTTCTTACCATCTCTACGCTCTAAGACCTCACCATGGCAGTCATTTACCATCTGTAGATATTTTCCTAATCAACCTGTTCAGAGATGCTATGGTTCACCTCTGAATCAGGTGGCACTTGAACCTGGGTCTCCCGGTGTAGGGGTGGGGGCATTACCACTATGCCTCAAGAGCTCTCTATTTATCATTTGTAAAACTGACTAGTGATTTACTGTAAGTTGTATCACTGACCATTCAATCGTTACTTTCCACATGTCTTCAAATGAAGATAGATAGAAGATAGAATCCCTACAGTGTGAAAACAGGCCCTTTGGCCCAACAAGTCCACACCCACTATTGGATCTTCCCACCCAGACCCATCCCCCTATAACCCACCGAAGCTACACATCCCTGAACATTATGGGGAATTAAGCATAGCCAATCCACCTAACCTGCACATCTTTGGACTGTGGGAGGAAACCGGAGCACCCAGAGGAAACCCACACAGACATGGGGAGAATGTGCAAACTCCACACAGACAGTCACCCGAGGGTGGAATTGAAACTGGGTCCCTGGTGCTGTGAGGCAGCAGTGCTAACGACTGAGCCACCGTGCGGCCCCAAGCCACTGCGCTGCCCCATAATGCATAAATTCCAACCAAATAAAATCATTTGTTGCAGCTGTTATCAGACAACTGAGCATGGACTGAGATTAGAAACCATTGTAGTTTCTAAATGATCAGCTTACTCTTCATAGGAAAGAATTATGCTTTGAATACCTGGGCCTGGAGTGATCATGCAGTAAGGCAAAAGAAATGAAAAGAAAATGTGCAGGATTCAATCTTTAAAAATGACTTTTAATTAGATAATGATTGGTTTTGGTGACAACACTAAGCAGGCCACAGTGCTTGTCCCTTTTACACTTCACCCAATTTACTTTTCCATTGTATTTAATTGAAAATTAATTTGATTGAAATGGATTGCCAATTTGAATCAACCATTTTGAGTTGCCTTCAAAGACTAATTTAATTTTCATAACTTCCTCCCAGGGAATGAGGCTATTGATGGCTAGGCCAGCATTTATTGCTCATCCCTCGTTGGCTTGGAGAAGGTTAGCAAATCATTGGAGCACGAATAAATGTATTCCTATTATAGAGTCATAGAGTCAAACGGCATGGAAACAGACCCTTTGGCCCAACTTGTCCATGCCGACCAGGTTTCCTAAACTGAACTAGTCCCATTTGCTTGCATTTGGCCCATATCCTTCTAAACCTTTCCAATCCATGTACCTGAACAAATGACTTTAAATGTTGTAATTGTACTCACCTCTACCACTTCCTCTGGCAGCTTATACCATATATGCACCACCCTCTGTGTGAAAAAGTTGCCTCTCGGGTCACTTTAAAATCTTTCCCCTGTCACTTAAGCCTACGGTGTCTAGCTTTGGACTCTCTTACTCTGGGAAAAAGACCTTGTCTATTCACCCTATCCATGCCCCTCATGATTTTATCAACCTCTATCATGTCACCTCTCAGCCTCCTACGGTCCAACAAAAAAACTCCCAGCTTATTCTTATAAATCAAAGCCTCCAGTCTCGATAACATCCTTGTAAATCCTTTTTACACCCTTTCTAGTTTAATAATAGCCTTATCATGTAACCTAGCCTTCACATTCCCTCTCATACCAATGCCTTCTTCTGCTCAGATACCTAGCAGCATCACCTTGAACATTACAAGCATGTTCCAAACCACATCTACCAGAGTCTTTAGCATCTGCCTCAAGTGGTTTTTTTTGCCTGCAGGGCAGTATCCCCCAGTTCCTTATCGTTTGGAGCTTCCTGGCCCCTTTCATGATCTGATCCATTTTCCTGGGATTATGGACTGCCTCAATCTGCAGGTGCAACATAAAGAGTGAAGTCAGTCTGTAAAGTAGTGCTGCCAAAGATAAGTCTCTTGAATGTGGCTGTGCATCTTAGTGAACGTTCAGATCTCCACTGTGTGCCCCTGCAGGAGTTATTTCCGTATGAACACATGAATTGAAACTAGGACTGGGCTATATAGCTCCTCATGCCTGCTCTGCCATTCAATAAGATAGTGGCTGATTTAGCAAAAACAAATCTGCCTTCCCACTTATTCCTGATAACCTTTCACCCCATTGCTTAACACGCGTCTCTCTACCTCTTGACATAAATTATTCAAGGATTCTGCTTCCATCCCATTTTTAAGAAATGATTCCAAAGATCCACAATCTTTTTGAGAAAATACTTCACCTCATTTCTGTTTTAAACTTCTGGACATAATGCCTCCAAACTTAAAGGAGAGGCAAGATAACAAGGTGTAGAGTTGGATGAACACAGCAGGCCAGGCAGCATCAGAGGAGCAGGAAAGCTGATGTTTCGGGCCTGGACCCTTCTTCAGAAAAGGAGAGGCATGAGTCAGGTCTTGCAGCATTCAGATGTGAATGATGCCATTTGTGCTTGTACTCAACAACTCACTTTACAGGAGCATAGCAGGTGGTGAAACCTCTTCCTACATTGATCCCGCGTTGTATTGTGAGCAGGTTGGAGATGTGCCAGGAGGATGTGAAGAAGCAGGCACATGTTCGATGCCAACTGGATGGGAATTTCAGGCAGTTGGTTTCAAAGAGCATGCCTTGAGATGCTGGGGACTGCTATCCAAGGTGGAGGTGCAACAAGAGGAGTTGACAGCTACGTTTGCGACTTTCTGTTGGGAGATCTCTCAAGCCTTGTTTCCATCTAGCGGGTGGGAGATTGGGGAATCTGGATATCAAAGAAGGGAGGTTAGGTCATACTGCCTTGCTGATGCATGCACATGGATGCAAATAGGCCCCTCACCACTCACCAGAAAAAATTCACATCCCACTGTTCAATACGCAGTTGGAGAATTATATTCTTAATGTAAAGAATCTAATTTCTGCCGATCTCACCCTACTTTCCCAACTGACTCATCCATCCCCATATCGTTCAGGGGCCAGAAAGATTCTGCCCAATGTCTAGTCTCCCTGTCGTGTGCTTCCTCTGTTTTTAGGAGGAATGAGTGAGCAAGTGTGAATCATGATGAGAATTCACCTCCTCCAAAATGTCTCCTCCAAGGTTCAGGAGCCGGCAGGGAAATTGAAGAGTAATTAAATGAAAAAGCTTCATTTATCACTGACAAGCTTCAGAAAGTTATTTGAATTTTTTTTAAGATTTGTAGCTCGGGTTGTGGATGAGGTTATAGACTTGTTCACCAAGCCGGTGCGTGGAACGACTGTGAGAAACACTACTTAGGCAAAACTGGAAGAAAACTGGCCATAAGGATACACGAACACCAACTGAGAGACACGACAAATTCTCACTGGTCTCAATACACACGGACAAAGGACATGAATTCGACTGGGACAACACATCCATAACAGCACAAAGCAAATGGAGACATGCCAGGGAATTCCTGGAGGCTTGGCATTCCAACTGGAACTCAATCAACAAACACATTGAACTGGACCTGATATATAAACCACTGAAAAACAGAATGGAAAGTGATGCCAACCACCCCAGCAAACTGAGGCATATAAATAACAAGTGGGACAGAACACCGACGCTTCACCAGAGGCGCACCGATGATGTTACCTAGCAGGGTGATGAAACATCTGCAACCAAACACACCAGCTCGGTGAGCAAGTCTGCAACCTCAGTTATTTGAAATTGTTGAATGGGCGGTAGTGTGATTTTCCCAAGTCATATGAAGTGTTACATTCATAAACAGAGATCTGCTTAGAAAAGCTACTTGCCATGCTTTCCCCACTGTATAATGTCCTTTGTCGACCTCAAACCTTCAGTTTTTTTCTCCATTTTAGGCCAGGGCTATAATGTTGAAAGCTCTTCCCTCAGTCACACAGTCATAGAGGGGTACAGTACGGAAGCAGGCCCCCTCTATAAGGTCACCCCTCAGCGTCCGACGGTCCAGGGAAAATAGCCCCAGCCTATTCAGCCTCTCCCTATAGCTCAAACCCTCCAACCTTGGTAAAATCCTTGTAAACCTTATCTGCATCCTTTCAAGTTTAATGACATCTTTCCTATGGCCAGAAATGTACGCAGTATTCCAAAGTCTTTGACAATTGCATGTACAAGTGTCGTGCCATACCTCCCTGTTTGCAGCTCTTGCTCAGCTGATTCAGAAAATTCATTGAGTGTTGCTTTGATGCCTAACAGGTTACTCTCACATTTGCACCTTGTTGCCCACCCAAATCCCATGATTTGACTTTCCACCTGTTTTTGGGTGGCAACTGCCTGGATGCCAATGAGGCCTGGGTGTTAAAATGGCCAAGGGCTTGTCCTGCTGAGATCAGGAAAGTTTACCTCTCAGCCTTGCCGGACTCCCACTTGAGGTAAGGGTTCAGGTTATTTCGTATTTTATCATGTCTCACTGATCTATTCATTGCTATCATTAGATCTGCTTACTCATAGATGGATGACTATATGAAAACGATGCCACTTTTTCCTCGCAAGGCAAAAATTCACATACAACTATGGGCCTGTCTCTCAAAACAGCAGAACAGGTAGCTTCTCCTTATATAATTAAAAGGAGTAACGGGAGGCTAATACAGTAACATAAGAGGCAGCTTGTACTGGCCCCATTAAGGGATTTAACTGACATGAATGACGGACCATCTCAACCCCAAGA
>NC_063362.1:29444775-29476277 GCF_021869965.1 Rhincodon typus
CCTGGACTGCTGTGTTCATCCAGCTCTACACCTTGTTATCACTTTATCATAGTAACTAGTTTTTTTTATCCTCAGATAGCACTCAGAACCACTACTAGATTAATTTTATGAGTTCGTGATTCACACTGATGCTGGTCAGAGTCATAAAAGACTCACACAAAAGACTGAATTTTCTCTCCGGGCTATTTAAACAGAGCTGTCTGTAGTTGTTGGTTGGTTCGCTGAGTTGACTGATTTTCATACAAATGTTTCATCTCCATTCTGGGTGACGTCTTCATTGCTGTTTAGTCTCCGTTGAAGTGCTGTTGCTCTGAATTTATATGGTCCAGTCCGTCATGGTGGAGGTCTGTAGGTAGTCTAGCACCCAAGTAGGCCGAGAGGCCGTCCTGGAGCATTGGTGTGTCAGTTTGTACTGCTAGGTGTCTGCCCCAGGCATGTAAACTGACTCTTGTAAGATCCTGGAAAATTCCAGCCAGTCTTCCTTGAATGGACCTCAGTTAGGTTCTGAAGCAGCCTTGGGCAGGATGAGATGGAGGTGTCAGGGTTGGTTTTCACCCTTGCCTTCCTCTGATCCTGACTCCAGAGGGGGACTGAAAATCCAGGTCAAACAACGGCTTTCATCAACCGTACATTTGCTTGAAAGTAGGTATGTTTGCAACGTTTGATCATCGATCTTTCAGCTGATGGCCTAGTGGTATTATCACTGGACTGTTAATCCAGAGATCCAGATAATGTTCTGGGGACCCGGGTTCAAATCCTGCCATGGCAGATGATGGAATTTGAATTCAATAAATATCTGGAATTAAAAGTCTAATGATGACCATGAATCTCGTTGCCGCTTGTTGGAAAAAAACTCATCTGGTTCACTAATGTGCTTTAGGGAAGGAAACTGTCATCCTTACCTGGTTTGGCCTACATGTGACTCCAGACCCACAGCAATGTGGTTGACTCTGAACTGCCCTCTAGGCAATTAGGGATGGGTAATAAATGCTACCTAGCCAGCAATGCCCGCATCCCATGAATGAATAAAGGAAAAAAAACAGCAGTTTGAGTGGGAGCTGTATGTGGGTACACAGGTAATTGGATATGGAGAGGGAAAGTTGGGGAAGGTGGTCTACGTATCAGCTGATAACCTGGTTAGTTGTGGCAATGAAGAGAGAACGTCCTGAATGGGAGTACCAGAAATGATTCTTACAACAAACAGAAGGCTTTCCAGGCTGCAACCTCTCCTTTTTGTTTGATAACTCCGCTTCTCCTGGACCACTCTTCCTCCAGAAACTCTTTCTGTTTTTATTCACTCAGAGGACGTGGGTGTTTCTGGCCAGGCCCAGCATTTATTACCCAGAGGACAGATAAGCATCATCCACATTACTGTGTTCCTGGAGTCAAACATGGGCCAGACCAGGCAAGGATGACAGATTTCCTTTCCATTAGTGCACAAGATGGGTTTTTCCCCCAACAATTAACAATAAATTCATGGTCTTTAACTGCATGTTCTTTTTTTTAAAAATTGAATTCAAATTTCACTATCTACCATAGCACAATTTGAACCCAGGTCCCCAGAGCATTAGCTGAGTTTCTGTATTAAAGATCCAGTGGTAATACCACTAGGCCATTGCCTCCCCTCTTCTGCTTTCACCACAAGATTCCTTGCCATTGCAAAGTTGTACAGCAAATAATCTGAGTGTTAGATTTGCCAAAAGCTAAAAATAGGAGGGAAATAGCTGGAGTGTTTAATAAGGCCAGACGATTTTAAATTCTGCTTCTGATTCTGATTGCTAATTACCACAGATTGAACTCAGCTGGAGGTGCTTCAACAAAGACTTGCAGGGCTTAACTTTCAATTGCTGATTAGATTTTATGGAGTAACAAATTGGTGTGGAGTGCTCTGACCTGTAGATAGGAAATAGCTCAAGGACAGGGCAGAAGAATGGATAGGTTCTTAGAGAGGACATTGAGGAAGGTCAGAGGAAAAAGGATGTCCTCAATGTTTATGACCTCTGGGTCTGGGATATACCACTCCTGAACTGTTATATAAAAGCTAATGCCATTAATAGTTAATGTAAATAAAGCTTGTTGATTAGAAACTGCTTGATTTGAATCTGAGTGGAGTTATTCTCACTGGATTAACAACCCCTTCTTGTGACTGTTGCCCCAGGAAGTCTGCTGACATTTCATCTTTCTTCCCACAACACCAAGCAATGTTGAGTGCTTGTGTTATTGTGGACATAATTTCCGCTGAGTGGAAGTGACAGAAAATAGACATTAGAATGTCACGCGACCTCAAAATTGGCTTAACAGTGTGAGACAAAAAGTGATGGTGGAGGATTGTATTTTGGACTGGCAACCTGTGACCAGCAATGTTCCACAGGGATTGGTGCTGGGTCCACTTTTGTTTGTCATCTATAGGGATGATTTTTGATGAGAATGTAGAAGGCTTTGTTTGTAAGTTTGTGGATGACACCAAGATTGGTGGTAAAGTGAACAGTGAAGAAGTTAGAGATCTTGATCAATTGGATCAATGGGCTGAGGAGTAGCAGATGGAGTTTAATTTGGATAAATATGCAATTTGGTACAACAAACAAATGCAAGACCCATACAATTAAAAGCAGGGCCTTGGGTAGTGTTGTAGAACAGAGAGACCTGGGTGTTCAGGTACATAATTCTTTGAAGTTTGTATCACATACAGAGAGGGTGGTTAAGATGGCATTTAGCACACTTGCCTTCATTGCTCAGGCTTTGATTGTAGGCATTAAGCTGGAGAGGGTGCAAAAGTTGTTCAGTAGGATGTTGCTGGCAATGGAGGGTTTGAATTATAGGATTTGATTTGATTGGATTGTGACATCTACCTCAGCACAGTGAAAAGGTTTGTTTACGAGCAGTACAGGCAGATCATAGCAAGCAAGGGCATGCAGATTGTAGGGTGTTTTAAAAAAAAACTAGACAGGCATACAAATTACAATGCACAAGGTGTGCACTAAGCAACATCAACATTAGCAAGATCAGCATTATTTGAAGTTAGAGAGTCTGTTCATCAGTGAGGCTGGACAGGCTGGGATATTTTTCACTGGAGCGTAGGAGGTTGAGGGGTGACCTTGTAAAGGTTTATAAAATGAGGGGCATAGATATGGTGAATGGCTGGTGCCTTTTCAAGGTGAGAGAAGAAAGGTTTGAAAAAAGACACGAGGGGCATTTTTTTTTTAACGCAGTGATTTCGTGTGTGGAATGAACTTCCAGAGGAAGTGGTGGATGTGGCTACAGTTACAACATTTAAAAGACATTTAGATAAGCACATAAATAAGCAATGTTTGGAGGGATATGGAACAAGCGCAGAAAAGTGGGACTAGTTTAGTTTGGGATTATGATTGGCATGGACTGGTTGGACCGAAGGTTATGCTTCTGTGCTGTATGACTGTATGACTCACTTAAACACGCCCTTCAATTTTAAGTAATCTAGTTCTGTGCTTTGCATCAGCAGATTGGAATGGAAATATTGTGCAGGATTCTGGTGTATTGGATACTCCTGTCTAGAGGTTTGAATAGCATCTCAATATTAGATACTCTGGATGTGAAAGTCTAGAATTTTGATCTCCTGGAATGGATTTAATTTAAATTTATTGATTACGAAGAGGCAAATCATTGCAGCTTCTCTACCTCCTGATTCCACAGGCCAATGTTCAGGCTTGGACATTCAGAATGTTTACTTGAAATGCTTCATTGGGTAGATTCTGAAATAAAATCACTGAACTTTGAAAACTTAAAAAAAAAAATTCTGAGGCTTGGAATTGCAAAACTATAATGCATTCTGGCACAAATTCACTTGGAAAAAAACATTCCAAAGCAATATGTTGGGTTGAATATCAGTTAGACTTGTTCCAGTTCAATTAAGTGCTTAAGTTCCATATACAGACTGAATCTCTCACCAGCAGCATTTGAAGCTACTAATTTAAGATTTATATGCAGGAAGGAAAGAAAATAAGGACTGTAATTTTCATCTTTTAAATTCCAACAGCCAAGACCACTTAGAAAATCGATTTATCTGATCATTATGACATTGTATTTTGTTGGATATTTCTATGCACAATTTGGCTAATGCATTTCCCACACAACAGCCGTGACAACATTTTAAGAGTACTTCATTAGTTACAAAGCAGCTTTGGACTTCCTGAGGTCATAAAAGATGGTATAATAATACAAGTCATTTTTTTTTCTTCCAAAGTCATCATCAGGTTAGGTTGCTGTGAGTTCAGCTTCAGTTTCAGACCAGGAAACATCCAATATTTAGTAACTGTGTAATCGTCTGAGGAAGGGCCACCGGATCTGAAACGTTAACTCTGATTTTTTCTTCAGAGATGCTGCCAGACCTGCTGAGCTTTACCAGCAACTTCTGTTTTTGTTCCAGTTTTACAGCATCCACAGTTCTTTGTGTTTTTATTGTGCAATCTTCATTCTTGTTCAACATCGGGCCACTTTCCTTGTTCTTCCAAACTGTCAGTAAGTGAGCTTCAAGTTTCTGCTTTATAAACATGGATTGTTAAAGAAGATTTTCCTGTACTCAAAAACAATTTTCAGCTTTCCTAATGGCCTAATGGATAAAAACATTGACCAGTTATCATTAATCCATACAGTCTGGAAAGTTCAAGCTCCAAACGTGAGAATTTAAGCACCTGATTAAAAGTATGACTTTTTTTTTCCATTCTAATTATTCATCAAATGAAATAATATTTAGCAGATATGTCCCTTCTATTTTTATTATAAATGAGTTAACTGATCCTAACCAGGATAGCAGCAGGAGAACTATAACTTACATCAGTGCTTTATGGAACTGAAACATGCTAGGGTTTTTACTCTTGATCACTATCTATCCACTTTTGCTAAAAAGTGCATTAAGGCCCGATAACTGCTTGGCATTTTCTGACGTGTTTCAGGCAGACAACCATTGCCATGGGTATGGCACTGTACTCTGGGAATTATATCAGAAACCTGTAATGTTGGATTGTGGTCTTCTAACAGAATTTCTGCAAGACTTTGTTTTGGAACACTTTGAGCGGAGCTTATTTGTGACCCAGTTTTGACTTGTTTTGAAAAGCTGTCAGAATGTAAAAACTGAAGGGTCCAGTGTAAAATTACTTAACATAGAGAATCATTCCGTAAATGTGGAAAGATCCACATGCTCTTTAAACAGAAAATTACTTCTGAGTCTCAGGCCAACATTTATTCCTCAATTAACTCCCTCTAATTAGGAAAAAAATATCATTTGTTTCATTTGCTATTTGTTGAACCATGGACTGTACATACTTCTGCCTTGTTTGCTCACATAACAATGACCACACTACGAAAAGAATCAATTTGCTATATGACATTTTCTGTCCTCCTGAGGAGGTGACAGGTGCTACATAAATGCAGAGATAATACAATGTGGAGCTGGAGGAAACACAGCAGGCCAGGCAGCATCAGAGGAGCAGAAAGCTGACGGCTTGGGTCAGGACCCTTCGTCAGTAAAGAGGAGGGAGAAATAAATAGAGAGAAGAGAGGTGGGGCTGGGGAAAGGTAGGTTGGATGGTGATATGCAGGTAGCCGGTGTTGGGGATTGGTCAGTGGGACGGGTGGGGCGGATAGGTAGGAGAGAAGATGGTCAGGTTGTGTTGGGTCAAGGTGGTGGGAGGAAGGATGGGTGGGGCTGGGGAAAGGTAGATGGGGTAGTGATAGATTGGATGCTGGTAAGGGGTAGTGGGGATTGGTTTGTGGGAACGGTAGGGTTGATAGATGGGGAAGAATAAATGCATAAATGCAAGCTCTTTTCTCTCCGTTTTCTTTCTTACATTGACATTGATTAACACAGCCAAGCATTTGTGACAACAGCAAATTAATTAGATTTATTTTTAAATGTGTTCTGAGAATATTTTGTCTGAATTTGATAATTTGCTGCACTGAATAATTGTTCATTTATAATTCATTAAAAGACTTAAATGATTAGATTATTGGGCAGTGAAATTCATAAATCTCTGAAATAGTTTGATATGAATTTTCCACTTGTCATTATTTAAATAGGTTATGAATGTACTTGAATTCAATTATTTTCAGTTTTGCTAATCAGCAAATGATACTAAAGATCAAAGCGATCTCAGTTTCAAATATATGGGTCCGTTTTATGGAATATTTTCCAATTATTTATGTGTAAGGTACGTAATCCAAAACTAAACTAGTCCTGCCTGCCTGTGCTTGGCCTATAACCCTCTAAACATTTCTTGTTCATTACAGCTTTCGTGGTAATATAGTGGATTGTTTGAATATAAGGATAAGAATTTTAAAATTGGTTGCGCTGCTGGATCTGGAGTCTGTACAGTTTAGTGATTAAGGGAGCAATGAATGTTGAAAAAAGACTCAAAACTTTAACTCTGTCTCTCTCTCCAAAGATGCTGAGTTTCTTCCGCACTTTCGGTTTTTATTTCAGACATCTGCAGTACTTCGCTTTCATTATATGATTAATGGCTGTGTCTTACAGAACCTTCAAGGATAACATTGGGAGTGGAGCAACATTAAAGAACACTTAACATGGAATTAAGAATGTTCATCTGAAAATACGGAAAAATGGAGGATGTTTCTTGAATAGTTTTTTGTACAAATCTACTGGTAAGCCGAACTGCAATTTTTTGAAAAAGGGCAAAAATTTAGAGAGCATTTGGCAGAATATGATGTTTCAAGTATAACAGAATGACAATCACTGCCAAAGGACATTGGCACTGCCCAATTGGAAGAGAGTATAACACAGGTTATGTGTGTATAATTTTCAAAAACAGTGTAATGTTCAAACTGAATACCATCCTTTGGTGTGATCAAGCCCAGTGAATTGTTATAAAAATGTTTTGAAAAAATAACATTGCTGGATGATCACAAACCTAACTGGACCAATTATACTGATCATACGGCCACAAAGATTAGGTAGAGGCTGGGTAGCTCTCACACTTTCTCTGTATTTGACAAGGTACATTTCAGCAATGTGATTGAATAATCTACAGTCAACCGGATAAGTATTGCTATTACAGCACTCGATAATTTCAAACCTTTAGAAACATCCGGACGGGAACATTTCACTCAATCTTTGTCTCAATATATCAACTTCCTTTCTCACTGACACAATGCAGGTACAGGTAGTACAGTCAGAATGTACTATAACAACTCACCAAGACTTGTCTAACAGCACCTCCCTTCTCCACAATCTCTATGTACTTGAGAATTTTGTTACTTTCAGGTTCCTTTCCAAAATAATTATTCTGACAAATCACCATTACTGGCACAATGCAGCACTTTTTAAAATTCATTTGCAGGACGTAAGCTTTGCTGGTTAGGTCACCCCCAACCGCCCAGAGGCTAGCGAAGAGTCACCTACATAGCTGTGGGTCAAAGACGCTCATGTCGGTCAGTCCAGGTAAAGACCATTACTGAACCAGATGGGTTTTCTCCCCCAGTGACCGACAATGGTTTTATGGTCAGCATTACACTCTTAATTCAAAATTTTTATTGGACTTCCCCATGGCGAGTTTCAAACACTGGTCCTCAGATCCTTGTTCCCACTTCCTACAGACGAAGGGGGTGGCCATGGGTATCCTCATGGGCCCAAGCTATGCCTGCCTCTTTACGTGGATATGTGGAACGATCCCTCTTCTGTAGCTACACTGGCCCCATCCCCCACCTCTTCCCCCGTTATATCGATGACTGTACTGGCGCCGCCTCGTACTTCCACAAGGAGCTCAAACAGTTCATCCACTTTACTAAGACCTTCCACCCCAACCTTAAGTTCACCTGGACCATCTCTGATACCTCTCTCTCCTTCCTGGACCTCTCTGTTTCCATCTCTGGCAGCCACCTGGAAACCAATATCTATTTCAAGCCTACCGACTCCCACAGCTACCTAGAATACACCTCCTCCTACCCACCTTCCTTCAAAAATGCCATCCCCTATTCCCAATTCCTTCGCCTCCACTGCATCTGCTCCCAGGATGAGGCGTTCCATTCCCGGACATCCCAGATGTCCTTGTTTTTCAAGGACCGCAAATTCTCCTCCACAGTGATTGAGAAAGCCTTTGATCGCATCTCTCGCGTTTCCCACAACTCATCCCTCACACCCCCTCCCCGCAATAACAACCAAAACAGAATCCCCCTCATCCTCACATACCACCCCACCAACCTCTGGAACCAACGCATCATCCTCCGCCACTTCCGCCATCTGCAATCCGACCCCACTACCAAGGACATTTTACCCTCCCCACCCTTATCTGTCTTCCAGAGGGACCGCTCTCTCTGTGACTCCCTCGTCCGCTCCACACTCCCCACCAGCCCCACCACACCCAGCACTTTTCCCTGCAACCACAGGAAGTGCTACATCTGCCCCTACACCTCCCCCCTCACCCCCATCCCAGACCCCAAGAAGACCTTCCACATTAAACAGATGTTCACCTGCCCATCTGCTAATGTGGTACACTGTATCCGCTGTTCTCGATGTGGCCTCCTCTACATCGGGGAAACTAAGTGGAGGCTTGGAGACCGCTTTGCAGAACACCTACGCTCGGTTCGCGACAAATGACTGCACCTCCCCGTCCGAACCATTTCAACTCCCCCTCCCACTCCTTGGACGACATGTCCATCCTGGGCCTCCTCCAGTGCCACAATAAGGCCACCCAAAGGTTGCAAGAACAGCACCTCATATTTCGCTTGGGAACCCTGCAGCCTAATGGTATCAATGTGGACTTCACAAGCTTCAAAATCTCCCCGCCCCTGACCTCATCCCAAAACCAGCCTAGCTCGTCCCCGCCTCCCTAACCTGTCCGTCTTTTCTCCCGCCTATCCGCTCCTCCCACCTCAACACCCAGTCCCACCCCCACCTCCTACCTACCAGCCTCATCCCTGCCTCCTTGACCTGTCCGTCTTCCCTTGACTGACCAACCCCCATCCTAACTCTCCACCTACACTCGTCTTTACTGGCTCCATCCCCGCCTTCTTGACCTGTCTGTCTCCTCTCCACCTATCTGCTCCTTTATCCATCTTTCATCCGCCTCCCCCTCTCTCTCTATTTATTTCAGAATCCCCTTCTCCTCCCCCATTTCTGAAGAAGGGTCTGGACCCGAAACGTCAGCTTTGCTGCTCCTCTGATGCTGCTTGGCCTGCTGTGTTCATCCAGCTCTACACCTTGTTATCCTCAGACCATTACATAGGTCTCTGGATTAATAGCCTAGTTATAAGTTACACTATTAGACCTTCATTTCCAATCGATCTTTCTATTTACTCCATAATGGGAGTGCCCTCTCCAGGACAACTGTTGCAGTTCAAGTCGAAGGTTCCACCCAAAGCTTCTAAGGCTAATTAAGAATGAGAAATAACTACAAACTTGACACCCACGTTGAATCATAGAAGTTTACAGTATAGAAGGGGGCCATTTGACTCACCTCACCTTACTGGCTCCAGAAGGAGCTACTGCTAGACCCATGCTCCAGCCCATTCTCTGTAGCCCACTAAATTCATCACTTTCAAATAGATTTAGATTTAGATTTTATTGTCACATGTACTCAAATATAAAAGTACAGGAGTTCACTGAAAAGTATTTAATCATGCCATCTTAGGTACAAAGGTACCCAGGTACAAAAAACTCAGGAACAAAAAAGTAAAAGAAATAAATGTTAAAAAGTTAAACATTACAGACTTTCATAGAATAAGTAGAAAACTAAAGAACTAAGGTAATAGTTAACATTAAAGTCCTTTTTAATATAAACTAGAAAAATAAAGAAATAAATACGTATCTCGCTCTTTTGAAACCTCCGTTGTGATCTACCTCCACCACTCTCCCAGGCAGCACTTAACAACTCTCTGAGTAAAGATGTTCCTCCTCATCTCCTCTTAGCTCTTTTGCTGACGATCTTGAAATTATGACCCCTAATTACTGAGAATAAATTAAAAGAAAATTATTGCAGCGTAGCTCAGATTGATGGAATACAAATATTCTTTTCCTGGCTTTCAGTTGTCCAAACTGAAAAGGTTTGGACATGCTCAGCCTGGTTCCTAGCAAATATGATCTCACAGCCTGGTAGTTAAATTCTACCCTCCTGTTTCAAATTAACTATTAATTATAAAAGCCAAAAAACACATCTATTTTGTAAACACTTTTGGGTGAATGCCATTAATAACATCAACCATATCATGCGTGAGACCCTTATTCTATCCTGCATTCTATGTATGTTCACTTCCATATGCTCATTTTTACATTGCATGGCTCAACATAAGGCATGACGTTATGTACACAGGGCTGCTGGCCCAAAGGTAGGGGCCATACCACTGTGCCATAAGAACGTGCAGCATTGGCCACCATGCTGCTCACATTGAGTGCTAGCAGCTTAGAGAGCCCTTTAAATTCTTGCTTTTTAAAAAAAAAATGATGTGAACAGCCTCATACAGAGCTCTTTTGAAGCCTGAATCCTGTTAATGCTAAAAGTCAGTGAATAAATAGTATTTAAAAAGAAAAACCTGCAGTTTAAACACTTGTCACTCATCGCAACCCCTTCATCCACCTTACTCATCATCTGAAGGCCTCCATGTTCAACCATTTAACCCCTGATAGAGCCCCCCACCCTGGCTCAACAACTCTCCTACAGCCTAAACAATTCAGTCTTGGTTTATGTGATGTCTGGATCATTATGTTATATTAGAAGGAGTTTTGGGAAGTGTTACTTTAGCATATCTGAGGGTAGAACATTGAGTGAATTAGAAGCCTTATAAGTATTAGGACACATGCGGAATGAACGACATTACCATCACAGTACTCTTTGGGAATGCTAGCCAGTTGGTATTCCTACAGGAAATGGCACATCTTTGGAACTGCTTCCTAGCTAAATCAATATCCAATGGCTGTCTCACACTCAAACAGGGCCCCCTTGTGGCACATTGGTAGTGACCCTACCCCTGGATAGGGAGGCCTGAGTTCAAATCCCACCTGCTCCATAGTTGTGTAATAACATTTCTGAACAGGTTGATTAAGGGGAAAAAAGAAACAATAGAATAGAATCATATAACACAGAAACAGATTTTTCATACTGACCATAGCCCCAAATTAAACTAGTCCCACCTGCCTGGTCCTGACCCATATCCCTCCAAACACTTCTTATTCATGCACTTATCTAAACGTCTTTTAAACATTGTAACTATATCCTGATCCACCACTTCCTTTGGAAGTTCATTCCACAAACAAAGTCTTTTAAAAATTTTTCTCTTCTCAACTTAAACATGCCCCCTAGGCTTGAAATCCCCCACCCTAGGGAAAAGACACCTGCCATTTACCTTATCTATACTCCTCATGGTTTTGTAAACCTCTACAAGGTCACCCCCTCAAGCTCCCAATGAAAATAGTCCTAGCCTATCCAGCCTCCCTTTATAACTCAAACCCCCTCCATTCCTGGCAACATCCTGGTAAATCTTTTCTGAACCCTCTGCTCAGAGACAGGGAAACTGGGTCTGACAAGAGCATCACAATGCCCAAAAAATGTGACATTAATCTTTAGCATATGTATCAAATTATCACAGCATTGCTCCCATGACTATGTACCCTGAGAGGTTTCACACTTTGGTAGTTCATTACTGCAGACTGAGTCAATGGTTGAACTGCAGCAAAGTATAAAAATATATTAATTATCACCAGGGAAATGATTTGATGGATTAGGGCCATTCTATTTTCAATGGAATAAGCGGGGCAGCATGGGATCTGCCCTTTTCAAAAGCAAAAGGGATTCACATGAATGATGAGTAGAGTTGGTAGCTTTAAGACCGCAGTTTTTTATCCCAACTTTTAAGTCATTTAGTATAAGTTACAATTTCCTTGCCCCAAAATGTAAGTGTCCATCTAATTTAAGCTGTTTTTCATGTAAATTTCTGTGTGAAACTTTTAAAAGTCCATGGATGAGATAATTCATCCCTATTCGCCAGTTCCTTCTGGCCTCTAATTGATCTCAAGATCTGCTGAAGAACATTTAACTGTTCAAGAGCAATTTCCTGCAAATGCTGGAATCTGTCCTGAAAACAAGAAATGTTGGAGATCACAGTGGGTTAGACAGCCTCCATGGAGAGAGAGCAAGCTAACATTTCGAGACATTGTCTCCATGGAGGCTGTCTGACCTGCTGTGATCTCCAGCATTTGTTGTTTTCAGGACAATTAACTGTTTGTTCACTTCAGGAATTAAACCCATGATAAACTAAGTTGCACACAAGCGCATTATGGAATTAAACAGTTAAATATCAACCGTCTTATAAAGCAGATTCTGCATCACTCTCTGCTGAACAATATCATGGGAGAACTGTTAATTATCATGAAAATAAAAGAGTTCAAAAGTCCAACCGATCCAAAAATGTGGTGAAAGAAATAATTAACTCAATCAGTAAAACAATTGGTTATTGCTGTTGCTGTTTCTGCAAAAGTTTGCTTTTCTTGTTAGTGTGCAGAGCTCTAAATGTTTTTAACACAGGTATTTACACTTCATGATGAGTCTTAATCAGTGTTTTATGTTTAATTATGTGTCCCTATTATCACGTGGAGCTCTGTTATCTTCAACAATTGCCAAATTATTACTATAGGTTAAGCAATATTTAAGTTTTGCCTTATTTACGTAAGTTTGGACATCTTTTGATAATGCCTATCCATTGCAGGGTATAATTTGATGAATGGTGGCAGTGTCTGGTACCTTGGCCATTCTTCATGCATGAGTCCAATCTTGTGATGCTGAACCATTGATGTTTAGGGACAATTTTGTCTCTGATAGTATACTCCCACCGTCCTGCTTACAGTATTTTTGTTTTCTGCTCCAGATGCTCATCTATGTTTTTCACTCAAAAGTAAAATGGTCTTTGTCTCAACCATGACTTATGGAAAGAACTCCATTCTTCAAGAATTTCTGAAAGAAAAGAATTTCTCAACGCTCGCTGTACCCTATAAGTGGATGACCTCTCATCACTGATTCCTTAACCACAGCCTTTTTCCATTCACCTAACCAAAACCACATGACGAGCCACTTCAGCAAACAGGGTGAGATCGGCAGAAGTGAGATACTTGTCTTCGAGAGCAAGTTTCTAATTCTCCAAAGAAGTTTGGAATAGTGAGATGAGAATCTTGCCAGTAAGCTGTGAGAAATCTATTTGCGTGCATTAATATTTTTCAGTATAAACTAATCTTGCTTCATTCTCCAACCCACTAGATTTACGATAATTCCCATCAGGAATGTTCGAGTGTGTACCTGGAAACTGCAGCTCACCACTTGTCCTTCCAGATCTTCATCTTGGGCAGCAGTCACGAACATCTCCGGGCATTCTCCATGGGCAGTGTCTGCCTGCACTTAATGCCTACAAGTGTTGGCATCAGATGCATGCCAGTCTCTTTGCATCATCATTGCACATCTGCAGCCCACTTACAGTACAGTTCTGCACCTCCATGGTACGCTTTGGAGCAGATGGACACAATTCATTGACGTGCTGCTGCCAAGAAACTTCAGGTGCGGCAATAGATGCCCAACTCATAGATTGAACCAGGCTGTATCTCTGTGCTGCCTACTTGTCCTCTTGTCACATGTAGTAGGGAGATGATGGGGATGGGAGGTAATGGCCTAGTCGTATTATCACGGACTGTTAACCCAGATAATGTTCCAGGACCCGGATTCGAATCCCACCATGGCAGATGGTGGAATTAAATTCAATAAATAGAATAGAATAGAATCCCTACAGTGTGGGAAACAGGCTCTTTGGCCCAACAAGTCTTCTCTAACCCTCAGAGCATGCCACCCAGACCCATCGCCCTATAACCCACCTAATCTACACATCTCTGAACACTATAGACAATTTAGCATGGCCAATCCACCTACCCTGTATATCTTTGGACTGTGGGAGGAAACTGGAGCACCCGGAGGAAACCCACATAGACATTGGGAGATTGTGCAAACTCCACACAGACAGTTACCCAAGGGTGGAATTGAACCCAAGTTCCTGGCACTGTGAGAGAGCAGTGCTAACCACTGAGCCACCATGCAGACTGTATATAAATAAATTCAATAAATATTAAGAGTCTAATGGTGACTATGAATCCATTACCAATTGTCAGAAAAAAACCCTTCTGGCTCTCTAATGTCTTTTGGGGAAGGAAACTGCTGTCCTTACCTGGTCTGGCCTACACGTGATTCCAGACCCACAGCAATGTAATTGATTCTTAACTGCTCTCTGGGCAATTCGGAATGGGCAATAAATGCTGCCTGGCCAGAGCTTGAAGCTTCAGACTCCTTCTGCCTTGCCTTGCTATTTAGCATGACACAGTGTCAAGTAACTCATCATGTTTGTGAGCAATGATCAGCTAAGGGAGTAGACTTATTGTTGTACAGCCCTGTGCTACATCAAAGTCACACCCACACCAAGTGGAAAACACACTGCATGTGCTTCAATCAAATGGTCATGTCTCAAAGTCTAAGGGAGCAGTCCTCAGTTAAGTCAAAAGAGACCCATTCAGTCAGATGGGTCCTGGCACATTAAGTCAAGGACAGCCTCTGATATCAGTCCAGGGGCTTGGGCATGGTCAGTCAGCTGGTTAGGGTGTCAGGGTCAAGGGGGGTCTATATAACTGCAGTCCAGGGTGGGTGATAGGCAGTCCTAAGGGCTGGCTCACTCAAAATCAAGGTCCATTGCTGTGCTGAGCATGTTGGGAAATCAGTTGTGGGAATTGGAGACAGCAGGATGGGATGCAGAGAGAACAAAGATTGTGAAGAAAGGAAACTCTGCATTGAAGAGTTGGAAATGATAGTGCATTGAAGGATATGGATTACTGTGTAGGAGAGGGAGAAGGTGATAAACCAGAAACATCCTGGCCTTCATAGGACTCCTTTTCAGAGTGCTTCATGTCCCACTGCATGGAGGACTATGCTAAAATGTCATTTGCAAGATGCAAATGCTGACTGCTCACATTACTAAGGACCTGTTCTGGTTCTGATATTCCCCACACAGGTACATTGGAAGCATGACCAATGGGATCCAACCACAGCTGGAGTTATTGTTACTTCTCCTATAATGCAGTGAAGACACAGAGAAGTGGGTGAGGAATAGAAATGCCAGTAAGGTGAAGACTGGCATAAACCTCAGTAGCTGCTGACCAGCCTCCAAATTAAAACGTCACTGTAGAAGGTCCCCTCAGCATATGGAGAAGGTAAAGTGATCACCCTCAGTACCATGTGCTTCAGATGAGCATGGTGCACAGTGTTGCTGCAGACTGAGGATGTTCCAGAATGCTGTCACAAAACTATGCAAACTGCCGAAGCAGGACATGTGACTAGAAGGGTGTGTGGCCATCTCGACCAGATGGGTGTCAAGATGACAGCTGAACTGAGCTTTTATGCAACTGGCTTCATGCAAGGATCCAATGGGGACTTGTGTAGCATATCACAACCCTTGATCCACAAATGTATCAAGGCTGTTAATGTTTCAATCTTGCAATTGGAATGAATTGGCACTCGGTTCCGTTAGATGTGAGCTGGGTGCAGGGGTCATTTATTGACTGTAAACTTCATGCTGGTTGAAAAGTCCCTATCTGTTCCGAGAAGCAAATGCAGCTTCTGAATTCTTCACTTTTCCTGTTGTTGAATAAAAGTGAATGATTTCAACTGTCTGAAGACTTTCTAGTATGTGATAGTGCCACATTACACAGTGCCAAGGTGTTGGGTTACAGTGGACATTGGGGAAAGAGTTGCACTCCCTTAGACAGCGTTCTATGATGAGGTGTTGCTAAGGATGGGTAACCGGTGCAGCCTGGGTTTCCATTTGGCAGTGAAGTATCAGCCGTGCTACTGATATGTCCCCAGAGATCTTTCTTTTTGGTTCCCCTTACATCACGTTTGATGTGACGGGCAACTCCTTAACCCGGCGAACTTTAAAAATGGCTCTGATGCTGGGAATCTTGGGAGTTTCCAACAGTGCGGTACACTGCTGTCTCTGGAGAGAGGATAGAGGGGACAAGCAAGACATCATAGAGGTGTGGTGTGTAGATAATAAGACTCGTGTTGGGGAATAGTGAAAGAAATCTCATTAACCCTTGAAACCTAGGTGAATTCTGGTAAAATACAACCCTACATCTCTATTTATAAAATTCAAAGTCCTGTATGCTTTATTAACCAATTTCTCAACCTGCCTGTTATTTTTAATGATATGTGAATATACCCCTAGTTCCTTCTGAATCTCCTTTGAATTGTATCCTCTATTTTATATTGTGTATTCTTGTTCTTTTTACTAAAGCGAATCACTTCATACTTCACTGCACTGAATTTCATATGGTCGCCTCTGAAGGCAGAGTCTCAATTTTAACCACTTTTGTTTAAGGTGTTTTTTTTTTAAAGAAACCTTTGAGGATACACATTGCTTTAAACAACAAATTGTTTTCTTTACAAATTCTTTTCGCAGAAAAGTGGTCAAGTATCCCGATGACCGACCACAGTTGGACAGTCATCAGCATCCGATCTGTGGATGAACTATATGATAAGCAATGAGGTGAGTGAGGATCAGAGAGCTGTTAGCAGCACTGACAAAGAAAAGAAAGCTCGTGCTGATGTTGCGACTTTCACAAACAGAGAGTTTGCCAAAGTACTTTAAAGCCATGCAGTACTTTTGATGTTGTAATGTATGAAATGTGATCGTCAATTTATAAGAAGTAAACTTGCACAAGCAGCAATGTCATATGAAGCAGATAAATCTGTCATGATGTTGGATGAGACATTAAATCAAGGTCTTATCTACCTGTATGGTTAAATGTAAAAGATCCAATGGCACAAATTTGAAGAAAAAACAGTGGAATTAATGAATGTCCTGTCCAATATTTATTCCTCAATCTGTATCACCAAATCTGGCGCCTGGTCATTATCAAACTTCTGCTTTTATGAGTTTGCTGTTCATAATTTAGCTGCCATGTTCTCTTCATTACAACACTCTCTGTATCTCAACATTGCTTAATTAACTTTAGAATTAGAATTAGCTTTATTGTCACATGTACTCAGATGAATACAGTGAAAAGTTTACAAGTCGCCACTTATGGCGCCATTTTAGGTACAAAGGTGCCTAGGTGCAGGTTCTTAAGTGCTTTGAGATGTCACTTGGTTTTCAAAGGTGTAATATAAAAGGAAGTGTATTTTCTTTTGATTGAGGGATAACTATTGGCCAAGGGTAATTCCCTTGCCCTTTTTCAAAATCATGCTGTGGGGAACTTGTACATCCATCTGAGTGGCTTGAGACCACCTTAGTTTAACAAGTATCTGAATGGTGGCACCTTACAACAGTGCAGCACTCCTTCAGTACTGCATTGGAGTCTCCACTTTGATTTTTCTGCACAAGTCCTGGGGTGAGACTTGAGGTTCAACTTTCACGACTCAGAGGCAAAAGTGATATGAACTGATCCATAGGATGTAAATTGACACTTAAAAAGTCAAAACATTGTGAAAATGGAGGTGCAATACGGGCTGATAGTATGAGTGCAGTCCATCCAAACAACTATATTCCTCATTTGAGCAAATAATGCAGAATGGTGAAATGAGATCAAGATCAACCGTGGGCTTGTTGAATGGTAGAATAGGATTGAAGGCCAAATGGCCCACTCTAACTCCTATTTCTACTTGACTGATAGCTAGTGGCAATTGTAACAAGGACTGAGAAGTTAGGACTTAAGGTGATGATTATTGAGAACAAAGGCCTTAACAGGTTCTACACGTTCCTGCGGTCAGGTTTTGAGACTTCTTTTGAGTTATTGCATGTTTGAAGAATCCTGATTCACCAATTAGGTAGGTAACTCTAAATTTGAATTCCTGCACACGGGGAATGCTACAAATATTGACACTGAGGAATGAAGATGAACAGATGGCAGAAGTGCAATGTAAAGATTTATTACACTGAGACAACACTGAATTATTTCTTGGGCTAATGGAAAATATTGAGGTACATCTTCAGAATTATCTCTGATCTTGCTGTAATCATGACGGTTTGCTTGAAGCTCAGTCATCTTGCTGTGCTGCTTTTATTATTCCAAAGAGAGAGGCAGCTCAGACATTTTTCTGAAGTTGTGAAGGACTTTTTCTGACAAACAGTCGGTCTCATCAAGCCGAGTGGTCTCAGAGGTTTTGGATTGCACTGACTTGAAGAGTGAGGTCACACTAGACAAGGCTTTATTAATCTTTCACAGGACTGGGTGCTGCTGAGAGATTTAAAGAAGCATTAACTTTCTGGAAAAGCACTTCTGCTTCACAAGCTTGAATGTTTTTACTCCTGGAGAATGTTGTCCACACACCCTTCTCTCTCCTTGACATTTGGAATGGTCTTCATAGGCCCTAATTCAGACTTGGTTGGTCGATAGCGCAATTAAATGAAACTGTTCCCTGCAATAATTCCTTCAAGTACAGGCTTTAGTCCATTTTTAGACCTTTGAGTTCACATTAACATTGTGATTCAGCAATTAGTTTGTTCAAACTCAGAAGCATAGGAAACACAGGGAAAACTGCTAGTCTATTGAGAACGGCACTAATCGAGTGTAAAAATGTTTTTACTTGGTGCGGTAACACTTTTAATTAAGTGCTCAGCCCGAGGAGTTGCTAACAGTTGCCAAAGCAATGATATGGTACTGACGTTGATTGCACGCAAAATAAAAAGTGTGCCACAGGACTTAATATAGGGTGTCAGAAACTCAGTCGACACAATAGATGCATGGCAGGCCAAATTGATTAGAGCACCTTGTGGGCATCTGATGCAGTGAAGTCTCCTGGCCAATTTTAACTGCCTATTCATTCAGCTTTTATGGAGTTTGCAGAATTCAAGTGGCCCTCAATTATTTCTGAGAAGATGCTCATTGGAAACCAGCAGAGTCTTCACTCGGTTCAAACACCATCAAACTAGTCAGTTAATATTAGCACAATGTTTTGAATTAACATGCACATGATTTCGGTGGATAACCCTTTCTTTTTTCCCGGCAGCTGTAATAATGTAGTGCTGGGATATATACCTGGTGTGAAGAGGGTGTTGAATAGGCATCATTCACCTTCTTTATTCGAGTAACTAAAAATATTACCGTAGAGTTTTTGTTTTATGATTGTAACTATTAGATTTAAATATGTTGGTTGGAATGAAATTTAAATTAGACCATGTGGTTACTGCCAAATACTTGTTATAGGTTCTAATCTCCTGAAAGCACTGAAATCACTTCAAGTGAAAAAAAAAGGCTAGATTTGAATTCTTTATGGTCTATGATGGAATTGAACTGATACTATCCAAACTCTTAGGTAAAAATTATTAACTTTGGCACAAAGACTTAAATTGTTTTGGGCTCCTGTCAAAGAAGGCCTTACAGTAAGAGAGACAAAATGATAAATTCTTAATAAAAACCGAAAGAACTGCAGATGCTGTAAATCAGGAACAAAAACAAAGTTGCTGGAAAATCTCAGAGGGTCTGGCAGCGTCTGTGGAGGAAAAGACAGAGTTAACGTTTCAGGTCCGGGTCGGGTTCTGTTCTGAGGAAGGGTCACCGGACCCGAAACATTAGCTCTGATTTTTCCTTCACAGATGCTACCAGACCTGCTGAGCTTTTCCAGCAACTTTGTTTTCGTTCATGATAAAGTCTTAATTTAAACCAAGTGAGAATGCAGGCAGAATGAATATTGCTAAAAATCCCTGCCTAGTCTTGTGCATCTCTGTAATTATATTTCATACAGTGATGTTGAAAGCTATATTCCCAGAATCTAATGCAATGAAAAGCAGCTTGGAAGGGTAACCTCTAATGAAGTAGACATCCACCAACAGTATTTCTACATTCCAAAATTTTCTTTGGTGCATGATTGATCAACCGTGAACCTTGCTAATAAAGTTTCTGCTACATTTGGCAACTTAAATAGGGTAGGCTCACATGACACTAATCTATAAAATAGGTCAAGATAGAGGTAAGGCACGGTGAACTTGTCCTCTTACTGAGTGCTCAATTATAGTGTCAAGGCCATGAAATCACAGCTTGCAATCTGGAACATCTTTATGCTTGAAATGAAAAAAGATGAAGCCAAACTGGAAATGATTGAATCCTCATTCCAGTTATGCAGTGGATGATTCTATGCAAGTTTGATTGCTGCACTATTTAATCTTGTCCGAGCAGTACAGATGTTTGCCAAAATGTCATATTTCCGTACATTTGGAGAAAGCTCCAAAAAGATTAATGAATGATGTCACATGCTATTCTGTGTTTCATAAACAGCCTCTTTAATTCAATTTTTGTTTACATCACCTTTATGGGCAAGTTTTCTGCTTGCACATGCATATAAAACAGTCTCTTTTCTTGCATTGGACATCAGAACTAAGATTTCTTGGGACAGGTTTAATAGAATTGATTAACAGATACTATGTAAAGGTTGCTATACCTTGGTCTACCCAAAAACAATAAATCTCAATCTTAGCATCAGAAAAGTCATTTGCATTCAATATGTCTGTAGCTGCTGCTAGTCATCAGAGTTCAGCTTCTTTTCATGTCAAATCAAGATTACTTTGTGAGACTACATCCCATGGCAACTGGATTGATTCTGCCCAAACTAATTTTCCATAAATGCTTTACCACCAACAGAGCAGTCCTCTATCTCATCAGAATGGACAGATATTCATTATATGTAGTATGCTTTGAGATGCAGTAAGGTGCTCTTAATAATGAAAAACCTTTCTTTTTTGTCAGTGGACATAATAATATAGCACTGCAACACTTACCAGGGGTTAAGAATATATTGAAAAGCAACCCTGGCCTTCTTTAATCCAGAGACTAAAAGCGTTACCTTGGCTTTTTTTGTATAACTGTAACCATAAATATGTTAAATTTAGATTAGATCATGCTCTTCATCTTCAATTACTTGTTGTATAATCTTCTGAAAGCAGTGAAGTCACTTCAAAGTGAAAACAAAAACAAGCCCTGGAATTCTGTAAATAAAATCCAAAAGAACTGCGGATGTTGTAAATCAGAAACAAAAACAGAAACTGCTGGAAAAGCTCAGCAGGTCTGGGAGCATCTGTGGAGAGAAATCAGAGTTAACATTGATAATTGTGAGTTGCATGTCTGTTGGGTTTGCGAGAAACATCAGATAATACAAGTCATCTATATCAAAAATTTCTGTTGTCAATACACCCCAGTCATCACAATGTGGTACTACTAGATTTGCACATAATCACTCAACGATTAGTCAATTTCCTGTCAATTGCATTTTTCAGCATTTGGCAAAATTGCTCAGTTTTAGCATTGAGTTACTCCTTGCAATGACATCTTTCCCTTTCTTTTCAAAGACAACAAGATGTTTCACAGTCTGCTTTGCACTACATTATCAAAGTTTACCTTCAGCTATAATTGGCCAAGGATGCTTTTAATTATTTGTTTAAACACAACATTAGAGAGTTTGTGCTGGCATTATACAACTGTTTTAAAATTCCTTCTGTAATTTTTGATCCCTTTTGGATGCTGTTGATGTGTTTTGATCATTCTCTGCACAGACGTCAGTAGCATCTCTTCTGGGTCACATCATTTCATATGCAGAAGGTAATTAAGCAGAAAGCAGGATCGCTCTAAATTCTGACAACATACAAGTTGTTCCTCAGTGCTTTAAAGACACAGTTTATGTGACAAAGCAAATGTTAAAAAATAGACATGAAGTTGCAGAGTTAGTTTTGCTGTAATTCAAAAGAAGCCAAACTGTGACATTACCAATCGATGTTCATTTATATCAGTGTCTGCAGCTTTCAGAACATTCTGAGGAGCATTTAAGCCAGTTAACTTTTCCTTTTTCCTTTTATTTTCATGGTACCAGACATCACATCTCACGTTCCTTTGTGTATTTGTCAAAAAAATGCAATTTCACCAAAATAATTCAACTTTGAAGTGTATCTGTTAATGTAACTTTATGACTTTCAAGCCTCTCACTAAATAGACCATGGCTTTTTTCTATCACAGACCAATGACTCTTTGATCTGAAAACAGGTTACTTTAGATCTTTTAGAAGCATTTTGGCCTTTGCAATGCATATTGGTACGATTTAATAAGTTTCTGTGCAAAAATTGTCCAGCAAAAAAAAAATTCTGTATTTCTGCATCAGTGCTCTGCTCCCTTTTGAAAAGCTTTCGCAAATATTACTTGTAGTGATTGGAATAAGGTCAGTCAGGTGGACCTTATGGAATATGAGTTCCCTGGTTGGGGCTCTTAATCTGGTCAAATCAGGGATCCCTGGCTGACAGATATAACCAGGAGTGTCAGAGGTTCTGTTCACTTTAGGAAGCGGCTCTGTGCTAGCTGGGTCAGTGTTATGCACATGTAAATAAAGGATTACTTGGCGACAGGATACCGGTCTTCATGGGGTTATTTCATCATTCACACATCTATGCTTCAATACAAGAGAAAATTGGCCCATCGACATCAATGGAATTTGATGAACTGGTGTATTCAGATCTGATTGGTTACTCGTAGAACAAGGTAACCACATGTTGAATTCAACATTTATGAGCTCTGAGCCAGGAGACCTGTGTTCAAGTCCCACTCACTCCAGAGGTGTGTAATAATATATCTGAACAGGTTGATTAAAATATACATACAAATATCTGATGTAGTGATTGCAACAAGGTCAGCCAGCTGGACTTTATAGAATATGAGTTCCCTGACTGGGGCTGTTAATCTGGTCCAATCAGAGAGCCCTGGCTGATATAAAAAGTGTGAGTGACAGAGATACTGACACTCTGATGCATGACTCTGAATGAGGCAATACTCAAGTCCAGGACTTTCTGCTCCTTCAGTTTGGATAGACCTTCATTCTCAGTCCTGATCTCCAAATCAAGCTTTCTCCCAAAGACATACCCTAAGACATACTTTACACTCAACCTTAACTTAATATTTACCTCCTAATGCATCTTGGCCAAATCTGGCCACTTGCTTAATTTCCGACCTCACTGTTTCTCCTTTTTTCACCTCAATGTGTAGTAAATCTCCTGATATGCTTCCAAATATCAACTTAAGATCTTCTTCCTGCAAAATATCCCCATGGCTGCCATCGGTTTGCTGCAGTTGTCATGAGACAGATCCTAAATGAAGAAGAATTTGCTGTATTTTACACAAATTATATTAAAGAAAAGTATATGAGTTTTTGGTGAGATTTATCTCTTGCTAAGAAATCGATTAAATACTAAGTCATCTGTATCATCGTTGTTGCAGGCTAAGCTCGCTTTGAAATGAAATGTCCTGGAGCTAAAGAGCATTGTGCGTTCTGTTATCAATTATATAAGATGTTCCCAAATTGGTCAAGTGGTGTCACATTTGCCCATGGGGTCACAAATTCCAAGGCAGGAATGTTGACTGGGGATTATATGGATGTGGGATTGGCTGCATACTGGAGAGACCAAGCGCAGACTGGGTGGCCGATTCGTGGAGCATCTGTACTCTGTACGCTCCAATCGACACCCCTTCTGGTTGCCAGCCATTTCAACTCTCCCTCCCACTCCCTTGGCGATATGTCCATCCTGGGCCGCCTCCACAGTCAAAATGAGGCCACACGCAAACTGGAGGAACAATGCCTTATATTCCGCCTTGGGAGCTTACAGCCCAATGGCCTCAATGTAGAATTCGCCAGCTTCAAAATCTCCCCACCCCCAGCCTCATCCTGTGTCCAGCCCTCCTTCTCATCTCTGCTTCCTCGATCTGACCTAACTTATCCATCTTCCTTCTCACCTAACCGCCCAACCCTTCCCACTGACCAATCTCTACAACCCCTTACCTGCATCCACCTATCGCAATCCCACCTACCTTCTCCCAGCCTCACCCTTCCTCCCTCTATTTATTTCTGAGCTCCCTTCCTCCTGCCCAGTCCTGGTAAAGGGTCCAGACCCAAAACATTGACTTTCCTGCTCCTCTGATGCTGTCTGCCCTGCTGTGCTCCTCCAGCTCTACATTTTATTGACCCTGTAAATGTGCGGCAGGTTTATTTTGTTTGTGGGCATGGCCTAATCCAATAAGCTCTGACGCCTAAATGCTGACATCTGGAGAACCTGCGATATATAGGTGGCTTGGTCAGTTTGTGTGCCTGAATCCCTGGTGTTTGAATCTCTGCTCTATTGAACAACTTTTACACCCTTCCTTAATCCCCAACAGTTCCCACTCTGGGCTTGCACCATATAGGAAGGATACTATTAAGCTGGAGAGGCTCAGAAGAAATTTATCAGGATGTTGCCGGGTATGGAAGGTTTTAGTTATAAGGAGAGGCTGGATAGGCTGGGACTTTTCTCACTGGAGCGGAGGAGGTTGAGAGGTGTCCTTATTGAAATGTATAAAATCATAAAGGGTATAGAAAGGGTTAATGGTAGGTGTCTTTTTCCCTAGGATTGGGGTTTGCAAGACCAAGGGGCACATTTTTAAGATGAGAGGAAAAAGATTTGAGAGAGATTTGAAAAAAACATGAGGGGCAAATTTTTTACACAGAGGGTGGCTTGTGTGTGGGATGAACTTCCTGGGCAAGTGGTGGATGTGGGCACAATTACAACGTTTAAAAGACATTTGGATAAGTACATGAATGGGAAAGGTTTGGAGGGATATGGGCCAGGAGGAAGCAGGTGGGACTAGTTTAGTTTGGGATTATGGTCAGTGTGGACTGTTTGGACTGAAGGGTCTGTTTCCATGCTGTATGACTGTATGACTCTCTGTGAAGCAGCAAAATGATGTTGCAGTGGAAAAGGATTTGGACACACTATACTATATGTATCCATATATATTACACACTCCTTTGTCTGTCCAACTGTTCTTCTTTCTGAGATAACACGGTGTAGGGCTGGATGAACACAGAAGAAGGGTCTCGACCCGAAACGTCAGCTTTCCTGCTCCTCTGATGCTGCTTGGCCTGCTGTGTTCATCCAGCTCTACACCGTGTTATCTCAGATTCTCCAGCATCGACAGTTCCTACTATCTCTGTTCTTCTCTCTGTTTGGGCTCTATCTTCATCTATTGTTTCCTCCTTACCCTGTCCCTCACCCTATCTTCTACATTCAAACCAATTTTTTCCTAGCTACCATCAGCTCTGAGGAAGGGTCACTGGATCTGAATTGTTAACTTTGATTTGTCTCCACAGATGCTGCCAAACATTCTGAGCTTTTCCAGCAATGTCTGTTTTTATACCCATATATAGACCTGGACTTTCTCCTTTTTGAGTGATGAGATAGTGCCATCCTGTGCCACTCACTGGTCTAGACTCACCTTCAGAAACAAATTGAGTAACTGGACCTTATCCTCTGACCCTTCGCTCACCTTCTGGTATGGAACTTTGAGGAATCAATCTACCATCTTGAATAAAGCATCTCTGTCTATTGGGAATCACATGTCAGTTAGCAAGCACATTGAGTTAAACCCCTGCTGCTCAAACTGAATGAAAATGACAATGAACTCCATTTTCTGATAATAATGCAATATGCAAAACTAAAAACAAAATGCCTGTGGGACTACTCCATCCAATTGTTCACTCACAAAATTATTCTAATCATCGCTCTGAAGGAGAATGTGAATCTGTGGGATATTCTTTTGAAACTGAACCTAATCTAATGGTAAGATAGTAATAAGAACCAAGCAAAAATATTGATTTAACCATGATCAAAATCAATTGCTTTAAATGCCATGGAATTCTAAACGATTGAAAGCCTTCCTGCAACAATGTTTCTACAGCAGATTTATTAGAATTGAAGAGGTACTATTTCTGCACCATGTTTAAATGTAGGGTTCATTAAAAAGCCTCCTTAGTCTTCTCAGCGCTTGTCCCTTTAATCTTTCACGGGATGTAATATAATTTAAAAGAATAGAAGTGGAATTGGGGCCACCACGTGCTCGCGTCGACATTGTTGTGCTGGTAACTGCCCTGACGTGGGGAGGCATGGCTGACCGTACACTGGAGAGAGCTGGGAGTCGCAGATCCTGCTGTTGCCTCGTGGTAGCTGAAGGTGTAGCCATCATATCTAAATGGTACGTTTACACACATTCACTCCGTGAAAGACTGAATCATCATTTAGCCCTGTCTGAGATGAGGACTGTTGAATTTTAACTCCTTATGCAAGATTATGAACATAATGGCAGCAGAGTAGCAGGGCTGTGTGCAGGTTCCTGAGCCTGGAGCTTGTCCTTTCCCATCTGCTTTCTTTCCCTTCTTTTTCCCTTTTAGCTCCTGCTCTTTTTCTTTACTTTCCTTTGCCTGTTTCTCGTTTTTGTTTCCTTTAAAGCTTTTCGCTGTGGGTTAGTTGTCGGCACAGCAGAGAGATTGGGCTGTGTGTGGAATAGCGGTGAGCTCCTGGTGATTGATACTGGCAGAGGCAGTGGTAACAAAGCTGCACCAGCGATCAGAGGCAGAGGCATTAGTGGCAGCAAGAATGCGGCTCCTCCTAACGATTGATGTGAGACTTGCAGGCTGACCAAAACTTCAGGCCCATTGCTAGGCCAAGGTGGTTACATCAGTGGTTCCAAAAACCTTTATAGAGTTAAGACTTAGACTTTGATATCTGGATGTTTTTCTTACCTTTCAATTTTCTTTGATTGCGGCTGCTGTTTTGTTTTAGAGATTCTGGTTTTGTAACCAGGGTGATGCTGGAGAATGGTGACTGTGTACACTTTTCACTGTATTCATGTCTTCCTACGCTTGAGTACACGTAATAGTAAAATCTAATCCTAGTTCTAATCCATTCTATCACGCTTGGATCTCTGCAACAGTAAACCATCTCCTGCTGCCTACACTTAGCCACCCTCCATTTCCTTTGATCTTCCCTCTATCACCCGAACCTTACCTTCTGTGACACTTGAGTCACTCACTATCATCCTTGACCAATATTCACTCCCTGCTCCACCAATGCTCACTAGCAGCAATGTGAACTAACTATGAGATGCACTGCAGTAACTAACACACACTGACTCTCAAAGTGCCTTCTGAACCCATAACTTCTACCACTAAGAAGGACAAGAGGTAGTTAAGTTCCCCTCCAAGTCAAAGACCATCCTGACTTGGACATATATCACTGTACCTTCACTGTCGGTGGGACAAAATCCTATAGAACTCTCTTCCTACTAGTTGTTGTGTCCAAACAATCCAAAGACTGAAGGAAATTCATTCCCACTTTCTTCAGCAAAACTCCAATCATTTAATGATTCCCCTTGAAGTTTGCAGAAGATAACTTTAACATCTCACCCGGCGAGCCATCCAGGGTGCAACAAGCAACTGATGGCCATCTTTAAGAGGTCTAGCAAATTCACTAATTTTGGATTACTCCTGAGTTGTTTCACGACAGAGTCATTGATTCCAACATGTAGCTGGTATTCTCAAACGTCACGATGATCATGGTTCTAACTTCATGCAGCTGGCTCCTCCCAGCCTGCTCCTGGAGATATCAAACCTTACAGCATACTGCTACAACAAAGTGATCTATGGAGAGAGACAGAGAGAGAGAGAGAGAGAGAGAGAACCTTTTCTCTTGACAGGGGCAAGGAGTTGAAGTATAGAGCATAAGGCATAAGAGCAGGATTAGGCCATTCAGCCATCAAGTCGACTCTGTCATTTGACCATGGATGATATGTTTCTCAGCTCATTTTTCTGCCTTCTCCCCATAACCCTTGATCCTCTTACCAATCATAAATCTATTTCTATTTGTCTTAAAGACACTCAATGATTTAGTCTCTATTGTCTTCCGTGGCAATGAGTTCCACAGATTCACCTTCTTGCTGAAGAAATTCCTCCTCGTCTTAGTTCTAAAGGGCCATCCCTTCACTCTGAGGCTGTGCCCTCAGGTCTTACTATTGAAAACATCTTCTCCATGTCCACTCTATTCAGGCCTCTCAGTATTCTGTAAGTTTCAATGAGATCTTCCCACGGTGTTCTAAACTCTATCAAGTACAGACCCAAAGTCCTCAACCGCTCCTCATGTGTCAAGCCCTTCATCCCTGGGATCATTCTTGTGAACCTCCTCTAAAAACCCTCCTAAGCTAGCACAACCTTCCTTAGATATAGAGCCCAAAACTGCTCATAACATTCCAAATGTGGGTTGACCAGAGTCTTATACAACCTCAGCAGTACATTTCCACTGTTTATTCTAGCCCTCTTGAAATGAATGTTAATATTGCCCTTAAAGCTGCCAACTGAACCTGCATATTATCTTTAAGAGAGTCCTGAATTGGGCCTCCTAAATCCTTTTGTACTTCAGATTTCCAAAGCCTTTCCCTGTTTAGAAAATAGTCTACGCCTCTATTCTTCCTACCAAAGTATATAACCTCACACTTTCCCATGTTGTTTTCCATCAGCCACTTCTTTGCCCACTCTCCTAGCCTGTCCAAATTCTTCTGCAAACTCCCCACTACCTCAACACTGCCTGTCCCTTCCTATATCTTTGTGTCAACTGCAAACTTAACAACAATATCCTCATTTCCTTCACCTAGATTGTTAGCGTATAATGTGAATAGTTTTGATACCAACATGGACCCCTGTGGGACTTGACTAGTTACCAGCTGCCATCCTGAAAAAGACCCCTTTATCCCCACTATCTGCTTTTTGCCAGTCAGATAATCCTCTGTCCATGCCAGTACTTTACCCTTAACACCAGGAGCTCTTATCTTATTCAGCAGCCTCCTGTGCGGTACCTTCTCAAAGGCCTTCTGGAAATCCAAATAGATCACATCCACTGCCCCTCTTTTGTTCAACTTGCTCATTACCCCCTCAAAAAATTCTGACAAATTTGTCAGGCATGACCTCCCCTTAACAACATCATGCTAACCCCACCCATTTTACCACGCATTTCCAAGTACTTGGCAATCTCATCCTTAATAATAGACTGTAAATTCTTGCCACTGATCGAGGTCAGGCTAACCAGCCTATAATTTCCTGCCTTCTGCTTCCCTCCCTTCTTAAACACGAGTGTTACGTTAATCATTTTCCAGTTCTCTGGGACCTTCCCTGACTCCAGTGATTCCTGAAAGATCACCAGTGATGCCTTTACAATATCCTCAGCTATTTCCTTCAGAATGGGGTGTGGTCCATCTGGTCCGGGTGGTTTATCCACCTTCAGACATTTCAGCTTCCCCAGCATCTTCTCCTTAGTTAGAGACACCTGCTAAGTCCTGAAGAAGGGAAATACCCGAAACGTTGACTGCTCCATTCCTCCAGATGTTGCCTGGCCTGCTGTGTTCTTCCAGTCTCCTGTTTGTCTTCTCCTTAGAGATGGCCACTTAACTCATTTCTGCCCCCTGATGGTTTGCTTGCTTCCACATGATGCTGGGTACTGTTGACTTTCCACAAATGACGTTGCATATACATCATGTGAATTTACCATTTACCTGAACCAGAAAAAGTGTTAGACCACAGGCAAGTGAACATTGGTTATCTTTATGACATAGCCCCACATTGTTTGTTCTGTCGCAGACCTCTTGTGTCATCTATATCTGATTACCATGGCAAAGATTTTCCATTTATTACATAACTATCCACTCTGGTCCAGAACACGGGAAAATAGGAACAGGAATAGGTCATTCGGCCATTTGAGCCTGTTCCACCATGTACCTGGTGGGTTTATGATTGAGAAGGGTGCTACCAGAGGCACATTTTATTGTATAGCATTGGCATCTTCAGATGTTCCTGTACTGATGGATAAACCCTGCGTTACTCAGCCTAATGACGAGCAAAAAGTGCATACTGTACACCCTGGTCATTATGTGGAGAAGCCTGGGTGAGCATGCATCAGGAACATGTGGAGGAACAGCAAAAAGAGTAGGAGGAGGCTGTACAATAGTTAGCGGAGAAGCCTGAAGAGAGAGGGATTCCAGACAGCCATATTTTACTTGGAGTCTATGCCATCAAGTAATTCATGAGTCAGTTGCCTGAGTCACAATTCTCCATTCACCGAGAGTCCACAGCCATTTCTGTCTTTCACTGACCATTACAACATCAGTTTCCTGACTCTGCAAAGAACCAATAATGCACATTCTAATCCGATGTTGTAAATTTATTCATGACTTATTACATGCAAAAATAGGTGAGTTACCCTCATGCATTTCCTGAGCTTTCTGTCTTCCTCTGCCTTTCCCAGTGCTCCCAGAAGGTGCATCTTCAGTGGTCACAGTGTAGATGGTGGAAAGCTGTCCACTCTCACTCATGGAAACCTTGAGCACCTCAGAGCTTGGAGGGCACTACTCCAGACTCGCCTATTGCAGCCCAGCCTGCAGCGTTTAGAGCTGACTGGTTGTTTGGTGGAGGGCAGCTGGAAAACTTTCAACCCTATTCCGTGACACCTGACTCTGTCAAGTTGGCACCTTTGTGCATTCCAGTTGCTTTGTTGAAGAACAGATTGTTGGCTTGTTGCTAAGTCCTGGAAGTCCCTTTTAACATTGCTAACCAGAGCCACGATAACAGCTGTCTGGACTTGCATGAATGTGGAGTGATCTTCCTCCGCAGTACTCATAACCTTTGATTGGAGCTATTGCTTCTACAAGAGAAGCTGGGACTTTGCCCCTCAGATGCTGCAACATATGATGTCTCCCACAGCTCTGCTGATGCACAAAGCCCTGTGCGAAGCTGCTGATGGAGTCTGTAAGGGCTTCTGGAGAAAACTTACAAGACCATCATGCGGTTGCACGTAGCGAAGCATAACAGCAATGTGGATGGCGTTAGAACTGTCTAGAATGAGAGAGCGCCTTGAGTATACATGAGCATGGGCACTTTAATAAGATGGTTTAGTAGTTATGAGTCAGCCTGATTGATCTACTGTTACCATGTATAACAGTATTTACTATGGAAGGATAAGAAATAGTGTTACTTTGAAGTCTAAGTCTGAGACATCTCTGATTTTGCTTTCTCTGTAACCAGTCTGTCTTGAACAAACTCACAGTGCAGCATCAAACCGTCAGATAAAAGAGATTCCTTCATCTTACTTGATATCAAGGGAAGGCTCTCTGTCAGTCATTTTAATGCAGCAAGCTCTCGGCCATGTACACCAATATCCCTCATAGATTCCTCCACAATTCCAGGAAAGTGGCAGCTACACACTCATTTGCTCTTGTTATGGTTCCTATATATCTATGCCCAGTGTTTTAGTCACCTTCTGAAATATACTGAGTATCAATCTCTAAGCTGAGGACCATGAGTATCTGCATGAGTGATTGGGGTCTCTTCAACTTCCTTGTATTCTACCTCCTCTTCCATGGATTCAGAAAGATCCCATTCTTGGATATCTGAAATGAAAATGAGTAAGGATTTGCCTGTAGTGAGAAGAGAAACAGAAGTAAGAAGTCCATAATTAACACGCACTGCAGATATAAGGTAGACAAACAGGAGGCTGGAAGAACACAGCAGGCCAGGCAGCACCTGAAGGAAAGGAACAGTCAACGTTTTGGGTATTACCCTTCCTCAGGACTCAGATCCTGAAGAAGGGTAATACCCGAAACGTTGACTGTTCCTTTCCTC